>NC_138130.1:39052057-39652057 GCF_964188305.1 Podarcis bocagei
ATCAAACAACCCACATGCTGGTAATCTCTGGATTTCTGCAATGCGCTCTCTAATATAATACAGTAAAGCAAACAATTATCAAAGCTTTCCTACCATGCACACCACATGCATTCAAAATCATGAGGACTGTGTCACTGTGATGACATGATTTCAGTCTTAGGGCCCAGGAAATGAAAGGGAGAAAGAGAAGTTAAGTTGTGTAAATAACATCTCAAAATGTGAACAATTTTTTAATGAAGCTATAAAAACCCAGGAGAATTTGAGGACTGGTTCACCAACAGATACATGTCCATATAATATTTGTATAGCTTTTCTTTTTTCCAATAGGCCTTCAAATTTAGAAATGATTTAAAATGTGTGTGTATATGACAAACAGTCACAAATTTATTTGCGCTGAGTTCTCCCCTGCTGCAAAATATGTTTTAGGCAATTTATTTTATTCATAATGTTTCAGCTTAAGATTGTACCTCACAAATTCCACGACAATTCTTATTTCAAGAAGCATAAATCCTACTTCTCCTCTAACATAGTCTGCAGGAGTTTCTGGGGGTACTCCCAAGCAAAGACCTAATATATTTTGCTTGGGGAGTTTCCAAGCGTATTATCACGTATTTGTACTCCACCACCATGAGTGGTTTGTGAGATGACTTTATCCAGGAAATCCTTTAGTGATGGCAAAATAGGTTTTCCCCCTAGTGAACGAAAACCTCAAAACTACTTGGCTTATTCTGCCATTCAGTTTTGCTGCTACAGGATGGAACCAATAGGGCATTTTCCTGAGAAACATTCTCTAGTTGTTATATTTCTGAGTCATGGCTAACTGTATCTGAAGCTCTACCAAGAACTCTCTTTTGCAGTTAAATGAACAGTGGTACATTTAGTTAACTTTAGATGGGGGTTGTCTTTATGTTATGATGTGTATATCCACATTTATTTCAGGGATGAGAAACCTATAGATGTCTAAATGGTGGTGGACGACACCTCACATCACTCCTGGTCATGGGCCATGTTGCCTTGGGCAAATGGGAGTTGTAGTCCAACAATATGTCCATTGTCACAGATTCCCCCCCTCAACCCCCAAGTTCAAAATGTGGTAGCCAGCCATGATGCATGGAGAGGGGCATTTCTGTGCACAACTGCTCTAAAACCCGGCCTTGAATAAATATTTTTAAAAAAGAAGTTGGTGACTTAACAAGTTTGAGGCTGTACAGTAGTCCTATAGCGGGAGTACCTCCCACTGAACTCAGTGTAGACAATCATGTATAGGCTTGTGCTGCAGAATACTGACACAAATGTGGCCAGAAATTATGTATGACAAGCACAGCTGAAGACGAGAACATTTTTTTTTAAAAAAAGGTCAGGGGTCAGGGAAGGGAAGACAGACAGGAATTTTCAGTTCGGGTCATGACCTTCTTCTTTTAAAAGGAAACAGGAAAATACGAGTTCAGTTTCATTAGAGAGCTGAAATTGAGCAATTGGAACAAATGCCGATTTAAGTTGAAGGGACATGGGATAACCCATCTAACACTAGTGTAGTTACGTTCCCTAAGTTTCCAGCTTCAAAACCCTGTGCACACACCTAGGGGACTCAGAGTTAGTTTTATGTAGTGTAACCTGGCCTGATTTAAATAGGCCCCTAAGGAATGCTGCCAAGTAGGGCATCCACTTGCCCCAGGGGTCCCGTACCGAGCGTATATAGTTCATTTTTAATTTGATGCTCCATAATTGAGCAACCCCAGTGTACGTCAGTCTGAAACACAGGGTGCCTTTGTGTCGTCTGATATTTGCAAACACGAAAAGTTTATTTTTAAGATCAGTGCTGTATAGAGGGCTCTTTCTTTTTCTCTCTGTCACACAAAATGCCAAAGCAATATGGTCACCCAGCAAAGCAAGAACTTGGTCTAGATAAACAATAGTGAACAAGTCATACCATGAAGCATTTTAGGGTTTCTCCCACCCATTAAATAAAAATCCCAAAGGCTCAAAATTTGCTGGTAGGTCATATGTAGAACACCATTGCTAACAATGACAACTAGGCTTAAAACAAAACAAAACAAAAAACAAAAAACTAAAAGAGTGCCCCATGAGGAAATATTCCTTCCTCTGAACCCATATGATTTAGTCATTTTGTATAGTATGAAGTTGTGGAATTGCATCTCCAGAGACATATTTGGTACCTTCATTATGTAGTTGCCATCAGATGTTAAAGATGCACCTCTTTATCCTAGGCCTTTGACACCTGAGAGCATTTTACTAATGTAATTTAATTAGAAGTAACCTGCTCAGGAACCTTATGGTGAAGGACAGGTAAGAAAAAACAAAACAACAATAATATTAGTAATTCTTAATCAGGCCTACAAGGCACCACAACTGAGAAATACTTCAGATCCATAAATAAAGAATTCTTAAGCTAAAATTAATAGTTATAGCATAGCAATAGCTAACCCCAAAATTCATATTCAGTTGTAACATTTGCCCAGCTCCCTATGTTTTTATTTATTCATTTGTCCCTTGTTCATGTATCACATGATCACATATCAAATTTAATATTCAATCATTTCATTTTGTATATATTCAGGAAATGTTTTTGGCTGGTTATGGATATGAATATCAAATTAACTATGTAAAAACGAAAACAAATACTGTGTCCTAAGTGCATAATTAATCCATCACCTGTTCATAAAATAATCCTTCTAGCTGCAAAATCAGGATGTGTTTCTGTACTCTCTCACGTAGCACTATTGCTACAACTTCTAGCACATCTTACAGATTTAAACTCTATCTTCCCTGGAGTGTTATTCCTTTCCTAAAAATTCAGAAGTAGAGGCAGGATGGATTGACTCATGCCAAATCCAAATGTATATCCCCCCCCCATTACATCTATTCAAAAAGAGAAAATGGTTCAAAAGTTTTAAAGTTGAAGTCTGACTGAAGTGTTTGAAACACACAAACATTTATTTTATACAAATCATGCCAACAAATGATAAGTGGATGAAATTCTGAAGCAAATCCAACAAGGCCAATGGTAAGGAAATGTGGTCCAATAACATTTGGAGAGCATCATGACCTGCCCTAGGAGATAGGACCGCACTGATAGGAAGCAGAACATTTAAAGTTCAACAAGTGTAACGTATGGGATATGTTTGTGTTGAGAGATAATATTCACACATCAGCTGGCATATGCTAAGTCAACAAAGCAGCATACTCCTACTGGAAGACATGTGGCTAACGCAAAATGTAAAACTAGATTTAGCCAAGAAAGAATAAATGTCCTTGATGTGAATTGTTCATTAGAACCCCCACATTGTTATCAATGCTCTGTCTGAAAATGTTTCCATTACAGTGGTACCTCGGTTTAAGAACAGTCTGGCTTAAGAACAATTTGGTTTACAAACTCTGCAAAACCGGAAATAGTGTCTTGGTTTGAGAACTTTACCTCAGTTTAAGAACGGAATCCGAACGGAGGAAGGGCACTGGTGGCGGGAGGCCTCATTGGGGAAAGCGTGCCTCGGTTTAAGAACAGTTTTGGTTTAAGAACGGACTTCCGGAACGGATTAAGTTTGTAAACCGAGTTACCACTGTATAAAGAATTACATCAACCAAAATTATTTCACTCTCATTTCACAGAAATCTCCTAGAAGGGACCTGCACTCTTTGCCCCATAATTTTATGAAGGCTAGGGACTTCTTTTTAAAAAATGGAAGCTCAGAGCCTGGGAAACCTTCATGGGTGTGATGGTGCTCATGGGGACCATACCCTCCAACATTTCTCCGATGAAAATAGGGACATCCTCTTCAATCACCATCATCATCATTTTAAAAACTTCAGGGGTGTCTTCAGATGGCTCAGGGGTCAGATAACTCCATACCCTTCAACATTTCTACGATGAAAATAGGGACGTCCTAAGGAAAAGTTTCCTAAGGAAAAGTGGGACATTCCAGGATCAGATTAGAAACTGGGATGGCTTCTGTAAATCTGGGGCTGTCCCTGGAAAATAGGGACACTTGGGAGGGTCTGGAGTGCTGGGTTGACAACCTCTGTGTTAGTGCAAGAAGAAAATCTGGATACATATTTTCTCTCCCCTTGTTTTTATTATTTATGCAGCTTCCGAGCTAGAAATGCTCACCATGATTTAGCATTATAGGAAGATACTTGGTATAAGTCATGAGATCCATGAGGATATAAAACAAAAGAAAACCACCACAATGACAAAACCTGTTAAGTGCTCCCCCTCACCCTAAGAGAACGAACAAGGCATTTAGAGCCCTGGATTTATGGTATCATACAACATACTGACAAGAGACAGATTTTCAACTCTGAATAATTACATTACTCATAATAAGTATAAGTAACTTGGCACAGCAGAGCATGTAGACTCAATATTGGTTTTCATTTTCATAAAAAAATCATTACATGTTTATGTAATATAGGAAAAACTTAAAAATTGATTATTTTCATGGTATCAGTTACATATGGCAGGCGCTGCATAAGCCCGTGATTATGGGCATTAAGTCATAGTTCAGTTACTTTAATAGCCCGCTGCCAATGCAGCATATTATCCTCAAAATAGAAAGACTGTATCAAAATTTAAAAGCAGAATAAAAGAGTTTTACATTTTTCACACTATGGCAGCTTTCCACAAATCACTTCAATCGTATTACCTGGACTTAAAATAAGTTTTAACCCCCTTCATTTCAGGAAGACAAAAGTCCTACCTAAAAGCATTTGTAACGATGCACTGCCTCTCCTCACAACATTTAACCACATTCTGAGCTGCATGACTCTGAGCTGATATGCTCCATCCTGACCTTCAAGACTAGGCTTAAAGGTGACTTACATGGAAACACTTCCTCAGCAATATTTAGTAGATTACACACACCACTAGTGGTCTCAAAATGCTCTCTAGAAGCTGTTGCTTACTTTTAATTACCAGTAACCGGACTGCAGCCCTATACACAAATAGGACTTCAATTTGATAATTCCCGTCTCTGCAATAAACATAGAACAGCCTCCTCCAATGACCTTGTCAGTCCATAGGCAACAGAGGTGTGTATCCTTATTCTTGGTTTCCAGGATTACAAACTGAGCCAAATAGCTTTTATTGAATTCCCTAACTCCATCTACAGGCTTAGCAACAGAGAGTATATTTCCCAATCAGCTAAATTTAACAAATAATAAGAGGCTTTGTTCTTACAAGTGCATAAGAGGGCGGGAAGTGGAATCCTGGTTTGTTTCCCGAGTCATTCTTTCTCTACTATTTAAACTCAGAGGGACTGGTATACTAAAACATAGTATCGAGACACACGTGCTATGGCCACAGGGCAAACATGACAACCATCCTTCATCTAGTTCAAAGTATCTCTGATTACACCTTCCAAATGGAAACTTTGCAGCAGAAGGAAAATGTATGTCATCTAAGTCTGGAACAAATGCCAAGAAATGCAATTTTGTTCTCAGTTATGGTATCTTCCTTAAAAGACAAAACAGGCTTCACCTTACATCCACAACAAACAGAGAGAACGTACTGCAATTAAATGGCAATGTCAAGTGAAGGCCACAGATTCATCTTCACTTTAATGAAAATGTTAACTTTTGTATTGCTTTTGCTGTTGTAAGCCCCACACATCCAGAAATATAAAGGGTGAATGTGACAACATGTGATTGCATATAACATTGTTTATATACGTTAGTGAACAAATTGCCTGTGACTTCTGTCAAAACAAGGAATGATAAGCGCATGGTGAACAGCAAAGCCGCATTAGTCATCATATAACATGAGAAGTGACCATAACGCAAATGTTTTTGCCATACAGCATTGCTTCTAAAACAGTCTAAGGAATTGCATCCAACTGTGCCCTTCTCCTCATGGAAGGCTATTTGCTCCTGTGGAGGTTTTCCTTGTACAGAAGTGGGAGGCAATTTTCACAAATCTCCCCTTTCAACAGGAAAACATTCAACACTGCACATAAACTCTAGACATACTCTATACAGATGCCTCAAATTTACTGCCCAGGGCAATAGTCTTGTTTGATCTCCTATGGCTTTTTTTATTCAACGTTTCAACTGTAACCTTAAAAACTTATACAGAAATTCATATCTCTTCATCCCAATACATTTTCAAACACATAGAGATTTTATCAGAAACAATCACTCTAAATAAAATCAGTGAAGATCATAATAATCATCAGTACATATTAATTTAGTAAACTAAATTTTAATAGCTGTAGAGCTGAACTTTGGCTGTATATTTTTTGTCACCGCCCATAATCCAAAACAGTCAGGTGCACTTCAGCCCACTGAATTAATGGATTTGAACTTGTTTCATCCTGGATTGTGCCCATTGGGTTCTGCTGTCCCTTTCAGACAGCTGAAAACTGATTGACCTAGGCGGCAGTGACAGAATGACATTGATTAAATATGGTAATATTAATCTTCCATGTACAGAATCACTGCCTTGAGAGCTAGAATATACGGTACACACAACATAGGCAATAACATTCTATTTCAACAAGAATGCTGTTTTTCCTAAAAAGACCATGCTCTTAATTAAATATAACCACAAGCTCTAACAAAAAAAGCTTACTTTCTAAAAATAAAAATATAGAGAGAAGTCATTTCTAATTTAGAAGAGTTCCCCCCTAGCATTCTTCAGATGGATTAGCAAATTAAAACACACGGAGACTTCGTAACGCAACGCAATCATTGCAAGGTTGCAGGATCGCTGAAATAGCCAGAAGTAGAACAAAAAGAGAAAACATATATCAATTTTTTGAGTAATGATTTTTTTTATTAAAAAAAACCCCCACACTAGGACCTGGTCAGTTTCTAGCAACAGTACAAGGGTGCTGATCACTGTATTTGACACAAAGAGAGAATGCTAAGGCCTTCAAGGACAATAAGCTGGTACAGTGATTGCCATCCTCTGTAGAATTTTGGTTTACTTTGTCAAGTCGAATCCCCAGCATTATGCCAGTGCTTGAACTAGAGATGGGATAAATATTTGAGCGTTGACTGCTCAACAATTCAAGAGAGATACCAGCTCTAGGCACGGCCTCCCTTGAGTAGGCTTCAAATTGGGCCTTGCCTTGAGGGCATCTTCCACTTCTGCCATTCCCTGACCTCCAAACTAATTCTCAGTCCCCAAGAAAAGGGCATTGCCTGAGTGAAAGGAAAGACAACAGCCAGTTGCAAGGAGCTTCTGTCTGCTCAGGGCCTCTCTTTGTCTACAAATGATGCATGGAGATGAGCATCGTGGGTGTTATGTACTGAAGTTCTCAACCTGGGCCAGCAGGGGGATACTGTAGATAGTTATGCAAATGAAGGATCAAAAGTGACGTTCAGTGATTGGATAGTTTGTATGCAAATGAGGGATCGAAAGTGACGTTCAGTGATTGGATAGTTTTAGAAAATGGCAACAGTTACATTGTTCTGGAGCTCTCTATAAGCAGGCTGACTGAGCTCCTCTTATGCTCTGGCTTAAGGAATAAGAAAAAAGCTGCCTCTTTTAGAAAATCTTTCCTGAGTACTTATGGGTCTCCAAGAACTGAAGGGATAACTAAAGGAATGGAGGAGTGTGGTAAGAAATTGGACCACTGATGAGCATCTCCCCACAGACCTGCAGGGGTTCACGAGAAAGAGGATAGGCAGATTTGCAAAACCCTCAGCTCCAGTAGCGAAAAGAAAAGAATATTAGGTCAGGGTGAGTAGCAGGGTAGGGAGGAGGAAAGGTAAGATGGATGGGGCAACACAGGCTGGACAATAAGGTAAATGGGGCACTGCCCCACCAACTTCAGTCTGCCCTCAGCCAGCATAGAGCTACCTGATTTTATGCCTCGTACAGCAGTACTATAGTAAACTACTTAACTGGACTTTCTGTTTTGACTGATGAATTTGCCCCTCTCCCAGTGACTCACCATTCTTACATGCAATGCTTTTTTCTGGGGGGACGCAGGGGTATGCATACCATTAAACGTTCTGTGAATCTAAGTTTTGCCTCATTGAGGGGCAGTATTTCAATGTGAGTACCCCTAAACATTTTTAAAGAAAAAAAGCACTGCTTACATGATATTAAATTTCAGACAAGCAGATAATGGTGTCCAGAACAGTAGCTTGCCTATCAGGGACAGAGGCAATTTAACAGATTTCCTTCTAAATAGCCACCTTAAAACATGCCTTTTGGCAGGGAAAGAAAGAAGGTGGTTTGAGCCTCTTGGAGTAAACTGTGTCAAAATTGACATGATCCTATATTACAGGGACCCTGATACATGTCACTTCAAATCCAGGAATCACAAGTAGCCAAGTGTGCATGTGCTTCATGGAAGGCACATGAGCTCAATGGCATTTGTGCAAGGAAATATGGTCTACGGTATAGCGTGTGAGAGAACTACTACTAGTAGCTTCTCCATATCAATTTTTTATTTTTAAAAATTATAGTTTGGCGAGGTAAGTAGCACAGAGGAAAATACGAAGCACATATTTTGTGAATTAGCTTTAAAACAAAACAAAAACTCACCACATCCTTTTCAAAATCAATGCAAGTCACGCCATTTTAATGCCCCTTCCACTTAATGTACTTTGGAGAGTGAAAGTCTTTTGTCAACTAAGTGGAATATTAAAGAAAAACAGAGATTTCCAAAACAGCAAAGTTTGATCCAACAAGACAACGGCTAAAGCCACAACTTTAAAGCCCAAAGAATTCCATTCCAAACCCACAGCAGTTTCAGTTTCCAGATCATATTGTTTCATCCTGTTAGAGTGTGTGAGATATTGTCTATTTCATTATATTGGTCCTTTGATAAGAGAGGGTGGGGCACAATTTCTAAGCAGTTACCCAGCTTCTTAAATTCTAGAATTCTTTTCAAGATATTCATCAGCTACAGTTAGGCCTGTGTAACCTAGGAATGTAGCCAGCCTCACTGTAAGATAGAGAAAGAGAAGGAAGAAGGGGAGGGAGAAGACCACGGGCAGAGGTGTATGGGTGGAAGACATTGTCCTTTAAAGCAGAGGAACCTGTGGCTTTCTTGTCATCACTAAGCCATCTAGTTCGCTGCAGTCTTTTACAACTGATATGTTATAGAAAGCTGTTAGATTATAAAGAAGCTACACATTATTGTGAGATCACAATCCTAATCAGGAGACAACCAAACCCAATGCTCATCAGTTATCCCATTGCTACACTCAACAGGGAACAATAAAAGGTCAGAACCTACTCACAGGGTACATTAGAAGGAAAGAAGACAGACCAGTCGACTCTCCCACCAGTGCTAGAGGTGTTGTTGCTTTGAGTTGTATCCAATCAAGTTGCCCAGTTCGCCCAAGGACTTCCCCTCCTCCTTCTTGCCTGCCAATTCTATTCTGGAGCAGATTGGGGGTGAGGGCATCTAGGGAAAGGGGATGAAAGTTACACTGTGAAAGGGAAAGTCCTTAACATGAATGCGAAGACTTCAGTTGGATACAACTCATAAGGTGCCAGGCTCAAGTAACAGCTCCTGTGTCCAATTTACTCGCCTCTCTCCTCTTGGCCTCAAGGTTGTTCACAAAGCATATTAAAAAATAAATAAAATACCTCAGACAAATACCTGAACTAAAATCAGTTGAATCATCACAGCAGAGTGGGGCTTTGAAAGCAGGAATGTAACCTGCAGCTATTCAGCAATGCAAAATACAGATAGATTTTAAGAAATATTTTTGAGAACTTTGTACCCTGGTTGGCTCCAGGTCTACCAAACACACTCACAGAGCACAGCTGAGCCTATAGGGCCAACCAATGCAGCTTCCTTTTTTCCCATAAATGCTGCCAAAACCAACAGGGGTTCCAGCCATCCCACAGACTCCGTAGCGGCAGACATCTCTGGCTCATCAACAGCTAAGGCCCTGCCTGAGGGAGGAAAGAGTCATTGCTAGAGTAATGTCAAAAAGTGCTTCAGTGAGGATTCTTGGCTATAGAAACCCCATTCCAAACCTCTGCGTGTGAAAGCTTATGCTCCTTTCTTTTGAATGCAATTTGTTCTTTTGACAGCTTCTTGTTGTACCAAGAGACGATTCTTTGGAACATAAGAAGCTGTTCCAAACCAAGTTAAAATATCAGTCTAGCACATCACAGGCAGGCAACTCAAAGTCTTTTCCTTTGTAGCCTGCTGGTTGCCCGTGGCCATTAAATTTACTATTACTGTTATTTATTAAATTTCTCTACCACCTTTCATCCAAAGATCGCAGGGTGGTTATCAATATAAAATATAATAACAAAGAAAAACCATTACCCCACCATTGTTGTTTAGTTGTTTAGTTGTGTCCGACTCTTCATGACCCCATGGACCAGAGCACGCCAGGCACTCCTGTCTTCCACTGCCTCCCGCAGTTTGGTCAAACTCATGCTGGTAGCTTCAAGAACACTATCCAACCATCTCGTCCTCTGTCATCCCCTTCTCCTTGTGCCCTCCATCTTTCCAGCATCAGCGTCTTTTCCAGGGAGTCTTCTCTTCTCATGAGGTGGCCAAAGTATTGGAGCCTCAGCTTCAGGATCTATCCTTCCAATGAGCACTCAGGGCTGATTTCCTTAAGAATGGATACGTTTGATCTTCTTGCAGTCCATGGGACTCTCAAGTGTCTCCTCCAGCACCATAATTCAAAAACATCAATTCTTCAGCGATCGGCCTTCTTTATGGTCCAGCTCTGACTTCCATACATCACTACTGAGAAAACCATAGCTTTAACTATACTGACCTTTGTTGGCAAGGTGATGTTTCTGCTTTTTAAGATGCTGTCTAGGTTTGTCATTGCTTTTCTCCCAAGAAGCAGGCTTCTTTTAATTTCGTGACTGCTGTCACCATCTGCAGTGATCATGGAGCATACACAGTTTAAAAGGCCATAGACTGTTTAATTAGCCAAAGGCCTGGGAGGAGAGGAATGTTTTTGCCAGGGGCCTAAAGATACAAAACGAAGGTGCCAGGTGAGTGTCCCTGGGAAGAACATTTCATAAATGGGGAGCCACTGCAGAAAAGGCCCATTCTCACGTAGCTGCCCTCTGGACCTCTCAGGAAGCACATGAAGAAGGGTCTCAGATGATGATGGGGGAAAATTCAATGCACTTTGCAATTAAAAGTGAGTCCACCACCACCACTGAGCTTCTCACCAAAATTGTAGCTATTGCCCTACTCCCTTTTAAGTATCTCAGTTGCAGTGCTCTGCTCAGTGCTGATATTGCTTCCTCTTCCTGCTTCCTATTTATTTCTTCTTTCTACTTCCTTCAATAGACCTGCCAGGCACAACAACTTGGTCCTCTGCCCTACCAACTCTATGGCCACCTGCTTCAACTGGCATGCTCAGTACTCATCTCAGAACATCAGGCGATGATGGGTCTCACATGCTGAAAACCAACATTGTGGTGTCAAAGGGAATGGATGACTACCATTAATGCCTATCCCCACAGCGGGGTGAGCTCCCGTCTTTCGGTCCCAGCTCCTGCCCACCTAGCAGTTTGAAAGCACCCCTAAGTGCAAATAGATAAATAGGTACCGCTTTATAGCAGGAAGGTAAACGGCGTTTCTGTGTGCTGCGCTGGTGCCGGCTCGCCAGAGCAGCGATGTCACGCTGGCCACATGACCCAGAAGTGTCTCCGGACAGCGCTGGCCCCCGGCCTCTTAAGTGAGATGGGCGCACAACACTAGAGTCGGACACGACTGGCCCGTACGGGCAGGGGTACCTTTACCTTTACCTAAAAGGACTAAGATCAAAATGAACATTAATTTTTAACAAAACTAAGTAATGGGAGTGATGCCAAGATAGCAGCATTTTAAAAAGGAAAACTGAACATGATTTAAAAAGATAAATAAAAGAAATCAATAATAATAATAGTAATCAACTTTTTTAAAAAAAACAACACACCCTTATATTATGATGTATTCTTGCACACTGAGCAATTATTATTTTGGATGCTTGTTTCTATTATGTGTTTGTGAAATGAGGGGTGCATGTCCAAAGGAGGGGAGGGTGCATGTGTTTGTGAGGGAAGGAGTGCAATGTGTTTCCCATACCTCACCCCACTGTGGCATGCAGCCCTCGGGGCCCAAAAATGTTGCCTACACCAAGTATATGTGGGAAATAAAACAAAAGACTGCAGCGTGGAATACTTTCAGCTGGTCTGGTACATTCCGCTCCGCAGCATTCCATTCCTCTTCCCCCCCCCCCTTGCTTTTCTGTATCGTGGACCCCAACCATCAGTCAGCATTCTGTGGCCACTGAGCATGCTCAGTCCTCATTTGGCTGTTGGGAGTCTTTCAACTAGGGTTCCCCGCCTCCTCCAATAAAAAATGTTTTCATAGTTTTGAAAACTGTGGGGTTTCCCCAAGCCGGCTGAAATCTCCCTTCTTGTGCATGGGTGATTCTCTTTTGGCCGCATAAGAAACAGCACTCAAAAAACCTTAATGACGGCAATTTTTAAAAGATAAATAACCTTAAATGCAAAGGAAGATACAGCTTACTAAGTGAACTCCTTCAAAGAGTTCTCTTAAATCTTCCTTTACAAATACTAAATTATCTGGGTTTAGACTTGCTTTCCCTTTGTTGGTGACACATCAAAAAAGCTTTGAATTATACTTCGTTATTTGAAACAGTTCTCCCTCTTTATCATGTATACCTGTTGGGTTCTATTTTGTATGCTTATAGTTATTACATGTAATACTTCCTTTTGCTCTGTATGGAACAGTGTGTGGCTCTGCATAATTGCGATGTAAGAGGGGAATTCTTAAGATATGAAGAGTATTTTGAAAAAGGTAGGCAAAACGTTATTTTCTGTCTATTGTATTTCACTCAGCTTAAATGATCTCCACCCCGCTTTTGATTTCCAACCATAATTTGTCAAAGTCCATTGACTGGCATGTTGTCCCAGCATGTAAAGGAAAGCACTGTGTGGCCAGGCATATGAAGTGAGCTGCTCTTCAAACACAGGGAGGTTTTACTGTGAACCGAAAATAAAATTGGGTGGGGGGGGGGTGAGGACCCAAGCCCTTTCAATCATCTCATAAAAAGGGTCAGAGAGCAAATGCCTTGGAAAATCCAAACCATATCGAGCAGAAATTCTTTACATTTATGGCATTCCTTTCACAATTACATGGTACGACCAGAGTAATGACAGAGAAAGAACAGACCATGTGGATTATGCACAGTAATTACCTGGACGCCACTGTCAAGTGCAGGCATCCCTTAAATTCACATTTCTTTAGGTGACAAAGCAAGGATAAGTGAGGTGCTGCTCAAGAGGGGAAAAGACCCACCTGAAGCAGGCAAGTTGATTCATGAACATGTTGATTCTGCTGACCCCCCACAGAATGCTAACTTGGAAGGAATGTCATATATTTGGCGTCATCCAAAACTTAGGGGAAGATGGTTAGCTTTGTGAATAACACCTTTATGCTGGCATCTGATGATTCAGCATGATCAGATCCTTTTCAAAAAGAAGTAGAAAATCCCATTTATTTTACTAAGAAATATGCAACAGTGCTCCTCCACTTGCAAGGAGCACTTTTGATCCAGCAGGCGTCACCCCTAACAAGAGAGATGGGGAGGTGTTTTCAGTAATTTGCCCCTCCTGTGGCTCCCAGCACCCCTCAAATCTGTTCCTGTTGGGGAACCCTCTCCTATTGGGGATCTGTTTCTGCAGGAAACAGGAGAAATCAGCAAAAATAACATCTCTTCTTCCATTAGTGGACACATCCACTGGAACAGTTTCTACCACTTTCTATCCACCTATAGAATTTAATTCCACCTGTAGAATTTAATATATAGAGATCCTTCTGATGTTCTCTCATTTTGTGCACAAATGTTTTCCTAAGTGGCATCACGGAGGTTTAAAACCAGAAGGGATTTGTCAACCATCTGGGACCCCCCCCCCAAAAAAAAGATGGTTGCTGTGTATCCTTGGAGCATGTGCATTACCTGAGCTGGGAGAAAATAGTTATCATCAAAGAAAATGACTATTGGTGATTTCATTTTTCTGTGTCAGGGTTAGCCATTGTGGTGCCCAATATGGTGCTAGACTCCAACTCAGCTGCTCAGCCCTCTCCCAGACCTCAGAAAATCTGGTCAGTGGGGATGGGGAGCTGTTGACTAGCAACTGCCAACTTGGAAAAAACTTATTTCCATCATAGACGGTGCAAGATCCAAATGCTCAGCCCCACTCCTTTGTCTAAACTGGTATGAGTCCATAAAGAACAAGAGGCCTAGTTCCATACAGATTCACCATCTAATTTTTGTTCCTACTCCAGTTTTGAGCATGAATTTATTCTGAGAATAATTTTAAGTCTATGGAACCTATAAGATGTGATAGAGTGATATGAAATGGACTCTCCTTCATTGGAGGTTTTTAAGCAGAGGTTGGATGACCATCTGTCATGCATGCTTAAGCTGAGATTCCTGCATTGCAGGGGGTTGGGCTAGATGACCTCTGGGTCTCTTCCAACTCTACAATTCTGTGATTCTATGAAATAAACTCCCATCTGCTCTAAACAGAGAATCAGTGGTAAGGGAGGATAAGAGTCGTACTCCAACAATATCTTAGCTACCCCATTCTATGGAAAGATGCTAGAAAAAGGGAGAAAGACAATGATGGATAAAAGAAAACAAGATAAGAGAGCTATTAAGAAGCAAACTATATAAAGTGTGACCTTGGGATAATGTTCTTATGGAAGAGAAAAAGTAAGTAAAAAATCATTACTTGCTCCTATGGCTGGAAATATATATATTTTTAATAAAAAACATTTTCTACTGTTAAGTAGGAGAATTAATTATTTGTTTGGTTATGATAAATACTCAATATTGTACTACCATGAACATATTTTAACAGTTATTGAAATCAGTGCCATATAGAACGAAGAAGGGTACCAGCAGGTCAGCATTGATGGTATTCTATCGCCCAAGGCAAATGTGATTCATCTCATTCATCTAAATCTTGTTTACTAAATGAATCAATACATCCATTTTGACAACAGCATCAGGATCAGTGGTGATTTTTGTGCAGTTGTTATTATCAGACCTTACAGCAAATAAGGAAACACAAGAGACTTAAATAACAGTTAAATTACAGGGTGGGGGGGCAGGGGATACTTTGCTGGGAAAAGTCAGAGATGCTGTTTTGTTCCAAAATTCAAAGCTTGACATAATAGCTTACTGCTTTAGCTTGCAAATCACAATCCATTTCAACTTGATGAATTACATTGACTTGAATGGGTATAAAATAGCATATGTGCAAGCCTTCAAACTAAGTGGTTTGTAAATTAAACTTATTTATAATAGGAAAGAAATGCAGCAGGGGTTTCTCATTACTCCTCTACATTTTTCGCAGTGAAAATTTTCCCCCAAAAAATGTTTTTTATCAGTTTATGTGTGGATTGCATTATCTTGGTTCCAGATACAGGAAGACACAGATACCAGCAAGCCATATGCTTAAAATGGGTCATTTTTAAAAAAACAAAAGTAGCATGAAAAACAATTTTTAATTTCTCCATGAATCATCAACAAGAGCATTTTACCCCAAACCATAATGGAATGGGGGGGGGGGGAATAATTCAGTTTTCTTGAGAATCAAACCCACAAATGGAAGGAGAGCTCAGCTTAAGTAGCAAATACTACAGATGTGAAATAATTTCTTTTTCATTTTAGCATTCAGCTTTACTTCTGAAAACCCTATTCGGTTCCTGTTTCATTCATTAAAATCTTGTTTGATTCGCGTTTAATCATTAGCATTTCATTTGTCTTATACTTATACTCATGTTCATCTTCAGAAGCAATGATGCCGCCATAAGCGGCGCCTGGTGGCTGGCTTACAGCACCCCCACCCCACCCCAGATGATGTGTTGTGGGGTTGGAATCATGTCTAAGAGACCCTCAGCAAAGTGCCATTAGTAGGCCCCAAAGAATTCTACCAGTGCTACCAGTGGCACCAGGCTGGGGTGGTAGGGTCACAGAGGGGCAGAAGCAGCAGCCAGCAGCAACGCTGATAGTATAGCAAGGCCAGCAGCCATGGTTTAAATTTCCTCACAATGAGCGCACTGTGGGCCTTGCGTTGTGCAGAAATTAAAATGGCAGCCATATTGGCAAGCTAAAGCTAACTGCATCCATGCTGACGATCTGATGTTTGCTGGTACCAAAAAGGACATTTGCTCTATGGGTCCAGGGGGTGGCCAAACGAATCGCACAGTTAACACTATGCCGTTTGTGCTGCCACAGCTCTGGCCATTCACCTGGTTATTCAGGTCAGGGAGCAGGGGTTCTGCCAGGCATTATGTAACTGTGCACACTGTGAAGTCCCAGCTACAGCCAACTCATTTCATCCTTAAGTGTCATCTCAAATAGATTTTATTTGTTTTGCCTAGAGCAGCAGGATGTGTGCTAGCATTTATTTTGCCATCATCATGACAGAATAAAAGATGCCTTCAGGGACCAGCACTGACAGCTGCATTAGTTGCTTGCATTGATGCAGCATGTTCCACACAAAGGGAACCCAGATATGGGAAATATGAGTTTGGGGGCGGTGGGGGAGACTGCTTGGGAAGTGAATGATTAATGCACTCTTCAACATAAATGTCTCCGTTGCATTAAGAATATTTTCCAAGTATGAACACTGGCAGATGAAACCAAATGCAATGTAGAGCATTCAGGGGACTTATATGAACAGCTTACGCCAACCATATTCTTTGAGAATTTTTAGAACAATTTAGCTTGGTGTGTAAATATTAAATTGACATCAAGTGGTCGTCTGATGTGCAATCTTATGCTCATTTACCTGGGAGTAAGCCTCACTGAAACCAATGGAATTCACTTTTGAGTAGATATTATCAGATTACACAGTAGCAGCACTGGATAGGATACAGAGTGCAGGGCAAAAGATCTTAGAAACCCTGAGGTCAAACTGGAGACCTGGATCCAGAACTGGCCCACCCACTGTAGACCACTTTTGATACTGACAACTGGAGCAAAGTAGCCTAACAAGCAGTTCACAGATTCCTCCACCCCCTTAAATATAGCAATGAAAATATTCTGATGTCTTTATCAAGGTAAAATAATAATAATTCAATTCATACAGGATAGTCACTCTGTACCATTGCCAAGATAGCCAAGGAAAGCTCACTGAGTTTGGTTGATCGTGCATGTGATGAAGCTTACGCCATAATAAATGTGTTCGTCTTTAAAGTGCCACAATAATGCTTTTGCTGCTACCGATTAGCATGGCTAACCCTCTGGAAATGGTTATGGTGGACTCTCTAGGCATATTGAAAGGAAAAGTTTAAGAAATGATGTTGCACATCGGTACAAGTTTAACTTTTGAAAAACACAGCAGCCGTTGTGGCTGGCATTCTTGTCTCAGAAGCCAGATCACATGAGAATTAAAAAAAGGGGAGGGGACAAGCAAGATGGAATTTTATTTATTGATTTAAAAGTGTTCATAAAACACTTAACATTGCACCGATGCCTGCAGTTTTTTATATGGTTTTGATCATGTTGTTTTGTGTACTGCCACTGTAAACTGCTTTGATTTTTTTTTTAATGAATAGCAGTACAGTGGTACTTCGGGTTACAGACGCTTCAGGTTACAGACGCTTCAGGTTACAGACTCCGCTAACCCAGAAATAATACCTCGGGTTAAGAACTTTGCTTCAGGATGAGAACAGAAATCGCACGGCAGTGGCGTGGCGGCAGCGGGAGGCCCCATTAGCTAAGGTTAAGAACAGTTTCAGGTTAAGAACGGACCTCCAGAACGAATTAAGTTCTTAACCCAAGGTACCACTGTATATAAATATTTTTTTCCCAAATGAATAATAATAAATAAATAAATAAATAAATCATGGGACCTCTGCTAGCAACCTACCTGAGGAATGGTGTAGTCGTAGGGATTTCCATGAGAAACATATGGAAAATAATTGTGAACATTACAAATGATAAACATTGAACAGCTAGGCCCAGAATTAACAGAGCAATCCTGGGCAGGTTTACTCAAAGGGAAATCCTGCTGTGTTCAACAGTGTTTACTCCTTAGCATTAGGATTGCCATTAAATATTATCATCTCTATTTAGACGTGCAAGTGCATGCATTCACATTAACAGCACCATCCTGTGCTTGTTTACTCAGAAGTACAGCTCATTAAATTCAACGAAATTGACTCCCAGACATGTGTGAATAGAATTGCAAAGGGAAGATGATGTCACTATTCTACATAGAGGCTTCTCAGACAAAATAATTTGACATCTGGCTCTGGTACAGGGAAGAGAGAGCTTTTCACACGTAAGTTTTTTTAAAAGAATCATCTTTGAAAGTGCATCTTACATGTTCCCAACACAAAGCTCCAAGGCCTTCGCATTTCCAGAGCTGGATGTTCATTAGCTGACTGGATCTTTTTACTCTGGCAAAAAAACGTGGTGCTGGGAAGGAGGGGCAGATGCTAGGCAGAGTTTTCTTCAACTTGTGTACCTTCTGTCAAACTTGGCTGGAGTCACTAACCCAACTCTCTAAACAAAATTAGTTCAAAGCAAGGGCATTCTGAATGACTGATCGAAAATAGTTTCCTTATTTGATTTTGAAACGAGAGAAGGGCTACCCCATCCAGAGCAGCAGGAGACGAGGCTAAAGGGGCAGCGCAGCAGGAGAAGTTAAGGGGCGCTGGTAGTGGTGGTTTTGAAACCCTTCATGCTATAATGTAAATAAGCAGACATGTCATTTAAAGCATTTCCTGGAGTTCTGGGGAAGGGAAGAAATAACTAACCAGCCTTAAAGTAGCTTGTCATCAAATCTCCTCAACAGATTCTAAAGCAGCCTTCGCCAACTTGGCTCTCTGCCATGGCTTGGACTACAATTCCCGCCGTGCTGGCTGGGGCTGAGGGAAGTTGTAGTCCCAAACAACTGGAGAGCACCAGCTTGGTGAAGGCTGTTCTCAAGGGCAGTGGCGTGGCCCATCTGTTGGAGCAGGAGTGGGGAACCTTTTGCTGTCCAGATGTTGCTGAACTACAACTCCCATCAGCCCCAGCAAGTGTGGCCAATGGCCAGGGATGGTGGGAGCTGTAGTTCAGCCACATCTAGAGGGCCAAAGGCTTCCCACAGCTGTGTTAAGAGTTTAACAGTAAGACCATGACTGTGCTGATACAGAAGAGGGTATAAAATGGAGACGCAGCAGGATTTGTAACTCTCTTCTTCTGTGCACTCCCTGTTCTCCACCCCTCTGCCCAAAAGCTGTTTTTGTCTGGTGGGTCTCAGTTCCCAAGTCCCCAAAACACAAATTCATTTTAGATTTTGTCAGTCAAAAATTACCCTGAAGAACAACTTGGTTTGAAAAATGTATACACTGTATTGAAGCTCAGAGTTCCTCCCCTCCCCACCCCATACTGATGTGCTCTTTGCAACCCATAATGCTCAATGCGCAACTATGTAGTGTTGGTTTCTGTTTGTGCCACTGTCAAGTGCTTGGAGTCACGACTGGAGGATGAGCTTCTCAGCTTGGTCGTAGCAGAGATTCCGACATGTAGAGGGTTGGGGAAAGAATGTACAATGGAGAAGAGAGCCTCCTTATTTTCTCTGGAAATGTGTTTTCTTTAACATTTAACCTAAACCTGTTCACCTGCTACTGAGCAACAGTGACCTAAGGTCAACTTAAAAGTCGTGAGAGAAAGTCGGGGTTCCTGTCCCCAACCCTGGTTTTCCCTCATAATTGCAGAAAAACCCTGCACATCAGACAAAGCGTTTTTAAATAGAGCCTATCCACAAATTCCACAGTGAGTCAGCAAGCAATGCAAATCAACTCCACCACAAATCGCTGGATTCTAACAGTATTTTTTGGTGCCATAGGACGGGACCCAACAGTCCCCTTCCATTTGTGGAACAAGGCTTTGATCACCAGTGGGGGATTTTGCAAATGGAGGTATGCAATGCAGCAGCAAGGTTATGGGGAGCAGTTGTTGCCAATTCCCTCTTTGCTAACTCCTACTAATTCTCTGGAAATGTTCAGAGGTCACGGAAGGAGAATGAAAATTGGCTGAAGTCACGTGCCCTTTCTGGTAGTGGATGCCATGGGCAGCCCATTCCATGAGCAGAGCTCCACTCATGAGTTCCTGAATCCAACCCATCTAATACTCAGGATTGAGAACTAAAGAATCCACTTGGACCTTCATATAGTCTGAAGGCACCTGAGGCTACCACCTTGCTGAAACGAAACAGGTCTGGTGCCATGGACTGGCTGGATGCAGGAGTGGTGGGAAGCACCAGCTGGGGACCCCTCAAGTGAACCCCCAAGGGAAGAAGGCTCAGAGCCAAGGGAGTGGTGGTGGGGTCAGAGGGAGAAGGGGGAGCAGACTGGGAGGAGGTGGTGTTGGAAGCTGAAGTGGCAATAGGGTTTTGTAAGCAGAAAGAGGCCGTGGCAGAAAGCAGTCCTGATTCAGAGGCAAGAGAGGACAGGGGCCAAGAGGCAGAGATGAGGCAGGCTGCCAGGGAGTCTCGCCCTCCTGCTGCAACCAGGATTGTTGTTCATGCAACCCTCCTCCCTGGTCTCACAGAACCCAAAGAGGTATGAAGAGGGCAGAACAGAAACAGACAAGGTGAAGTAGTCTCAGGTTGCTTGGGAAGGACCCGGGGAAGGTGGAGACTTAGGGAACTGTGGGAAGGCGGGGGCCTTCAGTCCTCGTAACTGCTTCATTGGGGCAAGACCTTCTGGGAAGAGTTACAGTGGTACCTTGGGTTACAGACACTTCAGGTTACAGACGCTTCAAGTTACAGACTCCACTAACCCAGAAATAGTACCTCGGGTTAAGAACTTTGCTTCAGGGTGAGAACAGAAATTGCACGGTGGCGTGGAGGCGATAGGAGGCTCCATTAGCTAAAGTGGTGCCTCAGGTTAAGAACAGCTTCAGATTAAGAACGGACCTCCAGAACGAATTAAGTTCTTAACCCGAGGTACCACTGTACTGTGCTCACTAGGCCTGAGCTGTTTTGTTTCTTTGACTGAAGAGTTAATGTCATTGACACCTTCTGAGTTATTGCTGACTGGTTCCTGACTCCCACGTTGATGCATACAGCCTTGGGTTCCATGATGTCGGAAAGCTGGGGTATAAATACCATAAAATAATATAAACTGAACCAGCAGATCTTTTGCCAGTGGAATGTCTCCACAATATGACTGGGAAAGGAGCACAACAGGAAGCAAAATTAAAAAGACAAAAGTGGAATGAAAGAGACATTTTAAACTTTTAAGAGAAATGATATAGATTGCTGTGATCACAACCACATTGATCATAGTAGAACTAATGGAGAAACAAAAAGAAGAAACCCTATATAAAATGTTTCCACAAAATTATAGGGTTTCCATTTGTTTGTGGATTTCTGATTTAACGTCTCGGCTTTTCCCCAGCCAATAAAAAAAATTAAGGTCTGAGACCACAGATGCCTAGAAAAATGTGTATATATGCACACATTTTAAATTCCCGGTTGGTGTTTTTGCTGTTCTCATGCTAAGGTTTAAAGGTTACTGTTTAAGTTCCAATATGATATTTTCATGGTTCATATGAATCTGTATTACTTTACGTTTTTGTTGGCAGCTTTCATTATGCCCTTGTGAGTCTTAGAAGCCATCAGACTTTCCTGCTGTTGAGAGATATACTTTCCATAAAGTAACCTAATACAAAAATAATTGACTCTGATTTGCTTTGCTAATGGAGAGAGAATATACTAAAAAGAGGAAACCCATTTTTGTGGCTGCATCACCTAATGAGAAATTAAGGGGCTGCACAGTGGGACTGAGACACAGGAGGTAAGTTTGAGTGGGCTGTACCAGCTCTTAATATTTCACATCCGACAGATGTCTGATTAGAATGCCAAACTGAACCCAGGGCTCCTTGGCTAGGAAGCCAAAGAGGGTGTGGCTGGAGAAAGGGGGGGGGAGTGGAGTTGTTGGCCAGGACCACTGGTTCTGCTCCAGTAAATTTTGGCAGAAAGTGAAATGACTGCATTTCACTCCTCAAAAATCATGGAGTACCACAGAATATGGAATGGCTTCTGTACTTCACTACAGAGTCACCCTGTTGCCTGCATCTGAAATTGCAAAGAGTGTGTATATGCAACCAGTGGGCTGTGCTCAATGCAAAACCTCTCAACAGAGATGCAGTCGAATGGCTGTAATTTTCTCATTTTTAACTTTTCCTCATCACTGCATTTCCAATGTTGGAGTCACTTCAGTGAGGTAAACTAACTCCCTTGCTTTCACTTCAGGAGGGGAGAGGGAATCTAGCAAAAAATGGTAGTGTTTGCAAGACAGGTGCCATGTAGAAAACTTTTTTTAAAAAAGGGGGTATACATATAGGCCAACACTGGAAGGCACAGTAATATTAAAATCACAGCGGAAATTGATGATACCTCCTCCTAGTATCCAATGAAAACTGACAAGGTTTTTTTCTGGGTTTTATCTTTAGGTGCTAGGCAAAAACTTTCCTCTATAACCAGATCTTTGGCCTTTATCTGTGGCCTTTCAGAAGTCGGTGTGTGTGTGTGTTTTGTATTTCTCTCTGTTCTTGATTTTAATTTATCTATGTGCGGTGTATTGTCAACTTGTTTGGTTGTAAGTCACTTTGGGTTGCCCCTGGCAAGGTAAAGCGACTGACAAATGTAATTAACAAACAAATGAAAATGCAGGAAGCATCAATTTCACTATACTCCTTTTTCTTTTTCTAAAAAAGATCACTGTGTGCACACATCTTGCAGTTTGAGATGTAATTATTTGGAGAAATGGTCCTATGAGGAAGCTTTAGAAACTTTCACCACATGCAGAGTGGCTGGGGAAACCCAGCCAGGTGGCTGGGGTATAAATATTTTCTTCTTCTTCTTCTTCTTCTTCTTCTTCTTCTTCTTCTTCTTCTTCTTCTTCTTCTTCTTCTTCTTCTTCTTCTTCTTCTTCTTCTTCTTCTCCTCCTCCTCCTCCTCCTCCTCCTCCTCCTCCTCCTCCTCCTTCTTCTTCTTAACAGAAGTCAAGGTTAAACCAAAGGTTTACAGCTCGAAGGGAACAGCCTCACAATTATTTTTTATTTTAATGTTTATGCATATATGTGTGTGAGAGAGGAGAAAACAGTTGCCTTCTGCTCCTAGCTTTCCAAGAACAGATCCCTACTTTAAAAGCTTACGTGCAACAAATGGGAATTTTTCCATTTTCCATGAATTGCTGTTTGTTCCAATTTAGCGGTAAAGAGCTTGAAAGCATGGACTGGGCCTGGAAAGCACAAAGGACAGTATGGATAAGCCCTGACTCCCCTGTCAAGCTTCTCCTTTGGATTAGTGCAATAGAGGTTCTTTGGCTTTAATAAGACAGGCAAAAAAATAACCGGCACCACTTTCCTGTGTCCATGTTAGTTGAACCTTCGCCTGCTTAATTTTTATCTGTTACAAAGATGTTCATAGTACCTCTGGGTCAACATTTCCTTTCCTGCAGACAAACTGGTTTGTGTGTGGCATCTTGCAGATTGCTTATAGGCCTAGGAACCGGAAACTCAGATGCAACGATATTCCTTGGACATTTTGTAAACTCAAGTGTCCTGTTTCACTTGAAAATATAGCACAGCCTTCTTTAACTGTCATGGCACAAAACTGATGTTGACTCAACAGCAGCTAAAGTGCATTTCTAGGATCTCACTGTCCATTACTTATTCCTGCATCAGTGCCAGAAGAGGTGTAAAAGGCTCTGCAGCCACAGGAACACAGTTTTTGAAAATCCCTAAAACAAACAAGGGCGACTTCCTGAGAAGTTAATATTAAGATTCACTATTATAATAACTAAGTTAAATAAGTCGACTTGTTTTCCCAAAACAGCTCCCCCCCCCCCAATTCCTGTCTAATCTCAGGAACATTCTCAGAATATGCCTTGTTTGTGTTGGCTATTTCAAATGAGTATCACTTTTCAGATTTCCATTTCAAGAAATCTGATCTTAACATCGCATCTTTACATACTTTCTGATGTGGCATTTTCCCATGATGTTTTGATAAGTAAAAGTTTCTTTGATATTGCTGATTTCCCCTTCTTAGGTGTCCAAACATATCACACTGAAGCACTAATGAAAGCATAGTTAACAAAAATAAAGACAATCTGTGCACAAGGTAACCTTCACCCAAATACCTTCATAGTGGTTAATATAATGTTTGTTTGTTTTCTTAGCAGAAAAACCCAGCTATGACGAGGAATCTGCAAGATAGATTCCATATTGCATGCCAGAAAAATAAATAATTTGGTCAGGGAAGGCAACAAGCATGAGCTGAAGATTCACTTCTCAAACTGTGCATATGGAGTTTTGCGATCATACCCTTACCTTGGTATCTTCAGTCTCCGCTGCATCTACATGCAGTTCCCATAGAATGCATGAAAGCATTCTGTTGGCTGTATATAAAACCTTGTTCCTTTGCTGAATATGGGTGATAAACACCTAAGTAACACTCAAGAGTAGACCCACCAAAATCAATGGACTTCAGTAATTGAAATCCATTATTTCAATGGGTCTAATTGGAGTATGACTAACTAGGGGCTCTGCTTCTGCTCATCATGGAGGAACTGTCATGACAAGCCAGGACAGCTCTGTTCTGCTGTCGCTTCTCTCTTCCACCGAAAACATTGTTTCTTTGTCTGTATTTTCCTGATTTCTTTGGATCTCAAAGGAAGAGGTGACACTGCAGCAAAAGCTTCTGTCATTTATGGGTAGAAGAGAACCAAGAACAACACTCAAGAAAGTGTAACTGGATCACCTAATCCGATCTCATGCACACCGCTGGTTCATCTACTGTGCCACTGATGTTTCTGTGGCTGGTTTTAACGGGACATTCATTCAGCCTGAATGAATTCCCATCCTTCCCACTAAATTTATATCAGACATTTTTAAAATATAGGAAATCACAACAAAATGCAAAATAGACTGCTTTAAAAAAAAGTTAACCTTGAGGGTAAGTAAGATCAGGCTCTTGGAAATTTCTAAATGTTGCCTCCCCTCCCCTTTCCATTGAAATGGCTCCCCTGAGTACATTTGTCTGTATTTCCTTTTGCCTTCTAAGTGGGAGTGGGCAGCAATCCAATATACATCGGGACATGCTGAAAAAGTTAGGCTAATCACTTGACTTCACTGTTATTCAGCCTATTATGCAAATCCCAAATGTGCCAAAGAATATCGAGAAAGATTGCTTCAGATAATATGCCTCTCTTTTCACATTTCAGAAAGACTAAAATTACATCGTTATTATGGCTTTCCAGTTTGAACCAAACCAGAGCAGAGTTTCTAGTCAATTTTCCCCACAGTCTAACATATTGAACTTTGTTGCAGAACTGGACAAAGACCCCCTTACACAAACTATCTCATACAGAATTATTTATACAGCGGTGAGACCATCTTTCTAGGAGAAGACATTTCAAACCTGTATGATGCCACTTACTTCCTCCCCAAAACCCTCCTTTTCCCTTTATCAATTCCTTTGTTCACTTTGTCTCCACTTCCTCCTCTTTCCTCCGTCATCACCCCCATATCTCATTTTGTGGCAGTGACCTGTTCACTCATAATAGCTGATTAGCACCTGGCATTAAGATCCTACCACCAGATGAGAGAGAGCAGCTTCCCCTGCCAGCAAAACAACATTATTGCATTTCTTCTTAGCTCTTGTGGTGAGACAATATATTTAGAAAGTAAAGAAGGGCATCCATGGCTCCTCCGGGCTGGTGTTTTATTGCACGTGTAGACTAGTCTGCAAAATGATCTTGACACGATAATAGTGCATTAGCCTGGGTCCAGTCCCCCCCCCCCCGGTTTATTAGTTGTTCTGTGCTGTTCTGCTACCACTTTATTGTTGTCCGGAGGGGCTATAGAGCAACAAAAGCAGGACAACCCCACCCCACCCCCCACTATGTTTCTGGAATGAAAAGTTATGGGATATGCAGTATGAAGCAATAGGACCACTCCAAAACTTTTGCAGGCACTAACAGTGTTGAAAGTAGGCCGCATATGACTGCCCCATAGCACATCATTAGCACAAATCATCATTCTAGTTACAGGTAGGTAGCCGTGTTGGTCTGCCATAGTCGAAACAAAATTAAAAAATTCCTTCCAGTAGCACCTTAGAGACCAGCTAAGTTTGTTATTGGTATGATCTTTCGTGTGCATGCACACTTCTTCAGATACACTTCAGATAGACTTCTGTTTCAGTGTATCTGAAGAAGTGTGCATGCACACGAAAGCTCATACCAATAACAAACTTAGTTGGTCTCTAAGGTGCTACGGGAAGGAATTTTTTTTTATTTCGTTACAAATCATCATGAATGTGCAGTGAAAAGGACACCCAGAGAGTCCCAAACTGATGTAAGGACACACATGGACTAAAGCTAAGACTTGTTAATTCCCAGGATCCAACACACAGTGGACTTTAGCCTATGAAAGTCATCCCACCATGTGTGAATTAGCCACTTAGGTGCCAAGGGCTTTTTAAGATGTGTCTTTGCCCAGGCGGAGACCCACCTCCAGTCTGTAATAAGGGAGTGGGGGGGAAACTTTTCCTGCACCTAGCTTTGCCCAATTTTACAGGAGGTGTACAAGGAGAGTAAGGTGAATACCAACAGCTTATATTTGGGTGGAAAAGACCAGAGTGAGCATTGAGCCTGATGCTGCTTTAGGATGAACATTACTTGCCTGAGGAACAAATGCAAAGAAACCCAAAGTCTCCAGAGTACTCTCTCTCCCTCGAGAAAACTGCATAAAGGCTTCCCTGACTCCTCACATGCTCCTACTTAAAAAACATCAACACAACTTTTAGTTCCTTCAAACTCCAGCAAACCTCACATTCAAATTGTCAAACTAATCCCACACTCCTGCGGGCCAAACTCCCAAAACTTTTCACCACAACGCCTTCATTATATCAATAATTTCATAATAGTCCTTTTTATGAGCAGAAATAATTTTTATTGAGTGGTTTTACAAGTGTTTAAGCAGCTATACTAGAATTAAGACAGTTAAAAACCACACAACCTATGTTTCTATGAACTTTTCCTGTTAATAGACAGTACTCAGTTGTTTTACTGCCAAGTGAGGCCAGAAAGTGTCGCATAACAGAGCGTGTGTGTCAATTTACACATACAGTGCTCGTCATCCATATAAAAATCAAAGTACTGTTTTTGTAAATGAAGAGGTGGTGTTGGGCTACCCATTTTAAAAGCGCATTCCCCATTTGCCATTTTATCAAGCAGTAGGGATAGTTCATAAAGCCTACTTGCAGTCCTTTTTTAATAGATTTTAAAAATAGGTTATTGAGTATTATATGTTTTATTTTTTCTGTAAACCCACTCATATGATGAAAAGCAGGGAATACAGTTCTTACGTAAAAAAAGTAAATAAAATGTTACCTTTCAGACCATTAATATCATGCCGTATCATGTTAGATCAGCTTTGTTCACAGTGCTCATAAAGGTATACCAAGGATTTGAGATACCCTTTGCAAGAAATGTTCTGCAAAGAAGCTCGGATGTGGTACTTGCAAAAGCTGGATTCTGCCACTGCAAAAGTTATACAAAGAAAAATTACATGTATTTGCACTATGTATTTATCAGAGAGGGCAGAGAGCCAACCTGGGGATGAAAGTCTTGCTCCCTACTACAGAAGGGACCTTGGCCCATAAGAGTTGGCTCCTATGGCTCCTAGCTACCATGCTTTTGCTCCTAACAGCACCCATATCAGGCCCATAATCTGGTGCTGATTTATTTTTTTGCCTCTCCCCCATGTTTCAGGGAGAAAGTCTGCTTTTTAAAAAGTCAGGCAACTGCCATGCTTATCTGAATCATTGTATATTCTTTTTAAAAACCTCAAAACCCTATTGCAGCTAGGGATAAGAAGTAGTTTCATTACTGTCGCAAGGTCCAGCCAATCAGTACGATGCACAGCCATGTTATTCAGGAAATGGGAAGAATGAACTGCTCTTCAGCTTGACCCTTGGAGGAAGGTTGCATGGCTGGCTAAATATGGATGAATCAGAAGCAAGGTAGGCTTTGCAAACCATCTTTGCCTGACTCTGTGCAGTCTAATTATCTGGGATTTTAATGATATGTCCCAGAATGTGTGTGTGCTTTCCCCCCACCAATAAACTTTACATTTCAAACTAATACTGCGCAAAAGCTTTTTTTTTATTACTCAAAATGATTCGATGAGGAAATTAATTCAAAAGAGAAAAAAAGCACCACTGTTGACAATCTTAAGCTAAATGCAGCCAGATGGAATGGGACTCATAGAACAGGCTGTTTATGGAAACAAACAAATAAAGCAAGTCTTTGTCACAGCATGGCCCTCAAACTCATCTTAACTGT
Source organism: Podarcis bocagei (assembly GCF_964188305.1). Taxonomy (NCBI): domain Eukaryota; kingdom Metazoa; phylum Chordata; class Lepidosauria; order Squamata; family Lacertidae; genus Podarcis; species Podarcis bocagei. The sequence continues at coordinate 39,080,395 of NC_138130.1, forward strand.
TTTGTAAAATTCAAATTCTCTTTTATGATGGAGTTTGAGCATCCTTTGAATTTGTGTTCTGGCCACTGACATTTTAGAAGATGGCTCCATTACTAATAGAAAATAAATTTAGACAGCACTTCCTGATTCACGCACACATACATATGTAAAAGGTAAAGGTAAAGGACCCCTGGATGGTTAATTCCAGGCAAAAGTGACTATGGGGTGCGGCGCTCATCTCGCTTTAAGCCAAGGGGGCCGGTGTTTGTCCACGGACAGCTTTCCGGGTCACGAGGCCAGCATGACTAAACTGCTTCTGGCGCAATGGGACACCGTGACAGAAGCTAGAGCACACAGAGCTGTTTACCTTCCTACTGCCTATTTATCTACAGTACTTGCACTGGTATGCTTTCAAACTGCTAGGTTGGCAGAAGCTAGGACAGAGCAATGGGAGCTCACCCTGTCGCAGGGATTCGAACCGCCAACCTTCTGATTGGCAAGCCCAAGAGGCTCAGTGGTTTAGACCACAGCGCCACCAGCGTCCATACATATGTATGTGAGAGTGGGGGTGAGGTCCAGAGTAGGTCTTGATGTGCTTTACATGTAATATTTCCAGAACATTGAGGGAGCACTTTTAGACTGTAACCCTACACCCATTAACCTCAAAGCTCTCTTGAACTCCGTATTTACCGGAGGTGCAGGAAAAGGACATGTTCAATTCACCATGTTTAATTTGCTACTTCAAAAACAAATAGGGAAGTTGGATTAAAGTGATAAAGAAACAGTTACTTTGACATACACATTAATGAGTATCAGCATCTCATGAATATTAATCTAGTAACTGTTCTTACCAATATTGTGAAAATGTGGCACCACATGTTGTAGCCACTTGACAGAACATTGGACAAATGCTATTGAAGCCAATGCACAATGGAAGCCCAATGCCATGAAATTAATATTACTGAAATCATAATGTTGCTGGCTCTGGAATACATGCATATCAATTTCTGATTGGAGTAATATATGAATGATCAATATTCTGGAAAGGTGACATTCCACAGAGCAGATCCTGATTTATTTTGTGGTATTTTCTAATCAGTATATTGAAGAATGATGTTGAATCCAATTCACAATGGGAATACTGTATGCTATGAGATGATATTATTGAAGTCATGTGTTTGGACATGAGGTAAACCTCAGATCCAACACAACGTATTTTTATTTGCATTCTCAATCTGAAGCCTTCAAGCCCCAGCTAATTTTTAAAAGCAACTTTTCTGTGGCCCAAATTATTTATTGGAAGAGGCACTGAAGCAAATCTAATATAGTTCAAAGATGCAAATACATTTGGCAAATGTAAGTGTTTTTGTTTAAGAACAGTCTAATGGGGATTCATATTGGCAACATTTTTTAATAAAATAATGCTTTCCATTCCTACATATAAGGGAAACAAATCAATCATTGTTCCTTTGATGTTGATGGAAAATTAGTGAGCTCTTTGGAAATGGAGACGTTTATATGCTGCAATCTGCCTGCAATTCTCATACTGGTCAAAATGACAAAATAGTAGTATAAGATCTGATCTGAAGTGATGGAAAAGGCAGCCTGCCCACAGTATAGGAGGCATGTAGAACGTAGCAAAGAAGCAGGCAGCTCAGTCTTGAACTAATTTCTCCATCGGGTACTTACTGGATTTATTTATTTTTATCTATTCAGCAATGAGATCCTATTAGTTTTCTAAAATTATGATGGAAAGGAAAGGACAGATAAATTTATTCTTGCAAGAGAATTAAATGGCACATTAGGGACTTCAAAGAGAAGAAAACGGCACACAATACAAGCCGATAAATATTCCAGAGCATCAAACTATTTAATAACACGTCCCATTCGGTGGAACAGCAACTTATACCACAGCAACCCTAGAACTGTCAGTGGTATGATTTATTGAAGGAAAGTATGACTGTAGCCCTGGGCATAAAAGCCAGGCCCTTGGAAAGGATAAAAAGTTCAAAGGCAGATAAAATACTTAAAACACCCAGAGCCTCCATTTTTTAACAGAACTGAGAGGTAGATGACTCAGGGGTTTCCTTTGCACGGTCAGCTCTGGCACAAAGCTATTCTGCAGCACGAACTGATTTCTCTTAGGGCCACAAAAGCAAGGTGCAGATAGCAGGTATCAGTAGTTCCTCTGGACTGTTAAATGTGACAATTTCCCCACCTAACCAGTTCATCACTCTACTCTCAATTTTATAGATAACACACAGTCAAAATGTTGGCTGCAAACCAGCTTCCTGTCAAAACTTCGCTTTAGCAAGGGAAACTACATCAAGACAAAAATGGTCTGAAGGCCACTGATGTTCCATTTATATGGATATTCCAATCACAACCACTTACTTTAAGTTATGGGGAAGGGCTCCAACCCAGTAGATTCACCACCCCACTATCTTTTTTTCTCAGTTAAAACATTGTTTATAAGATTTCATTCTATACTAGGGATGGGAAACCAATGTCCCTCGATGTTGCTGGACTAGAACTCCCATCATCGCTGACCATTGGCCATTCTGAATAGGACTAATGGAAACTATGCTTCAACATCATATCCCTGTTTCACAAGGATCATAGAATCATAGGACTTTAGAGTTGGAAGGGGCTCCCAAGGAAAATCTAGTCCAACCACCTGCGGTGCAGCAATCTCAATATGAAGTCACCCATCCAATTTGAAACCAGACTGGACCCTGCTTAGCTCTGCAAATGTGCTAGTGGTTAAATTGCTGGATACTTACTCCTTCTTGAAACATGATGACCGACACCAACACTTAATGCAGTACTGCAGATATAAGTAAGGAGAGAATTGGACTCCCTTCTTCTAGGTGTTAAACAATTATGTTAAGGCAATCAAAATTGTACTGAACTTCCATTCCAAAGGATGGCATTGTTAAAATGTGTGCAGCCTGGGTCACCCAAGTGAACAAGTAATGCAACTTCCAAGTCAGTTGTCTTCCACTTAATTTTTTTTGTCATTTATATGCCACCTAATCAATGTCCCCTGGATTGGCCCATAATTTAAAGACTAATCTTTAAATGTTTGTGATTTGTGTGTCAGAAGAAAGCTACATACTTTGGATCACTTCACAAGTGGTGAAAAAGCATCTTTTTCACTGCAGGTACACAGGTCAGGAGGAACACACACACACATATGTCACATCAATCTATATAGAAAAAAAGTTGGATGTTAACACATCACTAGTATTTGCTAATTCTTCTTTCCTTCATTTCTACCTGTTAAAGTTCATTTTATTCTTGTCAGCCCAGCGTTTCACTTCACGGAGAACATTTTTTGAAAACTCTGTTTTCTAAAGCGGCTGCAATCATAGTTAATACTGACTTGTTTACAGTCAAAGTACTTCATGTTACCCTTCACAAAGTGACAGATAAATACCCTTGCACTAAATTGATTAGATAGGTTTGCTCTGTTCAACATCTGTGCTTTGGAAGCACTTATCACATTACCTAATAGAGCTGATTATTGATGGACATGCTATTCAAGCATGGCGTTAGCTCATATCTGTTGTAACTAATTACCTTGTACCTGGCAAAAATTCAGCTCAGACAACCGACTCCGCAACTAAAATCTACTGGGATTTTCAGGTGTTTCATGAATACTGCAATGTATTAAGGGTGATACCAACTCTATTATTATACACAGGGCCCAAGGACAATGAGGATAAATAGGGGGAGGGGGAGGGAGCATAAATTGTGATAAATAGTGTCTTAATTGGAAAGTAATTTAACTGGAGGTTTGCAGCCAACTGAAAAAAGTGTAAACGAGACAGAAACCATTACAAGTATATTAGTATAGCCTCATTAGAGCATGCGACTTAAAGACAGGTTCTGTGCATAACTGCAATTCTTCAAGTTTTGTAGACGCCCATAAAAACAGCAGCAACATCTTTGTGGTCCTTATGGATGAAAAGATGTGTTTGAAAGCATGTCAGCAACTGCTGATATATTCAGAACCAAAGTGATGGCTGAATAAAGATTTCAGTGATTAAGAATAGAGCTTTGGGGCCTTGGTTTGGGGTCCTTCCCTTGGCTAGCAAACCTAGAAGAAACAATGCAAAACACTACCCTCAACACCACAGAATTATGCCAATTAATTTATGCAAACCTCTATTTCTGCAATTATGTCACAGAATCCAGCTTCTCTCAGTGTAGAACTAGGAATGACTGGATGCATAGTTTTAATTCATGTATTTGTTTTAAGAATGGATTAGACTCGGCCTTCTCTATATGCTCATTTTATCTTTGCAATTCAGGTGTCCCAAAAAGTCAAGGATAGTCCCACGATCTTAAATCTTAACTGCAACCTTAAATAAATGCAGTTGGTATCAATGGAATTTGAACACAAGATTGTTTAGGATTAGAGATTTTTGCTATGCCTTAACTTCACTGCAGTGCTGAGGAAAGGCAAGTTCAGAGCCAAACAAGGGATTGTTTGAGGATCTGTGCAGAGCCAGGCAGGTGGTGAAACAGCCACGCAATTGCTTCCTCACATCCCTTAGACTTGGATCCCAAAGGGGCTTGCGAACAAATGCACGTACCCAGCTATTCACAGAGATCTTGATGAATGAAGAATGCGTCCCTAAGCAGAGCTCCCTTGAATGAATTAAAATACTGCACTTTGGTAACTGGGAGCAATAGGTTTCGAAACAGAAATCAGTGGGAACCAGTACATGCATAACAGCAACTTTCCTCCTTTGAAAAGCTATTATTTCTAATTGCCAAATGTATCCCTTTTAATGAAGTTTTGCAAGGCAGTTGTAATTTTTTATTTTTTAAAGTCAAGCGCGTGTTCAGAAATGCGCACGCTCTTGGATCCACTTCACAACTCCATTGCACAATTTATAATGCCACCGCTTAATCATTTTTGGCAGCTTTAGAAAGTCTAACTTATTTGGAGATACCTTAGGAATTAATGCATCATTTCAAAAGCTACTATTTTAAAAAAAATATCCATCCTTCACATTTAATGTATTGGATAAGCTGCCTGTTCTTTTCTCCGCTTCCCAAAGTTCTGAGTTGGGTGCATTCCACGACATTTATTCACCACCAAAATAGTCTGAAGAATGTATGCTACATACCATAAGCCTGGTGGGGTATGGGCCACATACTTCAGCTTAATTTTTAAATATTTGCAGAGGGAACTCTGCACAATGCGGAAAAATCTGAACACTGGCCTATACTATATATTCATCAAATGGAAGCAGCATGGCTTTTTTGAGAGGAAACCAGGACAGGCAGGTCTGAGTACAGAAAATAAAAATACTGACTTTGATAAATTCCTGCGATAACGAAAACCTAGTTTTGCTCATTATGAAGCTGCATATTGTTAGGTTGGATGTTCTAAAAGATTTTTCAAAAGAGTTGATGGTTTATATGGGCTGTGGGGTGTTTTCTGAATCAATCTTTATAAAGTTTGGCGGGAAAACTGAAGGATGGAAAGGAGCAGAGGAATGACAACATATAGTGAATTGGTGCCTCCAAGGGACGCAATGGCTTAAATTGTAATCCTTATCAGAAACAGAAAAAAAAGCCACACAATAGTGATTCAGTGCCTCTAAGGCAAGCAGTTGTTTAAGCCGTAATCCTCTCTTCTGGCATCTAAGTATCCAGAGCGAGATATAGACAGCAGCAATTACAAAATCAGAATCAACACGAAGGCTGTGAGATATGTGGTATTTCTGCCAGTTGTGTGTTATTTGTTAGCATAATAATCTCAGTTTTAGAAAGGCCAACCAAGTGAGAAAACGTGGTAGTACTCTGGGAATGTGTCGGGGTGAACAGGACAGAAATTTCAAACTGGATGGCAGCTCCCAGGCAATCATCTGTAGCATCACATTTTGGCGCCATGCATGCTATAGCCCACAAGCAGGTGTGTTTGAAGCCTCATGGCAATGTGACTCATGACAATGTGGTCCCTACTACTAAACACAATTCTGTATAATCAGAGCTCTGCATTACAGCTTTGACAACTGTGGGATCAGCCAAATCACATGGGTTGTTCCTAAGCCTGTGCTAGACTCATTCCAGGATGTTGATACCAGAACTAAATCACCCAACCTTGAACATCCATGTGCTTGAGATGACAGGATGGATGTGTGGAGGCAGCAATGGGCTGGGTGACATCCAATAAAATGAAGTTGAGGCTTTACAAAATGGAGGGACTACTAGTGGGTGGTTTCTGGATTTAGGAATTGGGTACGTGGCCTGTTCCTGATGGAGCCACACACCGCCTGAATAAAGAAGTAGTCAGAGATACTCCTGGAGCCAATGCAGTCACTTGAAGCCAGGTGGCTTCAGTGGTGAGGAGCCTAGATTGCAAGGTGTTTATGTAGAATTTACCCATTTAAGAACAGATTAGCTTGCTAGAACTACAGTCACCTTCCTCACTGTAAGTATATTATTGAAAAAGAATCAATGGCTAAAGGTGTGTTTCAACTTCCCCCTTCTCCAGAGATATTTTTCTAGAAAAAGAGGTGCCGGTACTCACCATGAATACCTCCCTTGTTCTCTTATAATGGCAATGGTGCCCACCTGAGAGGTGCTGGAACTGAGTTCTGGTGAGTTCCGGCTGGAAAAAACCCTTCCCTTCCCCCATGATGTCCTATTGTCAACTGCTGGGTAGTAAATTTCGGCCACCAGCCCATTTCATTTTAACAAGGTCTACAGAACAAAACAAGTGTACACCATTCAGTTCTAAGTATAGGGTGGTATTCAACCAGGTTTTACTCAGAGTTCACTTGCTGAAATTAATGAACATGACCAAAATAGGTCCACCAGTTTAAGTGGGTCTACTCCAAGGAAAACACAGCTGACTGCCACCCATGGGGTTGACATTACTCTATGCGATACTGAGAAAGACCCTGCTTTCTATCTACATAAATTGCAAAGTTTAGATCACCATGCAAACATGTGCTGATACAAAGTGACTGATCTGTGAGCAATATAATGCCTACTTTACATATAACAGATGTCTGTGGTGACATGGGGCACATTAGTTGCATGTTTATATTAAAAAGGAGGCGCGTGCTCGCTATTTTACATAGGGGAGTTGTGGGAAAGATCTCAAGTGCACAATGGTGAGGTAAAAAATGATAAATATTTGCAAATGTTTATTCAGGTGCCATGAAAAGTACACGGCTGAAAAAAGAGAAGGGAACAGCAGATACAAATGTGCCTGGGATAAGTTTCAGTGATGCCTCTCATTTGGACGACAGCAGAACTGAGCCACAGACACACCAGAATGGAAATATTTAAAGAGCAATGCAGAATTTCTCATATACAGTTTCCTTTCAGTGCTAAACAAAGTTGAAGATCATGGTCCATTGTCATGACGACAGGCGCAATTCTCCAGGATAGATGAGGAGAGGGAAGGAAAGATGCCAGCATCAACAATATTCCCTCTGAGGAATGGTTCGCTTCTTGCACGTATTTTGGCAAGAAACGTGAAATCTTGTGTATGTGTGCGGTTTTCTTTTTAAAGGAACCCACACTGCTGTGTTTATCCCTCAAAAATTGGGAAATCTGACCTCATAGAAAAGGAGTTCATGAGCACAAGTTGAAGACATGGGACAAGGGGAAGCAGAGCCCTGGCATAAATGTCAAATAGAAGTATTTGCTCACAAACATTTCAAAGGACAGGGAGAGCAAAATCTCAATTAATAATAATAATGTATTATTTAAATGCCACCCATCTGACTGGGTGGTTGCCCCAGCCACACTGGGCAGCTTCCAACAAATTAAACACATTAAGCACAGCAAAACATCAAACATTAAAAACTTCCCTACTTCAGATGCCTTCAATTTCATTATAAATATCATTATTTCAATTGTTGTTTTACCTGAAAGTTGAAGGCTATGAAATCTACGGCCGACCCACTTTATCACATATATGGAATCCTTTTATTGACACAATAGCCATGTTCCCATCAAGTACAAAACAGTGCTCACTTGCACATGCTGTTATTTTGCTTTCTCAGTCTTAGGCTTGCCCACACTTCCCCATTAGGCATTCCAATGATTTAGCCTTAGGGCCTAACTGGATGTGAGCATTCTTAAAAAAAAACATATATGCAGTGATTCGGCTACAAAGCAGGGATGTGTTGGAGGCTTAACTTTTAACAATAAAAGGAGTGTGTTGTGCTCCTCACCTTTGGAAAGCCCTACCACAGGAAAGCTGGCCAGAGGCTCTTGATACTCACATTGAGGCAAGGGGGGGATATACTTCTATCCTTGAGGGGTTTTGAGAGTAGCTAATTTTAGCATTTTTAATTATAAGCTGTTTTGAGATTAACTTGTTCTTTGATTGGACTATTGCCATTTTAGCTTGCCATATTACTTTGCATTCCTTATTTTATTGTATTTATTTTTTTATGAATTTCTGTCAATGGGATATAAATTGTGTAAATAAATAAAAATATAGGTAGGGTATTTTTTTAAAAGTTGATGCATCCAGCAGAATATTAATACTTCTACATCTGGTATCTTAATCTTAGCGTTCACCAATTTATATGAGCAACTCATGTTTCTAAAAAAAAAATAAAAAAATATTCTAACAATTCTATTACAACTCTTGCACAAATTAAGAGTGGATAAAAGGGACACATTTCAGAATCTGGATCTAAACAATAGACAAACAGGGCCAAGACCTCCACGCCTATTGGTAGGAAAGTAAGTAGTTAATATTCAGGAACTACTTTGACTTGGGAACCAGCTTTATTATCTCTAAAGATGGTTTTTATCCACACTGCCTTGCAAGCAGAGTGTTTTGGAGTTGTGACACTTACTTATTCCCAAGCTATAATCAAGCTATTCCTTTACAGCATGTATAAATAATTACATGGGGAGAAGTTGCTATTGGTTACAAAGCTAAATCCTTGCTTACACATTCTTTAGGAATAGGATGTCAGCATGCAGACATCCAGGTTTCTACAGCTACTTCACCGCACACAGCTACGTCCTGCCCCAAAAGCCAAATAATTATTTATAAAGAGAAAGGTGATTTTTACACTATAAAAGCGGAGTTTAAACTGGATTCTCATTTCACGGAGGCATATTACCAAACATGATCTGTCGTGATACGCAACACCTTTGACAAGTATTGGCAAGTGCCCCGACAGCATTCTTTTTCCAGCTCCATCACATTATAAAGAATGAATGGCTGTATAGTGTTAGGAGGGCTGACACCATAAGCCTGACAGCCTCTGCATATCGTCACTTGGTGATAACTTTGTCAAGCAGACGTCACTCGCAGCTGCAGCGGAGGGTGTTCAAATCAGAGCAACAACTTAAAAACAACAACCAAGAAGCAGCAGCATTCCCAAGGATGTGAAATAGCTATCACTCAGCTATTGCTGAATTTTAAAAAATGAAGCAAATATCACCGAGGTCAATAAAGCTATTAACAGTGTCAAGACATTATCGTCTCTCAGAACACTAGAACTGGGGTTATCCAACAAAACTGAGTATCAGTGGAAGTATCCTTCCCTGCCCCAGACAAAACACATAATTAACAAATTAAAATCCACACACAATGGTAGCCACTCAATTAGAAAGATATGAAGAGCATTAGGAAATTCATGATGGACAGGCCTTTCAGAGACTATAAGCCACAACAGCTACAGAGAACCTTTACATACATAGCAGCAACATACTTTGAATACTAGATGCAGAGAATGAAATGCTCTCACTTCCCAGCAGGCAAGTCTGAGTGGCCACTGTTAAAATACTGTAGTATTATTTATGTATTTGATTTATCTGTCACAGCTGTCTCAAGGAAATTAACAGCAATAAAATCCATGCAAATACAGTGTTTAAAATCAATGACAAACTAAAAGTGAATGGCCACTAATTAATAAATGAAATCACCCTCTCCACACACAATGAAAATATCATCCGGAAGAATTACAAAAAAAAATTCATCTGTTAGCTTTGGCACTAAGTAAGCTTCCCTGGGAAGACCATTCCACATATTTTGGAATATGTTGCTACCCTTTGGAATTCTCCTAGAGGAGTCGGCCTTTGGTGATAACTTGAGGGCCTGGGTAGGCATGTATGAGGTAAAGCTGGTCCATGAGGTATTGTGAAAGGCTTAAGACCAACACTTTTAAATAAGTTTGGATTTTTGCTATATGAATAGAATATGTTCTGCATACCTCTTAACAAATGAACAAAGGTATCATTCAAACAAATTTAGACTTCACTCAACAGGAAATATTCCTAATTATAATCAAAGATTTACAGCTCATCCTGATAATTCCTCTCAGAGGCCCTGAGTGATATAGGCTGGCCTTTGCTTATAGGCAGACTTCCAACCTAACACAGCTACTCACCAGCAACAGATCACACAGAATAGTGACACTAACAGGGATTACAACCCAGTGGCGTAGCGTGGGTTGTCAGCACCTGGGGCAAGGCAAGTAATTTGCGCCCCCTAACCCGTGGATTTTAGCAGGGGGCAGAGAGCTGTGAGTGCGAGCGCGCCCCCCCCAGATGTTGCGCCCGGTGCGGCCTGCACCCCTGCACCCCCCACGCTACGCCACTGTTACAACCACAGAAAAGTGTCCTATACAGAGAGGCAGATTATTGGCCCATTTAGCTAAGTATTGTCTACACTGACTGGTAGTTGCTCTCCAAGGTTTCAGATAAAAGTCCTCTTCTTACCTGAAGGTGTCAGGAACAGAACTTGGGGGTTCTAGGCATGCAGATCATCTACTCTAAATGAAAATAAAAGGGAGCATAAGTTCGCAATAAGCCTTTAATATAAAAACTAAGAACATCCCTTACATAAAGGATCTGAAATAAATAGTACATATTAAATGAAAATATGCTTTCTAAAATCCTTATAAGTACAGCTTATATGAATTTTGTTTCAATATGTATTTATCCGGAAGACATGGAGGGCAATAGGAAGAAACTATAGGATGCTCCTTTACAGAGGACACATTTATGAAAATGAAACATCCCTCTGGAAACAAATCAATGTTTGTTTGTTTTTAAAAACCCTATAGACCAAACCAAACTATATAGTTCTCTGGCTGAGGTAATTTGAAGAGAACAGTTCCGCAGTTTAAGAACTTTCTTTTGCCTCCAGGCATGAATAGCATTTGAGTGGCAAGGTGACTGACAGACAAGGCGGCTAAAGGATTGTTCTTCGTGGAGAAAAGCATTCTGGAGACATTGGATCACAACGTGTTATTGTCACACCAAATTCTGTTTACTATTTCTCTTCCAATTTCCATAATCAATTTGCCTGCATGACTAAATTGAGGATTCGCTCAGTTATCTTGATTCACAGCATCAAGCCTGCTTTGGAAGTAAACAAGGGAATCATATGCTTCCATGAGATTTTCAAAGAGCAATTTGGTTTCTGTGCCTGCCAGTAACATAAGGATGCCAAGCCAATAAAACCTACCCACAAGGCAGAACACACAAATCAAAATTAGAAGTTTGTGTTACTGCAGATACTCTCCCTACATAGCACCAGTGATTTCTGAAAAATTATGAGGAAGACACAGACCCCCTCCCCTCCTTATGTTTCAGACTATGCAATATTCCTCAACCAAATCTTATAGGCAACAAATTTAAGAACGTAACAATAGCCCTGCTGGACCAAACTAATGGGCCATCTAGTCTAAAATCCTGTTCCCACAGTGGCCAGCCCTTGGGAAGCCTGCAAGCAAGGGCTGAGTGCAATTCTCCCCTCCTGAAATTTCCATTAACTGCTATTCAGGAGCATATGGCCTGTGACTATGGAGACAGAGGAAAGCCATCATGGCTGATAGCTACTCAGAGTCTTATACTTCCAGTCTCTTTGTTCAGGTGCCACAAAACTGTTTTGCTGCAACAGACTAACATCACTACTCCGAGTGGCAGAAAAATAAATATTCTTAAAAGCACACACTGTCTGCAAATCACTTTCATTTTGAATATAACATCAGGCCTTTAAAAATCTTGCTGTGATTCTGGGTTCCATCTCACTATAAAGTCTCTTTGCTCATGCTTACAAACACTGGGAATAGTTTCATACTACTGGCTCTAGTTTTATCAAACTTAGCAAAATGTTTAGTGGATTATACCTGGGTGAAAGCCAATGGGGTACATCCACCAGCAGGATAAATTTCCTCCCCCTCCCCATGTCCCAAAAATCAACTTTAGTACAGTTTGGGGACTATCTGGGGGATGCACAATGGACTATAAAAGGGGAAGGTATGCTGATATTCCCCACTGTTCTTATTTTATGCCCAATCCTACATGATTTCAGTCATTAAAGTTAAATAAAATTTACCTCCTGGTAAACATGCTTTGGAGCTGTAAATAAAGAGGCCATCCAACTAAAAATAGCTATCACCACAGTCCTAAGTCATCTGCTAAGAAAAATGAGACTTACCTTCCCTGTAGCCTGAGAGAGCACAGCTGAAGCTAATTTTCCTGATGTGCCTTTTACACTCACCCACCTTCCCTTAAAAAGCATGGCTTGCAGTAGCTATTTTTGCAGCCTATGGGGTATTACCAAATGCAGTTTGGGTCCACCGTGATTTTGCATTGATTTAATTAAGTTAATTAAATTTATCTGCTGTGTTTTGTAAATAAAACAGGCAGAAGGTAGAACACTGAAAAAACAAATTGTTGTTGAACATGTTTCATGGTAATCTGGCATTCTGCTATGGCTAGACATAAAAACAGGGGAAGTGGGAGTACCTCAGGTTAAGAACTGTACCTCAGGATGAGAACAGAAATCGCGTGGCGGCAGTGGGAGGCCCCATTAGCTAAAGTGGTACCTCAGGTTAAGAACTGTTTCAGGTTAAGAACGGACCTCCAGAATGAATTAAGTTTGTAACCAGAGGAAGGCACCACTGGGCTCTGACTGTCAGTTGCCACGTGACTGTTGTACAAGATGTGGGAGGAAGGAAGACACAAAGGCCACTTCATCCCATAAGACCAGTGGGAGTTCAGCCTGGCCATAATAAATACAGTAGTACCTCTGTTTACAAACTTAATTGGTTCCAGAGGTCCGTCCTTAACCTGAAACTGTTCTTAACCTGAGGGAATACTTTAGCTAATGGGGCCTCCCGCTGCCACCGCACGATTTCTGTTCTCATCCTGAGGTAAAGTTCTTAACCTGAGGTACTATTTCCGGGTTAGCGGAGTTTGTAACCCAAGGTGTTTGTAACCCGAGGTACCACTGCACACAAATGTCTGTTTACAATGCACCTCTTGTCCTGGTATTTTCAGAACAATCCTATCACATCTGCCTGTCCCCTCCATCTCTCTTATGCCCTTTGAATTGTTAAGCTTGGGGACAGGGTCCGTGCCTTATTAAAAGAAGACACTCTACCCCTTTACAAAGATGCCTTCAAACATGACAACCCAGTCATGTGGGAATCCCTTGCAGATGACCGCAGTGCCTGGAGACAGACAGTCAAGTCATGTGACCGGGAGAAGGAATGACCACTGGGAGGAGAAATGCCATGATGCATCTGCAACAGCACAACTGGACGCCTTCATCTGCCCCAGCTGCAACAAAACATGTCTCTCCTGTATTGGTCTCTACAGCCACAGCTGGCACTGCAACCTTCCTACAGTTTGACTTGACCCCCAAAGGCACACTCCTCCATTGTCTCCCAACACAGACGGATGCCAACAACTCCTTCTATAACTAAATAGAATTGCCACTGTTCATTTTCTGAACCAGTTTTTCTAGTCGCCTTGTAGTCCCTAAATGCCCACTGTTAGCAGCTTGAATAGTTTCCCTCTCTTTAGCCCCGTAACACAGAACTCATATTCAAAATTATTAATGCAGGTCTGAAAACTCTAAGTGAATTAAGAGGTAATCAACCTAGGTTATTTAATCAGTAGCCAATCTTGAATATATGTCCATGGCTTTTTTGTGAGGCCATATAGATTCGCCCAGTCTGTTGGTTTTCTAAAGATGTGATCATTCTTGTCTACACATTTATTTATCTGTGGCTTGGAACACAGAAACACATCTAGCGCATTGTGTGGTAAGACAGCCTCCTAGTGGCCATATTTGAATCTCTCTGGCAACAGTGCAAGTGCACATACTTCAAACAGAATGCTTTAGTTCCAACAACACTTCCTTCCAAAAATGTTATTTCCGATTATAGCCAACCACAAGGTATTCAGTAGATGAGATCCTTGGCTACATGACAAATATTCTGTGGACTCAACAGTTTCTCACAGTATTTCAGAGCAGGGCTGAGAGAGTACTCATTTCCAGTTGATTTTAAAATAAATATATGACAAACACTGTGAAACTCCTAGAATTTCATGCACTGGCAAAAAACAAAACAAAAACAAAACAAAACTTAGACGTGACATTGCCATCATAATAACATGTCCCTGGAAGGCGAATAACAGAAAAGAGCATTAAATGTGCAAATGGCACAAATTTATTTTAAATTCTGGTGAAGTTGCAAATGTAACCTCTGGTCCAACACAAGGCTATTCAAGGCCATACATCTTGACTGATCTGTGTGCAACTTTCCATAGTCCTTTCTATCCATGCATAATGAGAGGACTAAATAAATACAGCTAACAAGCTTCAAACTACATTATTGGTCACCCATTTACAAACAGCAAGCAGATCCACCATTCATTGTGAGAGGTTTATATTCTTCTCTTGAGACCTAAGCACAGCTGAGACTCGTTGAGGAAATAAAAAGACAAAGTTGAAGACAATGTGTTTAGTCCTGTTAATGCAATTTCATGCATTAGTTTTGATTTTTCATATTACACACATACAAAATACATACTTTAAAAGTGCATTTATTGTACCCAGCGAGCAGTGTATAATAAAAGTTGTCCTCAAATAATGAACATTTCACAGTTTTTAACTTCAGCAAGCTTGCTGACTACTTGATCTAGACAAATACTAACAATTGAATTTTCTGTTACCCAAAGTATTCTTTGGCGATCACTTGTAGCCAAGTAAGTCTGCCATAAACACGGTTTTAACAATAAGTCCGTAAGTGACTGTGGAGGCCTATTCTGGATCCACACATCCTTCTACAGTGGGGACATTGATTTCCGGGTGGGAGTTGATCACGGTGTGGATTTGCAAAGCACGCCTTCCTCTTAGCACGTTTCTCCCTTGTGCCCTGAGTTCGAGTGTCTTCAAAGCCCATGACATCTTTGGTAAAGGTTGTTCTCCAACTGGAGCGCTCACAGGCCAGTGATTCCCAGTTGTTAGTGTTTATACTACATTTTCTTAATTTGCCTTGAGACAGTCTTTAAACTTCTTTTGTTGACCACCAGCATTACACTTTCCATTTTTAAGTTTGGAATAGAGTAGTTGCTTTGGAAGACAATCATCAGGCACAGTAGTACTAAAGGTGAGTTTACCTGGTACATTCACAATACACATAATCATGACTATTTTGAATCTAATTCATACACCCTAAACTGATGATGGCTCTTGATTCAGCCAGATCTCTATCCTGGAAAAATGTTTTTTTTTTGGGGGGGGGGATTAAAAATAGTAACTTAATCAAGTAATACCACATACCTGTGTTTGGAATGAACCAGTTCAGTTAACAACATTCACCACAAAAATCTCTGAACCTGACCCCATCCACACTACACATTTAAATGCAGCATTATGCCACTTTAAATAGCCATGGATTCACCCAAAGATTCATGGGAACTGTAGTTTGTTTAAGGATGTTGAGAGCTGTTCAAAGAATCCTATATTTCCCTCACAGAGCTACAATTCCCAGAGGTCCCTGGGAAGAGGGATTGATTGCTAAACTATTCTGAAAATTGTTAAGCTGGTATAATATTCCTTTAAATGCACAATGCAGCTAGGGCCCTACACCTGAAAGTAGTTTCCATAATTGCTAGGTGAACTGAATGCGTACTAAGATTGCTTTTACTTTAGGCAAAACTTTGGACTGTTTCTAGTCTTTCTTCAATTTCATTCTCTGACATTACCTTTTTTCCCTTACTCTTTAGATTCTTTGGGCCTTTAAGGTTAAATACCGTAATTGTTGGGAAAAACAAATTAAACTAGTCAGATTTCTCCCTCTGTGTGTTATATTTATTGGTGTTTATTAGTCATTTTCTACTTCAGCACAGCAACTTCTAACATTCTGAATGATTTCTTTTCTTTTCTTATTTTTGCCAAGGGATGATTTGGATCAACTTGAACTGAACTGTGAACTGAACATGAACTAAACTAGTTGAATTTGTAAAGGGAAGGATGTGAACTGGAATCAAGTTTCTTTTTGGACAGTTTGAACCAGAATAGTTCTTTTTTTTAAATGAAGCTTCCAACCTCTGCATGATACACAGTGCTCTTGACATGAACTCAAGCATATGTGAACAGACTGCCAGGGGATATATAGCGGAAGTTCTCAGAGGAGAGGTCCCTGTTCTGGATTACTAAGGTCCATGCAGTTCAGACTTCAGAGGTGCTGCAGTTATTTATTCAGTTATTTGGAAAGGCTGAGTTCTTCGGGGGAAAAGTGTCTCATTCTTAGTGGAACACTTAGTTTGCACTTCTTTCTTTCTTAATCAGAATGGCAGGAGCTCCTGCAGCATCCCGTCCATTTCTGAAATGCCTTTTCCCGATTGCCACCTTCCCCTCTCTTATTAAATGAACATTGTGTTTTTGCTTCATGAAGCCAACCTGGTAAAGTCACTGCACACATCCATTATTTTCTGCATGACAAAATGCTTTCCGGACCTCTCAATTCCTTCTTCTTGGTTTCTTAACCTTAGGAAATTGACTGCTGATATTTCCCCAAATAAGAATAATAAACCTGAAGGTACTGTTGTGTAGCTCCATCCAACCTGACTCTGGTAGAGCAAAGAACCACCCATCCCAAAGCTCCTCACCCCACCCAGTAATGAAAGCAGGAGGGTCTAAACGCTGTTTTCAGATTAATGTCTTTTTAGCTATATTTAGTGATAAACCTTTGCGCGCGCCCCTCCGGACTGAAGCCCCATAATTATTTCATTTTTATCAAAATTATTGTATAGATTGTATATAGATTATTGTATAAATAAATGGACTTTCACAATTTCATTGCTTTGCCAATATTCTTGTGCATTTCCCCTACATCCCACCACTGATTTTAATCAGAATTTCTAAAATTAATTTTTGGAATTGGAGTATTGCCAGTGCGCTGCATCTTTCAGTTTATTTGCAACTCTCTCCTACGTTAATGATACGCATTGAAAATATGCTAGAAAAAAAATGACAATATGTATGAATACATCAATATCCTTTTTGTGTTGTCCTTGAGAAATGCACATGTGCACACAAGAAGAATCTTAATGCAGCTGTATGTACAATCGCATCCAGCTTGTTTGTTGCAGTCTTTAGCCCAATGATCTTAAACATTAGAAAAAGGCAACAGGAAAAGAATCTAAACGCCATCACGCATGGAGTCCTCTCTTGATTGACAAACTTGCATGGATACAATGGCAAAGGAGAAGAGAAAGTGAACTTAGCCAAAGAAAGAAAGAAAGAAAGAAAATGCGACTAACTTCACACATGTAATACTCTGGACAAAACCTGGAAATTTGTTTGATTGTTAAATGGAATAATTGAGTATTCCTAATGCACCAGTAAACCATACCAGATACCACCGAATGAGAGAACTTCAAAAATCACCCTTGCTTACAGTTTGCCTTAAAAGGTTTGGTCTCGTATGGTAGCAAAACAAATAATATATTTGCACACACTGTACTGTGATAGAGGGAGTGTGTTGACACCATTATTTCAAACCCAACAAATGGAAATATATTTTTGGTAGACTTTTATTCCATCCTTTTGGCACAAGATATAACTTAAAGACAATCATATTTATAAGAATGTCATGGGCAGATGTTTCCCTTGTTAAAACGGGGGAAGATCTTTAAAAATGGCAATGTATTGCCACCTGCTGGCGCTAAACATTATTGCCGTTTAGCTAATATTTGCAGGAACATCAACATTTAACAAATATGACATTGCATTTTTGGCACAATCTTCCTGTAAAAAGGTCATACTTAGTCTGGAATCTATATATGGGATTCAGTAAATACTTGTCCCTTAAGGTATGCAAGGATTTTTCCATAATACTTTGGAAAACTTTTTTAAAAAGGAAAAGTAGTACTTCAGTTATTAAATTTGGATTCCAGTTTACTTTAAAACCATAATATTTATAAATATATATTATATACTGTGTATATAAAGTTGCAGTTTATCTGGAATGGGAGGCAGGAATTTGAGCTCCCTTTGTTTGGTTGGCGTAGGCGCGGCCTTGCTTCTGAAGGGTTAACAAAATTGCCTTCTAATAAGATTCTAAATATATATATATCTATCTTTACCATATTGCATCAACTTTTTAATTCTTTTGCTTGAAAGCAAATAACATGGTACATACACTTACTCTCTAACTTGCTCACTATAAAATATATGGCTTTTTAACTGTTTCATCCCACATTAGTGTTTTTCGTAGGCAGTGAAAATATATGTCTCCCACAGACAGGCTAAATTAAAAGCACAGAAACCAGCTTGTGCGCCTTCAAGAGAGCCTCAATGCATCTTGTGGTAATATAAGTGCAGTGATTAAAATATTTTTTTTCTTTTAAAAAAAGCAGTTAAGGTTGCTTGTTTTCTGCATATGAACACAATACTACCGTACCAAAAAAACCCCCAAAAAACTTTTGCAGAATATACAAGCATCTGAATGGCAGATACATAAATACATCTTAGCAACACCAAGGCTGTAGTTTTTAATGTACACACAGCTTATATTTTACAGAGTGGTTAGATCTGGAACTGTCATGTAATTTTCCCTTCCTCTGATGATTGCAAAACCAGGAATATAATTCTTTTTTCATTTTTTTTTACAATGCTATTAAAATTATTTTATAAAGTGAACGTTGTTGTTGTTGTTGTTTTTAAATTAAATGACATTTGTTTGCAATAAAAGCTAGAATCCAGTCCACCATTACCTTTCCTTCTTCAGCTGGAAAAAAAGCATGGCCAGTGCTGGTTTCTACTCATACTAATGTTTCAGGAAGAGCATCTGGATTATCAGGCGATAAAATCTCCCAGATCTGCCATCGATCCCTTTGCCAGTCATGCCAATCTGGTTCTGACAAATTTTTACTGTTCTGCTCGCTGTCTGTGGCGGAGCACTCTCTCTCCGTTTTGTCCGGCTGCTCCTCAAACAGGGTAGACTGTTCAGGCACCTGCGCCATTATTCTTGCTCCCGTGGCCCCGGATCGGGATTCTGCCCTCTGGAGCCTCCACAGCGGATGTTCTGCTGGAGAGACCGTTGGCTGAAGGCATGAGGAAGAACTCTGTTTTGTCTTGTCGGGATAAGGTGGCGGCGGAGGCCTATCTTTCCAAAGTGCTTCGCCCTGCCTCGGGTACAACGGGTTCATTGCGTTGTGCAAACAAGTGGCATCTGAGTCACGCTCCGCGAGGTGCTGTGCGTTACTCATAGGAAAATGCTGCTCCGAATCACACTGGCTGGAATTCCTCCGGCCAACTTCCATTTGCGGGGTGCTGCAAATCCGGGAAAGGGGAGGATGAGGGCGGCATTCCTGAAGGGCAGTTGTTGTCTGACTCCTTCGGATAATTTGCTTTCCATTGTCTAATTCTGTGGCGCTCCCCTGCCACCGAGGTGAAGACAGGTTCCCTTGAGAAAGAGAGCAGTGCCCTGGCCGCAATGAGCTGCTCTCGTAGATGTCTCCATATGACCCTACAGGCCCATGGAAAAGGTTCGTCAACAAAGCATATAGTAACTTTCGACACAACATTTAAGCAGCAGCAAAAACACAGGCACCAAGATCTTACATAACGTATGCACAATTATATTAGGACAGGACTGCAGCCTACTAATATAAAATACTGTGGGTGACTTTAATACACATACCTTTGCTCAGGTGTGCAAGCTACCCTAAGGTAGTATAGCCAAGGGTAGTCTGCTTTGCACTGGAATGCCACCACAATATTTTGACTATCTAGGGCCTTCAGGAGAACATAGTTCTCAGCTTGAAATGTCAAAATATAAAATGTTGCACCTGAGGTGCCAGCTTTTTTCTTTTTTAAAGGTCTGAAAAGACAGAAGAAATCTCTCTTTCTTATTCCTATTTCCAGAACACATGGTCACCTGATGAAACTGATTAGCAGTAACATCGGAGCAAAATTAATTTTTCATATAATACATACATACATACAGCTTATGGCTTCTCCTTACCACAAGATGTGGTTATCAACACTGGTTGGATGGCATTAAAAAACAAAAGTCGAACTATCTTTTAAATGTCTGCCGAGTGATAGCTATTAGCTAAATGGAACGTCCAATTTCTAAACAGAACCTCCACTTAAAGGTAAAGGTAAAGGGACCCCTGACCATTAGGTCCAGTCGTGGCTGACTCTGGGGTTGCGGCACTCATCTCGCTTTATTGGCCGAGGGAGCCGGCGTACAGCTTCCGGGTCATGTAGCCAGCATGACTCAGCCGCTTCTGGCAAACCAGAGCAACGCACGGAAACACCGCTTACCTTCCCGCCGGAGCGGTACCTATTTATCTACTTGCACTTTGATGTGCTTTCGAACTGCTAGGTTGGCAGGAGCAGGGACTGAACAATAGGAGCTCACCCCGTTGCGGGGATTCGAACCGCGACCTTCTGATCGGCAAGCCCTAGGCTCTGTGGTTTAACCCACAGCGCCACACGCACCAGGTATTAAATCAAACACAAAAGAAGCATGGCTATCACGGGGTAACCTCCTGATAGTAACCATCTAGGACCGCCTCCAGTCTACTTCAGGCGGCCCAAGAAACACCTCTCTTCACCCGAGAAGCCAAAAGCTGTGTCCAGAATGGAAAGGCGGGGGGGGGGGGGTATGCAAGTCATCCAAAGTTCAGTGTTCATATCAGGCCACAGAAGCTTATAGACAGCAGTGATAGCCTTGAGCAGTCACCTAATCAAGGACACAGAAAGCCAGAGTCTGGGAAGACAGGGAGATAGGAAACGCTCTTCCTTGGAGACAAAGCAAAAGTACAAGGCACAAGTCTATTCTAGGAGAGAAGTAACTTCTGGTTCTCCCCGCCCTTGCCCCCCCCCCCCGCCCTCCAGTTAAAATGGATCTTTTTTATGTTTCTTGCCCTTGCTTGCTCTCTAGAGAACGCTAATGGCAGGCTTCTGCTTCCATGCTCTGCTCCTTCCTGTGATCTAAGCCTTAATGGAACCTGTCACAATTCCAAACCCAGAGTAATCTACTAAAAATGAATCCTAGATTGTCTGCTAAAGGCACACCTGACTCCCTTGGGGGCCAAAATTCATAATGAAACAAGACTGTTAACTGTATGAGTGGGATTCAGGACATCAGAGTAATGTAATACTCTGAAGTGCATGTTCAAAATCTTGCAACATATACAAGTATGCTTTAAAAGCAAGATAATTTATACCTGTCATTCCTAAATCTTTGGAACCACTTTTCAGTGTTGAATGCCAGGTTCCCCAGATGTCGAAATAGTCTTCTGAAGCATCTGCAAAATGAGGTGAAACATAAATGCAGATTATTCTGTAAGAGTCAAACAACGGAAATAGTAGCAAGGTCCCAGAGAATTTTTTAGCCTCCCACAAAGAGCTTGTGCTAACTCAGAGGCAGGTGTCTACCAGGGGTAATACCTGTTCAGCAGCAGTATCTTAGCAATGAAACTTACCCCATGATTTTTTTACCTAGCACCAAGCTGTGGATCATTATTCAACAGCTGGAAAAAACCATTTTATTTGCTTAACTGTATCTACTCTACAATAAAGTGCTGGCTCAATTCTCTAGGGTGAATTAATTGAAAAACTCAAAACAGGACTGAGTTGGTTTTCAGAAACAGCATGCTAGGACACTTTAAAGAACTTTCTTTCCAAATAAATGGAGGGAAATGTACTGTCAATCATGTTTAGTATCCAGAAAGTAGAGACCAGAGAAAATTGCAAAGAGATTTAACAGCAGATAATACTGGACCAAATAAGATTTTTGGAACTGGCCATATATACCGTGGAGCATATATCCTGCACTGCCCCCTGCCTCAGAGCAACCTCAAAAACAATTCATTCTGACCCACTTTTAATTAAGAGGTCGTATGGATATAACTTTTTGATGTGTTATATTGCTGAAGGTTTTCAATTACTTATTTTAAGTGTTGAAATGAATTTTGTACGACTGTGGCTTTTGAAATATCTTTACTACTGCTTTCAGTTGATTGCAATTTTTGGAATTGTGTTTTATTCTTTTTATGTGTATTTCCTTCAGAGGACTCCCCTCCCCAAAAAAAGACAGCCTAGAACTATTTTAAAATATGTAATACACAGCAATAACATCACAGTGCAATGAGAAACATCTCGCTTTGGTGCTGATCATACCTTTTCCAAACCACGATCCAAGGGAATTCTCTCTTGATTTGGGGTGCAAACTGCTGATCAATGTACATTGCTCTGGTACTTTGAATAACTTTGACTCGGAAGCGAGGGCCATATCGTCTTGCATTGCCAAAAGAGACCTTTCAGAGAGCACTGGGGAGTTGTTGTCATAAGGCGAGATGTCACCACTCGAGGCTCTATTTGAGTCTATGGATGGATGTCGGCCTTCCATGGAGAATGAACCTTCTGACTGGAGCATTTCAGGGATTCTGATAAAGTTTGACACAAAAACAGAAAGTTCAGCCCAGGAAAATCAATTGTGCATTTCAACAACAAGAGCGCAAGGCAGGTCCACCGATTCTGGGATGAAAGTGCTTCTATAACAATGGAGACTGTTTTCTACACCACATAAGTAAAAGAAAAAGCCACTGCCACAATATATCTAAAACAAATCAACAGATGTTTCAAAAAGACAACAACAGAAGTTTTGCAGAATAAGTCAGGTGAAATTATAATTCAAACAGAACTCACTTCTTGTGTTAACACTGAAGGTTTTCTCTACAATGTGATTTTTAAAATCATGTATGTGTAATAGTTGTATTTCAGTTTTGGAAAGTAATATAAAATTTGGCAAATTATTATGTAAAGGTAAAGAGACCCCTGACCATTAGGTCCAGTTGTGGCCGACTCTGGGGTTGTGGCGCTCATTTTGCTCTATTGGCCGAGGGAGCCGGCGTACAGCTTCCGGGTCATGTGGCCAGCATGACTAAGTCGCTTCTGGCGAACCAGAGCAGCGCACGGAAATGCTGTTTACCTTCCTGTTTATCTACTTGCACTTTGACGTGCTTTTGAACTGCTAGGTTGGCAGGAGCTGGGACCGAGCAATGGGAGCTCACCCCGTCGCGGGGATTCAAACCGCCGACCTTCTGATCAGCAGGTCCTAGGCTCTGTGGTTTAACCCGCAGCGCCACCCGCGTCACTAATTATTATGTAGGAGATGTCTAATAAAGTGACATAACACAAGAAATGTGGAGGGTGGGGTGAAGGGAAACATTCATGGAAATACTATACAACAAACTTCCAAGTTACATAAAGTCTTACCTTACCTTGAATAAGCCTTGTCCTTCTTATAAAAAGAATCCCTGATAAAAGCTTAAGATGGACACTGTCTGCTTTATAAGAGATTTAACAAGAAAGCTTTCACCGCCAGTTTTTTGGTTAGTTATATTAGTATACTGATGAAGAATTGAAAATTCATCCTTGCAAATCCAGGTATGTAAGTGTGTGAGCAATCCAGAAATAGATGGTCATTCCAGTAGTGTTAGTAGCAAGCAATATTACATAATGCCCAACACAGCTGCATTTTTTTCTGTTTCCATCCTGACAGGATATGTAGTAAACATAGCAAGCTTTGTTTTGCTCTCCAATAAGAGGAAATGGAAACACCGGCAATCAGTTAAAAGCAGAGGCGAGAAAGCATTGAGTGAAAAGGCCAGAGAGGCACTCGCAATGTACACTTTACAAGTAGCAGTCTCAAGACAGCCATCCTGAGAAAGAAGTGTTGGAGTAGTTCTCATATATTTTGCATGGAACCAATTATTTCCACTGCTGGACATGTGTTTACTTCACACTGTTGAGTTTCACCATTCTCCTTGTCATTTGTCCAGATTTAAAATCCATAATCAAGTGTAACTAGGATAGTCCCAAGAGATATGTGGTTATAGATTTTGGTGGCTGTTGTTAACTAAATGCGTATCTCACATTCCAACTTCTCATGGGGGGGGGGGGAACAGCCCAGTTTATTTGTAGCCATTTCTCCAAATGGGACTGGGAACGAGCCATGTCTTATGAGGATCACATTCTTTTCATGTGGAACAATTGTCCCTCTCATCTTCTAGCCAAATTCTTTCCCATGACTTCGCAATGACGGCTGGAAACACGCTAACATTAAAACATATAAAAACTGATTTCTAGGTACCTCATTATTAATGAAATGAATGGAAAAAGAACAAATTTTACTAGCAGCAGAACAATAGGTTAGTGACAATTCCTTCATAAGTCTCAGACACAAACATTTTCCATTGTTGACCTGGGAAGTACAGTGACTGCAATTTGAAACCATCATTTGAACACAGTTTCTTAAGAAAGTGCCATCATGCTTTTCAAAGAAGATTGATAAGCACATCTGCATGGAACTCAGCTGCAAGCTATTGGACTGATGATACAACAAAGTGTGTGTGTGTGTGTGTGTGTGTGTGTGAGAGAGAGAGAGAGAGAGAGAGAGAGAGAGAAAGAGAGAGAGAACTGTTCTGAACTCTGTCCAGGAAACCTTTAAAATGACTTAATGTATAGCTGAGAATGCTATTGAGATACTAACAGCTGCTGCATTGGCACGCACTAGAAACAAATTAACACACATATGATCCAAAACTTTCAGTGTGCCCAATACGTGCAAAACCATCCTGTAAAAGTATATTCCCTACAATGGGGGAGCCAGTTCCTTTTGTGTACACAGATCTGTCCACTTTGCTGAACTGTATAAGGAACATGTGTGCACATATTGGAATTTCTGTGCCCTCAGTAAACATCAGGATCACGGCTATGTGAAAGATGAACCCCATCAACATTCATGAGTATCAATCTAACCAGGCTACTGATTAATACATATCATTGAAGATGCTTAAAAACTGCTGCCATGGAACCAATTAAATTAGTTTATTACAGTTTCCTGCCTATTTTATAAGCAAATGGACTATGGAAAATAAACATGAAGACCATTTAATGATTCTAAAGGCGCTAGAATCACAACCACTCACATTAAGTTAGGAAATGGACACTATGGTTGACAGCACATTCTTGTTCTTTTAAATCCCTGTAACAGGGTTTTGAAATTAGACGTATTTGAATAATTCAGCTAGAAAACACATCCCTGGTGGAAACAATGAAGGAAAAGGAAAACAAATTACTCACGATGACTGAGAAGCTTTCCTTCTCAGCAAATAGTCTACAACATCTGGGTCAGTCTCAAGTAGACTAATCAGAACTTCGTTTTGAAGGTCAGCAGGGACCTATAAATGAATGAAGCATCAGAAAGGTGAGTACAGAATCATGCTCCGTTGTACTATATAGTCAAAGGTTAAGCTTCAACAAAATGAAACAAACACACTACAGAACAACTGATCAATGATTACAACTATTTGTGTGAAATAAGTACCGTATTTTCCCGTCTATAAGATGCCCCCCCCTATTTTGGGGGACTCAGATTTTGGGGACTCAGATTTAAGAAAATGGGGGGAGATATATCCATGTATAAGACCCCCCTAATTTCTGACATTATTTTTTGGGGGGGAGGGACCTAGTCTTATACACGGAAAAATACGGTATATAAGGAATGCAGTATTATTTAACAACTGCTCTCTCTTTCCACTCATTTCTTCCTTACTATGCATAAGTGCACATGACTGTGGTTCTAATAATATGAAATAATGGACTGTACACAGTTTGTAGAAAGACTGCTCTTACTGATCGTTCAATAAAATATTGCTCAAGTATCAGACAATATTGCTGAATGCATAATTTGTTCTAAAACATCAATACTCATCATGCTTACAAAAAGAATGAGGTGTGCAATGATTTTCATGTCTGTTAAATTGCTCTTCATTCTAAATTTTATTATAAGTAGCACATTTTATTTCATTCATGCATCTCTGACTTTAATGGGCTGTACAACACCTGGCAGAGACCTGGCATTCATGACTCATTGGGATGGAATGAACTTGGGAGGCAGAACAGCGCACACACACAAACAAACACAACGCTTTCAAGTTTGACTCCTGTTCACAAAACAATTGCCAAACTGAGCCTCCATCATCCTGACAGATTATTTAGGATTTTAACACATCCCCGCAGAAAGAATTTTTAATACAGCTCCATGTACTTAAGTTAGAATTTACTTGTAGAGTGCACGTATTCTCTGTTTTGTTCTGCTGCAACTTTGAAAAATATGTGAAACTGACACCTGACTATTTACTACAGAACTAAAATCAGCAGCAGATTGCTGATCCTAATTCACTGAAGAAACACAAAAAACCTGTAGTAATATTATGTATTTATCCTGACAAGCAGAACCATTCTGACCTGACAATAAACCCATGCAGTAGGCCAAATATCACATTCTGTTCTACTGGATTTTATTTCGCATATCTTGCTCCAGTTTCAGTGGTGAAACCGGTCACAGCTGGAGGAGCGAAAGAAAACTTGGCAGCAACACACTTGAGTTGTACGCTGTGGATCCACGCTCTCGTCCAAATGTTTCTCTATTTGAAACTAGTGCAAATGTCAAAGTCTTAACTATAAACAGCAGCCCTGGCCTCTTACCACTTCTGGGGTTTGAAAAACAATTTGCTGCTGCTTGATAGGGAACTATCAGCATTTGCTACAAAGAGTCAACACGCCTATATCTGTCAATCGCATCTACCACCTTAGCAAAGAATATGAGGGTCCAATTTGCAGACTCACACACCTTGTTGTTCTCTTAGACAAAATGCTGACAGCAAATGAAGAAATAAGCACAAATAGCTCGATATAAGTATATTCCACTATAGAAGCTAAATTGGGGCAGAGGTTTGAGCCAGATCCACTGAAGCAGTTCAGTTCAGTCAATAAACACATCTGCACAAATAGGAAGAATCTCTACGGAGATGCTTTTCCACTATACATATCTGATGTCAAACTGACACACATCCGCAGGCACTCTCTAATTATAAACACGTCA
Organism: Podarcis bocagei; assembly: GCF_964188305.1. Taxonomy (NCBI): domain Eukaryota; kingdom Metazoa; phylum Chordata; class Lepidosauria; order Squamata; family Lacertidae; genus Podarcis; species Podarcis bocagei. The sequence continues at coordinate 39,107,592 of NC_138130.1, forward strand.
TTTGAAATGGTACATTGTTCCCTTGCATCCAGCAAGGCACTTAGCTTGGCCTATAAAGAGACAAAATATTTATCAGCTCCAACAAAATAATAAAACCCGCTCTAAAAAAAGCAGAGAAGACAGACATTGCCCGCACCCTGCGATCTATGACAGATTGTAAGAAAGATGTGGTAGAATGTGGGCAACCAAAATGGTCAAAGGCCTGGAAACGATGCCTTATGAGGAACGGCTAAGGGAGCTGGGCATGTTTAGCCTAGAGAAGAGGAGGTTAAGGGGTGATATGATAGCCATGTTCAAATATATAAAAGGATGTCACATAGAGGAGGGAGAAAGGTTGTTTTCTGCTGCTCCAGAGAAGCGGACACGGAGCAATGGAGCCAAACTACAAGAAAGAAGATTCAACCTAAACATTAGGAAGAACTTCCTGACAGTAAGAGCTGTTCGGCAGTGGAATTTGCTGCCAAGGAGTGTGGTGGAGTCTCCTTCTTTGGAGGTCTTTAAGCAGAGGCTTGACAACCATATGTCAGGAGTGCTCTGATGGTGTTTCCTGCTTGGCAGGGGGTTGGACTCGATGGCCCTTGTGGTCTCTTCCAACTCTATGATTCTATGATTCTATGATTCTATGAAAAAGGCTACTACAGCTGCAATGATCCAGTGGATAACTAGCTCAATCCTATCCCCCCCCCATTAGAGAAATAAAATATCCTTGTTAATTTAATAGGTTGTGTCCAAACATCGCTCCTGTTAGCTCCTGCTGGCAGAGAGAAGGAAAAGCTTCTTTTACTGATCTCCCACTGCAGCACCCAATATCCCCAACACTGTTGAGGACTGAAGGACACTCAGAAACAGTGTAGGGACTGGTGCAGGGGAGTCAAGACAACTTGCCCCCACCCCACAAGCAGGATCCCACCTCATTATATTTAGAACCTGTCTTTTGGAATTAAATAATATATCCTTTATGGACTTCAGGAAAGGAAGGTTCTGCATGAACCGAAAGGAGAATCTTAACTCAATTTGTATATTGTGCTTGAAGATTGTAGTGAAGGAATAGGAGGCAAGTGAGAAGCCAAAGCAGCAAGAGTCCATGTGTCCTGAAGCCCTCCAGATGTTTTGAACTACAACTCCCATCAGCCCCAGCCAGAACAACTGTGCTCATCAGATTTAGGATGCAATTAGATGAGATGTCAGTGTTCCATGTCAGAAACTCCTGTTTGTTTCTAAGGAAGTTAAAAGCAGGCTTTAGTGTTCGGGAAGCAACTTGGTGGAAGGGGGTTTAAAGCCATCTTCCCCATGCCATGATGTGGGTTTATGGGAGTTGTAGTCCAACAGCATCTGAAGGGTGGGAGGTTATCAGTCTCTGCCTTAAGCACTTCACTTGTTTCCAGTCAAACACAGTGGCAATACTATTATACTACTACTTTTTAACCTTGGTTCAAAAGCAATGTGCAGAATGCAAACTGACTGTGTTGCAATACTATAACACTGCTTTTAAATTTAAGTTTCTTAATTAGAAGTATTTTTCAACTGCATTGAAATACTTCTGCATTCAACTAAATAAAACATACCCACACACCCTGCTTTTCCCACAAATATTTATCCACTCCCTCTTGCCTTCTCATCTCGTTTAAATGTGGGCTGTAGAGTAATGCATTGAAATGTGTTGCCCCATACACTGCCAAAGGGCACTGCTGTGCATCAACATTTGCTATGCAGTATTAAACCCATGGGTGGTGCTGTGGGTTAAACCACAGAGCCTAGGACTTGCTGATCAGAAGGTCGGCGGTTCGAATCCCCGCAACGGGGTGAGCTCCTGTTGCTTGGTCCCTGCTCCTGCCAACCTATCAGTTCGAAAGCACATCAAAGTGCAAGTAGATAAATAGGTACCGCTCCGGCAGGAAGGTAAACGGCGTTTCCGTGCGCTGCTCTGGTTCACCAGAAGCGGCTTAGTCATGCTGGCCACATGACCCGGAAGCCATACGCCGGCTCCCTCAGCCAATAAAGCGAGATGAGCGCTGCAACCCCAGAGTCGGCCACGACTGGACCTAATGGTCAGGGGTCCCTTTACCTTTATTAAACCATCAATCAATCAATCAATCAATCAATACTGACAACAAGTGATTCAAAAAAGGAGAAGTCATAGGAATTGAGTCATTTTTCCACTATAAGGGAAACCAGATCATGTCTATATAGTTCACAGAATAAAATATTTTTATTCATGTCCAGCATACATTCAGTGACATATTTTTCTCTTCCAGAAGCTACAAATAGCATTAACTATGTTGGCCATTTCCACTGATCAGATGGAGGTTCTTCAATCAAAGGCTCCCATGGCTGCCACTGCACCATGTAAAAAGTTAACGGCACAAAAAAACCCCACAAACAAACTCAATCAATCAATCAATCAATCAATCATTTGCTGGAATAGGGGAAGAAGGAATCTATTTGTACAGGAAGACACCTGGGATATTAACCACAGTTGCCTTCTAATACTTGATTGCTTTAGCTATACTTCAGTTACTTACATAAGGTACCATATTGCTGTAAGTATTTAATCTTTCTAAGGCTGTACCCAGATGGAGATTTTCCATAGCAACTGTAATATGAAAGTGGAAAGGGGGGTGGGGAAGCTATCTTAGGGTTTGGGCACTTTTGTTCTGTAACAGCTGAACTGGAGAGAAGGAATTAATTGACACTTTTAATTTGTTCATAAATGATCTGGAGATATGGGTGAGCAGTGAGGTGGCCAAGTTTGCCGGTGACACCAAATTACTCAGGGTGGTAAAAACAAAAAGGGTTTGCAAGGAGCTCAACTGCCTTTGCGAAGAGAGACGTCTGCAGCCGAGGCAGCCAGGACCACCCATGTCGTTAGCAAGGGAGGAGGCCAACTCTATCAGTCCCCTCTTGTAAGCATTTCAGTGCCATCAAGATAGCTGTTTGAAGGAAGAACTGCATGGCAGCAGCAGCCTTGGCCTCTGGTTTGTAATATCCTCTGCTCTGTGTTAAACAGAACTGGTGCCTGAACTTGTTTTCTCCAGGGAGTACTTCTTCAATAGCACACAGTTAAAGTATGGAATTCGGTTCAACAAGATGCGGCAATGATCACATAGATGGATTTAAAGAAGGATTAGACAAATCCATAGAGGATAACACTACTGATGGCTATGCATTACCTCCAGGATTGAAGGCATTATGCATCTGAATACCAGTCACTAGTAGGAATAGTGGAAGAAGGCAGTTGAATTCATATCATGTTTGTGGACTTCCCATAGGCATTTTGGGGCCACAATAGGCTTTTTTGAATTGTGCCACATGCACTGATCCTTCTGGTCCATTTGGGCTACAAATAATCAGCATCACCACCACCCCCTTCTGCTTAGCAGGTGTCAGATACAGTTATTGTATTACTTCAAGCTAAGGAATAATGTTATGAAACCATAGTACCCACATGTACAAAAGAATGCACTATCTTGTAGAAGTTCATCGCCAAGTAAAAAATACTGGGAAGTGTGTATGAATACTTGTGGCAATATCCCTGAAGCAGAAGTGAAACCTTGATGAAAGATGCTTATTTTATATTTACTGCACAGAAAACTTGACAGTATGAGGAAACACTAACTGTTGTTTTGAATTTCATTTAGCAATTATGAGTTGCACTTTCTACCTCATATGCAAGTGAGCAATAATTTTGTAGTTCCCAAGGCCTTTCTGCTCTAATTGTCAACCTCATAATCCACACTATTCACCCTACCATGGAAGGCCTTCAATGCGTGTGAAGGAATATGCATCCATGTTCATTCTTTTTTTCTTTCTGAAGTGAGAAACATCTGCAATTCTTATGGAGCAACTTCTCAAAGAATTGTACTCCACAGGATAAAAACACTGTATGCTAATGTATAAGGGATTTTATTTATCAACAACTGAAAATATATGATGCTATCTCAAGTTCATGATGCCAAACTGGTGTTTTGTTTTTTATCTCATGAGATTTTCTCCACATATTGACAATAGTTTTTTTCAGCAGTGTTTTGCCATACATTAAAAAGGCAATGCCACAGCTGATATATAATATATACATAGAGAGTGCTTCATGTTTTGAAATGAAAGCACAGGAGAAAAGTTTGAAGTGTACAGTGGTACCTCAGGTTACAGATGTTTCAGGTTACAGATGCTTCAAGTTACAGACTCCGCTAACCCAGAAAGAGTACCTTGGGTTAAGAACTTTGCTTCAGGATGAGAACAGAAATTGCATGGCGGTGGCGTGGCGGCAGCAGGAGGCCCCATTAACTAAAGTGGTACCTCAGGTTAAGAAAAGTTTCAGGTTAAGAACAGACCTCCAGAACAAATTAAGTTCTTAACCCAAGGTACCACTGTATTCATAACCTGCAATAATGCAAAATAAAGAAGACTTTGCCTACCATGAAAAGCATTTCATAGTTTTCTATCATCTTTTGTACAACAGCAATGATTGCAGTACTCTCCTCAGCTCGCGCTGTACTTTGAACGGTAAATTCTTTGTCTGTTGTCTTCTGTTTGTGCAACAGGTTAGGTCCAAATATAGTGGCTAGATTAAGTGATGTCATTTTGTTGCCAGGAATCTGAAACAAAACAGAAATAAAGTTGAGTTACCTGATTCTGTAAATGGCTGCCTGGAATTTAGTGTAAGCTGAATTTATTTTCCTAACCAGTTTAGAACCCCGCATTGTCTTATACTCTTGAACCATCTGCCATAAAAAAGATCCAAATTTGTTCTCAATATGTCTGCATCTTTATTTATCAATTTTTTATCAGCTATGTGTGCTTTATACAAGGATGCCTGAAGATCAGGAACACAACTGTTTCTGGAAAGAACATCATGCAATGACCTGTTATATTTATAATACTGGTGCTGGAGACAGTTTTCTGATAAGCTGCTTTTCAGTGGTCAGGCTCTTCTATACAAATGCCACATGAAGTGCTAAGTTTCCACTCCAGAACCGGTGATTACTGGAAACTTGCACTGCTGAAGTGGAAAACTCCTCTGTGAGGGCATCCCTCCCATATTTATGCTGCAATGCATGAGGCAAGGGAAAGTAACATTTGGAAAGCGCAAAACATATGCTAATATTCGACTTCCAAAAGAAATCTATAACCAGAGCACAAATAATCCAAAGGAAATTGTGTACAATATACTTTATCCATTATTTAAAATTAAAGTTTACAAAACTATTGAAAAGATGAAATAGGAATTGCTAATTTATAATAAAATTTACTGAGATTAGTATGATTTAGGGAAGGAGAGAGGAGTTAAACACAGCAAATGCTTTATTTCCAACTAGAATTTATTTATATATGAAATTTAATCAAAAGATTCGGGTTGGAATTTTCATTTTAAAGCATTTCTTTCCCTTTTTTTGTTCGCAATGCAGCAAATATCAAAGCCACTTTTGAAAAATCACTTATTTTGTTATTAACAATAAAAAATATTAATAAGCATGGAAACTGTTAATAAACACAAAGATCATAGAATCATAGAATCATAGAATCATAGAGTTGGAAGAGACCACAAGGGCCATCGAGTCCAACCCCCTGCCAAGCAGGAAACACCATCAGAGCACTCCTGACATATGGTTGTCAAGCCTCTGCTTAAAGACCTCCAAAGTAGGAGACTCCACCACACTCCTTGGCAGCAAATTCCACTGTCGAACAGCTCTTACTGTCAGGAAGTTCTTCCTAATGTTTAGGTGGAATCTTCTTTCTTGTAGTTTGGATCCATTGCTCCGTGTCCGCTTCTCTGGAGCAGCAGAAAACAACCTTTCTCCCTCCTCTATGTGACATCCTTTTATATATTTGAACATGGCTATCATATCACCCCTTAACACCCCTTAAAGATGCTGTACCGGAAAATGAAGCAAATGGGGGCGGAGGGGATGATTCATTTCTCTGTTCTTCAGAGCATCCTCCAGAAATAGCCATAGAAAAAATGAATGATCTGAACTTACATCCTGGCTGTCTTGGTCTATCCTGTCTTCTGCATGGCTTGCTACAGTCGCAAGGAACTGGAGGAGTCGATGTAAGGTGTCACAGTTGCAGGGAGGTAGAAGATAAATAAGAAGTTGCAGGGTGCTTAGTTGTTCATGGGGCTCTAATACTAAAAGAGAGGGGGGAAAGCACTCTAAGGAATGTGCTCACAGTTATGTACACAAGGACAGGCATGTTACATATCTCTCAACTGACATGATATTCCTATATAATTTATATCAAGTGAAATTAAATACAGGCAGCCCCCAATTTGCTCCTGTTCCACCCCACTCCACCCCATCACACTCTCTTCCAGGTCTGAAAACAGCCCATGTGTGCATTGTCGCATATTTTTTGAACACAGGCAAAACTGGTGTTGCCTGTACAAGAACATAATCTAGAGCTGAGCCAAAACATCTCCCTTTTTCTCAGACAGTTTCTGAGAATTTTCTCTCATTTCGCTAGAAGAAAAGGCCACTTCACAGAATTTTCTCTGACTATTCTTCATCACTGGCCACCAATTCCTCTCTTCTCCCATGACCTGGGATAATGCTAGGTTTGAGCCATTGTGGGGAATGCAAAATGGTAGCCAGGCTGCCACCATGGTTGCTGCAGTTGTCACTTGTTGAGAAAAGAAAATAAGCTTCACCATTGTCACTGATAATATCGAATCCCGTCCCTGAGAATAGGAAGAAAAAATTCAAGAGGCATTCGTGCACAGCTCTAGTCTAGAAAAAAACAGGATTCACATCAACTTGATGAAGCAACAGGTATATTCTAACGGAGTTCATCTCAGGATAACATGAAATCAACATTTGAGGAAGTTTCTAGAGAAAATTCAACTATAGATCACATTTTTACTCTTATTCTAAATCAGTGAGTGGGGCTGAATACAGTATTGTCTGCATTGTGTACAAGTGGACAAAATCATACATTGTCTCTCACATTAGTTCCAGGTAGACAATGGATCCAATATTCCACAAGTGGGAGGCAAGCTTACACAGCAAATCTTTCCCTTCCTCCATTCTGCTCTCCAACACTTGCACTCCCAAAAAAGCTTCTCTACAGGGTCAGGGGTCATTCAGGGAGTAAGGGTTGTGTTGTAAATGGCTGCAGTAGATAGGAGGCATTACTGAAAAATCGGTGAAGAAAATTGTGCTCTGCAGGGCTGCAGGAAGGAAAGAAATGAGAGACCCGTAGTCTGTACTTGTGTTTCACTTGCACAATGTTGGCTACAACCCCAAGTGCTTGGCACTACTATTTAAAGATTGGGAAAGCATAATAGCTTTACAAACTGCAGTCAATTTGCATGCACACATGATGAACATTGGCAACTGGCCACGCTTGAGATGCAGTCTAAAACATCTGGACGGCACTAGGTTGAGGAAAGCTGCTTAGGATTAGCCATAGAGGTTCATCAGGAACAGGCAATAAGTGTAACGGGAATTAATGGCAGAGCCAACTTTTCTTTTGCCAACTTAAGAATATAGCCATCATCTATTTCACGCTCAGAAATCAAAATACTTTAACTTTTGTGTCCTCCCAACTCTCATTTTACACACCAAGAACTGATTACTTTATCTAGGGACTTCATCCTTAGCCCATACTCAGAACTCCACCCATTAAACCACATTAGGTACTTGGCAGCTGTTTTAAGTTTCCCGCATTTCAAAAATTTAACAAAGAAGTGTTTAGGACCCAACACACATTTTAAACAGGTTCATTTAGGAACAAATCATTTCAACTGCACTTTTACACCTTACGCAGAGTTTGTGTGGTGTAGGTTTTTAAGGAATCTGTAAAGGAGGAGGTTGCTCTGCTTACGGAGAGTATTGATGAAAGGAGTGTAAAGCTCCCTAGTCAGGAGTGGATCAGGCATGTCACGAAGAAATTCCTTTAACAATGCAGCCACATCATGAATGCTGTGTTCTTCATCCAACATTACATCCACACCACGGTCAAACTCTTCGCGTAACTGGAAAAATCAACACAAAGGGAAAAGGTCACATCTAGACATCTACATTATTAATCTACAAATCATAAATAAGGGGGGATGATGCATTAGGTTAATACTTTGGCCGCCAGTTGGAGACTGTGCCATGTTCCACATCTGCTAAGAAAACAGTATAATCTGAAGAAATGGACCAAAGTCTGTATTGTTTTAAGGTGAAATGGAGTGATTTCAGTATTATTAACAGTCAAATGGACACTTTTTGTTAATGATTTCAACGTACACTGTTATTTCATTGTAAGGGACCAACATTCAATTTTGCAGAAACCCTGTTAAGTTTAAATTTAAATTTAAAAAAAGAAAGTTTAATTAGACAGTACAAAAATGAAATCCTTTATGAACAATACCCTAGACCATGTCATTGGTTACAGTGGTCCTTATAAAGCAAATCTTATCCCTTGTGGGTTTTAAATGGATCTTAAAGACCTCTTTATCAGTGCCTTCAGCAACTAATTTGATCTGAATGGTTGAACTCCACAAGTTTTGCCCAACTCTCTTAATTTTATATTATGCAGTATTAGTATCAGTATCAGTCTTCATGGCTTTTAGCAATGTTTCAAAATATTGTTCTGAGATTTTTGTGGTCATAATTTCCCCCCTAGTATGTTTGATATGTGGCTTGTAAACTGCTTTGTCTAGAAAAGTTACAAAGGCATTATTGTTCTCTTAGACTTTTTAAATATCAGATTCTCAGTATGCGTTAAAGAAAGGGGGAAAAAGGAAGGTGCACTATAGTCTCACCTGTCTTACTCTCTTTTTTGAGCTACCAACTCGGAATATGCCCACTGTCTGAAGGCCTGAAAAATACAACAAATCACTTCTTTCATTATTTAAAGCTTTGGTAGAACATGCATTATCAGAGCATTTTTACATTTTCTGCAGCAAACATCCTATGAATAACTGTAACAACACTCAGGGGCTATCACTCCTCCTCCCCATCCACCCCAAACATAAAACCCAAACTTGTCTACAATTCAGAAAAAGGTAGAATTGGTGAGTACTTTCCTCAGTGAAGCTTGCTGTTATGCATCAATGATTGCTTTTCAGCAACTCGGTGGTAACTATTTAAGGGTGACACTAGAGGGAAGTCTAAGACCTATCTTAACCATAACACACATGTCTCAATTATATAAAAATACTTCAGCCTCAGCTCACTAATGTAGGCATAAAAGTTAAGTGCATAGAGAAAAAAGTTGCCTATGGATGAACTTAGTATTGCACTGGCTCATGCGCTGCTTTCTCCCTGGCAACAGCAGGAGGCTGGAAATGGTAAATGTAGATGTGAACAACTTGCATCCCAGAATTTTAAAAAATGCTAATTTGAACACCATTTTAGTTATCTCTTAGTCACAAAGGACAGATACTTCCCCTTTCTATCCTATGACTGTCAGCAGCTCAGGATGTGTATACACTAGAATATTAATGCACCCGTGACGGGGTGAGCTCCCGTTGTTCGGTCCCAGCTCCTGCCAACCTAGCAGTTCGAAAGCATGTCAAAGTGCAAGTAGATAAATAGGTAAATGGCGGGAAGGTAAATGGTGTTTCCATGCGCTGCTCTGGTTCGCCAGAAGTGGCTTAGTCATGCTGGCCACACGACCCAGAAGTTGTACGCTGGCTCCCTCGGCCAATAAAGCGAGATGAGCGCCGCAACCCCAGAGTCTGCCACAACTGGACCTAATGGTTAGGGGTCCCTTTACCTTTACCTTTAAGGATACAGGTGGCACTACTGAAATTTCATCAATGCACCATGACAGAGTTATATACTTGGTAAAACACACTTGCTTTTTCTCAAGTAGCATGGGAAACCAAAGTGGCATTATCCATGTCTGTCACAGATGTATAATCTGCCTGCAGCACTTTTGGATCTTTTAGATTTAAAAAAAAGAATGAAGGAATAGGCTACATGAAGGTAAAGCTGAAGTAGACATAAGGTTGGAGTAGGCATAAATACAAGTACAAATTTTGCCTTCTGCTGTGTTGGATGGATACGGGTCTCCCAACAGATCTGCAACTATAATTTGAAACTTGTGGAGAATGTACAGTGGTACCTTGGTTCTCAAACGCCATGGTACTCAAACAATTTGGAACCCAAACACTGCAAACCTGGAAGTAAGTGTTCCAGTTTGTGAACTTTTTTCAAAAACCGAACATGCTCCATTTTGAGTGTTACACTTCTGTTTTGAGTGTTACGCTGAGGTCTGTCTGTTTTTGCTATTTATTTTGGCTCTTTTTTCTTTTGTTTCTGTGACTGTGTGGAACCCAGTTCAGCTACTGATTGATTGTGTGACTGCAGTATATTGTTTATTGCTTTCATTTTATGGATCAATGGTCTTGTTATATAGTAAAATTCATGTTAAATTGCTGTTTTAGGGGTTGTTTTTAAAAGTCTGGAATGGATTGATCCATTTTGCATTACTTTCTCTGGGAAAGCGCACCTTGGTTTTGGAACGCTTTGGTTTTGGAAAGGACTTCTGGAATGGATTAAGCTTGAGAACCAAGGTAGCACTGTAATCCATTATGTATTGAAATGTCCCCTTTATGAGGGTCCAAAGGAAATAAGATTTTTCAAGTTTAACAAGAAGTTCTGATCAAGTAATTATCTACTTTTTGTCAGGAGTTATCTGTTTGTGACATATAAAACATCACTGTTCCCTTTAGCATGCTAAGAAACTTTAAATGGAAAAAAGTTGTGTTGGGGTTTTTTATTGTATTGGGTAAAAGGTTTTAGTATAACTATACTGTCTTTTAATTGTTATCTTATTATTTATCTTTATTTCATTGTTTGTATATCTGAAGTTTTATTTTAAAAGTCGTCAAGGCCAATGGCTAGTACAATAAATACAAGATGGTCTGTCGCCTGCCTTTCATTGCCAGGTTGAATCATACTTACCATGTTTTTCTAAATGCTGGCAGCAGCTGTCCACAACTCGAGGAACCTGCCTGTAAATAGGATTAAGGCTTAGTTTCTTGTCCCTGGACTTTTCTTTTTTGCTCTGGGCTTCAGCAGGCAATGACAGCTGTAGGGCTTCTAGCAGTCGAGATTGACTGTCATCAAGATCCGTAATGGAGTCCACAGACATTGCACCCTGCAACATACACAAAGACATACAATCAACATGGGTGTTGGTGGGAGAGAATTCCATTTGTAGTCTTCCTTCACAGCAGAGATAGCCATGAATAAAAATAGCTCCAAAAACACATGGGACAGATTCTTACATAAACAGAAAACAGGAAAGTCAATTCTGAATCAAGATGGTGTTCTGAAACGTGACTTTGCCCTATTCTTGGCATGATGGGTCCAAACTACACTGATTTGGATGCCTCTGAAGATATCATCACCCAACTCAACACAAGGATTCCTGAGGGGGAGGCAGTGATCTTCATTTGCGTTTGGACACCAGGGACCATTCTGAATTAAGATGGTGGACTGAAATGTGACTTTGGTGTGACTGCACCTGATTTTTGGTGTGATGGGTCCAACCTGCGCCAGTGTGGATGCCTCTAAAGACATAATTGCCCAGTTTGATGTAACTTTGCCCAAATTTGTCCTGGGCCCAAACCAGTCTGTTTGGATCTTCTCACCCAATTTGGTGGGGCAGCTCACAACTGCGCCCATTTGGATGCCTCTTGAGATATTGTAACCCAACTTGTCATGAAGGTTCCTGAAGTGGAGGTGGTGGTCTTCGTCTATGTTTGGACATTGGGTACCATTTTGAATCAAGATGGCAGACTGAAATATGACTTCTGTTTGACTTTGCCCAATTTGGTGTGATGATTACAAACAAGGTTTTCTGAGGTGGAGGAAGTTGTTTTGATGATGTTAGAATACCATTGGATGCAATGAGCCATGCTTTCTGCTGTATGTGGGTGCACAGTCCCAAAATTCACAAATTACACTATCCATTTAAAAATCACATTTGGGGGGGGGGGTGTTATTCCAAGTTCCAGGCAGTGCCCAGAATTCCCTGATAGCACCTTACAGAACAGAAGACTATACTTCTACTATAATAAAACACAATAGCCATTTTTAGAAGGGAAAATTGCTTTATTCCTTGGACAGGCCAACAGAGGCATCTGCTATTCATGGGCACAACCAGTCCAATAGAAAAAGTGTACATAATGGAAGATACTGCCTTTCAGGACAAAGCATAAATCATTAAACCATTTAAAGGCAAAACTACAAAGCACAACATACAAACATCTCATTCCATACCAGCAATAAAATAACAGTTAAAATTACATCTTATGAGGGTAAACAACATCAGCATTGCATTACCACCACAATTAATCAAGCGGGTCTTTAAGACTCATTTGAAAACAATAAAAAAGAACTAAATATACCTCCACTGGGAGGAAGATTCACAATGAATGATGGGGCCACCACTAAAAAAAAAGACTATTTTTTGTGTTCACAAAGGTGAAAGACCTTACGAGAGGGTCCATGATCAAGGACTCTGCCACCAGATCTATGGGCTGGGCATAGGCCTTCAAAAGTCTAGTCTCTAGCTAATTAGGACTTTAAATTGGGCCTGGAAATGTTCTAGCAGCCACTGGAGCTGGTACAGAATCAGTGTAATATGCTCCAACTTTGTGAATATTATTTTCTGGATGATGTCCTAGTAGAAAATACAGGGAGGAAAGAATTATAAACATCGGTTTTTCATTTTGAAAGGAAGAAAGCCCACCAAAAATACCACTAATGGGCAGCACAAACTGCCTATCCTGTATCTGTTCAGGGAGGAAAAACCTTTCTCTTAATTATCTTGTGTAAAGCATATGGATGTGTGACTGATTCCTGACTGACAGTGGAGAATATACACTGGCATAAAATAAAAATCTCCAATCGTAAGATTCTATATCTGTAATGTCACAAGTGTTATTCTATAAGTAAAGGAAGCCATAGTCAAACAATATGCGTAAATAAAATGTGTGGCTTCAAGCTAGTTTAGATAACTTGAAATCTTGCCCATTCCTTCGTGACTTTTTTGGTTAGTCCTAATAACAGGTTGCATGACTGTGGGTTTTAGAAGTTTTACTCCAGTTATTTTTATGAACCTCAATAGGGGTTTTTTTTTAACCTATCAAGGAAAAAGCAATTTAACTTATTCCGATGCTATTTTTTAAAATGTTAGAATAGAACCAGGAGTCTAATTACACAAGGTTTTTTTTTATTATATTTTGAGGATGAAATGAGTAACTGGATGAACAAGAGTCTCATAAGCACGTAACCCATCTACAATAAACAGCTTCTTCTTTTTTAAAGTGACTGAGTGCTTTAATAATTTGAGAAAGACCAACCAGAATCTGACTGGGGAAAAGGAAAGTTTCCAAAGAATCCTTGTGTCCCCTGAGGTGTTGGCAAGAGACTTGTGTCCATTTCATTCTCTCCCACGAACAGCTGGGAATGAGAGATGACCATTAAAATTGCAACTACTATCAACTGAATCAGGGCTGACTTTAATTTAACTATGGAAGACCAGCTCTGAGATTTTAACTTCTGTAAGAAAGGCAGCGCCTGGGAAAGTCCCATAAAAGCCTGCAGCTCATGCAAATCCACTGATAGAAAACTTACTCTCCTCCTTGCTCGTGGAGCTGGTTCTGGTGTGTTAGGAGAAGTAGATTCGTTTGGTGTTTCCGAGGTGGAGCTAAGAGATGAGTTACTGCTTGAGAGTTCTTTGTTCTGTCTTTTACTCCCAAATGGTAAAAGGGAAGGTACAAATTCTGAAACATCCCTCTGTTCTTCCCTCTGAGTATCTTGTTTCAATTTGTAGGCCCGATCATTAGCGATCACTTGTGATAAAGGCATTCCAAAAGCCTGGGGTACGAATTCTGGAAAACAAAAAATTACAAATTACTTTTTAGATTTCAAGTGCTGAGGCAAACAAACTCAAGAGGGTCCTTTTTACATTTTATAATGTCACTGAACACATTAAAATGGATTCCACGAATCCCAGGCAACAGATATTATTGTACGAAGCGGAGAGTTATAATTTTAAATCTGCTCGGTGAGTCTCCACAAAGTCTCAGAAGCAGTTGTATGGGGACGTGTCAGAATAGGTGGAGAATGGTGGGTAGGAGAGAGGTAGAAAAGAGATTAGGAGGGGGATAGGGAGCTTGAAGACTCAAGTATTAAGAAGGGTTTCCCTCTAATGACCTCAAAGCCCATGTGATTTGTTGAAGGATGGCTTCTAAAGAGTAGGTGATTTATTTTAAGCTTCAGGTGTTATGTGTGCAAAAAAATGGCAGCTATGCAAACTTGAACCCAATTATTTCCCCTCATCGTCTACCAAATATCAACAGTTGTTGTTTTCCCCCCAACATACACACAGACACGTGTTCTGCTCAATTCAATTTGTGTATGTATAGTTTTACATCGTGATTTAGATTTCTTTTGACTACTGCGAAAGTACTAAGCATAATAGGAAGTTATATAAAATTGTAAAAGCAGCAAAATACAGAACAAACAATGCTTGAAAAACATTTCTGAAAAATAAAGAACATGCCATTTTACATTCGCCAGGAGAATTCCCTCTTTTGGATAGGCAATTACATACCAACGTCACTACTGAAATTGTTTGAACAATTCAAACATAAACAGAAAGTAACACTTTATATTATCATAGAATGAGTAGAAAGTAAACATGGGAAAAGAATATATCTATTTTTCTGGCTATAATAAATGAAAAAAATCAAATATTTATTCACAGCAGTGCATCTTTTCCTGGAAGTAATGAGGAATGGAACAAGACAAGGATCAGCACTCCACAAGGTATAGCAAAACAGCAGTTCCTATGATACACAGAACCTACATAGCCAAATTGGGAAGTTCTCAGTTGCTGAAATGATGATCAAGGGAGATATCCACATTGTCCTTCCAAAGAAAAAGCCTAATTATAATGCAACAAGAACCCTCTGCCTCAAATTAACTTTAAAGCATTCAAATGCTCCGATACTACACATACACTATTTTATTATCTTCTCTTGATAAGAGTTCAAGGATAATATTTTACTGTATCATATTTCAGAGAGTGTGGTGGTGCTTAGAGCCATCTCAAGGATAAAATGTTTTAGGAAGAAAGGAACTGGGACTAATCTGCCAACTGATTGGAAATCTTGAGAACCATTTATTCATATAACAATGACATTGTTTCTTCCTTAGTCTGAAAACACTGAATCTTCTTCTTGGCTACAAAGGTGAAAAGATTAAAATCTCTCTCTCTCTCTCTCTCTCTCTCTCTCTCTCTCTCTCTGTGTGTGTGTGTGTGAGAGAGAGAGAGAGAGAGAGAGAGAGAGAGAAATGTAGTGAAGAAGAGGTGAGGAAGACCTAAGAATAAGCTGTAAAGCTTCAGTTGCAGTAGCTAGCTCGGTTTTAAACTTCAATTTTTATTTTTTTTCTACATCTGCTGCAATGTTGTTTGTCCTCTTGAACTGAGCCATGCAAAACAATAAATGAAAAAAACTATTCAGATTTTAGAACTATTCCTCCTTTTAATTAAACAGCAGGCACTGATGTCAAAAATATCAAAACAAGGTTGGCGTTAACGCCTTGCAGCAGCCCTTTCCTTATTTTGTTTGAAATGACCTTTAAAGATGACAGCATTTATTTAGCCACTGAAGCTGTTTCACCGACAGAAGGAAGGAAAGATTCTGCTTGGCTTTTAAAGGAATGGAAGCACCGTTGGTTTCTGTTCAGTCTTGAAGTATTAGAGAGCACTAACAATATATCAAATAGCAGGAAAATGTACTGCCAAGGGATGGAGTGATGCAAATAGCTGTGAGAAGAGGGATGGTCACATCACGAAGGCACTGAAGGCTTCTTTTTCAAACTGCAATAAATTTGTTTTGCTCTATATATTTCCTAATAAGAATATACATGGGGACAAGAGAGGGCTTTTTATTAGAATAACCATGCTCCCACCCAAAACCTCAAAAGTCTTCAATTTTAAGCTTTCATGTCTTGCTCAAAGTGGTTCAGAAGGAAAAAGCAGGCACATCCACACAATTGTTTGTTCAGTTGTGGGGCATTATTACAGAAGGCTATCATACCCATTCTACAAAGATACAGTATAAGACAGAGTTGTGTGGTTGGGACAGAAGGGAATTTGTTTTGCCTCCATTGAAGAGAAATCTACCTTACATACAACAACCTTTCCTGCAGTAGTAGTCACTGTAATCAACTGAGCCAACTTAAAAGAAGACGTGATTTAAAATCATATAACTACGGATGCTCACTTCAATTTCTAATTTGTTTCTTATTTGTTCACATGGTCCAAGAGTGTGTCAAAGCAGAAGTCAAAAACTCCTAGGAAAACGAGAAGCTCTTGGCTCACAATTCATTCATCCTGAGGAATCAAGCGATTATGTAAGCAGGGAATGGATAACCTGTGCTCTCCAACCAGATGTTAGTTCCATCATCCTTGACCAATTATCATGCTTGCTGGGAATGATGGGAGTTGGAGTCCAGCAAGAGCTGGAGGACCACAGGAGCTGATGTCAACAGAAGGAAGGTGATTACTTCTGGTCTGCAAAGTCTCACGTTCCCAAAAGAAGCACAGTGTGACTTGCGTATAGCCCACGATGACCAGCACAGTAGGCGTGTGATCAAATACTTTGGGATTCCTAGAACTCTCTGTCAGTATAACAACCAACAATACAGTGGTACCTCAGGTTAAGTACTTAATTCGTTCTGGAGGTCTGTTCTTAACCTGAAACTGTTTTTAACCTGAAACACCACTTTAGCTAATGGGGACTCCTGCTGCCACCACGCCGCCAAAGAACGATTTCTGTTCTCATCCTGAAGCAAAGTTCTTAACCCGAGGTACTATTTCTGGGTTAGCAGAGTCTGTAACCTGAAGCGTCTGTAACCTGAAGCATATGTAACCCGAAGTACCACTGTACCTCTGAATTACCGCAACAATAGTTGTGTAAAGAAGCCCTTGCTTAACGAAAGACAACCGTTTATGAGCTTCTCCGCATAAAATCATGTCAAAGTAGGGTTATGAAACATAATCTAAATCTAAAACCGACATCCTCCCTGATGTCAGTAAGTGCCTCCTCACTAGTCCCCAAGAACTAAACCAGAGGCTTAGTATAAAAAAGTGAGACAGCTGCGAAGCAGCGCTTGCAGGCAGGCGGAATTAGGAGAAAGCCACGGTAAATGAGAACACTCAAGACACATCTGTGCTAGGACGCCTACACGTGCTGTGCCGTACTGAGCCGAATGTTTGTTTTGGATGTGTTGCCTGGCAATGGAAGGCATTCATTTTATAAAATAAACTTCTGAAAGGCTTGTTAAAAAACACAATTGTGCGAGCACAGAAGAGAACATTTTTTCAGCTCGCTGTCAAGCATAAAGGGGAAGGGTGGGGGGTCGGGGGTTGGCTACGAAGGCTGCTTAGGACGGCGTGGGTTGACCATGAATCAAGTCACTGCACTGTACTCACATCCTCACAGAGAGGAACAATACTGAGTGGTTCATTGTGCTGCACAAAGGAACACCCCACAAAGAAAAATGAAGGCATAATCCACTTGGAAGGCAAACCATTTTTCAAGTGTTTTTTTTTTCATGTTTCACGTACATACTAGCAGTTCCACTGAAAGAATGCTCACTCCCAGTAACCAGCTTGGGACAGCTTACCAAAGCAAAATACCGTGGTCTGAAAAATGTTAAGGCCAGCAGAGAACCTTAAGGTTACCAAGGGACCAATCTCAGGGAGCGTGAAGTCCAGATATGCACTCAATTTCAAGGTGACTTTCAATATGACACGGACTGCTGGCATATGTTGACAGGACTGGAAAGAGGGACATTCCAGGATGATTTATGCTCAGAAATGAAAAGAAGATTCTGTACCAACCAAGAAGGAAGACTAAATTAACGGATTGTGCCGAAATGGCATAGCTTTATAAAAGACTGGGGGAAATGTGTGGATTATTTGAAATGTCATCGTACACATATAAGCTCACTAGCAGGATTAACTTAAACCAAACAGTTTATGATAAAAGATCACTAGGGATAAATTATTAATTGCAGTAATGAAGGAGATGCAGTGATACAAATTTAAAAAATTATAAGAAATGGCAAAAGGAGTGGAGGAAAGTCAAAAATACATATTTGTTGGGAAATACAGGATTGTTTTTATGTCAAAATATCTCTGAAAAAATGAATTATTTTTTTTTTAAAAAAAGGAGAGAGGGACATATACCGTCACCTCAATGGTACCTGATTCTGTTCTGACTGCATTAACTAGTTGCTGCTTGAAGCTACCTTGCTATCTGTTTTGGTGTTTTTAGTTGACATTCTAATTTTGTCTCAGTCATTTTATTGCTGCGTCATTCATTGTGTGGTTATTTTTAATTGTTAACTGTCTTGGGAGCCATCTGGAAAGCCAGACAAAAAGATACAAATATAAACAACGAATAAAATAATCTGTGGCAGCCACAAAAATAACCTCGATGGTACAAAGCCTCATCAAGTGAATCCACCACACCAGGAAGCTGCTTATTAATATACCCTGCGCATGCATGTGGGCGAGAGCAGTCTTTGGGTGTCATCAAGAGCCTGGTTAGTTCCACCTGCCTTATCCCACTCCTCCATTCCAGGAGAAGTTGTTGCTGGAACGAACTGCAGACACACACACACCATAAAACCCACGGCAAGGGTGCCATTCCATTTATCCCTGGAAAGAATGTCCCTGGTTGGGAGGCAGGGGATGGTGTCAGAGGCTGACACAGGTGGGTTAGGAAGGTCAACCAGGGTGTGAAGTGGGCTACCAAACCAGTTTGTTGCATTTTGGAAAACCCTCATCATTGAACTAATTGTTTATGGTGCCTTTAATAGCCATGCAGAGGTTTTGATTTGCTTCGTTTTTTGAAACCTCCCCCCCCCCACAGCTCTACATTACTAAGGACTTATTGCAACACTGATGTGTTTTGAAATGTACTGCTGAAGTGAGTACTGAAATGCTTATTTTTTTTTGCTTTAATATATTGCTGCTGTTGTTTGCTTTGTATACTGCGATCTGCCCTTGAACACAAACTTCCTTTGTGGAAAGATAATACACAAATAAATACTTCATCCCAGTGAATTTATCTTCCTAAAAGCACGCTAACACTTTTAAATTGTGAGCCACACAAACTTGCACCAGGGAGGGGGATCGTATAGCTCACCTGATTCCTCTTTAAGGCAATTTAGGAAATCAGTAAAGACTGTATTATATTTGTAATACTTTTAAGAATGCATATCGTATAGGAAAGCAGTCACACTAAGCAAGTGCATCCCTACCAAACCCAGTTTTAGCTAATCATAAGAATAGTGTGCTGCCCAAGACCACAAGTTTTCAAAATTTATGCTGAGTGCTACAATTAATAACAGTTTAGGCTGTTTTTGATACCCTCTCCCCTAAACAATGGAGAAGGACTACACTTGGGGCAGATTTAGAAGGCTGTTCAGGGGGCACTTCTCACAGGCTGTCTACTCAAGTGGTGTGAGTGATTCTGATCAGATCCATGCATGCAAATATTTCACCTTACACAGCAGAGATAAATCAGGACAAATATTTGTATCGAAGACATAAAATGGGGGGAAATGTAAGTAAAAATGGGGAATTCAAACACAGAACAAATGGAAGCAGGTGCTGAAGATTCACCTCACCTAGGAACACCATTTGATCCATGGCCAGACCTGAAGAAACATATTTTTTCAACTTAAAATAATAATAATATTGCCCTCAACTCACTTTAGAAATGCAGCTGTACCGAGAGTCTCACGGCTAACCAATGCAAAGTTAATTAAGTTAGATTCATACTGGAACCAGCAGAACTGCAGCAGCCCATTAATAACTCGTTTCATTGTTAGGCTGTGAAATCTTCTCCTTAGCTATAATGAAAGTACGACGTAAGATTCGCCACTCTCAAAATACAATGCCAACTGGCTTTAAGCATAGAGGATGAATGCTCGGATGAAGATAAAATGGAAATTGGATTTTTATTATTTTTCTCCAAGTGCTGGAAATGGCTTGTCCGGCTTTCAGAAAACAGGATTTAGCAGCGGGGGGTGCAGAAATGTTACTTCACCTTACTTCTTTTGTCTGTGAGATTTCCAAATGGAACATTGCTGTTTTGATACAATCTTATGGCTTAAATGCCTTTAAGTATTTCTGTAGTCGCTTGCTTGCTTGCTTGCTTTAAGGGGGCAATCCTAACCTTGGTCTCTACTGAGAGGGGAGCAGGAAGGCTAGCACAGGCCAAATACCAGAATGGGATCCACTGGAACCCAGGTCATCTCAGCCCCTCCTGACCCTCAGTATGCTTTGTTTTGGTGCTTTCTGCTGGCAGGGATCCCGCCACCAACACTTCCAGCCACCTATTTGGCTGGGAGAAGGTAAAAGTTTATGCCGGAGTGATAATGGTATCACTCCACAGGTGGCACCTAGTCAGAGGCAGGGCAGAACAATATTTCTGCTCATTCTAGCCCCTGCCCTTAATAATAATAATAATTAATAATAATAAATTTATTTGTACCACATCCATCTGACTGGGTTTTCCCAGCCACTCTGGGCAGCCTCCAACATATATAAAAACATAATAAAACATTAAACCTTAAAAACATTCAACTGACACACAAGGGGGTTTGGACTGCTCTGCCCATGAATCACATCAAAAGCACAGGAGCAACAGCCATGTTAATGAAGTTCAAGTTTCTCTGTAAATAGAATATTTATGTCATAGTTTTTAAAATATATATATAATGCATCTCCTTAAAGTGAGGGTTTCTTTAAAGAAAAACTGTCCACCCGAAAACAAGTAAATAAATACGTTTTGCAAAAAAATTATTTTAACCGTGACTGCATTTTTGTAATGCACCAAGTATTCAATACATACGTTTTACTGTACCTTTATCTTTGTTTTTTTCCTTTCCAAGGGAATCCAGTTTCTTTCGTAATGATTTCTTCCTCTTTTGTCCATCTACAAATAAAAACATTTGTTATGTTTTAAGGAGAGGAAAAAGTGCTAAGATAAAAGAATGTAGCAGAACTGATATTGAACAATAACTATTCCCCCACGACAAGAGCATATAGATTTTCTTTTATTAAATAAACCCCACACCATCCAAATGAGGTCTTGCCTACAAACCCTTCACCTGATTATAATACCAAAGGGCATGGATACTTACTTCTAGAAGAGTTAATATAATATTACAGTTCTTAAAGAAGAATGAATCTTTGCCTAGGAAAATACATGTGTGGAGTGCTATTTTGCTACACCTTTTGAGAAACTGATTTTGTGTGTGTGTGTGTGTGTGTGTGTGTGTGTGTGTGTGTGTGTGTGTGTATACACCCATGTACCTGAAGATTGGGTCAATCAGGCGAATGTCTTTTTTATTTCAAATATTTATATGCCACTAAATACTCAGAATTTCTAAGTGCTGTACATAAAATGCTTTTTTAAAGATAAGAAAAATTGAAATTAATCCTAAAAATAGAAAACTATGTTAACATGCCTGCTGAAATATATCTAGCCCGGATCTTTAATCCATCTAAAGGTTATACTTATTATATGCTCACAGCAATGAAATCTTTACAAGGTGTTTCAAAGGGCAAACACAGGAAAGCAATTTATCAGGGACCAAAGATTTAAAGCACTCGTTGGTAAAGTTCATGGTAAGAATGGTATCTTTCACCAAAATACTTTCTTATCTTTTGCACAGCTGAATTTTCATTGACTTTGGGGGGTGGACAACCAATGTGTCTACTCCACTAGCTCCTCGAGGTTTCCACAGAGTCCCTCACTACCTTCTGAAGAAGCACTTGGGGGTCATTCCACATCAATTCAAAGCAAAAAACAAGGGTTTCGCCACCCACCGTCTAGGATTTTGATGAAACTTGGTGTACACCCTTCCCTTATGGTTGAAAGAAACCCCCTTAAATTTTTCCCCTCTATCTCAAACGGTTTTAATTTTATAGCACTTCAAAGTTTCATGACATCTGTGTTTCTGTCCCTCTTGAGATCCTTGGCCTTGTATGCATTGAACTGATGTAGAATGACCCTTGGGAGAGCTTTGCAACCCTCAAGAGCATGGCCTTCCTTTTCATACTCAGATCAAAGCAGCATCACGTGTTGCCATACAGCATGATGCTGTGTGGCAGGGCACTGCACGACAAATCTCCCTCCTACCTGCACGTAGCTCAACTGGCCAAACCAAACATGATTACACGGTTGGGGAGGGCCATGCCCAATCATGCCCCTGAAAGATACTCCAAGAGAATCCTGCTCTCATTGTTGTAGCCTTTCAAGCCTTGAGGACTGGATGTTGGCAGATCATTAACAAAACATATATGCATATTCCAAACCCTGGCTGGTAAAAATCATGGTTTAATTGCTACTCACACCAGAAGATAGGTAGCGGCCGCAGTCAAATCACCGACCCAGCCTGGAGTGCAAATTGGCCTGTGATGACAGTAGGTTTGGCTCAGCCATGCTTCCTGACCCTGCTGGTTTTTGCCCTGGCTGGCATGAGCAACAGGATTGCAGATGCAGTGGTGGTACTGCGGCTTTGTTAAGCCCTCCCTGATGCTCCCAAATCAGGGATTCGATTGCAGCGTCAAGAAATAACAACAGGTCATATGCAAAATCTCTGATGTTATGTCAGAGAATGTGAATTCATCTTCCGGTCATTATGAGAAGACCATCAAACAAGCTTCCATTTCAAAGCAGGAAACTAAAAATGGGCAGAACTTTACAGCTCTATCTAATTATGAAAAGCTGTAACCGAAACAGTAATATAGTCTTTTTACCCAAATATTAGCGTATCTGGGAACCTTTCATGCCTGCCAAGGTGAAAAGAAGGGACAGGTTAACTTGATAGCAGTGGACTGGGCCAGCAAGGGCAGTGGGTAGGATCCAAGGTACTTCACACACTTTCTCTCCCACCAGCCCTCTTTCCCCTGCTGGGAAACCACAGAAACAGAGAATTGTAGAGTTGGAAGGTACCCCAAGGGCCATCTACTGGTAAGTCCACCCACCCTGCAATGCAGGAATACAGTTAAACCTTTCCTCAGCTGGTTAAATCTTGCCTCTCCTGTGATTCCCATGAGGACTGGCCCCATGATGCTATTACGCTTTTTTAAAAACTTAACAGCAACATGGGAGAGTAGGGGAATTTCCATCAGAATTGTGGGAAGCAGCGTGAAAGATTAAAACTTTCCTCTCCCTGTAGTGCGCCTTGTGCTGCTCAGCTGACTGGGGAACATCAGAGAGTAGTGAAAAAGGAACTGGACTGCAGAAAAACGTTGATCTTTCTCCGGAGCCCCCTTTCTTCGTGCTGCTTGGCTGATCAGTGGGAGGGAAGTTGTGGGTCACCTAAGATTAGGTAATGGGCCAGGAACAGCCCAGGGAGTACAAAATACAACTTCTGAACAAGAAATAGAATATACTGACTGGAAAATATGTGTACTGTCCAGAGAATGTACAAAATGTGGTCAAGACACGCATTCCTCAAGGCCTCTTGGAGATTTTACATAATGGCTGGAGAACATACAACATTGGGTTGGAAAATGCATATTTCCCAAGGCCTGTTGACTATTATGTCTATTAACTAGGAAATGTGCATAATTACTTCTTCATGGAAGGTGAATATGCATAATGACTAATCGCTATGCACATTAACTGCTCAATTTACATTCTTCTTAACGTGTGTGTGTGTGTGTGTGTGTGCATGTTAATATGAACATACTATTCCAGTCCTACAAGTGAAATGGACTGGGTGGGGGGGAGACATAGAGACAGAGAAAGAGTGAATACATATTCAAATGTGTAAAGTATCTGTTCACAAAATTAATAAATAATACGTTAGAAGTAACAAGCACATACAACTTTAAGCAGCAAACCTAATCCCCGTGAAATAAGTCACCATTAGCTCTCAAGTAAACATGTTTATTATAGCATCTATTGTCACCTAATAATAAGTTTCCACAGTTCTTTAAGATATTGTAAAGGAAGACTTGTGCAGCTCAGCTGACAAGTTTCTTCTTGCATCAGTGCAAGTCAATGGTCGGCTATCACTTCCTGGAGCATTTTTGTAAATTGTCTGCCATAAAACGGTATTTTACTTTCAACACATGTATTAGCACAATTCAGTCACTGAAACTAGGTGCCTGTTTTAACATGTCAGCTACCTTTCTAAAGTGTAGTAGACCTACAGCTTTTTTGTATAGTATACTGGATTAAATAATCCAGTAAATCTTATTGTTCCAATTTTATACTATTGTATAAGACAGTAACAAAGCTACACTAACTTAGATCAAGAGAATATTTAACTGTTTCAGTTTTTAGGTCTGGGCTGTACAACTTAAGACTGCAAGTGGAAGCTAGATGATCAAATGCTATCCATAGGAAACAAACAAACAAAAAACAAACAAACAAACTGAACTTCAAGTACCAAATATATCCAATGTTTTATTAACGACACACCTCAGATGGTGAAGAACACAAGAGCTGCCATGCGATGTCAGGCAGATGTTCATCAAACCTTAAATTATGAGCCCAACCCATTGTGAACCCGGAAAGTTCAAATGCAGGGCATGGTAGGAAGAATCGTGCCTTTGGGTTGCCCTCAGCATTTGATAAATGAAAGTGCATTTCCTGAGCACAGAGAGATTTCAACTCTATGGACACAACTGGGATTGAAGCTCATGTTTTCCTCCAAAACCAGTAAGGTAGAAAAGGGTTGTGCCAAACTCTTTCTCCTCTCACATGCTCACTTTCCACTGCAAACTTCCTCCTTTCCAGTTTAATTTCCCCTATATGAACAAGAAATCTAGTCTCTAAGGTATGCTAAGGGAAAGGTACTGCCTGGAAAAATAGAAGTCGGTAGTGTAGTAGTTAAGGATGTCCAAGGATGCCTACCACAACTCCGAAGAGAGGGGCAAACAGGGGGTTGAGAATCCCAAGTTCTGTAGTTCTGTCCCCAATGACATGGACAAATAGCCATTGGTGAACTTTTCCTTCTCTGATTAGACAAGGAGAGGGCTTAATGCACCAAAACATACCATGGAATATGATCAAGAATGTGCATGCTTTTAA
This sequence comes from Podarcis bocagei, assembly GCF_964188305.1. Classification (NCBI taxonomy): domain Eukaryota; kingdom Metazoa; phylum Chordata; class Lepidosauria; order Squamata; family Lacertidae; genus Podarcis; species Podarcis bocagei. The sequence continues at coordinate 39,132,679 of NC_138130.1, forward strand.
CTGATCAAATATTAACTAGGTACAAGCTACTGAAGTTCAGTATTGAAAAACTACGGTACCATAACGTTCCTGTTGCTTGGCAGCCGGGGCTGGCTGCCCACAAGTTTGCTTTTAAAATTCCATCTACTTTCTGCCACTCAATGTTTCAATTCTATATTTTTAATTGCAGAAAAGAGCTTTTCTTCTGGTTGCTTCAATTTAAGAGTTTCTGCTAGCTCCAACAGAATCAACGTTATGTTTGTTGAAAGCAAATGTTATCATTTAATTGAAACGTAATTCCTCCTCTTTGATCCATTTGCACTGACTGGGTTTTATCTGATTGAAAATTTGTACAAATATTCTACACGGCTTCATGTTCTGATAGCAATACAACACAGAAAAATCAATGCTTCTATTGTTCACTGAAATGGTTACTCTTCAAACATAGTTCCCCTGTATCTCCTGTTGTTTGCCAATTTGAAATACAGATAAAAGTTATCTCGAACATGGAATGGCCCAAAACACTTTTAAACCAGGCATATAACACAAAAAGGACAGGTTTATTGGGTTTGAAACTGATGCTTCACTCAGTATTGCTGTTACCCCCAGTGGCGTAGCGTGGGGGGTGCAGGGGGGCCGGCCACACCAGGTGCAACATCTGGGGGTTAGGGTTAGGGGGCGCAAATCCACGGGTTAGGGGGTGCAAATTACTTGCCTTGCCCCGGGTGCTGACAACCCACGCTATGCCACTGGTTACCCCTTCATCATAAATTCATATATAGGCATTTAAATATACACAGTTAACATGAAATCCACAAAACCTTCTTTAATACAGCTGCTTTCCAAAATCACTATGCAATTCCATTCCTAATAAAGATTATTATCCTCATGGAGAACCAGTAGAGAGATACTTAATCTCTGAACTAAAACTCAAAACATCATTATACTAGAAAAAAATATGCAAGGAAACTGGAACACAGAAAACTCTGAGTCTATTAAATAAATTACAAGTTTCTTTTTCTCGGTTTAACAACTAGTGACCTCGTGAAATTGCTATTTCAAATCAATTAAAAGGATTTCTGTTGAATATTAAAATATAATCAAAACTTTGGATGCTGGCTGAAGAGTTACAGGGTTCAGCAGAAGCCTTGCTAAGTGCACAGAATATCATATACACTGTCGATATGACAGACAGGCAACTGAATGCACCAGCTGAATTCCCTGGCAGCTGAACTATTCTGTTGGCAAATATAATCCAGCAGAACAGAGCTAAAACAGAGGAGGGTGCTATACTCCAGCCTTCTTGATATGGTGCCCTCCATATATTTTGGACTACAACTCCTATCAGCCCATGTTGGTTGGAGCTGATGGGAGATGTGGCCTGAGGCATAAGGATGGCACCATGTCAGGGAAGAAGGCTATAAACCTACAGTCTATGCATCCCCATTGATGGTGCAACTTTTACACCAGTCCCGGACTTGGTGGAGGGAATTTTACCGAAACCACCACCCAACCTGAGCACAGGTATAACTCAGCACATCACACATGAACATAAACCCAACACAAGGAGATCATAACTCATATGATAGGGCGTGTAGCACTGGGCTCTTTCTCTCTGGCTCTGTATTGTACATACTTAAAAGAGTTGCCAAGGGGAAACTTTGGTGATGGCAAAGGAACCACATTGCACAAAACAGTCTGATGTTATAATGCACATGGGAACTGCAGCACAGTGTTAAAGCCTCTCTGCCTAGAATAAAATTTTCTGTATTGGGGAAATATTAAAGGTAAATAAAAAGAAGAGAAGCAGACTTCGTATTTATTTCAGATTTTATAAATGAAAATGAAGGGAAATCTAATTCTGAATGGATTTTCTCTTTCTTTTCCAATTTTTCTTTCCGTTCTTTTAATTTCTCAACCAAGGACCTTGGAGGATTTATAGAATGACAGAATGGTAATTCACAAGCTTAAACACAAGGTAAGCATAGCTAAACCTTGCACACATCCTGTGAGAATTTCCTCTCCCCTTTGATAATGAGAAAAGAAACTGCATTTAACAATTAACTGATGCAAAATGGGTGAAAAAAATATGGAAGAAATCTTCAACACAGTGCTATCAAGCAAGTATGTGGGAAGAATGGGTGTACACAACCTAGGCTGACAAGTCCTAAATGTAAAAAGTGGCTATGTCAAGAAAAAGACCTGCTATTCTATGCCAATTTAACTCTTTTTCTATGCCATAAAAGTATCAAAACAAGCAAACTATTGACAGGCCATAACCTTCTATGTTTTCCCCAACTCCAGGCTCTGGGATTGAATCACAGATCCTTGGCACAAAGCCATGCTGCTAGAGCCCTACAGCTTTGCTGCAGAACACTGGCCCATTTTAGGGTGCCTTTCTCTGCCTTCCAACCCCTAATCCCTATCCCATCATTTTATAATGAGAGGAAGCAATTAATGAGAAATATAGCTTAAATTAAATCAGAGGTAAAGTCTCGAAAATGTTTCACAGGGACCAAATCTTTTTTTGCAATTTTCTTAACAATCTTTTTTTGTGCTTAGATATGGTGAAATGAAGGGATGCGAGTGGTGCTGTGGGTTAAACCACAGAGCCTAGGACTTGCCGATCAGAAGGTCGGCGGTTCAAATCCCCGTGATGGGGTGAGCTCCGGTTGCTCAGTCCCAGCTCCTGCCAACCTAGCAGTTTGAAAGCATGTCAAAGTGCAAGTAGATAAATAGGTACCGCTCCGGCGGGAAGGTAAACGGCGTTTCCGTGCGCTGCTCTGGTTCGCCAGAAGTGGCTTAGTCATGCTGGCCACATGACCCGGAAGCTGTATGCCGGCTCCCTCGGCTAGTAAAGCGAGATGAGCACCACAACCCCAGAGTCGGCCACGACTGGACCTAATGGTCAAGGGTCCCTTTACCTTTACTATGGTGAAATGAAGGTGCCTGACAACAAATGATTTATTGCTGTTGCTCTCCAAAACTAAAATAATATCTAAGCATTGGAATCAAGTGGATGGAAATGGGAGTGGAGGGCTGCGGGATCCATTCCACAGCCAAGTGGTATGTTTGGCACTAGGAGCTATTTGGCGAACCTATTATGGACAGGGTTATAGGATTAATCATTAATTTGTGTTCACATATAATCACCATCTGAAACAAATCTTAAAAGATAGTGGTTGAAGGTGTGGTGCATTTCAAAAATGTAGGCACTCTTGTGTGCTTTAGGATGCAAGGTCACTGCATATGATTTCATAGCGTGTCATATCCTGCATACTGGGCTGAAGCCAAATTAGATGTGCAAATAATTAGATGTGCAAATAATTATGAGATTTTAAAAGTGGATAAATGTGTAATTACTTACAGTTTTGTTCTAGTTTGAGACATTAGGAAATAATGACTAAAGTATTCTTTACCAACCTCAAAAACCAGAATTATTCTCTTAAAAATAAAATTAAACAATAGGATTATGAACTGCTTAATATAAGCCTGAAGAGCTGCAGCAGCCATTGCATGGTACACTGACAGAATATTTTTTGTAACATTGTCAGAATCAGTCCCAATTGCAATGTATAAACAGACAAAAGACAACAGGAAATTCCAATAGCTTCAGCCAATAAATTCCATTGAGTTTTCCCAGTTAAAGAGTGTGTTTTTTTCAAGTGAACTAACACGAACCTTGGTTGCGCAAGGAATTCATAAATTCCCCACTCCTCAGTCAAAAGGTAAGTTACTCTTCTGCTCCTAACTTTCTTTAGGAAATTATATACCAAGAAATACAACAACTGCAGTATTAAAGCAAGACATTTTTTTCCTAATCTTTCTACCTACTTATTAGTGTAAGTGCAGAAACTCTGGAAAAAAATAAAATAAAACTGCCAATATCATAATGCCAGCCTAGGGTGCAACGGCATTTGGAATACTGTCTACAGTTCTGGTATTCTCACCTCAAAAACAATATTGTAGAATTGAAACAGGTTCAAGAAAAGGGCCACCAAAATGATCAAAGGGGTGGAGCAATTCCCCTATGAAGAACGGTTGCAGCGTTTGGGACATTTTAGTTTAGAGAAAAGGCAAGTAAGAAGTTTATAAACTTAAGCACTGCGTGGAGAAAGCAAACAAAGAAAGTTTTTTTCTCTCATAACACTGGAATTTGTGGATGTCGTTGGAAGATTCATGTCAGATCAAAGAGAGTACAGTGGTACCTCGGGTTATCAGGTTGAATACGCTTCAGGTTACAGACTCCACTAACCCAGAAATAGTGCTTCAGGTTAAGAACTTTGCTTCAGGATGAGAACAGAAATCGGGCTCCGGCAGTGCGGCAGCAGCAGGAGGCCCCAATAGCTAAAGTGGTGCTTCAGGTTAAGCACAGTTTCAGGTTAAGAACGGACCTCCGGAACGAATTAAGTACTTAACCAGAGGTACCACTGTCCTTCTTCACATGGTCCTTAGTCAAACTATGGAACTCCTCCCCCAGGAGGCAGTGAAAGCCACCACCTTGTATGGCTTTAAAAGAAGATTAGATAAATTCATGGAGGAGCGAGTGATCAATGGCTACTAGCCATGATGGCTGTGCTCTATAGCCACAGCTGAAGGCAGCAATGCTTCAGAATGCCAGCTGCTGGAAACCACGGGGGGTAAGCGTGATCTTGTGCTCATGTTCTCCTCCCTGGTTTCCCACAGGCATCTGGTTGGCCACTGTGAGAAGAGGATGCTGGACTAGATAGGGCATTGGCCTGATTTAGCAGGAGCATCCTATGTTCATTCAGATTAGTTAGACCATACTTTTAGGCCTATCTTGAGTTCCAGATTCAACATTCAGATAAAAACCATCCCATAATGACTACACATTTCAAAACGTGATGTTACTTAGGGCATAATATTTTGAGCATATTATATTCTGCAGAGCTACAGAGTTTTAGAGTTCTGCTCTAAATATTTCCTGGTATCTAAAAGAGATGGATGACTGAGTTTAAAAAGCCCCCATGGAAATAAACCGTGTTGGGTATTTCCAGTGACTCTCCAATACTCTATTCTTGGACAGGGTTTTTTTAGTGCATGGTAGCCAGTCTATCTGGGGTGAGTGGAATATCAAGATCAAAGGGGTATCAATATCCAGTATCAACAATGGGCCAGATAAGAGTGAACAAATTGAAACTTAAAGTCGAAACAAGATAGGTGGTCAGAAGATAGTGAGTTTTCCTTCATATATCCTGCTGCAAATTCATTATTTGCTGCTGCTTTTGTTTTCCTTAAGGTAAACTTCTCAAGGTCGAAGTTCTCTCTGGTTTGCATATTTCTTAATCTTTCCAAACAAAACTATTCTATAGGAAGGTTACAAAGGTTTATGGATTCCATTCTACAAAATGTGAAGGATGTTTTGCTTACAAATAAATCATAACCAGATGAAAGTATTTAACATCAAATAAGGAAGATATACTTTGGGGTGGGAGTAAAAATAAGGAAGCAGCAAAAACAAATCCCTCCTAAATCTCCTACATCCAATACTCTTATTAACATTTATAATGCTTATAACCCTCAGAAGAGTTTCATTTGAATAGTCTCATATTTGAATTTATAGATGGAATCTGGGGGTTGTTTACGATTTATTACATCAGTCCCACACTGAAGCACATACTAACACTTACGTGTGGTTTAAACAGATTTTATACATGTAAATAGTTCTATCAATGTTCAATTGTATTTTAATGATTTTTCTTTGTTTCTAGCGGTTCTTGTTTTTATCTGTAATGACTTTGTATTTGCAGGGATACAACCAGATTAAATAAATCTTAGTCAACTCATTGACTAAATCGTATGATTATATCCACCAATTACATTTGCATACGTTTCAAATGGGTATGAAGCTGTAAGTATATTCTCCTAATTTTCAGATGATGCACGTATGTGCAATAGCATAGCAAGTACCATCATAAAAGAGACATCTCCCATTTTATCTCACTTATGAGGCAATGACTCATGTTTGCATTGTTGTGGGCTGTCTATTAGTTCCAAACAGCAAAGGAGCCCTTTAGATAGCCATTTATTTAGCTTATTTGACGCATGGTCACTTTTGCAAACCAAGAGAGAACTTAAGAGGATTAAGGTCTGGGAGGTGAAACTGCTTTGTTTCTCATTCTAATTCACTCCAAGATACCAGATAGGCAGTGTTCATTACTATGGAAGAAAAACAAATATAAGCTTTCTGCATTTGACTGTGGGAAGAAGATTCAAATGACTAGGAACCACATGTGGCGGATTTAAGAGACTGCAGAGATCGCTCTTATGGGAACAATCATGTACAACTACCAATGTCACTGCAAAACACACACATGTACACATAGGAACAGGAGGGAGCCACAGCAACAAATAAAAGACTCAAAAGGGGAAAACGAACTTGAAAAAAGGGCCAGCTGTTATTATTTATTTTAGCTCACTGCATATTTTAGAACTTAAGTTCTACCTTTAGAAGCAATCTTGGACCTTCTCACACAAAAGCTGCTGCCTATTGTACCACCATTCATTGCAATCTCAGTGTCAACCATTACCATCTGCAGGGCTGCAGCAGCAAAGTGTGAATTGAAGAAGTTGCGTAAAAAGCTCTCTGTGAGAGTTATATTTAAAGTAGCCATCACACTGATTGTTTGAATACATTCTTCCACAAGAAATCAAGTTGTTGCAGAACCCTTTGTTTATCTAGTAATGTTTGAGGGCCGATTCAGATATCCTATCTACTCCCTATCTTGGTTTACATCTGTGTAGAAAAAAATGTGTACTCCTGCCATATAGTGTACATGTCTATTATGCCTTGTATATTTGGGAACTGAGGCACCATATGCTAATTGGTGCTAAAATTTGGAAACATAATTCACGGACATTTACTCTGAACCTTTCCACTTTTGTACAAAAACGCAGATACATTAACACCATTGTGAATGGCTAAATACAAGGGACCAATGGCAAGTAACGACCAAAAAAAAAGTAAAAACCATAGTCACACTGAATGAAGATGACAAATAGGTAATTAAACACAACAAAGAGCAATATAAACAGAGGTCCAAAATCCCAACCCCACCCCCTGCCAAAACAAACACAAGGCAGAAAGCACATTGCCATTTTTTTCATAGCTGAGCAGTAACATACTGGGCACAAAACCAAACACAGAAGAATAAAGGTTCTGAATGTTAAATTGTTTCTTGCTCCGTTTGGACACAATTTACTCCAAGACTATGCTTTTTATCTATGAAAAGTTCAGCACAGGCCAGTCAATCAAAACTAGTCAACTAGCTAGTCAAGTACAGTAAAAGAAAAGAAAAGAAAAGAAAAGAAAAGAAAGAAAGAAAGAAAGAAAGAAAGAAAGAAAGAAAGAAAGAAAGAAAGAAAAGAAAAAGCATTGATAAGTTCAATATTTTATAACAAGGCCCAGAAGCCAGAATGAAAAGGAAGGATTAAACTAAGTGCCCCTTGTTATCGTGAGGATCTTTACATATTTCCAGTTTGCTTGCAGGTTATGGCAAGCAGTAAAATGATCCATCCAAATCTCCAAAGTGGCAATTTCTTAAATTAGTTTACTTTGGGCATGGCAACTTTAAAGTAGAAGAAGACCATAGAAACTATTGAAATCCATAATGAGGCATATAAATGGTTCTGACTCATAACACAGCTATTCTCTGACCTTTACAAGATCCTTAAAGCAACATTAGTAGATGCTACATTTTCCCAAATAAAACTTAATTGCATTATGTTCTCTTGCATCTGAATTGTTCTAGCTTTTCCCAGTTAAAAAGCCTAATGCTTGAATAATGCTGCAGTCTGTAGTATAGATGAGAGATAAGCAGTCCACTCAATTTTTTCCCTCCCAAGTTCAGTCTGAACAATATGCATAGATAGGCATCTAAACATAAGCAGAGCCCTGTTGGATCAGACAGATATTCTAGTGGCACCAGCATCCTATTTATAGTGGTTAGCCAGTTGCTTTCAATGGGTCCACAGGCAAATAATGTAAATAACAGCTACCCCATTATTATCACTAGTAAAATCCTGTTTGTGGGTTCCCAGGCTCCTCAGCTGCCTTGGTTATTAAAAAAATAAAATAAAAAGGATAAAAAAGATCACTGCTAAGTACCAGCATTGACCCAGGCACAGCCTAAAGAAAGCAACATTTTGTAATTTTTCTTCTTCATAAATATTTTGCATATAAGAAGCCCTTGAAAATGAGATTGTTTTTATTATCCTCCCTAGTAAGTCAGACCTAAATATCTAAAAACAACAAATATTTTTAATTCACCAGTTCATATAGCAATTTTAAAGGCTGCTCAGGAGTAGCACAGAGCCTTTAGGTAATTCTAAAATCAGGGCCATCAGTGAGCAACTAGTTTCCCTCATGGGGGCAGTGGCAAAATATGTGATTGTGTTATCAACAATATTGGTATTTTAACTGTTTGGGGAATACAATCCCTGAAGAGAACATTTATGTAATATATATTGAGACCGCATTCAACCACTTAAAAACAACAGCCAAAAACTAATTTCATAGAAAGAAATATTTTTTCCCTTAATATATACTTCAAATGGAAATAACAGTTTGCAATGTACCAGACAGGGCCGACCATTTCAGCACTGTCCTCAGGAGACTTCAGGATCACATCTCACCTTTGGGAATCGTTATCTGACATCCTAGGTCACAGTCCTGCTGCAACTGATAAAAGGCCACTTCCTGTAACCGGGCACGCTCCAATTCAGATAGACTTTGAACAGGAACAGACTTCAGCCGAACACTGCGCCCTGACATGCTGTTCCAAGTGAAGTCACCCTGCAGGAAATCAAGTGGAAAAGTATGAAGGGTCATATGGATAATCAACAGTTCACTGAAAATGCCACTCAGCCCTTTATCCCATAACTAAACATTTAACTTACGCTTTATTAAACACCCACAGTCACCATGGCACATTCCATAATTTTTCCAGAAGGGAGTTCTAAAGTTGTTTTAACATTATTGGTTGGAAAAGGACAGCTATCTGGCTTAACCGGTGACATACAAAGCCTGTGGAGGGCTCTTTATTGAACCTCTACCACTGCAATTCCCACCAAGGATTGTGTGCATGGCAGTAGCATGTCTTCATTTATTCAAGTTGAAGAACATGTACTGTATTGGCCTGAATATAAGTCGCACCTTTAAAATTGGAGGGGGGGGAATAGGTAAAAGACCCCTGACCATTGGGTCTAGTCATGGCCGACTCTGGGGTTGCAGCGCTCATCTCGCTTTATTGGCCGAGGGAGCCGGCATACAGCTTCCAGGTCATGTGGCCAGCATGACTAAGCTGCTTCTGGCGAACCAGCGCTGCGCACGGAAATGCTGTTTACCTTCCCGCCAGAGCGGTACCTATTTATCTACTTGCACTTTGAGGTGCTTTTGAACTGCTAGGTTGGCAGGAGCTGGGACCGAGCAATGGGAGCTCACTCTGTTGCGGGGATTCAAACCGCCGACCTTCTGATCGGCAAGTCCTTGGCTCTGTGGTTTAACCCACAGCACCAGAAATACCTGAATATAACCTGCTCCAATCCTTGCTGCTCCTGGCTGCAAACTGGGTGCGGGGAGAGTTGCGCTACATTGCCGGTAGCCTTTCCCCTTCCCCACTCTCTCTCTTCCCAGCCTTGGCGGAGAGGACGGAGGACTACGCGCGGGGTGGGCGCCACTTTGCTGCGCTCCTGGCTGCATACCGTAAGGTCGGGAATCTAAGCCACACTTTTAACTTTTCACTGTCGGAATTTGGGGAAAAAGTGAGGCTTATATTCAGGCCAATACGGTAACTAAATGATGCCTTTTCATTTCTAATTTATTATACATGTAAATGAGTATTCTGAAATGTGAGGCATGTTACTTATTAACAGAGCCAAGGATATCAGAACAAGCAATAATAATTTACAATTTAGGGAATGGCCATAGCTTAATGATATAGTATCCACTTTGCATGCAAAAGTTCCCAATTTCAGTCCCCAGTAAGCAAACAGACTCCTGTCTGGAACCTTGAAGAGCTAGACCAGTGATGAAATAAATTTCAAAAGGACTTCATGGATTTCCACGTCACCATATACCAGAATATTTGCAGTGTAGAATATTCAGAAAGCAAAACAAGGCTGAAATCTGTCATGAACTTCCAACCATAAAGAGCTTTCCAATGAAAGCAAAAAGCATCCTATGTTTATACTGTTCAATGCAACACATATGTGTAAATCCATAAACATCTTCAAGCAAATGCCACAAACACATAAGCATGAACAATATTTGCATACGTGTTTTGTATGTTTTAAGTCACATTCCGCTGAAACTTTAATGAATATCTGGCACGCAGGTTCTAAAGAGTTGCACTTGTCTTCGGTATTATTCAACATTGTGACACTTAAAATGTCAGGTGTGGTTTGAAAGATATTGTTAAGTTGTGGGTGAAAATATCAGACGACACAGCGATTCTTCAAACAGCTCTTGTTTATTCACAGGCCAGAACTGAACTGAACTGAAGGGTTCAGCCAGCCTGCTTATATAGAGCTCCACTAGAATGCAACAGTAACCATTTTCTGTAACTATCCAATCACTAACGTCACTTTCAATCCCTTATTTGCATATGTAGACCTGAACTATCTACAGTATCCCCCTGCTGGCCCAGGGTGAGAACTTCAGTACATAATAGATATGCACCGTGATTCACTTATGAGCTGATTCAGCAAACCTAAACAAGAAGCATCCTATACATATCTACTTACCTCCGTGTCCTATTCAGTTACGTGGGCCTTACTCCCATATATATTAGTATAGGATTGCAGCCTTGTTGTTGTTGTTGTTGTTTAGTCGTTTAGTCGTGTCCGACTCTTCGTGACCCCATGGACCAGAACACGCCAGGCACCCCTGTCCTCCACTACCTCCCGCAGTTTGGTCAAACCCATGCTGGTAACCTCGAAAACACTATCCAACCATCTTGTCCTCTGTCGCCCCCTTCTCCTTGTGCCCTCCATCTTTCCCAGCATCAGTGTCTTCTCCAGGGAGTCTTCTCTTCTCATGAGGTGGCCAAAGTACTGGAGCCTCAGCTTCACGATCTGTCCTTCCAGTGAGCACTCAGGGCTGATTTCCTTAAGAATGGATGCGTTTGATCTTCTTGCAGTCCATGGGACTCTCAAGAGTCTTCTCCAGCACCATAATTCAAAAGCATCAATTCTTCGGCGATCAGCCTTCTTTATGGTCCAGCTCTCACTTCCATACATCACTACTGGGAAAACCATGGCTTTAACTATACGGACCTTTGTTGGCAAGGTGACATCTCTACTTCTCAAGATGCTGTCTAGGCCTGTCATTGCCCTTCTCCCAAGAAGCAGGCGTCTTTTAATTTCGTGGCTGCTGTCACCATCTGCAGTGATCATGGAGCCCAAGAAAGTAAAATCTCTCACTACCTCCATTTCTTCCCCTTCTATTTGCCAGGAGGTGATGGGACTAGTGGCCATGATCTTCGTTTTTTTGATGTTGAGCTTCAGACCATATTTTGCGCTCTCCTCTTTCACCCTCATTAAAAGGTTCTTTAATTCCTCCTCACTTTCTGCCATCAAGGTTGTGTCATCTGCATATCTGAGGTTGTTGATATTTCTTCCAGCAATCTTAATTCCAGCTTGGGATGCATCCAGCCCAGCCTTTCGCATTATGTATTCTGCATATAAATTAAATAAGCAGGGAGACAAAATACAGCCTTGTCGTACTCCTTTCCCAATTTTGAACCAATCAGTTGTTCCATATCCAGTTCTAACTGTAGCTTCTTGTCCCACATAGAGATTTCTCAGGAGACAGATGAGGTGATCAGGCACTCCCAATTCTTTAAGAACTTGCCATAGTTTGCTGTGGTCGACACAGTCAAAGGCTTTTGCATAGTCAATGAAGCAGAAGTAGATGTCTTTCTGGAACTCTCTAGCTTTCTCCATAATCCAGCGCATGTTTGCAATTTGGTCTCTGGTTCCTCTGCCTCTTCTAAATCCAGCTTGCACTTCTGGGAGTTCTCGATCCACATACTGCTTGAGCCTTCCTTGTAGAATTTTAAGCATAACCTTGCTAGCGTGTGAAATGAGTGCAATTGTGCGGTAGTTGGAGCATTCTTTGGCACTGCCCTTCTTTGGGATTGGGATGTAGACTGATCTTCTCCAATCTTCTGGCCACTGCTGAGTTTTCCAAATTTGCTGGCATATTGAGTGTAGCACCTTAACAGCATCATCTTTTAAAATTTTAAATAGTTCAGCTGGAATACCATCACTTCCACTGGCCTTGTTATTTGCAGTGCTTTCTAAGGCCCATTTGACTTCACTTTCCAGGATGTCTGGCTCAAGGTCAGCAGCCACACTACCTGGGGTGTACGAGACATCCATATCTTCCTGGTATAATTCCTCTGTGTATTCTTGCCACCTCTTCTTGATGTCTTCTGCTTCTGTTAGGTCCTTACCACTTTTGTCCTTTATTATGGTAATCTTTGTACGAAATGTTCTTTTCATATCTCCAATTTTCTTGAACAGATCTCTGGTTCTTCCCATTCTGTTGTTTTCCTCTATTTCTTTGCATTGCTCGTTTAAGAAGGCCTTCTTGTCTCTCCTTGCTATTCTTTGGAAATCTGCATTCAATTTCCTGTATCTTTCACTATCTCCCTCGCATTTTGCTTGCCTTCTCTCCTCCGCTATTTGTAAGGCCTCGTTGGACAGCCACTTTGCTTTCTTGCATTTCCTTTTCATTGGGATGGTTTTCGTTGCTGCCTCCTGTACAATGTTACGAGCCTCCATCCATAGTTCTTCAGGCACTCTGTCTACCAAATCTAAATCCTTAAACCTGTTCCTCACTTCCACTGTGTATTCATAAGGGATTTGACTTAGATTGTATCTTACCGGCCCAGTGGTTTTTCCTACTTTCTTCAGTTTAAGCTTGAATTTTGCTATAAGAAGCTGATGATCTGAGCCACAGTCAGCTCCAGGTCTTGTTTTTGCTGACTGTATAGAGCTTCTCCATCTTTGGCTGCAGAGAATATAATCAATCTGATTTCGATGCTGCCCATCTGGTGATGTCCATGTGTAGAGTCGTCTCTTGTGTTGTTGGAAAAGCGTGTTTGTGATGACCAGCTTGTTCTCTTGACAGAACTCTATTAGCCTTTGCCCTGCTTCGTTTTGATTTCCAAGGCCAAACTTGCCAGTTGTTCCTTTTATCTCTTGCCTCCCTACTTTAGCATTCCAATCCCCTATAATGAGAAGAACATCCTTCTTTGGTGTCACTTCTATAAGGTGTTGTAAGTCTTCATAGAATTGGTCAATTTCAGTTTCTTCAGCACCAGTGGTTGGTGCATACACTTGGATTACTGTGATGTTAAAAGGTCTGCCTTGGATTCGTATCGAGATCATTCTATCATTTTTGAGATTGCATCCCAGTACAGCTTTCGCCACTCTTTTGTTGACTATGAGGGCCACTCCATTTCTTTTACAGGTTTCTTGCCCACAGTAGTAGATGTGATGGTCATCCGAACTGAATTCACCCATTCCCGTCCATTTTAGTTCACTGATGCCCATTGCAGCCTTAATGTTACAATTTGCGCAGAATGAAATGAAGGTAGCAACAAAGATTAAGATATCAATAAAAGGAATTTGAGCAGGAAAGATTAATTACTGCTATTCTTCATTTAAAATTCCTTAGCAATGTTAATAATAATTAAGGCTAAAGACTAAATTTGTCATCTGGAAGGTAGCTTACTAACTTCTTTTGGAAGTCTGGGCTACTCCTTAATACTGTTTTCAGGATCCAATCCTGAAAACTAACAAGTTCACAGATAAGCACAAAAATAACAGTTCTAGACAAAGGACCACAGTGGATTTTTTTGGCCCAGGGAGCAGTAATGGTTCATGTATCCTTGCCACCAGTAGTGCAAAGAAATCTAGCATGTGTTAACTTTGCCGCAGTAAATTCTCTCCTAGGCCACTCTAACATGATGTTAGCAAAGACTATATCTGTCAAAATATTTTTGGGAAATGCTATGAACACTGGAATCTCCTGATCTAACTGAGATGAGCAATAAATGTTAACTTTCAGCTGTCTGCTTTATTTAGAAACTAAATGAATTAAAACAAACCAAAGTAACATAAAACTTTTGACCGTTCACAAGAGGGGCACAAGCTAGTACAATAAGATTCATTATACTAAAAACATTATGTACACTAAAAATTTATTCAAGAAGCTCATTTCGTCCCAACACAACTTAATTATGGGGGGGGGGAGTGGAAGGGGAGTTGCTAGTTGTAGATCTTCCTTCCTTTGTAGAACATAGGCCTTCCCTCTGATGAATGGAGGAAAGACTCGCTTGGTTACAAGCCTTGCCCTCCATCCCCATTCTCAAGGAGAACACAAAGGATCTGTTTAACTAAGCTCTGTGGGAGAAAATGTGCTTTGAAGACAGAAGGTCCCTAGTGAGCCCTGGGTATCTCAAGAAGCAACGGCTTCATACTGGCATCTTTTAAGCACAGTTTGTTGATTTGGATGAAACAAGTTATAGTTGTGTTTTTTTTAAAAAAGGAAGTGAACGTTTCTGAATGCTTCCTTGGAGCTGGTGCCAATGAGGTGGGACGTGCAGGAGTCTGTTCACATTGTACTGGACAACGTTTTAACGCGATGTCTTCCCATGGTCAGATTTCTTATTGCTAACCTACTGAGTGGGAGGGGTGAGATGCAGGGGTTTGAGAAGAAAATGGAGCAACATGCAGAAATTGGTAGGAAATGGATGTAAATGGTGCTACTAAATGCATCCAATTTCATTTAAAGGTTGAATTGGGAGGCAGTACAGTGGTACCTCTGGATGCGAACAGGATCTGTTACGGAGCCCCGTTTGCATCCTGAAGCGAATGCAACCCGCATCTGCACGTGCTCGGGTCGCGATTTGCCGCTTCCGCACATGCGCGTGACGTCATTTTGAGCATCTGTGCATGTGTGAGCGGCGAAACCCGGAAATAACACGTTCTGTTACTTCCGGGTCGCTGCGGAGCGTAACCTGAAAACGTTCAACCTGAAGCATATTTAACCCGAGGTATGACTGTAGTGCTAAGCTAGATGTCCATTTTTAAGGACTGAATCCATGTTAGTGCCCCCTAGCCTACTATTCTTGAGTAAGATTTGTGACTGCACTTGCTAATTGAATACAGATGTCCTGCCTTTGTCAAAAGCCATGGGGTCAATATAATCCACTGAAGCAAGCCTTTCCTGTATTAAGAAACTTGGCAATTACTCAGTGACTTTTCACTTTCTCTTGTCTTTCAGATGGCTCATGAACCACTTTGGGATAATTCAGTTGGCTAGAGCATGGTGCGGATAATGCCAAGGTTGCAGGTTCAACCCCCATATGGGACGGCTGTGTATTCCTGCATTACATGGGGGTTGGACTAGATGATCCTCAGGGTCCCTTCCAACACTACAATTCTATGGTTCTATGTCTGTCTACCCCTTTTCATAAGTTCTGCATAGCATTTCACCATGAGGAACTTTGCCTACTGTCAACGGGGAGGCTAAATTTACATGCACAAGAGAAATACAACTTATGTTCTTCAAACGTAAACTCAGTACATGTCTGGATCAGATACATACAAGAGTAGTTGAATCATTGTACAAGCTTACATCATAATAAAGGGGTGGATGTACATAAACCCAGTTACATTCCAAGAGCATGAAGGAAGCGTGAAAACAGCTTGATATTAAGATTCACTATGAAACAGTTGTACTTCGTGTATTACTTGCTACAAAATTCATGTAAGACAAAATCTTCCTGCAATGGAGAAAGTATCCTTCAATCTCTTATAATCCAAACATGATTTCTTACAAAATCAATAGGCACACTATTTATTAATGTTAGCAACAGTTCAGTTTCATCTGAAGATTGCTCATGCCATCTGATGAATACCACAAATTTCAGAGATGTGAGGAGGCAAGAAGTTATCCAGTTTTAGACCTACGCAAGGATGGCCAGCCCCTGATGGCACAAAACCTACTCTGATCTTCTGATACCCCCCCCCCCCGCACCCATCCTGGTTTAAGATGTTTCAAATCCAGTTATTTGCATGAAAATAATTAAGGGTGGAAAATGCAAGAAGATGCCTTACATGGTATGTGCACAGGATGGATGCAATATGAAAGGGAAGAAATCCCTAACATGTAAGGTACTTATTGAAGAAGCTGGTACCTCCTTAAATACTAAAATGGTGTGTGGGATGCAATATGGAGCGGAATGACATTGAAATCAGTTTCAGAAAGCATCCAAGAAGCAACCTTAAAAACAATCCATAGGTGGCACTGGACTCTGCTTAAATTAAAACACCATAAATCCAAATATTTCTGTTGGAGATGTTGTGGAGAGGGGAGGGGTTACTTCTTTGGTGGGAATGTTGTTTTGTGAAAACTTACTGGGATGGAGTTCTTGCCCAAACTATAGGCTATTATAGGACAACACCCCCATCCCAATTCCACCTCTGGCATTACTTAATATCAGTAGACTGGGTGGTTCTGAGAGCCATAAGGAACATGTTTCGTGTGTTACTGGTAGCAGCATGCTTCGAGTTGGCCAACCAATGGAAAACATCCAAATTTACCACGGCAGGGTGCTTGGATAAAATTTGGTCTCTGAAAGTCTGATGTATTGATACCGCATACTTGGGGGGGGGCACAGATAAATCTGATAGTATCTGAGGGCACTTTTTGTTTTATGTGAATAGAAATGTGAATATCCGATGTCAACCATTGACTCAAATTGCTCTATGGAGAGGATATATGTATGTTCCGGCCTCTTATTAACCCTCCCTAAAGTTCATGCTTAAATTGATGCAAGATTCACAACATATCCTCTTTGTTGTATATAGATTATATGCCTATTATTTTGAACTCTAATGACACCTGTTTTGTTTCCTTTGTGTGTCTTGTTACCATTATAATCCAATTAAACTATTTTTTAAAAAATCATGTCATGTAGACAAACAATGAATGTAGCAATGTGAAATAAGTAACCCAGAAAATTCAAATAAAACAAACAGTATCCTAATTTCTGAGGCTTGATTTAACTATAGCAGACCTCTGAAAAGAAAATACAGTGGTACCTGAGGTTAAGTACTTAATTTGTTCCGGAGGTCCGTACTTAACCTGAAATTGTTCTTAACCTGAAGCACCACTTTAGCTAATGGGGCCTCCTGCTGCTGCCGCGCCGCCGGAGCCCGATTTCTGTTCTCATCCTGAAGCAAAGTTCTTAACCTGAAGCACTATTTCTGGGTTAGCGGAGTCTGTAACCTGAAGCGTGTGTAACCTGAGGTACCACTGCAGTCATAGCCTCAGTTTTGAAAGCATTGGTATCTTTATGACACTACAATGCTTGACTTTAGCTGACCATATTATTCATCTCTGGACAAGAGATGTCTAAAGTTATAGAAGATGTCATGTTACTTATTAAATATACACTGGAGGAGTATACCCCACAATACATCCACTTATGTTTACAAATGCAATTAAAATCAAGTATCATGCAAGCATTTTAACTCCAGTCTGCCATTCTAAATCAAATCAGCAATGGTCTAAATCTAGACTATGTCAACAACTTCCAGGCATACCACAGATAAATGCAGGGACCATTTCAGTGGACTGTCACCTTTACTATCAGGGAGCTCAAATCCAGCAGCAACCCATTCCCCACCCCCACAGCTGTCCCAGACTGGAACCTATACTATGTCAACAGCTGCCAAGAGTCAGATTGTATAGCTCAGGTGGTAGAGCATGAGAATCTTAATCTCAGGGTTGTGGGTTCAAGCCCCACATTGGGCAAATGATTCTTGCATTGCAGTGGGTTGGACTAGATGACCCTTGTGGTCCCTTCCAACTCTACAGTCCTATGATTATGATTCTATGAGAAAAGGCACGCCTAAGATGCATACGTGCTGGAGTGTAATTGCTACACAGTGGACGCTCGGGTTGTGAAGTGATCCATGCGGGATGCATGTTCACAACTGGCAGCGTTCGCAACCCGCATCTGCGCATGCACAAAGTGCAATTTAGCGCTTCTGTGCATGCGCGACTGCCGAAACCCGGAAGTAACCCGTTGTGGTACCTCCAGGTTTCGGCGGTCCGCAACCCAAAAAAACGCAACCTGAAGCAGCTGTAACCTGAGGTATGACTGTATACCACTTTGAAAGCAAATCTTTACTAAATAGCAGGGGGTAAAATATAACCAATGAAACAACTGAGGAATCGGAATACTTTTGACCTACTGGTTATTGTATAAGTGACCAGCATTAAATGGGAATAGCACAGATGCACACATTTGTTTTTTCCCCTGGTCTCAAGATACATTTTAACCTTATTCCCATCCTTCTTTCCACATGTTGAGAGCCCAGTTGGCCCTGCCAACCTCCAAAGGTGTTCAGCCCAACCTTTGTGAGTTCAGCAGAAGGTTAAATCAGGCCTCTCCATGCATACAGCTGTGTGCTTATAGACTCTTTGACATGATCAGGAGCCCCTCAATAAGAGGGATTCTGAATATGTGGAATCTGTGTGCCTACAGCTATAGGCACATAGAAGCTCTATGCTCACCCTTTGCTAAATGTTCAAAGGAACAGGGCCAGGAAGTGGGATCCTACTCCCCCCCCCCCCGCCCCTACATTCAGTCAACATGTAGAATGGGAAGCAAAAAGAAGGATGTAGTTTTTCTTGGAAATTAGACACACATATACTTAACAGCTCCCTTTAGACTTATCAGTTACTTGCCAGGGTTTAAGAATGTACATGCTGCATTTTATACAGTCATTAGACCAACATGAAAGCATTTCTCCCAATGACTGTCTTTCATTCCTTTCCCATGTCAGAGCTCTCGGACTCTCTTTAGAAAAGTGTCACACGTGATTAGGATAGATCAAGTGGAAGCCCTTTGCAATCTTCAATCGTTGGTGCGCTGAAATTCAAATGGTGCCCTTTAGTTTCATTCTTTGTTTTAAGCAGCACATTTATTTTGGACCAGGAGAAGGAAATAAAATAGCCATAAAATTTCCCACTGTTATGAAAAACAGAAACAATTGCTAGAGTTACGAGATACTCTTGAGACTGAGCCAAAAGATGACCGGCTTTTAGTTGGGACTATGCTCTGCAACAAGTTATAAATTTGAAGATTCAGATCATGGATGGCCATTGGGCGGCTCACACTAATCTCCAAAGATCTGGAGAGTAGGAGATAGCTGCTGCCATCAATTAGCAAGCACTTGCAGTACATACAGGCTCAGGCACAGCCCAAGTTATTAGATAACAAATCTCAAAGAGATTTAAAATTAAGTTGGGAAATACTTCTGTTTCTCGGAGAAGTAAAACATTTTCTCTTCTTTATGAGTGAAACCAAAGGCATGCCAATTCTCCTTAACATTTAGCATGGGTGCTAGGAGCCAGAAAACAGAGCAGCCAAATCACAGGTCATTAACTGACCATCCATTTTAGTTTGCTTTTTAAAATTTGGAGCAAAACCACTGAGTATATGCTTCTATAGCCAGGGTAGTTATCATGGTGCCCTCTGGATGTTGTTGGCTACAATTACTTATCATCCCTGACCATTGGGCCAAGTTGTCTGTGGCTGCTGCTTGTTAGATTCCAACACCCTCTGGAGGGCACCATGTTGCCTTTGACTGGTTGCGCTAACTTCATTTAAACATTGTCTACATAATACTTCCCTCCACACAGTTTACAGTAACTAGCATTACAGAGCTTGTATGTTCACTTATAAACATGATAAAAACTGATCAGAGACTTCAAACAACTTTCAGCCAAGCCAACTTAAGTCTAGTCATATAATTGACTTTAATTACACAACACCACTGCTGATTGAAGGGGTTTTGCCCTTCTCAGGCTTGTTAGCAGTACATGCAAACTCATGAAAACAGACAAAATAAAGGGTATTTGAGAACTCGCTGCTTGTTGACTTCTTAGCCTGCTAAGTGGCAGGTAGAGCTGTTTCCCTTACCAAGCAAGAAATATGTTGTGAATGGTGAAAAGTTGTTTGGGTAGGGTTGTTGTTTTTTCTGCCAAGTTAGCTATAGCAAGTAAAAATTAAAACAGAACAAGTTACTATTCAAAAGTACTACAATACAGCTGTGCTCCACAATCACATAACTATTTTCTTACCCATTAACCCAAATCTGCTTTTCCACAGTCGTCCTTTGTTAACTTCATGAAACCAAACTTGATGAAGATTAATCCATTGTAGAACTCCTATTCGAAGAAAGGCACATTTTTTTCCTGGAGACGTGTATATATCAGGTATCTTAGAGACAGCCCAAACTGTAACTCCTACAATCACTTTAGTTGCCACAGGTTTCTACCATCATAAATCTTAAGAATCAAAATAAATGAAAATTAATCTCTTAACTGGAATTCCGAGTAAGTTCAGCAAGTTTAGCATTGCCAAATTCTAGATAAGTCTGCCTGTTGGGAAAAGGTACACACAATCTATAACTGCTTCTTATTCCATAATGTTGTTTTGAAGCGGTGCAAGGAGTGGTTATCTTTCCCCTCCTTCCAAAGAAAATCCTCTTCCACATGGCTCTTCAAATGAAGAACTGCACTGTAACTGTGCAAACTTTCCTTATTAGGAAGGCTCCAAAGAATGCTGCACACATCTGGTAAAATCCCTTTGAGTATGGTAAAGACATCTAATGTTCTCTCTCATCTAGGACGGTCACTCCTTGGTTTTAAATCTTTAGTGCAATTTCTCTGACCCTAACAAACAAGAAGTTGCAACACCAACGGCAAACCTATTGGAAACGCAAGCCACACCTATGCTAAACTGCAATAAATGCTTTTTGAAAAACAAAACTTGCTTTTTACAATAAGCCAATAACATTTCACTGCTAAAATGGGTTGAGGGGGAAATACTATGAACCAATCCATCCCTGACTAATTTTGTATGGGGGTGGGTATGGGTTTTTAACTGAAGATTAAAATAATGTTCAGCATTTCTTGTATCTGTATCTCAAATAAATCTATATCTCAATAAATCTATATCTAGATATGACCCTTTTGATAGATGTGAGCATACCTTTTATTACATCCTTCCCCCATTTTATGTCTCTCTGTTCTCAATAAAGTTATTTTTTAAGACTGTAGCCTTTCAAAGAACTTGCTATATATTGTATAATGCAATATAACCTTATTAGAAACGGGGGGGGGGGGTAGACTTGTTGTTTTGTGAAAATGCCTTATGCATCAAGCATAGACTGTTGCACTACATTACACGTGGGGCTATCTTAGAAGGCTGAAACCTTCAATTAGTATGGAATATGGCTGCTACTTAAGCACAAATCAAAGTGTTGTTTTTGACCTATAATGTCATGAACAGATTGAGTCTGGAGCATCTTAAAGACCACCTACACCTAGACAACCTCTATATTTAGATTCCTTGTTGCAGAGGTTGCAGTCCCCACCTCTGGAGAAAAGGTGTATATGCCATAAAAATTGGGCATTTTCATTGATAGTATCTGAGGGCACAAAAATCTGAACAGTCCAACTTCTTTCAACAGGCACCTATGTTAAGCTGTTAAATGCCAATTAAAATACCTCCCTGTTTGCTTCTGGGAAGCATTTAGTTTCATTGGTTGCTGTATCCCTTTGCCCTGCTATTTACTTTGCTGTGATTTTACTTCTGATTAAAATAAGCAGAACTAGAGAAATTGTTACCCGGATGATTTGCAAAAGATAATCGTCAACTTAGGAAGCCCAATAGTTATGTTGTGTTTTATTTGTGCATGCATGCATTTTAGGCACATGCATCTCATCTTCCTACCCTTTCTACCAAAGATAACCATCTCAAAGATGGTCAACATGATCAAAACTCATAACTGACACACTAAAAATAATTGCACAAATTAATTACGAGCAAGTTACTGTGTCAGCTGCCCAGCTATAGTGAGATGCCTTTAAATTTCTATTTAAATTACAGAAATTCTTTAAAAATGTGTTTATATTAATACAAACTAGCACATCATTTTATTTTGCAAATTTGTGTGGTTTTCCTATTAACCCTTTCCCTACATAGAATACTGCAACCTCCAAAGCCACAGTTTCGGCCTACATCTCCCACCAGACCTCCCTTGCCCTTTTACAACAAAGCTGCTCCACTCCACACACACCATGAAAGGGTTTCTAACAGCTGTCATAGCTACAAGGAAACACTGTGTTCAACTGCATCTCTCTGAATACCAGATATCAGGGACAAAACACTACTTGTTTGAATTTACTAAGGCCATAAAATATGGAGAAGATTAATGCATTCGCCTTCACTTAAGCTTTGCAAAGATATTTGGATTGCCAGTGTGGAAAACAGAGTGCTGGACTAGATTAAGACAAGTGATTTACTCAAGGCAACAAATCTGAGATTGGATCAGAGACTTCTGCAAATAAATGTCCCTGTCCAAAAATTTCACCACTTGACCCAGTATTTCCTGCAATGCCACGGTATGTCACACTCAGAAGTGCTCCTTTTTGTCCTATCTCCAAGTTCCCATTTGCCACAGACGTAAAGAAAAGAAGAAAAATGTACATGTTTATCTCACACTTTCAGCGCTATAGTCTCTTCCTCTTAACCATGCAAGTCAAAACCCTATTTTTTCCTAGGTTCAGAACTGGTGCTAAGAAGAGCTTTCCCCTTCAACCTTCTCCCACACAAGGATCCCAGTCCTAACATCTCCGATATTCTTCCAGCTCTGCCTCCAAGCTGGAGATCAAAGGTGCAAAATTTAAAATGGGAAGCTGCGGCTTTAAGGACTTAGTGAACAGGCTCCAATATCTATTGTGCCTTCACCAATCATCCTTCCTTCACTGCGCCATAGCACTGGTTATCTGCACATGGCTCATTGCTAAGCTATTAGGGCAGGCAGCACAACAAGAATCATCATGTTAAGAGCAGCATTCTCTGCTCAGCCCAATTTATCTCCAAGTGCTACTTGCTAAGGCTCCCTGACGTGCCTTCCCATGGTTGTTACTAGATCATTGAAGCAGTCTTCAGCTTGGTTCCCATCCTTTCTTCCCTTCTCTTGCTGTGCCATATCCCTTCCTCCCCTTCCTCGCCCCCCGAGCTGAAGCACAGCGCTGATTTTCCTGTCAGCAATCATCTTTCCTCTCTTGTTCTTCCTGGCTGATCCCGAATTTCTGTTTTCTTTCCTCTCCATTCCTGAAATCCACTACTCATTGCAAAACTCAACTCGATTCTCTTTTCTCCTCTCTCTCTCTGCCCTGGTTGTTGAGTTTCTATCTTTTCTTTTGTGGGACCCCCACTGTGTGTAAGGGTGTGTGGGTGTAGCTAGAAAGTTACACGTCTGGTCCATGCAACATTCTTGTAGTCTGAGGTAGGACTCAACTGCTTTTAAATCTTGGCTCACTTTCTTCCTGGTTGGCGGATAATGAAGAGGCAGCCTCTACAACCATAACACCAGACTGAACCAGTTTTCCAACCATGAGCTGAT
This sequence comes from Podarcis bocagei, assembly GCF_964188305.1. Lineage (NCBI taxonomy): Eukaryota > Metazoa > Chordata > Lepidosauria > Squamata > Lacertidae > Podarcis > Podarcis bocagei. The sequence continues at coordinate 39,156,184 of NC_138130.1, forward strand.
GAGAGAGAAACTGCTAATCTGATGGAAGTAGTAATCTTCAATTCTTTTCATGAAGGTGTAAAAAAATCTCTAGAAACAGTTAAGCAGCATTGAGGCTGCAGTGGAACCGGGCCCTACTAAAGCAAAAGACTTGCTTCTAGAAGACAAAGATTGGACTGGGCTAAGCTTGGCACAGTAATTGTTTGTGATCTTTTGCTACTGTCTGCAGAGCACTGTTCTAAAAGTGCACCTGTATATATGTACAAGTAGTCACACAACAAAGAAGATAGCAAACTGCCAATTAATCTGACATACACATGCCTGGGTTCCGTACTGGTGGTGACTGACCAGGGATGGAATGGCGGTGGATAGGTCAATGAAGATGTTGACCCAGTGTGCGGCAGCTGTGAAAAAGGCAAATTCCTTGCTAGGGATCATTAGGAAAGGAATTGAAAATAAAAATGCCACAATCACCATGCCGTTATACAAATACAGTGGTACCTCGGGTTACATACGCTTCAAGTTACATACGCTTCAGGTTACACACTCCGCTAACCCAGAAATAGTGCTTCAGGTTAAGAACTTTGCTTCAGGATGAGAACAGAAATTGTGCTCCTGCGGTGCGGCAGCAGCAGCAGGAGGCCCCATTAGCTAAAGTGGTGCTTCAGGTTAAGAACAGTTTCAGGTTAAGAATGCACCTCCAGAACGAATTAAGTACTTAACCCGAGGTACCACTGTACTGTGTACCATTCTGGTTGCCAAACCTCAGAAAGGATACTGCAAAGTTGGAAAAGATGCAGAAAAAAGGATTAGGATTCGAGACTGCAAAAAAGAAATGGCTTTCAAATCGCATCAGTTTGTAGCTACAATAACCAAAGCACCAACTGTTGAACCAATGTCAATTTGGCTTAAACACCTTTTCTTACTGGTAACCCATTCAAATTCATGAGCTTCTTTTTTTTAATAAATAAAGTTTTATTGAGATGTAGGCTAGGGCTGGGCGATGTATTGATACGTTGTCCAAAATCAGTTTGAAGTCCACATCGTGGTAATGATTTCATAATATTCAGGATGGTGATATATCGCAAATCACAATGTGTGTATGTGTGTGCGCACGCTATATGTCTTCTATGTCTTCAAAATACAATAAATACTTACTGGGCAGTTGAAACTTAGGGAGAAAAGACTCCAAGCAGCTGTTCCTCATCAGAAAAAGACAGCTGTAAGGGCTCCTGGAAACTGTTACCCTTACATATTGTTTTTAAATATGCCTTCCTATTTTTAGGAATCAGTGGCTTCGATCCCAACTTTTTGTTCTACTCACGGGGGGAAGGAGGGAACCTTCCACAAGCAAAACTCACCTTTCATGAACCAAAGCTCCTTCTGTTCACAAAGTGAAAAGTTAGGCTGAAAGCCAATGAAACAATAGTTTGCTCCCGGAGATGAAAGCTGGTGCCAATGTGAACACTAACTACATTGACCCAGAATTCTGCATGGACAGCAGCAACATACTTTCTGCTCCATCCTGGGATTTGGTGCAAAGTTTCTAGGTAGCCTTGCAGTTAAATTTACCCTATATTGCTAAGCTTTTCTGGAAGACATCGCAACAGTTCAGCTATAGTACTTTTGAGATTAACTGTTGCAAATCATTTCATAATAATTTCACAATAATGGATGCTTTAGTTGAGATTCCTGCATTGCAGGGAATTGTACTAGATGGATCCTTTCCAATTCTGCAGTTATATGATTCTATTATTCATTATCTTGAAGAAACAAATGGGTTCCCACTAAATATTTGTATCTTCTGGGGTGACTTACTATGAATACACAAGATTTATTTCTTTCCTTTTTTTAAAAAAAAAACTTTTCTCTCTCTTCTATTAATACAAGAGGGATTTTTTGCTGATTGGACAGACAAACAATTTTCACTCTGTTTTTACCATAGCTATTCATCTTCTGCCGTAAATGCTATTCACACACATCATTCTCGCTTAGTCAAGGAAGTTTCCCCGACATCTAATTACCAAATTCTTTTAACTCCTTGAAATTATAAGCTAAACAGATAATTTGGCTAGTGTTGCTAGCTTTACTGGTACTTGTTTTAAAGGGGGGCGGGGACTAAACACTGGCATGTAGCTTTCGTTATTTCTGTGAAAAGGAAACCAAAATGTATAGCTCTACCATTTATTGTAAACAAGCAAACATATGGATGTTGGCAGCTCCCCAAAAAGCAACACAATCCCGCAATACACAGTTCATAACCAGTTTTCTGATTCCATACATGTGTGTGCGTGCACACACGCACGCTCAAGAACTATAGATGAAATGCAATGTTACAAAATGTTAGATATGTGTAATACAATGCATCTATTCTCCTCCCTTTCCTTAATAGTTTGTTTGTGTGCGTTATTTTACACCAGGACACAAGTTAAGGCCTAAAGATAGATCACAAACGCCTCTCTATTTGCAACAAACTGGAATATACCTATTACAGTCGTACCTTGGTTGTCGAACGCCCTGGAACTCGGACGTTTTGGCTCCCGAACGCCACAACAAGTGATTGTTCCAGTTTGCAAACGTTCTTTTGGAACCCGAACGTCTGAAGGGGCTTCCGCAGCTTCTGATCAGAATCCGCGATTTGGTTTTTGAACGTTTTGGAAGTTGAACGGACTTCCAGAATGGATTCTGTTCGACCTCCAAGGTACGACTGTATGTGGAGTCCCCCAGATCTTTATGGGAACAGCTAAGCCCAAAATTAGGAAAGTGCCTTTATCTTTACCAATTCCCACTAGATTCTGATATATGTGAAGGACTTGGTTTCTTTTTCCCACCTCAGAATCTTCAAAAACCCCAAACTGCATGGTTCTCCTGCACCACAGGCTTTCATAGTCCATGAATTGTTGGGAAAGCATAAGCCCCATGACATGTTGCTACAAAATTGAACCAAGAGAAGCAGAAATATGGGGAGAGAACAAAAAGTGTCCAGAATGAAGGAAATTGAAAGAAGACAATGGGAAATGGGAAGATTGGGGTTCGGAGAGCCCTGCAGAAGTGCAGAGAGAAAATAGCCACGGTGCACTATGAGTTGGAGAGATAAAAGAGGTAGCTACAGGGATATGGGAAAGATAAAATAGGTGAGTAATGGATGGCGTGGAGAAAGAAGACTACATGCTATGGAGTCTAGAGAAGAAAAAGAGGGCTAAACAAACAGGGAGGTTAAAAAGCAAAACACTGTTCAAATGCTTTTCTACATGTTGGTGTTCCAACAGTGCAAGAGAGAAAAAGGAGGACAGTGGGGTATGACTGAGGGAGACCTTCTTCCAATACATCCCCAGCATGCTTCTAAATTCCTATTTCCGTGGCCCTCCATACGTTTTTGGCCTACAACTCCCATAATCCCTACCTAGCAGGACCAGTGGTCAGGGATGATGGGAATTGTAGTCTCAAAACATCTGGAGGGCCGAGGTTGAGGAAGCCTGTAATTTAAACTGTTTTTAATATTGATTTTTAAACTGTGTTAACCTATCCTAGGACCTGATGCTGAAGGATGGGTAATAAATGGAGATAATAATACTAATAATAATATGTGAGGAAGGCTATGCCAGCCCTGAAGCTGGTATAGTTAATTCCCCCCCTATAGAAACTATTTGGAAGCAGGGTGGGACATGACATGACAACACTGGGAAACGCCACCTCACCTGATTTTTGTCCTGGCCAGCACAAGCAATGTCAGGGCTTGGATGTGTAGGTTCCTCTGCCTTGCATACACCATAACAGAACTCTGTCTATTTTAAAATGAACTGTATGGGAATTTGTGCAAAAGGATCAAATTATTACTGAAGTCAAGCAGAACTGCAGATTAGAAACTGAACCCAACACAAGAACCATAAAGAATTAGAAGTTGCAAAAGAATATGTTTTACCAAGCCATGCAAACATAATAAAAGACTGCACACTCTAATCATAATGCTCAGTTCCGGGCGTGATTTGATGTCTGAAAACACATGATGCAGCAGGTTTTTTTTATTGGGTGTTTTTTTTTAAAAAAATAAATGTTCATTGGCTGTCAGAGGTGTGAAAACTGTTTAAATATGAGCTGAAGTTAAGTCAAGTCCTTAAGCTACCAAGACTACTGGAGCAACACACACAGCAAGATTCAAGGAGTACTTCCAAGAGGTAAACTTATTCATTATGTCAACAGCTTATTTATAGTTTTTCTTTATCCACTGAGATTTCTAAGTCACAGAATAGAAGCTTCATTCATAATAATATGCATATTGCTTATGTGAAAGCTTTTTTGGGGTGCAGTTTCTGCATTGTTCTCCCCTTCCCCCCAAAAAAGAACGGGGTGGAGATCTAAGTGGGCAGAGTATGCAAGTTCTAAATTTTCCCTTAGTGTCCTTATCTTTAAAAAGCTTGAAATAAAGACTTTGATGGTGAACATTCAAGATCTTCTGCGCATTATCTTATTTCCTGTAATGCCAGCATTCATCTTTAGAACTTAATTAAAAGTCACTCTGCTGAAGCCTTGCTCTCAGATTTTTTTATTCTTTTCATTAACAATCAGATCTGTTAACTGTTTTTCTGTAATTAGCTATCAGGCTATTAAGCTGTGAATTAACTGATGAATTAAATAATGTACAGAAGATGCCTTTTTGAGAGATTTGAATTGGTGGAAACTCTTATGTAAGAAAGCAATTTGACAATCTGGTCAGCTAACACTTCTACTGTATGAAAAGCTATCTTTCACTTACTTTCCACTGGGGAATATGAAATATTTTTTCAATTTTAAGGCTTATTGGTATTACAGAAAACACGTTTGATAGATGCACTGCTTTTTTATTTAAATGGAGCCATGTCAGCTTTATGTGCCTATAATGCAAAAAATGTCATTTTTAGGTTATTTTTTCATCAAATGTGGGACAGAGGAGGACATATTTGCTTTTTCCATCTTCATTGATTAAACGAACTATAAATTTTAATCTACTAAAACTGTAAATTTATATAATCAAATAATTAAAACATCCGTACTTCTATATTATTTTCCCACTGTATTGTATAATTGAAAAAAATAGCTCTATCAATGTGCCCCTAAGGCTATGCACTAAATTATCAAATATCAAATTGTGGACCAGTTTGCATGTCTCATTAAACCCATAGTTTAGTATGCACTATAGTTTAAAGTGAACTACCAAAAATCTCTGATATGTTCTACTCCCTTCTAATCCTTTGCCATACTGAGAAGGAAAAGAACAAGAGGCTAGCTTTGCATTATTTGCAAACAAATCCTGGCTTCCTTGCTGTAAATTATTTGGAGGAAACAAACCATAAGTGCTGGTTAGTATATAGCCAGCATGGTTTGCTTCTTTCCTGGTGCAACAAAGGATTAGCAGGAAGAAGAAAGAATCGGAAACTTCTGAGCAGTCTGTGCATGCTTCCTTGACATGCAAATAATCTCTATAATGTTAATCCAAGGTCAAGATGGCCAAAGCTGCAGATTAATAACATGCTGCAAATTTTAGGATGTGGAAGACAATAGGTAAATTTATGCTTTTCACAGGAGGTTAAAATCCATGAAGACATTGTTGCCAACTTAAGAACATTCAGTTGTATTAGTTTCAGTGGAGAGAAGTGATGTGCGTACGTTTTCCTCTCTGGTGTAAAATAGACTTTGACTGCATTCCTCCCAAAGCCATTAACATCCAACAGAGACAGTACAGCTCACCTTACATTTTAAAAGTTGTTTTAACAAAGAACAGATGAGACATAGCAACATTAATTATATATGGTTGTATACTTCGGCTTGACCTATAAACGGTGAGTGTGTGGAAACTTTCCCTTGTATGTTGTATATTGCAGGACCTGCGATGAGGAAAATGGAGGGCTGGACTATTGTTATGTGCCTCTTAAGCACTACATTTGCTATTCCAGTAAGTGCTAATTGCTCATTTCAAGTAACTTAATTCTCTACTAATTGAAATCAGAGTTAAAAGACAGGTGAAGATTTACAGCAGTGTTTCCCAAACTTGGGCCTCCAGCTGTTTTTGGACTATAATTCCCATCATCCCTGACCACTAGTCCTGCTTGTTAGGGATGATGGGAGTTGTAGTACAAAACCAGCTGGAGACCCAAGTTTGGGAAACCCTGATTTACCACATACCTATGAAGAAAACTAAGGCTTAACATATATTACCACAGGCTTCCTCGACTTTGGCCCTCCAGATGTTTTTGGCCTACAACTCCAATGATCCCTAGCTAGCAGAACCAGTGGTCAGGGATGATGGGAATTGTAGTCTCAAAACATCTGGAAGAGGTTTGAGGAAAAGGTTGAGGAAGCCTGTATTACTATAACCCACTGATGAGTTTTCTCAAATTAAAACTAATGTTTGTTTTTTTACAATAGTAGTAGTAGTAATAGTAGTTGTTGTTAAAATGATATGTATACTACCCTGTTACAAAACACCAAGGCAGTGTACACCAAAGTAAAAATATTTAAAAGCAATACAGATAATATTATTATAACAAGGATAATGTAGTATACCAAGTACTGCAGTTACTCGGTACAGCTGCAACCTTTAAAAAAATGTTATGAAAAGGTCTGAAATGCAGTCATAAATGATGGGTGGTGGGGAAAGGAACATAGGTATACCAGAGCTAGCAAATACTGTATTCATTTTCTCTTCCTATATTCAAAAGTCCTTTATGGACACAACAGGAGGCAGCAGCATATGCATGGAGAAGATTTTAGCAAATGTGTAAAGTCTGCACGTATATGTCAGGAAAGAGATATACCCAAGACTTAACAGTTAGCAACAGGGGAAGATGAGAGGCTTTTTGCACTTCTACTGCACGAGAATCTTGCTCGGTAAAGGAAAACATGTAGCATTTTATACTAGATGATTGAAGTTACCGTATCTAGATAGTGTGTTAAAACATGCCTTCAGGAAATAGCTGTTGTTAAAGACCTATTCACTTATTGTGAAGTAACAGTGCAAGTTTGCCAGTGCGGAAACAAACCGAAAAGGGGATTACAGGCAATTCTGGCCTCCTAATAAGTGTTTATGTCATTTATATGCTACTGAAAAAAACATGTATTTCTGGTTCTACATAAATTTACATTTTCAAGTGTACATTTAAATCTTCTTAGATGTACACTTGAAAAAAAGTAGTATGTCAACTGGCCTATGTCAAACTATGAACTATGCAAGTATCTCAACCTAACCCTTCATCTAAAGTTGTAGCTAAAACATTTACTGGGAAGAATTAATGAACTGAAGTTATCTCCAAATGCAAATGTGTGATTTATTTTTTTTAAACTTTTCCACAGTTGCCACAACATCCTGGCTATATCAATTTCAGTTACGAGGTACAACCTTTTAAATGTTTTTCATTCATGTTCTTTGTGTGTAAATTAAAAACAAAGTAGATCACTTCAGGACTTGTATCACTAGATATGACAGCATGCACAAAATATATTCACTATTAATCAGTAAGGGGGAAAGTGAATTGTTTATTGGGTCAATTTTGTCTGGTGATGCGATTAAATACAAAATATGCTGCTTTCACTCTGCTAAATTAAGGTGACTAAACCTATATTGATATAGATGGAAACAGAATTTGTAATGCAACTGTATTGTTCCTACAGACAAGTGCACCACTAATCGAAACGATCAATAAAACCAAATACTTAACAACATACAATCTAATTTTTACTTGCATTCAACAGGGAAACCCCCAAAGCAAGTAAAGCCCAGTCTTACTTGAAATGGAAATATGCAATCAAGTCAAAACGGAACCTAACATTAGGGATCAAAGGAGAATACATCTGGGGATACTGATTTTACATAATTCATTGGATATTTAATGTTTGGTGTGATTTCATAGCACAGAAGTTTATTTATTTAAGAAAGACATAGGAAAAGTGGGGTTGGGGTGCCTGCACGAGATCTTCCGAATGAACAAAACATTATCATGGCCTGTTAACTTGGAACACTAAGTGAAGGATTCACCTAAGCAGCCATGTCAGTGGAAGCCCTGTACAAGGACTTCTGCTTGTGCAATGGGACTCTCTCCCTTTGCATGTTACTGCCCCCACATCACCAAAATTGGTTCTAGGGGCTAGGAGGACCCCCAGAACAAGGAACAGAAAGGGCCTGTTTGTTCTGACAAGCGGCAATGCTTGCCCAGATGAAACAACTGGTAGAGCACGACATTGAATTCTATCCTTTCTCAACAATTTAATTGAAGTAATCCTTGTGAAATGTTTGTTTGCTATTAGAAATGTTTCTCTTTATTTGTATCTTCAAGGTGATGACACCTTTAAAGTGGTACCAGAAACTAATGGGACCCCAGGTATGGCATCTATAACATATGCAACCTATGAACTGATTTCTCAAGCCAAGATTTCAGAAGGTCAGGTGTGTCCAGATTATTTAAAACAGGCTTTACTGGAAGTGATACAGGAAAGCCAATATGGCAACAGCTGGCATGGCCAACAGTAAGAAAGTAGTAGTAAGTCCAGCAACATCTGAAGGACTAAAAAAGTCTTGTGGAAAGCTGCAGCATAGTTCACAATCACTGCCCTTCAAAAGTCTGAGTAACTGCCTTCACATTATGTGTCCCAATAGAGTGCTTCTAAAACTATTTTGTTGCCCATAGATACCTTTAATCAGCTGCCACTTTGACCTTTTCACTGATTTTAAGTAATCAATATTATATAAATCTTCTAATAAATCTTTAATATTTGTTTCTGTAGTATCCACATTATGCCTTTGAGCCCATGGGAGGATGGATGCACCACCATGCCGGGCCAGTGATGCACCAAGCTCATTATCCAATGCACCTCCATCAAATGCAGCCACAACAGCAGCCGTTTCCACTCCCAAACCCACAAATGCCGCAACCTGGTCATGGTCATAGCCCATTCGTGCCGATGACTGGGCAAAACACAATCATGCCACAGTATCAACCAAGTCATGTGGGACCAGTTCATCACTCGCTTCAACCACACGGCGGAGAGCACCCAATGCACCAACTGCCACCAAGCAGTCCAAACCAGCCAATGCACCCTCAGCAACCAGGGAATCCAAACCAGCCGATGTACCCAATGCCTCCAATGATACCAGATACACCCCTTGAATCATGGCCACCAGCTGACAAGACCAAGCAAGAAGAAGTGGTAAGAAATCATTGCAGTAGCATTACATTTCATAAATACATCAACCAAAAAGGTATCGTTTTAAAAATATTTATATTTATTTTAATGATCAGAATTTTTTAAAAAAAGAAGTGTTCTTATATTTCCCAGGAGTGTCAACAGAAGCACTTGAGTTATACCATTCAGAGATGTGTATCAGAAATACAACCTTGATCATTTGTGTCAAGAACAACGGAAGTCTTATGGCCCCCATTAAATTAGTTAGCTCGCTGTGGCAGGAGTTTTCAAGTGCAACATCAAGGCTAGACAAGCTTTCACCCACAGGAACTGGTCCAGAAGAAGTGATCCTCATGAGATGGCCCAGGAAAAGCCATATTGGCTGTTTCACATCTTTCAAATTAAGCTGACGTGAAGCCCTCGCTGCAATAATCTCATATGAACATTACAAATTACGAAAAACAAAAATATTAAAGTAGTACTATTTGCCATATCAACTCAAATAGTCCTTCCCACTCCTAGGCAAATATCACTTAATACATATTTCAGATGAAAATGACTCACCTTCAAGCCACAACTCTGCCTATATCTTTGAAATTGCATGAAATTGCAGCTCGTTTCCAAGACTTTGCCTCTGTATAAACATGTAAACAAAGGCACAGTACTTTCCAACCATTCATGCCAGTTTGGAACTAAAAGCCCTATGCCTCTTAACTAAAAAAAATCAAATATATAATAAGATTGTTTTATTGTTAAAATGGTATTTATTTGGGTGGTAAAGTTTTTGTTGTTTTATGTCATTGAATGAAACAAGCAATCTCAATAACCATGGTAATATTTCTGTTCAGATACTGGTTTTAATTTTAGTTCTTTTCTCCCTTCTCTTTCAGGATTAAAGGGGCCAGGAAACCAGAATAATGAAGAGTATTTTAGGCACCTTCACTTGCTTTCAAAAACCCATCGTTCTACTGCAGTGATATTAATCCAAATTCTTAGAGAATACTGTAGCTAGAAAGCAAACAAACACAAAGTAGTAAATAATAAAACTTGTTTTAAATCAATACTAATAGAATTCTGACTTTTTCTTTAAAAAGTACTTCAGTCAATCGAGCCATTAAAAGGAGATTAAAACAGCATCTCCTATCGAACAGTAAAAATATCACAGATCATTCATTTGCATGTCTTTATTTAAAATATGCACACACAAAGAACCAGTCCCATAGATGAGTCACACTGAGGCTCAAGCCTCCTTCTGATAGTTCTTCTAAGCTTGCCTTCGGTTTCAAAAGATTAATTACAAGCTCCGAAATGAAGCACTAACACAATCTACCACTTCAAGAACTAAATAGTTACAATATGGACATGCTGTATGCTGCGTGCCAAACAGAAAACATAGTTTTAACATGAATTAAAAAGTGCAACTAAAGAGTCCCCTCAAACGAAAACAAAATCAAGGAAAAAAACCTCAAGAGTCATGATACACAAACAACATTACTAAATCAAAATGGAGTTACATCGACACACACATATAAACGAACCACAACAAGAGAATGCCAAAATAATGTCAGAGAACAAAGTCTATGTGAAAATGTCTATTTACCAATGTTCACTTGAGATCAACTACAAATAGTGCTCAGAAAATATGAGGCAAAGTCAGTGAAGGTTGACCCATCAAGGAAAACCAGGGCACTGTCCTACAAAGTCAAATGTCAAGCAAATTTTTTAAAAAGTGTTTTCAAAATCTCAAAGTCACATTCTTTTGTGTCCCACATATACTCATATCTTTTCATTTGAATTTAGAACCTGGAGCTATTTCTACTAAGCACATGTTCTCTGGTCATCTGCTCTCTGCACCAGTCAGCCAAATTTAATGCCAAAAACTATTGCTGTGACCAGGAGGCCCCTAATCCACCACCAGACAGACAAAAACACGTGAAAACCTTTTATTCTACTATTAATGTTGCAAACTCCTTACCCCCAGCAGTACAGCAGAATCCCCCACCTAATTTCATGACGATAACAGTTTTATGACATGCTGTTTATCCTAAGGTAGTGTTCAAACAACACGAAAAACAATTTAAAACAACCCACAACCATAAAAATAAGGTGGGTCCTAAAAAATATACCTCAGGTGTCAAAAACCAGGTTAAGGAGGAACATCTTCAGCAATTCAGCCAATCAAGATACAGTAATTAGCATACAGCCACAATACCAATTTAGTAGGTCTGCAGCCATGGTAGTCCATTAGCCTAGTAGAGCTATCAGAACCATACATATGCTCTTAAATTGGCCGGAACTATTTCCTTGAAGGCCTACACCAGGTTTCCTCAAACTCGGCCCTCCAAATGTTTTTGGCATGCAATTCCCATTATCCCTAGCTAGTAGGACCAGTGGTCAGGGATGATAGGAACTGTAGTCTCAAAACATCTGGAGGGCCAAGTTTGAGGAAGACTGTCCAACACCTTTTTCTTCTCAGTAAACCAATTGGTAAGAGCCTTGTACAGTGGTACCTCGGGTTAAGAACTTAATTCATTCTGGAGGTCCGTTCTTAACCTGAAACTGTTCTTAACCTGAGGTACCACTTTAGCTAATGGGGCCTCCTCCTGCTGCCGCACCGCCGCCACGCAATTTCTGTTCTCAACCTGAAACAAAGTTTTTAACCCAAGGTAGTATTTCTGGTTAGCGGAGTCTGTAACCTGAAGTGCCTGTAACCGGAAGTGCCTGTAACCAGAAGTGTCTGTAACCCGAGGTACCACTGTATTTACACTTAAAAACAAACAAGCAAACCAAACAGTCCACCAAATGATCTAGAAACCTAATTTAAAATTGTTCCTCTCTGCCTTAGGCTCATTTTTTTCCAAATTGGGTATATTACTTTAGCAGACTTTAAATCAAAGTGCTAGGCAATTAGCCAGGGCTTACAGCAAGAGACAAAACAATAGTCCAGTAACTATTTAAAGGCTAGCAAATTGTCGTTAGTAATCCATGAAAGTTTAAGTATCTAATGAAATGTAGTCCAATAAAGCTTAGACCTTAATAAAGTTGTCTTTAAGATCCCAGTAGAGTTGTTCTTGTTTTGCTAAAACTGCACTGTGATCTATTTAACAAGGTTAAAAAAAAAAACAACCTATGAAGCACTTTGGCAAATTTAAAATGCTATTACAAAAGTAGGATGGTGGATGGGATGCTTCAGATGAGAACTCAAGTGTGCAGAGCCAACATGTAGTACAGGATAGTATATTGCACCCTGAATGCACACCCTACCCAGGCAAGCCTATCCCAGCAGACAATCATATATCTGATTTACTTAAGGTCTTCATGCAAAACCCAATGTTTGTAGGCCTGAATATACTGGTTGTGTCCCAGGTGGTTTGGCCCATGATTCCAAACATGGCCTCATGCAATTCAAAATAAGAAACAGGCAGCTGAAGACAATAAGAAGTCTATTGTTCTTTATTTGCAATATTTCATTTATATCCATTCTACCCTTCTTTCAAAGAGCTCAATGTGCCATTTATGGGTCTCGCTTTCTCCATGTTATCCTCACAGCAAAGCTATAAGAAGGCAGGTTAGGTTGACAGACAGTTGCTGATCCAAGGTCTCAACTTGAGCTTCATGGCTGATTTTAACCCTGGTTTCCCAAGTTCTAGTCCACTTAATAACCCTCCACCCGATTCCATATTCTGGAAAAAGATATAGAATTCTGCACGATACCTTTCAGACTTATCCATTCAGGCTACAATCCTGTACATACTTATCAGGGAGAAATCCTCATGGAATTACTGCACTTCTGTGTAATGTAACGGTTATCATGGCATGAACTTACATTACAAATTGTGGCAGCTTTTAACAGATGGAATGATACAACGTAAAGTGCTTGTTTACTGAGGAGGATGGGGACAGAACCACAATAGGTGGGAGCCACACAACTTTTCCCCCAGCAGAGGAGTAACTGTTAACAGCAGGGACCCCCCTTCCGATCCAAAGAAAGACACTTTTTTCAGTTTAAGAAAGGTGCTAAGTATTTATACAATTGCAACGCTTAAGTGTCCACAGTATCTTTGCAAGGGAGAATACAGAGCAAACTGCAACAACTTGGCCAAACCACCAGACTTCATTGTCCACACCTCTGTGATGTGGCTGTTGAATAAGACTCTAATCCATAGGGATAGAATGAAACCTTTAGCTGCCTGCATAAGAATCAATGGCTGGAAGCCTTCTCACTGCCTGTGCCCATGCAATAACAACCTGATAGCACCTCCCCTATTCCGGCAAACAAAAAAATGAGTTGTTTTTTACCTGCTCTGAAGCTTCTGTCAAGAAAAAGTGAGTTATCAAACATTTAAATATTGCAACTTATCACTCAACCTTTTATAAATTCACATCTAATATCATACTTTTGAAATTCACATCTCTGCTCTGTAGCTGCAGAATTTATGATTACTGTGCAATATTGCTTTAAAATAGTAAAGGTAAAGGGACCCCTGACCATTAGGTCCAGTCATGACCAACTCTGGGGTTGCGGCGCTCATCTCGCTTTATTGGCCGAGGGAGCCGGCGCACAGCTTCCGGGTCATGTGGCCAGCATGACTAAGCCGCTTCTGGAGAACCAGAGCAGCGCACGGAAACGCCGTTTACCTTCCCACCAGAGCGGTACCTATTTATCTTCTTGTAGTTTGACATGCTTTCAAACTGCTAGGTTGGCAGGAGCAGGGACCGAACAACGGGAGCTCACCCCGTCGTGGGGATTCGAACCGCTAACCTTCTGATCGGCAAGTCCTAGGATCTGTGGTTTAGACCACAGTGCCACCCGCATCCCTTAAAAATATTTAATTAATCATTATTTATTTTTGTTAAATATTATTTTAAAAGTAGCTACATGTACACTGTTGTAAAGATTTTATTATGAGGATGGTTTATCACAGTCTGAGCCACGTAATATCGGAGAACGGGAAGGGGAGAATATGATTAATGAGGAAGCAGAAGTTGATGATCAGCCAGGAATCCTCCTTTTGCCAGTGGGAGAAAAAAATCAGATTCTATTTCCGGAGTTTAAAATATGACAGTGTTCCCAGAATTTAATCTAGTCAACACCACATTTTAGTAGGAAGGAATTCCAAGGAAATGCAGCATTTTATTTTTTCTTAACGTTCCAGCCAACCTGACAAATCTTTAACTAGATAGCCCCGGTTTTCCTTAACTACAGTCTCCAATCTTCTTGTGCCTGCAGCCCATGTTTAACACTTATTGCCACATTTTAATCTGTTTTTAATACATTATAATTAAGTAATACTTCAGGTATCCTGAAGGATGGGGACACAGTTCATTTGAACTTAAACAGACAAACCTAGCAACATAAAGCTTCATCGGGGGGAAAAGATCGGGGGGGGAGGGGAGGAATGTAATTTACATTTTAAGACCCAGAATGTATATATGAGAAAATGAAGCAAATGACTGTAGCATTATTTTAACTATTCAACCAGAAGACTAACCCCAGTCACAGTGATGGAACAAAGGTCAGCTAATTCACACAGACCCATCCCTACGACTACAAGGCCAAATCAGCGAATCACTTTTTTTTAAAGCCCTTCTGTCCAGTCCTTTGAAGTGAGAAATGCAACACAAGATGGATTTCATTGGAATGTGGAAAAGATCTAGGTCGTAATTAACTGGAGCTGGCCAATGTCTGATTAAGGGCCATCCTAGCAAACTCGAAGAGGTGAAGAAAACGAAGCAGTTGACAAAAAACACTTGACCAGCATCTAACCTTTCTAACAATGTACTGTATTTATATCCGAGAAGCTTTACAACTATTTAAAATAGACCAAAATGGAGCATGATGCCCAGAGAGCTTCACTACTTCACTGAAAACAAAGCATAGCAAAGTTTGAAACTTAAATATACTAACCGGGGTGGAGGGGCAGGCAGAGGAAACCATGACACACTTCATTTCAGTATAGATATGGTTATTTGAAAGGGGCCTCCAAATATATACTTTGTCACATGCTCTGTCCAATGAATTTCCTCAAACTATCTACAGGAAACACATTGCATTAGAAAGCAATAAAGGAATGAATATTCAAAATAACTCTGTCATATGAATGTTTCATTCAACACAATATCCTTCATTAGGCAAAGTACCGTATTTTTCGCCCTATAGAATGCACTTTTTCCCCTCCAAAAATGAAGGGGCGAATGCAGGCTTTCGCTGAAGCTTGGAGAGCGAGAGGGGTCGGTGCGCACCGACCCCTCTCGCTCTCCAGGCTTCAGGAAGACATCCGCAGCCTAGGCAGCCCTGTGGGAGTTCCCGCAGGGCTGTCTAGGCTGCGGATTGTAGCCTGTTTCCCGGAGCACCGGGCGCGCTGAAAGCAGAGCACCCGGCGCTTTGGGAACACACCCGCAGCCTAGGCAGCCCTGCGGGAGGTCCCGCAGGGATGTCTAGGCTGCGGATAGCAGCCTGCTTCCCGGAGTGTCGGGCGCCCTGAAAGCAGAGTGCCCGGCGCTTCGGGAACACATCCGCAGCCTAGGCAGCCCTGCAGGAGTCCCCCACATGGCTCCCCACGCTGCAGATAGCAGCCAGCCACCCGGTGGGCAGGGCGCCCTGAAGCAGAGTGCCCCTCGCGCCGGGCAGACATTGGCCAGCCCCACAAGCTCGGTTGACAGCAGGGAGGTGCAGCGCCACCATCCCGCTATTCCTCGACCTGGTTCGGTTTCCCCGACCTGCTTTTGGGGGGGAAATAAAAGGGGGGAAATTTCCTTTATTTCCCCCCCAAAAAAACTAGGTGCGTCCTATGGGACGGAGCATCCTATGGGACGAAAAATACGGTATATTTCTGCTTTTGCTGAAGTATAATGGGGTAGTAGGGAAGCCAGGTACCTTTTACTATTCCTTACAATTCTGAAGACGTACCAAGATCAGTCAGCAGAACTTTTTTGAGGGACAGGAACAAAACAAGAGCAACATAATCAAAGTAAACTTATAAATTACTTCACACATACACAACCATGACGAAAGAAGAACAGTCAAGCCTATTGTTTCTGTGATTTTCCCAGTTAGATCAATAAAAAACAAATATCTTACTAGTTAAAAACGAGAGGAGAGATGTGCCCCAAATCGTATTGTATAAGTTAATTTCTTAGTTTGCTTTTTGAAATAAAAAAAATGAAGTGCTGGCCCTTGTGCAGAGGGAGGTTATCGCTCCAGGCAACAGATTCTGGGAGCAGGCAGCAGCAACAAGGTGATGTTTTGTATATCAAGCCAGCTGCCATATTTCCTTCCCCCAGGTGTAGAAGAAGACCCTGTCCTGTCAGTGCTCAAGTATGATTTATCTGCCAGCCCTATTGGCTTCTGCATTTAAAATGGGAGATGAAACTATTCTTTGCTTCACCTAATGCAGCAAAATGTACTTGGCTGGTTCTGGTGTTCTGACAATTAGGAATCAGATGTAACACCAGTGGTAAAGTCTAGTTACATTTTCTGTTCTACATGCAAGTCAATTGGTATTAATAATACATCAAACTACAAATGTCACGATATAGAAACTAGCTCCTTAAAGGATATAATAATAGTAACAATAATGCAAGCAATAATGGGGGGGGGGTGCAAACCATTACTCTCCTCAACTAGAACTGTTTCAGTAGATGTGGCCTTTTCTATTTCCTCAAATTCACCAGCATCCACTTTCCAAATATGCCAAACAAATGCCAAAATGTATCATATAAAAATGTAAAAGCTGAGACCCTATCTGCCTTGCCAGAGTGGTGCATGCTCTGGTTATCTCCCGCTTGGACTACTGCAATGCGCTCTATGTGGGGCTACCTTTGAAGGTGACCCGGAAACTACAACTAATCCAGAACACGGCAGCTAGACTGGTGACTGGGAGCGGCCGCAGAGACCACATAACACCGGTCCTGAGAGATCTGCATTGGCTCCCAGTACGTCTCCGAGCACAATTCAAAGTGTTGGTGCTGACCTTTAAAGCCCTAAACGGCCTTGGTCCAGTATATCTGAAGGAGCGTCTCCACCCCCATCATTTTATCCGGACACTGAGGTCCAGCACCGAGGGCCTTCTGGCGGTTCCCTCACTGCGAGAAGCCAAGTTACAGGGAACCAGGCAGAGGGCCTTCTCGGTAGTGGCGCCTTCCCTGTGGAACGCCCTCCCACCAGATGTCAAAGAGAATAACAACTACCAGACTTTCAGAAGACATCTGAAGGCAGCCCTGTTTAGGGAAGTTTTTATTGTTTGATGTATTTTAATATTTTAATATTTTTTTGGAAGCCGCCCAGAGTGGCTGGGCATGGGCGGGGTATAAATAATAAATTATTATTATTATTATTATTATTATTATTATTATTATTATTATTATTAAACAAACTTTTACTTGAAAATTGCGTTATGATATGTCACAACCAAACCAAGATCAATTATTTGTTTTTTCTGACATATCTACAGATGAAAACCATCTACCTTCACTCTAGTCAACAAATGAAGGATCAACAGCTGTAATTGTCAGTTTGCTTCTGGCAAGTAAATCATTTGCTCTGGCAACAGCATGTGATCATAAAAACTCCTACCCTTCGACCATGCCTGAAGAAATATGAGGATTGTCTTGTTCCACTGTTACAACATCCCTTCAAGTGATTCTGGGTGGATTTCCTTCCAAATGCAACCCTGTATGAAGACATAGCCACCACTGTTGGTAAAGGGAACAAGTGGAAGTAGCTGTCCAGGTTTTTTACTCTATGTAGAGATGTTAGGGATTGAACCTGGGACATTTTGCATGCAAACCAATTTCTCTGCTACTGAGCTGACTACTTCATCTAGAATAAGGTTACCAGACGTCCCCGTTTCCCAGGGACAGTCCCCAGATTTACAAATCAGTCCCCTGACAAAATCCAATCATTCCTACTAAAGTTGAAAAGTGTCCCCGGATTCATTGAAAAAAAATCTGGTAACTTTAATCTAGAACAAGCAATCCTGACACACAAAGAGAACCCAGTTCTGCCAGTACTAGGCAATTCCAATAGACTGCAACCGAGAAAATATTGGGTGTCATAGAGAAATACAGCTACTGAGTCCTTTAAAAAAGAAAAACAAGACATGTAGATCCTGCAAAATCACATCCCATGCAATGCAAACAATGCTGATTGCTGCCTATTTGAATATTTTTAATATGGCACAATATGTTATTGCATTCTCAAAATTGTTTACTGTATTGGCAAGATCATAAAATTGGCGGGGGTGGGAGAGAGAAAAAAGAACAACAGAAACTGGTTCCAAACACATTTTGAGATGTTCTTTTTCGTAAGGAAAATCTGTAAAAACAATACAGAAAATATACATTCCCAAAGAACACAAAGCAACATACTCTAATGAGAAACACAAAAAATAATAAACTCTGACAGACAAATTCTGCAGTAATTCAGCTACAATGAATAACATGTAAACATTCTACATTAAAACAATATGAGACCTTAGGGCAGACAGTACAACAAAGCTATAATAATGGTAAGTATTATTAGCCAATATTTATTTTTAATATAAATGGAGGAAGGGGAACACACAAAACATAAGCCAAGACAAATGTGTGTGTGTTTAAGAAAGAAGAGATTGAGTTTCTCTTTTCTGTGCATCAACAAAGCAGGCTTTCCACAGGTTCTGCTTTCCATTTATAAATTCGTATATACAGCTGGTCATGAGATGCGCTTCACAACTGTAGATGACTCAACTGAAACTGGCAGGAATAGAAGTACAGACATTAACAGTTTCCTTTTTTTAAAAAAAGGACTTCCTTTGCAGAGATAAAAGTACCATACCACTTGAAATGCCCCTTTTAAAGAAATCAGCATTTTCAACACTTAACGAAATCCGAGCAAAGCAGCAGCCCCAAACCAAACTGCTGCCTCCCTCAAAGCAGTGGAAAGTTATATTAGCAAATGTACACTTTATGGCTTTAAAAAAGACAAATAAAACCATCTTAAAATGCAGTATCATTTGGAAAAGCAAAACACATCAATTTGGCTCATTTAGGTGACACTAATTTTCCCCAATTAATTCCCAGTGTCAAAATCCAAAATCAATTCACTCTTTTCTGAAATCATAAACTTGATGAACATTTTGGTAGGTCAATCAAGAGTTCAGGAGTAACTTAAGTCTGAATGCTATCTTGCAATATTTTGGAATACCTTCTGTTTCTGCTCTTTTCCCATCTTTTTGTGGGGGCATCCAAGGACCACAAACACCATGAAGTGGGGATGGGAGAATGCCTGCACTGCTACCTATACATTGCTTCTTCTCCTGCCTGTATTCAGCAACATGTCACAAAGTAAATTTAATCATAGAATTGTAGAGTTGGAGGGAATCCTGAGGGTCATCTAGCCCAACCTCCTGCATTGGAGGAACCCAAATCAAGCATCCATGACATGTGGTCATCCAACCTCTGCTTAAAAACATCCAAGGAAGGAGAGTCCACAAGGTCCAGAGGAAGTCTGTTTCACTGTCGAACAGCTCTTACTGTCAGAAAGTTCTTCCTAATGTTTAGTCAGTGTAGTGGTTGGGAGTTACTCGTGCGTAATCCTGCTCCGTTTGAGCATCGGATTGCCTGGTTAAACCCTCCGGACTGCGCAGCCCATCTTAGCGTGGCTGCTCTTAGTCACTTGTAGTATCTGTCTGTGGGTGTTTCTTAAAGCGTTGCCAACATAAGAGTTGTTTGACGCCCAATCGTTTCCGCCTCTCACTGCGTGGGAGTCTCCTGCGCAGGGTGGGCGTGGGCAGTGGGGTGCTTGGGCTCTCCTCGCTAACTTCCAATGAAGAGTCCTGGAGCCCCTGCACCTCCCTGTCCCGTTGCTCTCCCTGATCCCTGGTGTTACACTCATTCTCTTCCCCTTCTTCCCGGCTGAGTCTCCCTCTAGTGCTTGGACCTTCCCCTGCAGAATCAGAGACCCTCTCCTTCTCCCGTGCCTCTGATGGCAGTTCCCTGACAGTCAGGATCTCCTTTCTTGAAGCCATTGGTTTGGGTCCTACCCTCCGGAGCAGGAGAAAACAAGCTTGCTCCATAGACAGCTCAGCTGGTAGAGCATGAGACTCATGGGTTAGAGCCCCATGCACTGCAGGAGGCTGGACCCTTGGAGTTCCTTCCAACTCTACAATTCTATGATTTTATTATCTTCCATGTGACAACCCTTTAGATATTTGAAGATGGCTATCATATCTCCTCTTGGTCACCTCTTTCCCAAGCTAAACATACCCAACACCCTCAACCATTCCTCATTAGGCTTGGTTTCCATGCCCCTGATCATCTTGGTCGCCCTCCTCTGCAGACATTCCAGCTTATTAATATCCTTCTTAAATTGTGGTGCCCAGAACTAGACACAGTACTCCAGGTGTGGTCTGACCAAGGCTGACTAAAGTTCAACCATTACTCCCCTTGATCAGGACGCTATATTTCTGTTGATGCAGCCTAGAATAGCATTAGCCTTTTTTGTGCCTGCATCACACTGTTGATGCATGTTAAACTTGTGGTCTACTAAGGCCCCTAGATCCTTTTCACATGTACTATTGCCAATCCATGTGTCCTCCACCTTATATTTGTGCAGCTGGTTATTCTTGCCTAAATGTAGAACCTGACATTTGTTCCTTCTGAAATTTATTTTGTTAGTTTAGGCCCTGTTCTCTAACCTGTTAAGGGCTTCCTGAATTCTGATTCTATCTTCTGCGGCATTAGCTACCCCTTCCAGTTTGGTGTCATCTGCAAATTTGATTAGTAGCCCCTCAATTCCTTCATCTAAGTTGTTTACCAAGACGTTGAACAAGAATGGTTCTAGGACAGAACACTGCGGCACCCCACTTGTCACTTAAGTCCAGGCACCTTTAGTGAGTGTTCTTCAGGTTCAGTCAGTCAACCAGCTACAAATACACCTAACAGTTACCTTATCTAGTGAGTTAGGGGAACAAGATAAGTAACCCTAACAAGTTAGCATTGAAGACAGCTCTTGAAATTATACCTTTACTATCCAACCAGACAGATGAGGATTTAATTCACTTCTGAATACCAAAACAGTCTCTTAAGTATTTTACAAAAATAGCAAATATATGTATATTGATAGATATATGTTGTGCGAACAGAGAAGAAAACTAAAAAACAACAACAGCAACAGCAACCTGCAATCCAATGCTGACGACAGTCCTATAGGCTGCCTTACCTATCTATATCCTGTTCCCCCTGCACAACATCTCGGTTGAAGCATTTCTCAGTCACTCACTCAATGGCAGCATCCTCCTCACACATTTTATACGCAATTTTTTTTTCAAAGTAACAACAATGTAAAACAATGAAATACAAAATTCGAAAATGGCTATTCACAGTTTCAATCCGGACCTGGCATTAATTAATTAAATTTTATATGCCACCCTTCATCATAAGATCTCAAGGCAGTTCCCAGAATAAAAAACTGGCAGGTTCTAATATTATCTGAACACATGAAGCACAGGGCATGTTTGCTGATCACTACTCAATACCAAGCTGACCCAGAGATGGTTCCTTCTTATGGACCTTTTTGCAGTGCCTCACATGGAACGAGCAAAACAAATTGAGCCCCTTCATCACCAGGTGAGCATATTAGGGATGCCTATGAACTAGTATCTTTGAGTGATAAAATTTCAGGAGCTCTTCAGAAGACTCAACATCTTCTCATGTTACAGTCCATGTAGCTTACTCTTCTAATGGTAAACCAGTTTGTAACTACATTTTAAAACCACAGATGAATTTCCTCTAAAACTGTACTGTCTTGGTTGACAAAAATATCAGTAACACAAGAGTATGCAGAATTTTTCTCATGTTTTTCTTAGTTACATCTGTTGTAATTTTTGCAAATACCAAAAAGTGCAATACAGAAAACGAGGACACCATGGAACACTATGAAAGACCACTGAGTTACACGCTGAATCACAAATCCATAGCTATCACCCAGCCTACAACTTTCTATTAAACAGAAGCCTTGAATTAAAGCCCAGTGAAGAAAATATTATAGGATTTATTCCTTTGTCCTCTTGTGAAATTATCACAAACTAAACAATGCATTTTCCTGCCAATGTATGTTCTCATTTGGGGCCTGGGTGAGGCTGGGGAGTGGATGGTGAAGAAAAGTTGTTTTCAGCCAATCTTGGTGATTACTAATGCTTTAAAGGCTAAAACAGGAAATAATAATAATAATAATAATAACTGAATAATAACTGAAACCACTTTACAAAGCTTTTTAAAATAAATAAATAAACAAACAAACAAACGTCTATTTAGTACATAAAAATGCACATCATATCAAATGCATTTCATTGCATAGCACCTTCAATTTTCAAGCATAGCCATTTTCATTAAAGTGTGTGTGTGTGTGTTAAAGAGTATTTAATTTCTGCTTCACATAAAGACACACGAGTGCCAAAACACTATTTTACGTTTATATGTACTAAATGCCTCCATTTACAATATTTCTACGAATTATTTTTTTAAAAAAATGGCACTACAAAAACAGTTGCATCTGCACAAATACACACACACACACACACACACACACACACACACACACACATTCCCTTGCATTACTATTCCTCAAATCCCAAAGCACACATGCAATGCTATTTTCATGAATTGTAAAAAGGCAAGGAGTTGGAGATAGTGCAGAAAAGGGCAACCGAATTGGTCAAGGGGATGGAGCAATTCTCCATCAGGAAAAAGTTGCAGCATTTGAGACATTTTAGTTTACAGAAAAGGCAAGTAAGCAGTAACATGATAGAAGTTTTATATAATTATACACAGTGTTTTTTTCTTTTAAAAATGTTTAGGGGTACTCACATTTTCCTATTCATATTGAAATACTGCCTCTCAATGAGGTCAAACTTAGATTCACATAATGTTTAGGGGTATGTGTCCCCCTGCGTACCCCCAGGAAAAAAGCACTGATTATACATGGCATGGAAAAAAGTGGATAGAGGACAGTTTTTTCTCCCTCTCTAATAATGCTAGAACTCAGGGACATTCCATGAAGCTGAATGTTGGAAGTTTCAGGACAGATAAAAGTACTTAATGCAGAACACAGTTAAAATATAGAACTCAAAAACCCGCAGGAGGCTGTGGTGGCAACCAACCTGGATGGCTTTGAACGACTGGACAAATAACATGGAGGACAAAGGCTGTCAGCCTCTAAATACAAGTTGCTGGTAGGTTGTGTTGTCTTCTTGTCTACCTTGCAGGCTTCCCACAGACATCTGGTCAGCCCCTGTAATGCTAGACTGGATGGATCATTAGCCTGATCCAACACGCTTGTCTTATGAACTAGTTTTATCTATAAAAAGGTACACATTTTTGACAAAACATTGCGGAAAATGTGGATGCTTCAGCAAAACCACAAACCAGAGTTGTTAAAAATACAGGATCACGTTAGAAAAACCACACCACCACAAGTGCTGGAGTTTTACAACTCAATGAAACCTTAAAATAATAATTTTCCATTCTTTTGCAGTTACCACTAATTAACTAGAACCGTTTAAGTACTCAAAAACCTTGACTGATCACACAACCACTAATGATTCTAGAATGAGTAAATGAAACAGAAATATTGTGCCTGAATGCGTTTTTTTAAAAAAGGCTACAACTGATTTCTCTCTCAATTGTGGAAAATTAAATTATGTCTTGAAAATGAAGGAGTGAGAATTATAGTTTATGTCAGGGATGGAAAACTGCTAACTGGCATGCCAGGTCCAGTACCCAAGTACTTTTAAAATATTTTTCTACTCCTCCCCCCCAAAAAATCCACTGATTTTATCTGCAAGGGCATCTGCAACAGCGAAAATATTAAGAAAAAAATAACTACATGTTAGTAGCATTGGGGATGTTTGGGCATAGCCATGGCAGCATAGTTAGAAGTGTTTCTCTAATTCCTCAGGAAACAGGAAGAAACATTCATTTCTATTTCCTGAAATCTTGTGTACAGTGGTACCTCGGGTTACAGACGCTTCAGGTTACAGATTCCACTAACCCAGAAATAGTACCTCGGGTTAAGAACTTTGCTTCAGGATGAGAAGAGAAATCGTGCTCCAGTGGCGCGGCAGCAGCGGGAGGCCCCATTAGCTAAAGTGGTGCTTCAGGTTAAGAACAGTTTCAGGTTAAGAATGGACCTCTGGAACAAATTAAGTACTTAACCCGAGGTACCACTGTACTCCTATAACACTGCCCACTTCTTTTTATTTTACAGAAAAAGCATTCCTGCCCACACAAGAAAAAAGGAGGACTGTATAGACATGGTTGCTCCCTCTCTTTATCTGACTGGCAAACCCCAGGAACCGAGGTAAAGACAGGATACTGTTGAATACCACCCACAATCTTCACAGCAGTATGAGATTCTAGGTAGTTCCAGGCTCTTATCCAGGGTCTGTGTTTCCTTCTGGACAATGAGACACAGTATGCATATTTACTTATTGACACATATATACAACTTGAGCCAATAACATTGGGGCTCCCAGCATCACACTTCAAAAGGGTTCTGTTTCTCCCATTGTAGTAGTCTCTGATTTAAACTGTCAGCCTGCATTGTGTTCAGCCCCCCCTCCAGCCTGCTGCATTTAACAGACTGACACCTTTCCCCCTCCATCATGCCACAGCCAACCGAAATCCTCAAACTTCCTCCTAACAAAAACTCTGGCACTGTCTTCTGAATAACGATCTCAGACCTCAAGGTCGGGCTCCACCCATCTGCCAGCTGACAAGAGTCTCTGATTCACTGATAGCCCATCTCCCTGTCTTTGTTCTCTGTTGATGGTATCTCAGGCAATCTTCTGACACGGAAATCTAAGTCCAGCTATTAGAAGTCTGACTTTCAGTTTAACTCACCAAGCATTGATTAAATTATAACACTGACTAAATCCAGGAATTATGGGTGCCTTGCAGCCACAAACTCTAGCAAACCAAACTCGTAACAATATTATAAGCATAGATGCACTTGTTCCTAACTCTATGTAAGTTTTAAGGAGAAGTATGCTTGCAAAACTTGAGAAAGTCAACAGAGGTGTTCTTTAGGCACAGAAAGCCCCCTTGCCTCAGAAAATGATGAAGAGTGGGCCATTAATTCTCTCCCCATTCCCTACCACCTTGTTGTTTCAAATTTAAAGGGAAGAAAGAGGGACTTGAATGAAAATGTATGAGCAATGAAGTGTGTTCTGAGTGTGCTTTATATATCTGTGTGCTTGGCTGTGTATTTGTATGAGCAGGAGAGGGACGGCCACATAATGTTTAGTTAAGCCCTCTCCTCTTTCGTCTTGTCCACAGCCACAGCTGATGTGCGGCGTCTAAACAGTTGGTGAAGAGTGGGATGTGTGGGGAGAGAGTTAGTCACTCTAGGTTTCTGTCCATGTTCTGAGAAACCCCTGAAAGATCAGTAAAAGAGACAAGTTTCTCTGAAAAACATCTTGTAACACCACTACATACTAATCTTTACTTGCCATGTACAGCAGAGAGAAACGCTGGAATTTCCACATTTTGCCCAGCAGCACCCTTTTGAGCATCTTGTCAACATCCTCATCCAACTGACACCACTAAATGGTGTTCCGGAAGCATTCACAGGCACTATAATCAAGACTGAATGTAAGATGGTCATAATCTGTTTGATCTCGGTGACCTTGCCATAGGACTTCTTCTAACTGGCCACCTGGCGCCAGATTGTCACAACACTAGCTGCATGAGCCCTGAAGAACATAGAATCATAAACTGAAGATCTGGAAGGGACTCTGAAGGCCATCTGGTCCAACCCCCTACAATTCAGAAATCTGAATGCCTAGGTTATTTTTAAAAAATTAAAAAGTGTCTAAGCAGCTGCTGGCTTGGTAAGAGTGGTAAACCAACTCCACTGTAAACCAATCCATAATTTGAAAGCCTATGTCAAAATGATTAAAAACTTGATAAACCTTATAAAGCAATGTTCTCTGGGTTGACAGAAACCCCATTATGTTGCAGAACTGCAGTAAGTGAAGGATTTAAAATGACATTGTTATCTGACAGGTCATTTTATATAGGTGACGTTTTCCTCACCAACAGCTGGCCTAGCAGAAGTATGTAGCACACAGCTTAACATCAGTAAATCTTTAAAGCAAAGAGGAAAACTGATCTATCAAAGTGCTCCATTTTCCATGGTAAGTTTAGATATAACATCAAATCTATCAAGGCAAACACACACACACACACACACACACAAATATTTTATTGCTTAATTGTTAAAATACACACATCTAAGGAGCCACCATATTACTCAACAATGTTTATCCACCTTTAATGAATCTGTGAATAGGCCTAGTTACAGCAACCCACAACTGCAAAAATGGGAGTAGTGGATTTCATGATTAATACTATGTTTCTCCAATGGTTGTTCCATTAAGCAAGAAATGGGGGTGGTGGAGGAGAAGGCACTTTAGATTAAGAGAAATTTAGTGAACAAAGGATTGTTATACAGTGTGTGCATGACAGTTGTGGAACCTTTTGTCTGCAAGAATCCTTTGAAGATAACCATTTTGTTTCATGATACCTGCAACTGATTGCCTACTAAAAACGCCAGCAGCTATGTCCTACACACAGCTGCAGCACTTTTAACAATAAAGTGATGCAACTTGTTCCATTATAAATTCCTTTGAAATTTCTAAAATACTTGTTTAAAGGGTGTACCCTTCACCACCCGAGTCAAGCACTAAGAAGAATACCTCCTAATGATAATCCAAACAAATACTTCTCAAAATTCCTAGGAAAATTTATGACGAATCTGTTTGCAATGGATGGGCCAATGCTTCTCTGTGCCGCTTTTCCTAAAAGGCTGATGGCAGCTGAAATAAGTTAACGAAAATTAAACTTGGAGACTATTGTCTATTACAAGAGCATCTGAAAACAGTGTGACAAGAAAAGCAGGTTAAAAATCAGCAAACCAAAGCAAACCAAATTACAAGCCACAAAAGATTGCGTGGTTTAGCATTGACATACAGAGTTGAAAGTTACCTGGAATACTACAACTCTGTATATGCACCTGTTCGTCCACTTAGGTCCGTAGGGGAAGTCCTGTATGGCTCTGTTCTTCTTTTATACTATGTCATAATCTTGAAACATACTGAATAATAAGAAATCGAAAACAGTTGTACCTTGGTTCTTGAACAGAATACATTCCGGGAGTCCGTTCGACTTCCGGAAATGTTTGAAAACCAAGGCACAGCTTCCAATTGGCTACAGGCGCTTCCTGCACTCAATCGGAAGCCGCACTGGAAGTTCGGCTTCCGAAAATCATTCGAAAACCCGAACACTCGCTTCCAGTTTTCAATTGTCCATAAGCCGAAACGTACGAGTTCCAGGGTATTCGACAACCGAGGTACGACTGTATTTAAAATGTGGTGGCATAAAGTCGTATAAATAGATGCAAACATCACAGAAGGCTCATCTGTATCCAAACTAACAAAGAACTCACAAAGGCCAGGCTCTACAATACCTACTGTAATCATACAACAGGAAAAGAGGAGGCGAACCCAGTTTAATCTGTCCAACCGCATTTCCAATAGGTTTTTCAGCAACTTAATCTTTTTTCCATTAGGCACCAGAATTAGCTATTTTCCTCTTATCTCAAACGCAGCCTTTACAAGATAATTTTAGTTCTAACTGCTGCTTTGAACTTAGACACGAAACATTTGCGAGACCTTACACAGCTTAGTTTAGCTTTTTGTTCCTTTTTTCCAAGAGAACTATGACCCCTCCAGAGAAGCGGAACGTGATAAAATGTCTGTCTGGTACTGGTACTAGCATATGGTTTGTATATACAGAACTCCCCCTTGTGTACATAATTTCTATCTATAGAATTTTCTTAAGAACTGTTTGTACCACAAGGTTTATTTGAAAAAAAAAGTTTAATTTAGGGAAAGGGGGCGGTACTTGGAATCTACAAGGAATGTTAACTTCCTTCATCACGCTTATTGTAAATTAAGGTTTTTATTTCAGAACAGTATCCCTTCCCTCCCCCACCCCAAACACATATACTCCATGCGTTTATCTACAAGGTTAATAAATGGTTATAACAATAGCTTCCATGCAACTCTGGCTTGCAAGGACACATTAACAAAAGCAAGCAGGATTCCTGAATAGACAACCCCTATAATAAAAGTAAGCTTTTAAGAGACAATATAATCCTTCCTGGTAACCTTTGGGTCCTGCCTCGTTCTTGCTGGCATCTTAACCAGCCTGCCTGGGTTCTGAGATTGGTGGAGGGACCCTTTCCAGTCTTGCTAGCAAGTGTTGCTCACTGTGTGTAGGCCTGCACTAATGCCATCTTGGGTATCTGTGCCCTGACTGTGGAATTTCCTTCTCTTGGAAGCACAGATGGCTCCATGGTTAATGAGCTTTGATTAGCTAATTAATACACACTTGCTCATCCAGGCTTAGAATTTACTCAGGGGCACCCTGGTCTTTGATCTTAACTGTATGTCCTTTACAAAGCAGATCTCACAAGTCTGAAGTCTGAATTGTTTTGGTTGAAGCCTGAAGTCTGAAGCCTAAGTCTGCATTGTTTTTGCTCTCAACCTCATAATAATTTTGTACTGTAGTATTGTTTTGTTGTTTAACTCGTGAGGATTTAAAAAGTTTTATTACTTTGTATGCTGTGGGGGTTGTTTGTTTTTTGTTTACTCATTTTGTTGGAAACTGTATCAAACAAAGTGGTGAAAAGCAGTTTATAAATGCAGGAAATAATAAACCTAGGCAGAAAACATTTGTATTAATAAAGCAGATGTGGCAATTAACCAAACAGTAGCCCTTCATCAGATGTACCAATGACCTGGGGTTGTACATTATACAATCAAGACATGCTTGTACTAATCATGTGTGGGACACACTAATAATTCAGAATAAGAATTATTCTTATTTCCCAATAATATCCCTCTGGACCTAAAATAAAATACTACACATGTGTTGCTGAGCAAGTTATGAATCATTTTGATCTTTTCTCTTAAATATTTGTACTTGTGTAAAAGCCAAGCACAGCTTTTATGCAGGAAACAGTCTTTTTCATTTGCATTTTTAAGCCAAGCTGCACACATGATTAAGCAATTAGCACACATATATTTTATCTTCAAATCATTATACCAAATACCAAATAAACTTTGCATGGCATCTTTATGATACAGGCGATCATCATCAGTGCTCTGTTTACAGGTAAAAGAGGTCAATGATACTCATAACAAAACTTATAGGAGCCTATTTCAGAAATGAAGCTGAAGCAATAAGCTATTCATATTTTGAAATAAGATCAGGCATGACACTCCATTTATTTTTCCTTTTTTTTCTATTATGCTTGAAAATTAACTAGAGAACGCCTGCTATAAAATGAACAGAAATGTTATTTGAAGTTCAGGAGTCTAGAAAAGCCCTTTGTTGCTAGCAGTTAGTATTTCCTTCCAAATATTTTATGACATTGGGTGAACTTGCTTTTTTAAATTATTAGGCTGATTAGTTGTAGGATATATTTATTTGTTAAATCACAACATCATGGAAATCTTCTCGTCAACAACAAAAGGTCACTTATGCAGAGGCCTTTGGAGTCTACATCACTTGCTGAAAGTTCAGAGCAACCTCTACTATAAGCTAAAGCTCAAAAACAGAAGATAACACTATTCTCTACTGATTATTCCAACACATGCTGCTTATTTCTGCCAAATTTACACACTTATTTTGAATGCAATAACTATTTGTCTACTCAAGTGTTATTCAACATGACCATCAAGTCAATTTGTCTACGGACTCATACCTGTTTTGCAATATGTATGTGGGAGTGTCTGCACTTTTCTGTGTATGAACTGACATCTCAGTCCACTTGAAGCATGTGATAAAAATAAGTTGTTCAGAAAACTTCTTGGAAAAAATTAAGGTCAAAGTACCCAGTCAATATATAGTTACCACACAAACCAGAGGCCTTTCTCTTGGGCATAGTCGGCCAATTGGTGTCAAAGAAAGACAGAATTTTCTTTATGTACGCCACGACAGCAGCAAGAATACTTATCGCAAAGTATTGGAAGATACAAGATCTACCCACCCTGGAAGAATGGCAGATGAAAGTGATGGACTACATGACATTGGCTGAGATGACTGACAGAATCCGTGATCAGGGGAAGGAGACGGCGGAAGAAGAATGGAAGAAGTTTAAAATTTACCTTAAGGACTACTATAAACTGCATGAATGTTAGAATGTCGAGGTTTTGAGAAAGAAAGGGTTACAGCGATATAAGATTAGAATGAAGGAAAGATTAAGAGGACAGAGGCTTGACAGAACTATTTAGAAGTTGCTGAAAAACTTTGGACATTGGGATACAGAAAGGGGAGGTATGGGGGAGTCCGAGAAACAAGGTTTATGAAAAAAAGGGTACGAAACTATACATGTTTGTATGTCTTTTTATATGTTTGTATTGTCTTTAAAAAAATTTTTGTAAAACCAATAAAAATCTATTAAAAATATATATATATATATAGTTACCACACACTTCTTTTTAATATAATCTTTCCACTTGTGGAATAATTCGTCCAACTAACTTGCTATGATGCAAAGCTGCACTTTAGCACAGTTAAGCTCAGCCCACAACATTGTGGCATCAGTGTGGTCAGATCAGTGTTGTGTCTTTTTTTGGATTTCTGTTAGAAAGTTTATTTATGCTATCTGCTTAAGGCTGCCCTCCTATGCATATGGACTCAAGAGTTCCACTGAAGTCAAAAGCTGCTTATGAGTAGCGGACTGGGCTACATTGCAGATCCTATTCTGTCTGTGCTGAGCTGGAATGGTGGCAAAAAACTGAGTAAAATAACCGTTCCTGATGAAGCAATACATAAATATGAAAGCTGCTTCCAGAAACAAAGGAACACAGTGTGCCAAACTCCATACGTATTGGGCTAAGTTAAGCAAGTCCAGGATTGGTCATAAACAAGCAATGCCTAACACCAAAATGTGCAACTAATTTCTCCTGAAATCAATACTAGACCTCTTAAATACCTGGCTTTTATTTAAAATGTGTGGCAAGTTCAAAAGCAAAGTGATTTCCATTATTACAGCAGTGACAGAATTCATCTGGTACATTAATCTTAACATTCCTCGCAAGTGACTCAGGGAAGTAGAAGAAAACATTCCCACTATCTGATCAGAGGCACGTCATGTTTCCTACACAGAAATGGCTGACAAAAAGGACTGAATGGTTGCACAACAGTACCATTTTTATTCTTGTGTTGTTAAGACAACCTCCAGCTGTTTAAGAGTTTCAATCTTCTTAAAGAAATACGTGTCCTTTTTTTTTACTCAAATACAAGAACCACTTTTCAGATAAATAACGTTAAGACCAACATAAAGCTCCTTGATGATTTATGAATATAATCGGGCATAAAAAAGAAGAGATGTATATGTTCATGGACAGAAAATAAAGCATTTAGGCCAAGAATGATATATCTGGGTTTCACATAACATCTCTCCCCCAGGTACCACTCAGACATGCTTAATGTTAAGAGAAGGAAATACATTAGGTGCGCTCCAATAAATTCCTTACTTCATCTCCACTCCATTGTAAGCCTTTCAAAAGAAAAAAAAACTGGCAATGAAGAAACCTGTAGAACATTTTTAATATGGGTGCAATCACACCAAATCCGGAAGCGACCCAAAAAGTCACAAAAAAGGGTATGCCGGCTTTTTCAATGGTGTTTCCAACATAATATTTGATGGATTATTGTATTTTTATATTTTGCTGGAAGCTGCCCAGAGCGGCTGGGGAAACCCAGACAGATGGGCAGGGTATGTATGTATGTATGTATGTATGTATGTATGTATGTATGTATGTATAAATAAATAAATAAATAAATAAAATAATTTAATAATAATAATAATAATAATAATAATAATAATAATAATAATAATAATTATACATGATTTCACTGAAACGCACAGGGCCTTGGAACCTAACCCCTGCGTAAATTGGGGGGGGGGCTTGTCTGTGCCAATCGCCAATCAGCTCAGCTGCCAAGGAGGGGCAGCATGCTCTGGGAACAGCAGACCTTTGTAGCCATGCCAGGAATGAAATCGTGGTGTGGCCTCAGCCACGCTGTATGCAGACGCATGCTGTGCTGCTGTCAGGCCACACCAGGGAGGGGCTTTTTACATCCACTTCACCCTTTCCCCAGCCTCTTCAGTTCCACAAACCCAACATTTCTAGTTCTTTGCAGTCGGCAGGGCCTAAGCGCAGTGCGGTCGGCGGCACCTGCAGCCTTCTCAGCATGGGGAAATGTCACTTTGTCATGCCCTGAGGTGATGAGAACCCAGCGGCTTTAAGCTGCAGTGGCTTTGTCTGCCTGCATCCAGCAGCAGCCTGGTGGGGAGTTGCAGGCTGAAGGCCTGAATGGAGCTGCAGCTGGGGTCTTTCGTTTTAGGCCCTGAGGTGTGGAGTTCTGTTGCTTTGCATCCTGGTGGGAAGGTTTTGCATGCAATTTCAGCAGAGGCCAGGCAAGCTGGTGGCTGCTTCCATCCTTTTTGTGGGTCTTGGGATGGCTGGGATATATTCCTCGGCTTTTAGGGCATTATATCAGGTTTATACCCCCTTCTTTTCAGTGTTTCTGTTCCCCCCCACCACCACTTCTGTTCCACCACCTGCTGGAATATCTTTGGCCCTGTTGTCCTGAGGCTGGCTTGCCTAGCGGTCAAGGCCTTGCTCATTTTACAGGGAGCCCTATCCTTTCTGGGCCTTTGGTTTCTAGCCCATGATCACTGAGACTTGGGGCTTCAGTGTTAGACTAAGACCTTAGATTCCAGTCTTTAGGTTTAATATTGGTGGAAATATTATTCCCAGAGGTTTGCCTAACTAGTTTACTTGCTATGCCTTCCCCAAAGGAGGGGGGGGGGGCAAATGTCCCAAATGAAAAGGAAAGGCCTCAGAAAGCCTCTCCCTAATAAACACTCTTATAAACACTTCCACCTTGGAAGATGAGGGTCCTATTCTTGGAAGGAACCCAAGGCCCCAGATGCATGCTAATGCCTAATTATGCGGCTACAAGACTTACCATGGCTAATGCAAGCTAACTGTTCTTTATTGCATTTATGAATCACTTCCTATGAAGCATCTTAAAGTGATGTCACAATACAATAGAAAGTATGCACAAAATAATTGCTTGTATGAAAGCAACTGCATATAAACAATTTCAAATAAATACAGATACTGATTGGGGTAAAAACCCATTGCTTAGTAGGCTTGCTGGAACTCTTCAACAGACAATGAAAAGACAAAAAAGGAGGGTGCCTTCCTCATATGCAACAGGTAGGTGCCACCACAGTAAAGCTCTTGTTCCAACATGATAAGGGACAGATGCCTGGTAATTAGTTAGCCCTGGTGAGATCAAAGGTCCTCTGCGCCTCTTCTGGCCCCCAAGTGCCCCTTGCAGCTCGCTATATGGCAATCACTAGATTCTCTACCACCATCTATTTCCTTCCTATCATCGGGGGGAAAGTGTAAGCTGTTTTATTATTATATTAGAATGGTGTTCAGTGTCGCAGATCAAT
The DNA here is from genome assembly GCF_964188305.1 of Podarcis bocagei. Taxonomy (NCBI): domain Eukaryota; kingdom Metazoa; phylum Chordata; class Lepidosauria; order Squamata; family Lacertidae; genus Podarcis; species Podarcis bocagei. The sequence goes on from NC_138130.1 coordinate 39,189,902, forward strand.
TAAATAAATGGGTAGTGCCGTCTGTCAACATGTTGGCTTAAAACAAGAGCAATTGAGAGAATTAAGAATGAGCCGTCCTGATTAAACACCATTCTAATAAAAATTTACTTGTTACACATGGTATTGTAATAAGATTTACTATTGAAATCTTTGGTTTCTTAGTAACAAATCCAGCTTTCTGAAAAACTTCACTGTATGTTTACATAGTACATTCACTTTCAGTAGATAAAGGTTGCATGAAATGAATACTACTACATTACTATAGGCTAAATCAGAATTTAGATTTGATTAGAAGGGAAAACTGCAATAAAATAAAATGTACTGCAAGTACCCATTAGAAATTACTACATTGAAGTGGTCTCTCTCACACTCACACAAAGCATTACGCTATCACACCACACCCCAGCCACTGTGCTACTAGAAATGGTCAACGTTTTTTAGTACTGCATATTGTATTAACTTAAAAATACCCGCTGACATCAAGCCAAGTTCGAAAGCTTAGAACCGGACGTGTGAAAGATTTTAAACACTTTGGCTCAGTGCACAGGATGTATCAAGAAGCTTAATTATGGAAACTCTTGATAATAATACAACATAAAACTCATTTTCAGAAAGTATGAAGCAACCAAGAGCAATTAAAACATGTAAAGATTCTCTCATATTAAGGTCAGTACTTTATTAAACAAAGCACTTAGTTTTTCATGAAATATTTGGTGAATGTAATTGTGTTACATGTTCTTTTCTTGCACTTTTTTAAAAATAAAGTTTCAGCAATCACGTTTTGTGCTTATTATTCCACAGGAAATTGAGTATGCCTTTGAATGCCATTTCTCTATTCCATTAAGGAACATAATTTATAATCATATTTTTCTCCTCCTAAGTATTAACGACAGTACTTAGCAAGCCACTGAACCTTGATGTTTTTTCCACAGTAACCTACAGTGTAAGTGGTGTTATCTTTATTCATATATCTCCCCCTCTCCCTCATACCTTATTTTGTGCCCAGTTACTTGACTCATTTTAAAATTTCTAGACAAAATGCATACTTTTTCTTGTGGTACAGTGGTACCTCTGGTTACGTACTTAATTCATTCCGGAGGTCCGTTCTTAACCTGAAACTGTTCTTAACCTGAAGCACCACTTTAGCTAATGGGGCCTCCAGCTGCTGCCGTGCCACAAGAGCACAATTTCTGTTCCCATCCTGAAGCAAAGTTCTTAACCCGAGGTACTCTTTCTGGGTTAGTGGAGCCTGTAACCTGAAGCGTATGTAACCCGAGGTACCACAGTATAACGTATTACCCACGAACTAAAGAAGTATACAGGCAATTCCCATTTATGTGGCACTGTGTGTGTCAGCAGGACACGCATACAGTGGTGCCTCGATCTACTAACAGTTCTATTAACGAACGATTTGGGGAATGACCTACGCAAAACTGGAAGTAGGTTTTCCGGCTAGCGAACTCTGCCCCGGAAGACGAACAGTGGAAGGGCACCACCGTCAGGAGGCCTCATTAGGGAAAGCACGCCTCGGTTTAAGAACGCTTTTGGTGTAAGAACGGTCTTCCAGAATGAATTAAGTCCGTAAACGGAGGTACCACTGTAATCCAGCCCTGCTGAAAATGACCTGTGCATTAGCAGTTGTGCAGGACTCAAACACATGCAAATGGGGAGTTGCTTATAGATATAGTTTCTGGCAAGAATGGGCCTAAGGACACCTTGGTGGGCCAGACAGAAAGGACACCTTGGTGGGCCACATTCAGTCCCTGGGCCTGAGTTCCCCTGACCAATCCTGAAGCAAAGTTCTTAACCTCAAGCACTATTTCTGGGTTAGCGGAGTATGTAACCTGAAGAGTATGTAACCTGAAGCGTATGTAACCTGAGGTACCACTGAGAGAGTATTTTACATGGCACTTTAATAACCATGTCTACATGTTGTTCCACATACAGTGGTACCTTGGTTCTCAAACATCATGGTACTCAAACGCCTTGGTTCTCAAATGCTGAAAACCCGGAAGTGTTCCGGTTTTTGAAAGCCAAATGTCTGATGCAGCTTTCTGCTCTTGTTTCTGGGGCACCTGCACCAATCAGAAGCTGCGCCTTGGTTTCAAACATTTCAGAAGTCAAACGGACTTCCAGAACAGATTAAGTTTGGCACTTTTGTTTTTGCTATTTTGCATTTTTGTTTTTGAGGCTTTTTCGCTTAATTTGTTTTTATGACTGTGTGGAACCCAGTTCAGCTACTGATTGACTGATTGATTGATTGATTTTGTGACTGCAGAAATGGGTAAAAGCCCCCCATCCAAACAATGACTATCATCAGTACAGGTAAGGGGGGGAAAGTAATTTTAATTTTTATCATCTACAATACTGAGCACCTAGGACTTGCCGATCGCATGGTCAGCAGTTCGAATCCCTGCGGTGGGGTGAGCTCCCGTCATTCGGTCCCAGCTCCTGCCCACCTAGCAGTTCGAAAGCACAATTAAGTGCAAGTAGATAAATAGGTACCGCTTTCTAGCGGGAAGGTAAATGGCGTTCCTTGTGCTGCTCGGGTGCCGGTTCGCCGGAGCAACTTCATCACGCTGGCCACGTGACCCGGACAGCGCTGGCTCCCGGCCTATAGAGTGAGATGAGCGCACAACCCTGGAGTCTGTCAAGACTGGTCCGTACGGGCAGGGGTACCTTTACCTTTACACAGTACAGTGGTGCCCCGCAAGACGAACGCCTCGCAAGACGGAAAACCCGCTAGACGAAAGGGTTTTCCGTTTTGGAGGCGCTTCGCAAAACGAATTTCCCTATGGGCTTCCTTCGCAAGACGAAAGCCCATAGGGAAATCTCCGGGACAGCGGGGAAGCGCAGCGCTTCTTCCCCACTGTCCTCGGACCTCCTCCGAAGGCTGGCGGTGGGGCGGAAAGCCCTTCTCCCCGCGCCAGCCTTCGGAAGGCTCCTCCGAAGGCTGGCGGTGGGGCGGAAAGCCCTTCTCCCCGCGCCAGCCTTCGGAAGGCTCCTCCGAAGGCTGGCGGTGGGGAGAAAAGCCCTTCTCCCCGCGCCAGCCTTCGGAAGGCTCCTCCGAAGGCTGGCGGTGGGGCGGAAAGCCCTTCTCCCCGCGCCAGCCTTCGGAAGGCTCCTCCGAAGGCTGGCGGTGGGGCGGAAAGCCCTTCTCCCCGCGCCAGCCTTCGGAAGGCTCCTCCGAAGGCTGGCGGTGGGGCGGAAAGCCCTTCTCCCCGCGCCAGCCTTCGGAAGGCTCCTCCGAAGGCTGGCGGTGGGGCGGAAAGCCCTTCTCCCCGCGCCAGCCTTCGGAAGGCTCCTCCGAAGGCTGGCGGTGGGGCGGAAAGCCCTTCTCCCCGCGCCAGTCTTCGGAAGGCTCCTCCGAAGGCTGGCGGTGGGGAGAAAAGCCCTTCTCCCCGCGCCAGCCTTCGGATGGCTGTCCTGAAGACTTGCGGTGGGAGGAGGGTTTTCCTTCCCACCGCCAACATTCAGAATGCTGTTCTGAATGTTGGCGGTGGGGAGGAAAAACCCTCCTCCCACCGCAAGCCCCGGGAACAGAGGAGAAGCGCTGCGCCCCTTCCCCTCTGTTCCCGTACCTGTCCTGAAGGCTTTCAATGCATTCCTATGGGAAACTGTGCTTCGCAAGACGAAAAACTCGCAAGACTAAAAAACTTGCGGAACAAATTAATTTCGTCTTGCGAGGCACCACTGTACATTGATTATTGCTTTCCTTTTATGGGTCAGTGGTCTTGTTAGATTGTAAAATTCATGTTAAATTGCTGTTTTAGGAGTTGTTTTTAAAAGTCTGCAACGGAGTAATCCATTTTGCGTTACTTTCTATGGGAAAGCATGCCTTGGTTTTGGAACGCTTTGGTTTTAAACAGACTTTCGGAATGGATTAAGTTTGAGAACCAAGGTACCATTGTACCAGCCTTTGCCCCACCTAGTGACAACTGCCATCAGTTCTAACAGCACAGCCATGCCAACTTGGGCTGAAGAGTTTGACCAAAACAGCTGGAGGGTAACATGCTGGCAAAGACTGGCATATACCAATTACTCATTATTACTCATAAAGCCAACAAGATACAAAACTCCAAGATTAACATAATATCTCATAATATCTGATCATTTTGAAAGTGCCCAGTATCGACACAAGATGGTTTACCTTGTGTTCAAGTTCAGCCATGACAGTGCATGCCTAAAACATGGTTTTCATCTCTTTGTGCTGTTCTCAGTGTTTTGTTTTAAGATACACATGAATTCATCACGGGAAATAAACTAGCCAGCCAAACAGAGAGTACATTACTGTCCAGGGATGGAAGAGCAGGATTTGATAAAGAAAATACAGTAAGAAAAATCTGTAGAAGCTCTGATAGTCCTAGGGGTGGAAGATAGGCAGCAGAAGAAAACCATATTGTTTTTAAGTGTGGCAGAAATTCTGAGTACACGAGAGAGGAGTATTTCTCTAAAAGCAACAGGATGCAGATGGATTGTGGCTAATGTTGTATGAACCCATCTTAAAAACCAGCAGTGCACGCTGGAGCCACACTAAATGGTAATGTGAACATACCCTCACTTGACATTGAACTCAGTGTCAAGCATTTATTGGCCTGAATTGTTGGAATTCGTGGAAATATATACTATGGACTTAATTTTATTCTTAACAATGACCACATGTTTTCAGAGTAAATTTGGAAAAATAGCATAGTTCTTGGTATCTTTGTATGGTGCTGTGGCTTTTGCTCCAATTTTCAGCTGTTCATTCTTTTCAGTCTTTCAAGCATCATTTCATTCAGTGATTTATAAAGCACCTATAGCCTCAGCAATTAGTTGCACTTCTGATATAGCCTTAAAAGGTATTGTTTACATTTGTGATTCTGTGATGGTTATGTCAAGGTTGTAGGGATAGAATAATCTCTTTCCTCTCTACCCTTTCCCCCGAGAAACCAAATAATGCAAACAGAACAAAAGCTTTTCCATACTATATTCAATTTGTAAAAGCTGCAACGCAGGCTCTTCCTTTATTAATATGCAAGAAGAAAATATGTTAACTTTATAAAAGTAGTGAAGGTTTGCTTGCTTTTTACAAGCTTGACATATTCCTTGTGTGTGTGTGTGTGTGTGTGTGTGTGCGCGCGCACACACACACACACACAAAATTTAAACAAGTCCTTTTAAGGCTACATAGCTTCTGCCTAAAAAAAAACCTTCATGATGTGGCTAAACCGGGATGCTAGTTTCTGCAGCACTCTTCTGATCGTTAGAAAGGCCAGTTGTGTTCAAAGTGTGCACACAAATGGACATGCTTTCATACATTATTTGCCAAAATAAAGGTGGAAAGTGTGTTTCTAGCTGTTGGGAAGTTTAGAAAAGGTATCTAACAGAGCTCAAAGTGAGGTTAAAACAGTGTAAAAATCCTGAGATTCTAACAGTTCTTCGTCCATCTCTACAAACACTGACAATATTTTCCTGCCAGCTACTGTCTGCACAGATTAAGTGTGTGTCACGACAATCTTGAAAGGGGTCAGATGTGCCAAGTATTTCTCTGACCCCACATGCCACTTACAAGAGACAGCATGCTGCTGCAGCTAGAGTAGTAGATGTGGTCCTCGTGCGCAACTTCCTCTCCATCTATCTGCTTCGCTCATATTTTCTAAGATGCGTGCTTATTGCCAAATTACATTTACTGCAAAAGACAATACAGTAAGAAAAAAAGATCCATCATACATCCCTGGTAATTGCTATTGTGGGAGCCCATTAACCATTTTTGCGGGGTTTGTTCATGTATTGGTTTGGTGGATTGTTTGCTAATCCCACAGCCTTACTTCAGTTTACTCCTCAGCTGAGCAAAAACTAGCCATTTGGTTTCTAGTGGCCCAAACAATTACGATACTATTTCCACTGAATGCTGCACGCAGAAGTGTTGTTTGAATTTCCACAGTCCAGTTCAGAGGAGCTATTACCTCAATATTACCCCACAGTACCTGTGGGGAATACTTACAGAGACTGTAAGCGCATCAGTACAAGATTTTAGGTCAATACAATAACCTTTTGACCAACAGTACATTACAAACAGTTCCAGAATGAAACATATTCATTTGGTCATGCCGCTGCTCTCCAAAGTCATGTGAAAAGAAGTCCCAATACAAGGCACTGTTGAACTCTCATGCTTTCAAAGTTAATACGTATATAACCTTAGATTCAAGTCGCTCATGTCTGAAGTTATATACCATGGGTTGGCAAACTAAGGCCTGTGGGCCGGATCAGGCCCAACTGCCTTCTGGATCTGGCCCGTGGACAGTGCAGGGATCACCGCAGGGGTCGCCAGCATGCGCGTTCTTTCCCTCTCCCTTACACAGCGGCAGCGCCTCCTCCCTCCCTCCTCCTGGCTTCTCCCCAACCTGCCTAGAGGAGGAAGGGGACTGGGCTTTGTTGGTGCCAGCAGCAGCAGCGCTCAAGCGGCCGCCATTTTAAGCAGCCCCTCTACCGAGCCCTTTCACGCGCCGCTCATCATCCCACCGCCGCCAGCCCCAGCCGCTCGCAAGACACAAGTAATCAGCCACCGGGGCTCATACATTTTTTTTTTTCCCTCTTCAAAATACTGCATAGTCCAGCCCCCACACAAGGTCTGAGGGACAGTGGACCAGCCCCCTGCTGAAAAAGTTTGCTGACCCCTGTTATACACCTTGCAATGCAAAACAAAAATTCACACATCTGACTGCAGTTTGATATCTGCTATGACCATAAAGACATTCCAATTACTATTCAGACAGCATGCAAAATAGTTGTGGCTCTTCTGCTCATTGCATATTTCCTTGATGCAGTAGCTGAATTTCTTGTCCACACATTAATTGAGCTTTTTGCTTCATAGAGGCATAGCACACTATGAGGCCCTATCTATGAGAAAAATTGGAATTCAATACATGGAAGAGATTAGTCATGCTGCTTTCCTGCAGGCATGGCTTACAATAAGATTAGCTTAAAGTAAATTGAGCTTGAATAATGATGGAATACTCAAGTCATTATGGCATTTTCCAGTGTCATTATCAGGGAGTACTTGCAAACGCAACACGTTTAAGAACAATTTTAAGATCATACTCAAATAACACACCAGCTACAAGTCAAATGTGCAGTGAATAGACATAGAATACCTCTGGTATATGCACAGTTTTTGTACTTCAGTTCTCTGGGTACGTTCACACCACATACAGGGTACACACCTCATGGTTGGCATATATTTGGCTTTTCACTGTCTGCACTAGAAAATGAAGACATTGTTTATCTTTCTCGTGTGGTGTTTCAGCACTAAGAACCCACACCAAGTATGCAAGATTGACAGTGTGGTGTAGTGGTGAAGAGTGGTAGACTTGTAATCTGGTGAACCGGGTTCGCGTCTCCGCTCCTCCACATGCAGCTGCTGGGTGACCTTGGGCTAGTCACACTTCTCTGAAGTCTCTCAGCCCCACACCTCACAGAGTGTTTATTGTGGGGGAGGAAGGGAAAGGAGAAGGTTAGCTGCTGTGAGACTCCCTCGGGTAGTAATAAAACAGGATATCAAATCCAAACTCTTCTTCTTCAAGTGTATGCCTAGAATCTACTGTGCTCAAAACCAATTAGCAATGAAAAGCTATAAAAATGGTTCTCCCGTTTTCTCACTTCACAGGTTAAAACAGCACTAGTAAGCTGATTGATTTCCAACATTTAACACAGAATACAACTACGGCCTCTATTAAAAAACATTCCCTATATTTGTTCCATCCTTTTTGCAAATAGGCTCCCAAATGCCAACAGCTGGTTTGAAACAGTTGTTTTCCTGATCAAAGGAAAAAAAATATTTGTGTAGTAGTTAGTTTAAAAACAAAAACAAAAAACCCTCACATTTGAAAGCATAGTCAAGGTAAGAAATTTTACCGTGTTGCAACATAGAAATATTTCTGATCTTAGCTGTGTTTGACATAAGCGAGCCCATTTATTGTCCTATTTGTTCATTCAAATCTAGTCTGGAAAATGAATTATCACAGCAGGGCGCTGTTAACCTACTTTTTGCTGAATAAAGTTAATCAATACATTTGACAGTACAAAACCCAAGATTTATACTGCTTAAAGAGAACAAAAAGGGCAAAAAGTAGTTGCTAGAGAAATACTGGCTCCCGCTGCCACAACATTATAGCTACCACTAACTGGAAAATATTCAATGCAATGGCACCAAAATGTGAAGTAAGTCTTGCTAGAATCACAGAAGGGAACACTCAGTTATTTGCAACAGCAGCTTCAAGTCTTTTATATACATCTACTACCTCAGAAGTCAGAACATTAGCTGTCAAAAAGGAACATTTCCCCCCTCATTTATTTATTTGTACCCACCCATGAAATATGGGAACCGCTGAGGTCTAAATGATTGTATTAGCAGCACTGGATTTAGCACACAAATAAATGCAGGAAATCCTTTCCACTGCACACTGCTGATAAAAGTTCTGAAGAGCAATACAGTTAATGTTCTTTTTCTAAAGACCAATTAGCATAGATCAGGCAGAATATCTCACCAATGGAATTTTAGGCACCAACACTTCCTTAAGGCCACTGAACACAAGCCACCATGTTTATTAGAAAGGCTTTATTGTTCGAAAAGATTTGTTGTGCGTAAAATACAACATAACCTGGTCAAGAAATAGTTTTGTTGTGGGGCAATTTAAGAACATAAGAAGGCCTTGCTGATCAAAGGCCCATTTAGTTTGGCAACCTGTTCTCACAGAGACTAACTGATGTTCAGGTATGGAGATCTGTCCTATACAGTGGTACCTCTGGTTAAGTACTTAATTCGTTCCGGAGGTCCGTACTTAACCTGAAACTGTTCTTAACCTGAAGCACCACTTTAGCTAATGGGGCCTCCTGCTGCTGCTGCGCCACTGAAGCCCAATTTCTGTTCTCATCCTGAAGCAAAGTTCTTAACCTGAAGCACTATTTCTGGGTTAGCGGAGTTTGTAACCTGAAGCGTATATAACCTGAAGCATATGTAACCTGAGGTATTTCACACAGTGAGGACAGATGCCAAGAATTTTCTGAAGGACGTCTTCTTGCCTCCAATACTGAACTTGATTCACTGACCATGCTGGAATCTTCTTGGCCTCCAGTAACTTTGGAATCTTCACCTCCAGTAACTTGGATGACCAAACGTCATTTAGGGGATCTAAAAATTTAACTGCTTTGTCACGACTCGAATATGCATATACCTAGTCTGTGTGAGGGTAGCTGAAGTAAGCCACTGCTAGCACACTTGCAATCTTAGATACCTATTTGATTTCATTTTCCATCTTGACATCAGAGGGATGATAGTACATCTCCACTACTAAATTATTCTTGGGGTCTGGTATCATCACTCATAGTGAGGAGTTTGTCCTGCTTTCTGGAATCTGTGCCCTCTTTGCTGTAATAGAGAGGAAGCACGTGTGCTGCCAGCTTGTGAGACCCAGACCCAGTCTTGCAGGGATGAGTCACCAATTAACACAAACAAAGCTAAAACTAAGACTCCGCCCTCTTATTGCAGCTTTAACTGCAAAAGCAGCTTTTTGCACTTGCTGCACTTCTCTGCAAAACAGACATTCTGCAAGTTTTGTACATAAAACACATAAACATGGCATTTTATGCACATTAAACACATATCTTTTAAACAATATGCCCTTTCTTATCCATCCTATGGCATTCATATTCAGAAATAACCATGCACTTTCAAATAGGTTCTTTCCATTGCATCAAGTTTCCCTTATATACTTTTCAAAAGTAAATATATTCAGGGACATTATTCTGTTCATTTTCTTTCCCCTACCAGCTGTTAGTCCTGCAGTGCAAAAGTTAACAGGCTGTCTGCTATTGGTCCCCTCCCCCAATAGCACTGTTCCTCAGGATTCCCTGGTTTTAAGTGGAAATCTCACAACTCACCTATGTAACATCTACTTTGGCTTTTATATTTTAGAGAAAACATTCGTACTGAAGCCAGTAAATTCACTACTCTAAATGAATATATGATCAAGCAATGACCAGTAAGACCAGCATTTCGCCACCATGACTTAAATCAATACACTGGATATCTAATGCACAGAACACTCCTTAGAAAACTTAACACATTTGATCTTGATAGTTGTCAAACTACATAAAGTCAACCTAACAAGTTAACCTCATGAGACCATCTACATAGTTTCTCACTCAACCACAAGACATACTCATCCACAAGTTTGTAATTGACATTTCCTCTGCACATTTCCTTTTATTTGCGGGGGAGGGAGGGATTTAACTACTTAATATTTTGTAACACTGTTGCAATACATGCTTCAGAAACAAAATTATTCTGCAAGAAAGGATTAGACTTCCCAAGGAACATGTTTAACACATTGATATAATTGCCACATCAGAACAGACATGTAAACATGCCGTTTATTTAAGAAAACGGTGCTAGTTTGCTCAGTCAATGGGAATGAAAACACTCTTTATAAACAAGATCAAGAAACAAGTGACAAAGCATTAACTGATAGAGGATCATAGCAGCAACCCTAAATTAAGTGGATTTCAATACAGCATTTCATGTTTTTAGAAGTACTGAACTATACCTTCTACAAAATAAACATGTTGATCACAAGCCAATGCTAGGCATACCTATTCCACTGTGATTTTCATTTATTAAGAATATATTCCTCACATTTTGATTCCTAACACAGCTAACTTTAACAAGTAATAGGGTGTACTTTAAGTGTGGTTTCCAAGACAGAATTCCGTATACTAAACTATGCCTCTCTGAAATCTACAGTAAGTGCATATATTTGCACGATTAGGACTCATCAATAATGTAACTTGGTGCACAACTTAAAAGGTAACTAAACATATCAGAAACCAGGTCTAAAGAATATCACAAGAATGAACAATGTGTAGAACTGACAAGTTTTCTTTTTCTCCCTGTTACCAAAGCTGTATTTCGCTAAACTTTTAACGGGTTAACTATGGGTTTATTCAGGCTTAACAAATTCCCCACATAAGAAAACCTGTTGAGCAATACATGTAAAAGGAAAATGTTTCTCTGAAATGCAATAGCCAAGTGAATTGTATATTCTAGAGTAATGTCTTACGTCCGTACTTATCCCAATATTAATTTTATGGCTGGAGAAACATTACATCAGAATCTGTCTACAAGAGCAGCATGAAGACAAGAAACCACAAGCTCAAGTACTGCTGGAGCAGTTCACAAAGTTGCAACATCTGTCTTCCACTTAGAGGTCAAATTAAATATCCACCTAACAGCTGAATTCCAATACTGGTTTTAAAAAGCAGAAGTTTTTCTTCAAGTGACATTTTGCACAATTACACCAGTAGAAATAGCTACAGCATGTCTTACATGCTTTAAAATTGCTTTAATATTTACGCATGGCTACAGGGAACAAACTACGCAGAGATAAGGGAGTCAAGCTTTTTAAAGACCTCAGCTACAACTGCTATGTAGGGTAGCAAAAAAGGAAGCAGTTTCTCAACTTTTCAACTTTAAGACATAAATACAATGCAATCTTATCACATAAGAAGCTTAAGAACAGAAAAGGAGCTCCTTTCTTACAATACTTTCAAGTACAAGTCATTCTTCTTCCAATGCAGTGAGATGAGAAAAGAGCAAAGTCTCTGTGTAACTCTGTGCTTGAAATCTCATCCTTACATTTGAAACACATTATGTAGCAATGTCTTAGTTTTACCAGTCAGGATTCAATTAAACTGTTACTGTACTGCATTGGAAGCACTGAAAGGTTGAAGCGTTTAATATTTTAAATACTGCCATGTGTTTCATCATACAACTCCAATACTCTAGATCCTTCATCTAGATTATTTTTAGCATATGCTATATTATGTGTTTGCAATATTATATAGCAGTTTCAATGTGTGAAATGATCAGTCATCTGTTTTTTTTCTGAAGCAGACCACCATAATTTCATTTTTGCACAAGAAAACTCACAGGAAAAAGGCTCCACTTTGCCCCATGAATCCATGTTAGATAGGGTTTTGAACCAAGATTAAGGGCAATATGATTCACTAGATCACAAGTTCATTACACACAGCACTTGGGACATCTCAAACTTTGAGATATAGTAGCTCTTTTTCTACAAAGAACATCCAAAACCAACCACTTTAGCTTTACACAGGTCCAGCTGCAGACATGTAAGTGAGCATTATTCCAGCAGGAATTATTCCTCTATACTTCTTTTAAAAACCAAAAAAATACCAACAACTATTGAATGAAATAAAATTCTAAGCCAAACAAACTAAATGACACAATTTCAGCCAAGCAACAGTGGGATCACTGCACTGAAAGGACAAGCTGCTTGCCTTAAGTGGGGGCGTTTTCCTCACCTTCCAGGCAGCTCAACTCTGCCAAAAGAGAGGAAGGGGCTGGAGGTGGTCAGCTGCCTCAGTTTCTCTCTCTGCATGGGGCAGGGTGGTGGTGGGGTGGACTGGAACATCTGCACTGCCTACAGAGCTCTTTTTGCTGGCTCTGTCTCCCAATATGTGCCATGGAACAGCACTGTCATTCAGGTGAGTCAAGAGCAACTACCCTAACCTCTCCCTCTCTTAACTGCACCTTCATATAGAGCAGTGAGTGAAATCCTTCGTAATCTGCCTACCAGAGAAAGGAAGCAAGTGAGTGGGCAGAGGCTTCTCTCTCTGGGCAGCAACACTAGGCCCCCAACCGTCACCAAATCCTACGGAAAGGGGGGAGGCAGGCAGCAGTGGCTGCTTTTGCAATGTGCAGCTGCTGCCTCCTCTTGGCTTGCAAACTCTCTCTAGAGAGGCTTGTTGATGCCCAGATAGTGAGCTGACAGAGAAAAGAGCAGCTGCCACCTCTTCTTGCTGAATTTCTTACCTGCACTCTTGTCCTGAGCAAGATCTGGTCCTCACAGTTTCATCGCCCAGAACAAGAGGACAGGTAAGCAACTGCAGACAGTAGCACTTGTTCTTCTGAACCAAGCACTACTCACTTATCCAATTGCCTTGGCATGCAAGCAACAGCTGTCCTGCACCACTGGACCTTGTCTGAGCAGGACAAGGTTTTGATATGCAAGGCAGAGAGCATGCACGCAGCCAAGGAGCCCAAACCCCCCATGGGCTTCTGCAGCACCTTAGCAGCAACTTGCCAGGGGCTGGGTGCCCAAGGGGTCCTCCTAAGACACTCACAGCACAGTGGCAATGGGCACCCCTATTTTTGCAAGCACCAGGTGCAGCAATTACACACACACACCCCATACACACATAACCCATCTTCACCTCCAACCATGTGGCAACCTGTTCCAGAATAAAGTTGCCTCAAATAGGGAATCATGTGGCAGGAGATCTGGTCAACAACCACAGTTTTATACCATCAGCACTTAGGATGCATGCCTTGGTGCAAGGAAGGGACTGAAGTTCAGCAGAGGAGCATATGCTATGGTGCCACATTCAATCCCAGCGACCGGTGGGGTGGGAAAAAGGACTAGCAACAAGTACAGGAACCCCCCGCCGCCCCCCCAAATAAAATAATAAAAATAGTACGCTTGCAAAATGTAGAGTCACTACTCATGTGAGGGATGTTTGGCTTTGACTTTTTCCCCTGTCTCCAAAAGCCCTACCCAACCACCAATACCCGGAGCCGGGATCTTTCACAGTTTCTACAACGAAAGCCAGCAGGATGACACCACTCTGGACGACCCACCCAGAAGCCATGCTAACCATGCATGTTACACGGGGGACGAGCCTGGCTGCGAAGGGCAAGCTCTCTGCACCATGCCCACTCTAGCCAACTTGCAGGTGAGCGTGCGGAGCAGAGGAGCCCCCCTGGACACTGGCGCACGAACCACGTCGGTGGGCGAAGAGTGTTGGAGGGCGGCACAAATTAAACTCCGCGCTTCTTCCAGGCTGTTCCCGTGACTTTGCGTGCACACACATACACACGCCGCTCCACACCCGGAGCAGCTCAGAAGCGCGGCTTCTCCGAGGGGAGCTGGCCAGGCGCTCTTGAATCCCCGCCTCGCCCCCTTCTCCCGCTCCCGGCAGCCCGTCGAAAAAGGCGAAGGCACTCACCGCGTAGTAGAGGCAGGGCTTCACGTTCAACACGGGGCCCCCTGCCAAGGCCGGAGGGGAGCCCCCCAGGTCGCCCCGGCGCTGCAGCATGGCCGGCGGGACTCTCCCTCGCCCCGCTTGGCGCGCGCGTGTGTGTTGTGTGCGTGCCTGTCTCACAATCACTCCCTCCGTCCCTCTCACACGCGCGCAAGGCGTCCCAGAGGCGGCAGCCGCTCCTCCGCCTCCCGCGGAAGCCAGCGGCGCAGCATCACCCTCGCAAACTACTTTCCCCGCCGCCGCTTCAGCCCCGCGGATCCACGACGGGGATTAAGCCAGAGCCGCGGCAGGCGAGGTTGCCGCCTCCTCGGGGCGGGGCCGCCGCATCCCGCCCTCCTAGCGGCGCTTGGCTGGGACCAGTGGAGTTGGGAGAGAGAGGAGAAAAGGGGGCGGGGAGGAGAGGGGGGCGCTCGTAACCCCCTCCCCCTCTGCTCCGCAAAGGGAAGAGCTGCCTTTCGGTCGCCGTCGTTGACAAGGCGGAGGCAGCGGCTCCACCCATAAGGCAAAGAGGATGCCTCTCTGTATACGAATATGCCGTGTCTGTCTTCTAAAACGACAACAGAGCCCTCTCACTGGTGGCACCCAACTGCCCCTGCCCTCTGTCCCACTTGCAGGCCCACCATGGGTGCTGCCGTATGCACCCCAAAGAAAGAAAACACACACACACCTACCCCTGATGGGCTCCTGTCAAAGTGCTATTTTTGTTTCAGAGATCTTGCCGTGTTGAACACAACTTGCCCACCTAGAACAGGAGCTGACTCCTAGGGGGTGAGGTCCCTTCAAATATTTTAGGGGGCAGCTCCCCAAAGTTGAATTGCCATTTGAATGCTGTATACGCAGACATCTTGTTATCGATTATGCAGGGCAGGGCTTACCTTCCCCCCCACCCAAAAAACACGCATTTGATTCAGGTTGGCACCCCTGCCACCTTGCAATATACTTTGCCTCTTCTGTGCTCCCTCTCCAGAATTTTGTTTTTTCTTCAGATGCTAGCACTGAGGCCTTCGAGTCCTTTCCACACTTTGATCACAGTTAACACAGACAAACTGGATGTCTCCAAGGGTGCTATGACTGTTTGGATACGACTTTGTGCCTTTGACAGCCGAAGCTTTCCAACAACTTAATCTCAGGGCTGTGGGTTTGAGCCCCACAAGGGTCAAAAAGTTTCCTGCATTGCAGGGGGTTGAACAAGATGACCCTCATGGTCCCTCCCAACTCCACAATTCTATTATTCTAACTATAGCTTTGCCCCAGAAGAGAGAGGTAGTCAAGAAAGCCAATCCCTTTGTGCCTGGGTGAAGCACCAGAGCCCTGGAGGGCCCAGGCTAGAAAAGGAGACAAAAGCTTAGGCCCTGGGTCCCATTCGAAATGAAAGCCAATGGAAGGGGCAGTCTACACACCAGCTCTGTCTACTAAGCTAAGAGGTGCCCGTTTTCTTTGTCTTGCCATCACTAGTGAACTGAACATACAAAACAGACATACAAAGGTGTCAGAAATCATCGGGAGAAGGCAAGCCAACTAACATGAATGGCAAGCCAACTATTATGAATGGGCAGGCAGAGCAGACTTTAATCCAACGTGTATTTCCAGATATAGAGCAGCAGCTTAGGGCCCAAGTACTTGAAGTCAGTGGCGTAGCGTGGGGGGTGCAGGGGGGGCCGGCCACACCGGGCGCAACATCTGGGGGTTAGGGTTAGGGGGCGCAAATCCACGGGTTAGGGGCGCAAATCCACGGGTTAGGGGGCACAAATTACTTGCCTTGCCCCGGGTGCTGACAACCCATGCTACGCCACTGCTTGAAGTCACAGATAGCATGATAGTCTCCTACTATCTCCTGTGCCAAACCTTGAGGTCTAGCTAGGGATGATAGGGGTTGTAGTCCAAAAACAGCTGGAGACATAAGTTTCGGAAGCCCTGCCCTAGATCGTTAGTCTTCAACTGGTGGGTTAGGAGCTGCTACTGGGCCACAGTCTGGTTTAAAGTAGGTAACAAAAGCAGCAGCACTAATGCCAGACAAATAGAAGGCAAAAATAAATAAGAAACGGGTCCCAAAATACATGTTTGGGTTAAAGGTAGGGGCCTGGTCTGTAAAGCTGGAGACTACTAGCCTAGAGGTACAATGATCACCAACTGAGTTGAGTTTTTGTCATAAACTTAGAACACACGTATGCACCCAGGCTGTTGGGACATGCTCCTGTTTTGGGCTGGATCCATTGTTTGGACATCTGCTGCAGTTCCATTACTGTGAATTTTAAATCTTCGGCTTTTAATTTGTGAAACTGGTCAAGTAACAATTGATGAGTATTTTATTGTTTTCGTGATGTGCTATGAACTGACACGCAGTCTGCAAATGGAATCAATAAAATAGCTTGGTATGAAGTTCCAAAATCAAGACCGGCACAGAATCTGGGCAGGAGGCCCATGAAGCGCTGCGTCTTATTCCCAACTGTGGCTAGCCTGCTGTTGCCAAGCAGGCCATGAATGTGACGGTACGGTTGTATTGCCCCCCCCCCTTATTTTGCTGTTTTATCTTTTGTAAACTGCTTTTACAAGTTGTTGTTTTTTTAAACACAGCAACAACAATCAAGTGGCATATAATTTTTATGAAACAGACAAACAAGCAGTCTCTCCAATCTAGCACCTCCTTCCCAGTGCATAGTATTTGGGTGTACACTGCTCCTGCTCATGGAAGCTCCATTTAACTATAACTCCCATAAAGAGAAAGTGCCACAGCTATATAGAAAAAAGTCTGTATAGAAGAAGAAAAGTCATCACATAGGAACGGTACATCAATGCACTACCATTCTGACCATTTGTGATCCACCAAACAACTGGTATTCAATTGCCTCTGAAAGTGGAGGTAGAACACAGTGCTAGTCTCCTACAATAAGTTGTCTAGTCCCCTTTTAAAGCCATCCAAATTGATGGTCATCACTATATTGTATGGGAACAAATTGCATAGTGCAATTATTTGCCGTGCAAATAAGTTTTTCTTTGTCTGGAATTTTCACTGAATGCCCTGCTCCCTGAGTTCTAGTCTTAAGGGATGTAGAAAAACCTCCCTCTATCTCCCCTACATCATTCCTTCTAAAATCATTCCTTCTAAAATCCAGGCCTGCAAATTTTTGAAGCATCAGAACTAAGGTTTGCACTTAAATTTTTCTGTGGAAGGTTTTCAAAATCTGTTTGGAACAAATGTTCGCTTTTATTGGAAAATGATGCTTTCATCTGGAACATTTTCTGACCTACTGGATTTAGTGTTTATATTCAATAATGACAATTTCCTGCTTCTGATTTATTCTTAGACATCCTGGGCTCTAACTAACAAAACTAGTCCCCAAATAGAATTTGAAATATATCAGCAAATGAATAATGTTTCACCTTTCCCACCCATCATTCTGCAGTTAGTTAACAACCTAGCCGGGCTTATTAAACTGTGCTCTGTATGATTCTAATACACTGGTTTGTGAGATGAAATCATTAGAAAATGATACTTAAGTATTAGAAACTACAGCTTCTAAAAAGAAGAAAGAAAACTGCAGTTGCCAGCATAATGAATTCTTCTGCCTCAGTTCTGACTATATTCATGCTGTCTTAAGACAATAATTCTGGCAGAGGACCATTGTAAAACCCACCTACTGGTTTCTGTTCTGAGTGGTAATATGACTAATTATCAAAGCAGCTTGATGCTTGTAAGCCTGGACTATGCTATAAGATGTTACTGTACTATTTTTTAAAAATAGAATTAACTTTAAAACCACCTTCATCTATGGAACAAAGAATTACATATTTAGTGTTTTCAACTTTTCTCTACCTTATGCAATTACAATATCATGCTAAATTAGATTGCATTGTATGATACCGTACTGTACTATCATAGCGTTTTACAAGCCTATTAAGCACTATACAATATATATAGACTACCCCAAAGAGGCCAAACTTGCAAACTATCTAAAAAGACATGCTTCTTCACTAAAAAGAAGAATCAAACCTTTTTTAAAAATAGAGAAACTGATACAAGAATGTGTCTACTGTACATAAATACATTTAAATGTGATTCATTCCACAATTCTATTAATATTTACTTAGAAGTTAGCCCCACTGTACTCAGCAAGGTTTACTCCTAGGCATGTGATCATTGCTGCTAACTTAAGATGGCAATATGAATACAGCTACTACAGAACTGTGGAAAAACCAGGTAGTATCTGCCCTACACATGGGGAATAGGGTATCACTCCTAATATACCATTTACATTTGTTGGACTGGTCATGTTGTGCCTGATTATCATCTTCCAAAGCAACTACTCTATTCTGAACTTAAAAATGAAAAGCGTAATGCTGGTGGTCAACAAAAGAGGTTTAAAGACTCTCTCAAGGCAAATCTAAAAAAATGTAGTATAAACACCGACAACTGGGAAACACTGGCCTGCAAGCACTCCAATTGGACAACAGATTTTACCAAAGGTGTCATGGGCTTTGAAGACACCCGAACTCAGGACGAAAGGGAGAAACACCGTGATCAACTCCCACCGGGAAACCTATGTCCCCACTGTGGAAGGACATGCGGATCCAGAACTGGCCTCCACAGTCACTTATGGACTCACTGTTAAGACCATGCTCATGGAAGACAATCTTACTCAGCTACGAGTGATCACCAAAGAAGAAGGAAGAAGACTCCTAACATACCATTTACATTAGCTTTTGTTGTTTTGGTACTTATCAATGGCATATGATCTAACTCTGAATGTGACTAACATTGGACATTGCCTTTAATATACCGTAAACAGATAGACATAAACACATTGTTACAGTCAAGAAATGAAATGTAATGCAAGGTGGGGCATGATGCAATAGAATCTAGGTATTCCAAACTTAACTTTTATCTATAATTGTTCAGCTTTTCAAGAGGTTCAAATGGCCTTATTTGCATGAGACGCTGAGGTAATTTCAGATAGGTGATAAATTTCTACCGAGGATGCAGGGCACACAGTGTTGCCGTAAGCAAGTTGATGTCTAACATCAGCCTCAGTTCCCCATCTGCTAAATGGAAATAATGGTGGGTCCCTTCACATTGTTTGGATGGCAAATACACCAAAATATTGTTGCGCCCTTTGAAAACTGAACGTTCTAATGTAAGTAACAAATAGTAACCATTTTGAAATATATAAAAATCAGTTCGGCTATTTTCCCACTCAGCCATGATCCTTCCATTTGCAAAATAACAAAAGCTGCTTCCACTAAAGGAATGTATAAACAAAACCAATTTCCCAAGAAGAAAAGTATTGTACAAATATAGCTTGCAGCTACACTCTGAATGGAGAATAACATGCTAATCCTTCTGAGCTGCAGGCCGCACGTAGAAGACATCCAGAACAGTTCCTAACGGCTGCAAGTAACCCATGAATTTTGGTTGAAAGGAGTAAGAAGAGAGGCAGATGTGTCAATAGTGAAGAAGGAATGCAAGTGAGCACTTTGGCTGCTTTGCCAGAAGTAGCTCCTCCTGGACAAGAGTAGTCTAGCCACAGCCATTCATTTTGTGGTATCTTCCTAGCTGGATTACTGTACAGTGGTACCTCGGGTTACATTCGCTTCAAGTTACATACGTTTCAGGTTACAGACTCAGCTAACCCAGAAATAGTGCTTCAGGTTAAGAACTTTGCTTCAGGATGAGAACAGAAATCGTGCTCCGGCGGCGCGGCAGCAGTGGGAGGCACCATTACCTAAAGTGGTGCTTCAGGTTAAGAACAGTTTCAGGTTAAGAATGGACCTCTGGAACGAATTAAGTACTTAAGCCGAGGTACTACTGTAATGCTTTTTGTGTGAGGCTGCTCTTGAGGAGACCACAGAAGTGCCAAATCATGCGGAATTCAGCTCCCAGAATTTAATTTTTAACTAGTATTGTCAGATTCATTTGTATAACTGCCATTTTAAGAAAGCTGCATTGGTTACACATTTGCTTTTGGGTCCAACTCAAGATGCTGATGATACTTAAGTTTAGAACCCTAATTAAACAGCTTTAGACCCAAACTGTTGAAGAAACTCCTCAGTCCATGCTAGCCTCTTTGCCAAGGCCCTGGTCCCATGTGCCTTCCTTATCAGAAGTGTGTTATGTAATAACAAAGAAGATGACCTTTTCAGTCATGGCAGCCCAGCTTTAGAATGACCTCCCTAAGGAAGCATGGCTGGCATTTATTTCACTAGTCCTTCTATGCCAGGTGTTGAAATATTTTTATTTTCTCAGGCATTTATGATGATGGTGTTCTATTGTTTCGTAGTTTATATTTGTTGTATACCACCCTGCAATCTGATTTTATAAAAGGGCAAATTTAAAATATGAAAATAAACAAGTAAAATAAGGTGATGGCTGACACATTGGTCATGGAAGGCTTATGCTAGGTTACATTAAACAAGCATATCCTGAGAGCAGGGATGTCAAATTCGTAGAGCATCTATGGTCTGGTGTTTAGCAGGGCTGGCCCACCCATGAGGCAAGGTGAGATCATCACCTCAGGCAGCAGGAATCCAAAGGGCAGCAGATCTGGCCTCCAAGGAATGCCTCCAACGTGAAGATCTACATTGGGAACAAGGGGAGAATACAGATCCCACCCTTGTTCCCAATGTAGATCTGTATTCTCCCCTTGTTCCCAATGTAGATCTTCACGTTTTGTGGTTCACCCCAGGTGCCCAAATAGGCCAGCCCTGGTGTCTGGACTAGTGACTGAACCTCTGGATGACATGAGGCTTTAAATTAAGGCAATCTTCTGCCTTATAGAAAACTACATCATCCAGCATCAAATACATCACAAAGCAGCAAGATCAACGGTAACATCATGACGACTTTATTAGAAGTTAACCATGTGAACCTCACCTTTCATTCTTCCATACTTAGGAATAGTTAAGTAAGGACCAAGTTAAGTGTCATTTCTTGTCCCAATCCTTAAACATGATCTCATTGTCAACGGAACTCCAAACTCTGTGCAGTGGCCTTCACATTATCTTAATTATTCAAAGCTTGCATAATCTACCAGGAACATCCTCTGTACAAGTCAAAGTTAGAATAATTGTAAACCTATACCTACTTCCCTGGGAGAAAGTCCAGTTGAATTGAATGGGACTTGCTTTTCAGTAATCACATATGCATAGAGGTTGCAATGAAAAGTAGTTAAACTGAATTGTGTCAAAGTTACTTCAGTGAGCTAATGTTCAAATAAACTATTTTGCTGAATACAATGGGAAAACATGACTTTTTGACTACAGTCATCACTGTTGGCAAATGAGCTTATAGAACTAAATATAAACTGCGAAGAGTTAAAAATTTTGGCACACTGGCCACAGATAAGCATGAGCAGGAATCTAGCTCCCACTGGCTTTGATTCCTTTGCTTCCCCTGCCCTCTTCCTCTGAATAATAGTCTCAAGGGAAAGTTTTGGGAATAATAATTTGAGTACTCAAGCAAAGCCAGAACACAGATAGATTGCCAGACTGAATCCTGAGAGCTGTGCCTTTAAAAGAAAAATTAAATGAAGCTTACATTCAGTCACTGAAGCTGCTCTGCAGAACAGCTGCAAGATGTTGCAAGGAAGGGAGGCCATTTACTTTCTCATTTATTCTTCTAGTGGTCCTAAAATATGTAATTGGTAATGCAAAAACTTAAGTGCTACAAGACCTCTTACTGGTGGGGGGAAGTAGAAAGTGGCGGTAGTTTTGCTTTCCTGATTTCAGGCGTTTTATTTCTACTGCCTTTGAAAAAGCAACTCTCCGTGTGGGTATCACGCAGCGACAGAGTTAAATTAAAATCCAAGCAACATTCCAAGGATAGCAGAATGAGAGTAACCTCAGTATTGTTTTCTTAAGATCTCAAGTTGCCAACGAGGCAAAATGAAGTAATGCACTCTGTCAACATATAGCATGCTCCACAAGCAAGGTCACTTATCCATGCAATTAGAAAAAGTGTTTAAAAAGAAACTACTTAAACAGTCATAGTGAAAGGGCAGAATAGGTACCATCATTACATGAAAGATATTTTAAAGACAAGCTCTAAAGTCCCAGATACTTCAGAAGTGGATGGACAACAGACATCCTGAAGCTACATTTTAGCTGAACACTTTTTAGATTGCTTCTTGTTTACACAATCTGTTTTGGACTGGGATTTAAATATCAATGAGTTTCAAAGGGACAAGCTTTCTCTAAATCCTAAAGAAAGTAAATCACTTTCTATGGCACTTCTTTCCATCCCAGGGGGGAAAAATGCTTCTCTCTTTCTGTTTTTGCAAGCCAAGATAGCTGGACGGCCTAGCCTAGAACAGATTAAGCTGCTGTCCCACATTTGCAGACCTCTTCATATTTAAAGTTTGCTGAGCCAGACATCTTGGGGTTTACGGAGCCAGCCCAGTCATATAAGCTATTTCTACAAGCCTCAGGTAAATACACACAGTATCTATTTCATTCAAGAAAGTGCTTTTCTTTGTCAAAAGAAAATTAAGTCAGCCTTAAACTGAAATCTAAACACATTCAGTACATTTCTGTTTGTTTGTTTTTCCTCCATTTGGGGAAATGATTTCATCAAACTCACCGGTACTCTTCCCTTAGAAGTTCGTGGAGGGATGGCTAAAAATTAACAGACCACCAGTGTGCAGACGTGATGGTTTCTTCCACATAACATTCACTGTGGGTATCTATGTGTGTAAAATGCCCCTCCCTGAACATGGAAAACTCAAATGGCCCTATAAATGAAAGTGAAGAATTAGAAGTCAACAAATGTGGGCTTTTCTTATTTTTCAGCAACTGATCCCCATCTAGAAGCTCCTGGCAGTACACTACAACCAGCACCTAACATTTCAGAAGCACAATGCAAGCCACAGGTAGAGTGTTTTGCTAATCCTCTTCCTGCATTTGTAATGGCAGTGCAGTTGTGCAAGTCCCCCAGCGATACAACACGTGACAACACTTAATGCAGTGTAAACTTCAGCATGACAATTGCATAGTGAGACAGACAAACTAAATGGCAAAGGGGAGGAAATTAGTGACAAAGCAGAACTCACTGCGCACATGGCTAAAACACTGGTTATTCACTCACATCTTAAAACTCAAGCCAGATTGGAATGCTTATTACATTATCCCTATGTTTATTACATTATTCCTATGCCTCCCAGATTTGGGAATTCAAAATGACTCTGTATTTTTAGAAGAACAAAAGTCAATAACCTGCTGAGCTTGTTATCAACATTGGACAGGCCCCTGATGCATGTGCAGTTTCGTCCCCATGGTTACGAAAAGAGGGACAAGATTGAATGGATGAAAAAAAGCTGTAAAACCTTAATGTGTCAACTCCAGAATTCATCTTAAACACACCCCATGTTAAATCAGAAGGCAGTTTTGGAATACAGTACACAAAAAGAACCCAATGTATGATGTTATGTACTAAGCTTGGATCCTAGAACAATAGGTAAGTAGGATCCTAGAATGCGACAACTGATTGGCTTGCAGCAGCAGCCCAATCAGACCCCAGGAGGAAGTTAATCAGCCTATCAGGCTGGTAGGATCATAGAATGCAACAACTGATTGGCCTGCAGTAGCAGCCCAATCAGGCTCCAGGAGGGAAGCAGAATCAACCATTCAGACAGGACTCATTGTGTAAAAAATGTATATAAAAGCCTGAGGTTTGGGGGGGAAATTCAGTCACTGTTTTACAAGCTGCCATAAAGAGCATGAAATCACTGCAGGACTCTATGGGTATATTTCATACGATAATGGGAAAAAAACAAGAAATATAACTTCTTCCCTACAGAGGGGCACAACCCTCTATTGAAATATATGCACAAATAATTTTCTGTACATTCTCCTATTAAACAGACTTAAAAGGAACTTGCTTGAGAGTTGAAGGAGTTACTGGAATTTTCAGGTTTAAAATCACAAAGTAGATTTTATTATAACCTAACTCAATTGTATGTTTGTAAAGTTAGCATTAGGTAGCAGTTTGCATCACGGTGGAAGACAGAAGCTCTTGCCACCGCAATAGAGGCAGCTGGTGTGACGGGGTGGAAGTTGTGTGCCAGAAAGCCACACCAGTACAAGTGTCATTGTTTTAACTTAATTCCTGAAAATGAGAGTCATATCACTGTCTGTTCAAAGTAAGTACCAATGAACTCAACGGTGCTTATTCTTAGGTAAGACGATACAGCACTACAGTCTAAAAGACAGTGATAGCAAAGTATGTACCAAGTTAACATTTCTGTAGGAATAAGAAATACTGTTCTTAACATTACCATGGTTGGTGTGACAGTTTTTTGGACACAAAAATGGGAGAGATTTCTTTCATGGATAACCCTATGAAATGAGCTGGTTTCCTCATTATAAAGTTTTGTATCTTCCCACCAGAAAAGGCATCTGTTGGAAGATGTCTGCAAGTGAGAATTCCAGCTTTAGGTGGACCACTTTGTAGGTTATTTAAGCTGTATTTATGTATAGAACATCTGCATAAACAAGTTCTATAGGAAGGTATAACAGGAAAGGCCTTATATAGAATCAGACTGCATAGTCAAATAAAGGTCTAAGAGGACTTTCACGCTCTACTGCTGAAAATGTTTTACAGCAGAGGCTGTAAATTCAGAAATACTGGTGTAATTCTGTGCAGTGGAGCTCTCTGTGGGATGCCTGGAGCACAATAATTTTTAGGGGGTGGAAATCTTAACCGCTGCTATAGACAACAAAGGATTTCTCCAAAGAGATTACATTAGAGCTTTTCAGAGGAGAATCCACCAGAGAGATTCCAAACTGAAGATTTGAGAGCAGAAAAGGAACTTGGGAGAAGAGGGGTTGTGAATAAAAACAACCACACACATGCACACCTGCCCCGAAGAGCATAAGGAGAACAGCAGCTTTCTTTCCCCATGTAGAAGTCATCCAGCTGCAACGCCACAGCCAAAGGTGTGATGGAGACAAGAGTCTACAGCAGCTTGTGAGCCCCGGCTGTGCAGTAAGAGACAACTCTCCATTGCAGGGGGTTGGATTAGATGACCCCCGTGGTCCCTTCCAACTCTATGAGCCTATGAGCTCACCTGTGAATAAGTCATTTATTGGACTCCATCTGCCCCCTTCTGTACCAGTTTAAAGCCTTGCCAAAGTGCATGAGTTACTCCCGTCCCCCGTCCTTCTATAAGTAAACACCAAGTGTCATTTCCCCAGTTATGTTGCCCACTGTTTTTTCTACCCATTACAGGAAACACGGGGCCTGTGGCATTCTTTCCCTTCCCTTATCCCAACACCGTTTGAAGCAGCCTTTGTCAATGTGATGCCCTCCAGTGGTTTTGGAATACAATTCCCATCAGACAAGAGTTGTCATCAAAAACACCTGGAGAGCACCAGCCGGGTCAAGACTTTGAATCCAAGTCTCATAATTTATCTCCACAACAAAGGATTGTTGAGGGGAGGGGGGAAGTCATGACTTACCCATTTGAAACTATATGCAAGGCATTTGTTATACAGTATTGCAGAGCTACCGCCACTTAAGCAGTAGGAATGACCAAAGAGACTCAGCTCCTACATAGTGTGCTCCTCTTTTCAAGAAACCACCACAAGCTTCAGAGCCTTTGATTGCTTAAGGCAGACCTTAGGATATAGAGGGACGAGGAATGACACCTATACGCCTTTACTCACAGAATAATCTTTCTGCAAATTTACCACCAACTTGGGTAAATAAGTTGACAGCAAAGATAAAAACAAATCAAGCCATGCTTGGCTATCTGCTGAAAAAGAGCAGTGTGATTACAAAAAAATGATGTAATCTTCCAGCCATCTTGGCCGCAATTTAATTTAGCACATCAGCTAGCGTGGCCGAAGGACATCAACCTTCACCAACCTTGTGCCACACAGTTGTTTTGGATTGCAACTCCCACATCATCCCCAGCCAGCATGGAAGGGGGGGGGGAATCCACCATTCACTGCTCAACGGTCTGAAGATCTCAGTGCCCTTTCTACATTTGACTGCATGACTTAAAACTGTCTTGTTTAGATACCTATTTGGGCATATGGAGAGCCAGTGTGGTGTAGTGGTTAAGAGCGGTAGTCTCGTAATCTGGGGAACCGGGTTACCGGCTTCGTGTCTCCGCTCCTCCACATGCAGCTGCTGGGTGACCTTGGGCCAGTCACACTTCTCTGAAGTCTCTCAGCCCCACTCACCTCACAGAGTGTTTGTTGTGGGGGAGGAAGGGAAAGGAGAATGTTAGCCGCTTTGAGACTCCTTAAGGGGAGTGAAAGGCGGGATATCAAATCCAAACTCTTCTTCTTCTTCTTCTTATATTGATCTATATGTTTAGATTAGGTTTTATGGCATATTCTTATTGTTAATGTCAGCAGGCAATGTCAGTACTGTGCAGTCTTGATAGCTCTCTCTCTGTGTATTACACAGAAAATGCAGGTGGGCAATGAAGGCTTAAAACATTCCCTTCCTGCAAACTGGAATCCTCATAATCCATGCACCCTGTATTTGATTTTTTTTTAAAAAAACACACAGCACAGTTGCCAATCACACTGTTATTGCAACATATAGGTAGCACTTGGATTCCCATGGTACTTCCAAATTCTACTGATGTCAAGAAAGCAAGCTGAGAGATAAACACATCCATGAAGGATAAGGACGCTGAGTGAATTCATTACTTCGGTGTAATTTGGATATTTAATCCCAAATCCAACAATGTACCATACTGACTTACTGATTTCATGACAAAATTACGGTATGTTTTTGTAGAGTTACCTCTAATGTATTGTGTAATTGGCTGGGAAAAGATGTTCGCTTATATCAACGCCCCCAAGCAGAAAATTTTAGATTATTGCTAATTTATCACATTGTGCTCATTTTATCTTGGCATTCTTGTGAAACATTAAAGAGGCTATTAAGGGAGAGTGGGATTAGCTCCCCCCCCCCCCATTTCAGACTATGCTTGATTATTTGTTAAGGGGTGCCTATGACTCTAATTATTATAAGCAGAAGTATAGAAACAATCTGATGCAATGTGCCAATTCAATGCAGAGCTGCAGTTTAGTCTTGCACACCGCACTGTCTAACCTTGTTGCAAATAACACCCAATGCTCTTTATAAAATCGTTCAATGCCTTTTAATCTTGAGGTTGAGAATGCCAAGTTATGAGCCCGTAAGACATCACCTTTATGAATTAAATCAGGGGTAGGCAACCTAAGGCCCATGGGCCACAAGCGGTTCACGGGGATCTATTAACCAGCCCACAAGCCGCCCCCGAACCGAGCGCAGGGACTTGCTTCCATGGTGCTGGAAATCACATCTACGCTGATGCTGAATATCGCATCTGCACAGACACAGATGCCAGAAATCGTGGGCACACGTGCAATCTGGCCCACAGAGGGATCTCTGCTGGAGTGAACCAGCCCAGGCAAGGTAAACCTTGCCAACCCCTGAATTAAACTATGCTCAAAAGTAGTTTTACTCATGTTTAAATGGTTACATTATATGGAAGTTATTGACCACTGGTCCAAAGGGAGAAGCAAAACAGGTGTGCATCACATACATATTCTGCCTTACTAAGTTTATGAGACACAGCCAAAGTACCCCCTACATATACAAAACCGATACATCAAGGAGAAATAAAGGCCAATTGAATTCAATTGTGTGCGCCTGATGTGATGGTGCCAGACCTTGAACATATTACCACGTGTCTTTCTCCCATCCAAGCCGAGTCTCAGATCCTCACGTTTGCTTGAGAAACAGTGTAAAAGCAATTGACTGCCGTAGTTTTCCATATGACACACCAAGACCTCACATTTTCAGATTCTTTTATATGTTTTAGCTATGTCAAGAACAACTAGCAATTCACTTTCAGCATTCCAAACCTTTATTGACATTTATGTTGTTTACTCAAGTTCCATCCTGTTTTGTCTCTTGGTATTCTCTTTGTGTCTCGGATGAACAGCAGCATGGAAAAGCTTGGTGTGCAAAACTGGAATTTAACCCCTCATGCAAAAAGAAACAAGCCAATACAAATCCAGGCACAAATTTTGTTTTTATAGCCTCTCTCAGAAATGAATAGTATGGGGTTCCCAGGCACTAAGACTGTGTGCGGAATGCCACAGTGCATAAAGGAAAGTGTCCAGTCTTCGGGAGAGGCCCTGAAAACAGACTCCTAAGACCAATATTGCTGTTGGCTTCAAACAGACGTGCTCACACACCCTACTGGCAAGAAGATACTACTGTGGCTGCCAGAAAGCAGACAAAAGGTAAACGGAAGGTGAGAGACCAAAAGGTTCTTTAAGCAGGGTAGGAGAGGAAATCTTACAAACAAGAAATATTGAATTAAGAAACTGGAAAGCAGAGTTTGTATTCAGAATCATTCCATTTTCTTTTTAGTGGCTCTGTTTTCTTCAAAATTGCTCAGATACCACAGGTCATTCACATATTCCCTGGTGCATCTATGCTTAGCCGCGGAAAGTCAGCCAAAATGTTCCCAGTATTTTATCAATAACTAATGAGACAACTGCCCAGGGCTCCCCAGCAGTAACCTGGGATCCAGGGCAAAACATAGTCTTGTGGCCCTCTTACTGCACCTCCTCCCAAATACTATCAATAGAAAACAGAGTGGCCGCTCACCTGTCACTCACCTGACATCACTATGACATCAGGTGATACTGTGCTCTGAAGCCATGATTGTCAGAACTTCAAAACACAGGACTGTCTGAAAACCTTTTGTTTTTGTAAGATTCCCATACAAACCTCTTCCTGAATCAGGGCTTCTGGTTCCACTCTGCCTTAACTCTTCCAGGTTAGTGAAGTTTGTAACCTGAAGCATTTGTAACATCAGGCGTTTGTAACTCGAGGTGCCACTGTAATTTGGTATTTGAAAGAATGGTATTAATAATTGTATTATAAATTGGTATTGTTTTAATGGGTTTTGCATGGGATTCTGCTGTCTTGGTATAGCCAATGCAGTATCTAATCCAATCCTCCCACCAGGGGTACCAACTTGAATATTGGGGGGGCCCAAGTAACCCCTGCCCCACATAATTGATCACAAGATGCAATAAATGGACACCATTTGAATGGCAATGCCCATCAACTTTGGGGGAGCCTATAAATCCAGAGGCAGATTTTTGAGGGCCTGGGTTCTATCACAAACTTTTGTTTCATTACCTGAGCATGTAAACTGAGGCCATGTCTCCTACTGTTGCCTTTTCCTTGCAGAAAAACCAGCACTAAAGTGAAACATTTCTGTAACGGTAATGCAACTGTGAGTGCTTTAAAATACAAACAAGTGATTTGTTAGGGGAACAATGGGGAAAATCTGTACAAATCATGGAAGCAAATAGGGATGGTTTTAAGACTATCTGACAGAATCCTTTATCTGTTCTTATATTGTCATATTTGTACAATTGCTTGCCTCTCCTGCACTCAGGTTGGTCCTCTAAGCCTTGGGTGATTTCACAAAAAAGTACCAATCTTACCTTGAATCAAAATTTCTTAATCCAGATTTTTAGAGCTCTAACTAGAGAGTCCAAAAGACCGATAGCCTTCCCTGTGCAAAAGCATTCTTATCTCAAGGACTTGAACGCATATTTGCTTCTCCAAATAACCTACATACCCTCAAAGCAGAACTGCTAGGAACGTGGAATTCTGTCAGCAGGGGTGCTAATGGGAAATGAAGTTCCTGACTCATACGTTCTATTATGCTCCCCTTCCAGCTTCTTTAAAGTTGACCTGTCCTGCCCCCTGAAATTATGCTTTCTCCCCACAAAACAGAAAGTATGGATTTGAAAAGAATTTATCTCAGGGGAGAGAAAATCCACAGGAAGAGGACTGAACAGACTAGCCCACAGGGTCAGACCTTTGAATATTTAACATGCTCTGTTCCTTAGCTGGAAGAGAGCTGGGAGCAGGTCTCATCTCAGCCAAAAAAACTTCTAGGCCATGTGCTGTTGGGGCTTTCTTTTTGTTTTACAATCTAATAATCGGTTGGTGTGCCTTATGATTAAAATAAAATAAATGGCAGTGGAGGGAGAGAACGGGACATTTTCTAAATGTGTCTATCATTTTCTGTTAACCTAATGTTATGTACTGAGGTTCTCACCCTGGGCCAGCAGGAGGATACTGTGGATAGTTTTGTATGCAAATGAAGGATCGAAAAGTGACGTTCAGTGATTGGATAGTTTTAGAAAATGGCAACAGTTACGTTGTTCTGGAGCTCTATATAAGCAGGCTGACTGAGCCCCTCAGCTTAGTTCTGTTCTGGCATCTGAATGAAGAAGAGCTGTTTGAAGAATCGCTGTGTCGTCTAATATGTTTGCCTCTCTAAACGAAATAAACTGTCCTTCCCGCAATCCCAAATTTCACTTGTGAATGGAGTGATGTAGCACTGCATGCAGGCTAATGTCACTACTAGGAATGGTTTTACATTATATTATGGTTTTATAATTTTATATTATGGTCTTTTTTTGCCCATCCTAGAATCTGGAAATTATAGCACTTTCCCCCATATATATATATATATATATATATATATATATATATATATATATTAACTAGGAATGTAAAAAAAGAGGTGACAGCTTTAAAAGAAACTCGCCTTTAATGACATCAGTAGCTGTAATTCCTCATACCATTAAGTTCCTGGGCCAATTCCAAAACTACTCAAGGTGACACAGTACCTACAAATTAATCATCAGAATTGGATGGAACTCCAGATGGTGCCAAATATATTACATGCATATCCAGTAAGTCATGGACTAGACCCAAAGACAAAGGGGCTGGCAGCCTACTGATGCACAGTTCTCATGCAGACATCTGAGATAAGTGACACGAGTATGTGCACAGCAATAGATTTACAGAGGTACCTCGGATTAAGAACTTAATTTGTTCTGGAGGTCTGTTCTTAACCTGAAGCACCACTTTAGCTAATGGGGCCTCCTGCTGCTGCCACTGTCGCTGCCGCACGATTTCTGTTCTCATCCTGAAGCAAAGTTCTTAACCCGAGGTACTATTTCTGGGTTAGCGGAGTCTGTAACCTCAAACGTCTGTAACCTGAAGCGTCTGTAATCTGAAGCGTCTGTAACCCGAGGTACCACTGTACTACATTTATATCTCTCCTTTCCTCCAAGGAGATTAACAGCCCTATGAAGTAGGTGATGTTATTAGTAGTGAAATTGGGGCTACCTAGCAGACCGACCATAAAATCTCCATAGTAGTTACCCATTTCACACACATACTAAAATCATTTATATGCCACTTCCCTACTTTCTGAAAAACTGGGAGGGTTCAGAAATATGTCAAAACAGCAAAAAAAATTAAACCAGTAATTTATATTCCAGCAAACAAAGAAAATCAAATGCCAATTCAGGAAGAAAGACTGCTCTCTACAGAAATCCCCCCCCCCCCGCAACAGAAATCTTTGATCTCAGAGCATGCTGAGCAATGCCAAGAAAACTTCCCAAAACTGCTAGCAAAGGGTGGGGGAGGAGGACTCCTATCCTATGTCACCTAGGCACTGTCTCTCATCAGGGTCCAACAGGCTTGTTGATCACCTCAGCCCTTGCGGCAACACCTCTTTGATGTCACCCCACCACCTGCGCTGGCTTTCATAGGCGCCGACTCCATGGGGCTTGAGGGGGCTCGAGCCCCCTCAAAAAATTTTTTGGGGGGGCTCAGCCCCCCCAATAATCTCGGGCGGGCGCCCTTCCAGCAGAGCGCCGCCGCCGCCCCCCGCCCCGCCTCCTCCTCACCGGCTCCTTCGCCAGCCAGCCAGCCGCGCGCCCTAATCGGAGGCACTGCCGGAAATCCCGCGAGAACAGGGGAATCCCGACTGGCCACACCTCCCAGCCAGCCAATCGGCTGGCTGGGGGGGCGTGGCTTTCCCTATTTAGGGCCGGAGCAACTTTATTTGCATATTCATGAGCTTATTTATTATTCATGAGCTTTCCCGGGCCCCCCCAATATTTTTTCTAAGTCCGCGTCCCTGCTGGCTTTCCAGTAACACACCAGTCCCTGAGCCTGCTATCAAAGCTGTCAGCACTTGCAGAGATTAGGACACCCCTAGGCTTTGACAGAGTTTGCTGCTGGCTCCAGGAGTCTTTCCTGTGGTAGCAAAGCACTGGCAAATTATGTGGCAGTGACTTCTCAGGAGTAGGTGTCAATGCTGCTGTCTGCCTTAGCCATCCAATTTTGCAACCTGAGTTGAAGTGGGAACGGGCTGCTCAGAACCTGTGCCTCCCGCATCCCCTTGCTGCCCCTCTCGAATCCTCGCTTGCCATGGTCATGCCTGTGGCTTCTGGTGAAATCATGTGGAGGCCTTCAGAGGCCTTGAAGGCTCTAGTGAGATCTCGCTAGAATCTGGAAGCTACCACAGCTGCTGCTCTGGCAGTGAGAGGGTGTGTCCACAGAGGTGCCCCTTGGATTCTGCTGCCTGATGTGGCTGCCTCGGCTTGTCTCATGGATGGGACTGCCCTGGTCTCAGCCTTCGAGAGCCAGTGTGGTGTAGTGGTTAAGAGCGGAAGTCTTGTAATCTGGGGAACCGGGTTCGCGTCTCCGCTCCTCCACATGCAGCTGCTGGGTGACCTTGGGCCAGTCACACTTCTTTGAAGTCTCTCAGCCCCACTCACCTCACAGAGTGTTTGTTGTGGGGGAGGAAGGGAAAGGAGATTGCTAGCTGCTTTGAGACTCCTGAAGGGGAGTGAAAGGCGGGATATCAAATCCAAACTCTTCTTCTTCTTCTTCTTCTTCTTCTTCTTCTTCTTCTTCTTCTTCTTCCAGATAGCATCCTGCATGTGCTAGAGTCAGTACTGTGGATCACATAGAGAGCCAACCATTTACTGACCACAACCAAGGGCTAGAACAAACCATTTGAATTCTGAAGGTTCTGAGCCCTAGAAAAGTAGTGAACAGAACCAAGGCTTCCCCACCACACATACTGTACACACAAATAAGAAACTGGCAGTTGGTGCTGAAGTTGCAACTGAAATGAAATCTATACTGCCCACCCAAAAAGTATTTTAAGATATTTAGTATTGGCAATTACACCTACAGATTTCACTAATCTAGTTTGCTTTTAAAGGCACCGGAAAGATACTTAATTTAAAAAGTGCATTTTGGGGGGAATACAGAAATTAAAAGACTTCACAGAAGCCCTGCTGTCTCTTTCTCTACATAAAGGCTATGGTCACACACACACACAACACTTGTACTCTGCAATCATGAGCCTCTTTGTCACAAGCAGGAAGAAAAGAATGACAGGGTGACAGGTGCAAATTTATCATACCAAAATAAAGTTTCATACAGTGATACAATACTGTGTTGGAGTTATGTGTTTAAAAAGCAGCATTGTGTTTGAACTATATTTCCCCACCTCCCTCTCACATTTTCTCTGTTTCTTGAAAAGGCCTAAATTTATATGAACTTCTTCTGGCTTTAGACTAGAGATGGCAAATGGTGGTGCTCTCCAGAGGTTAGAATCATAGAATTATAGAGTTGGAAGGGACTCTGAGTTCAACCCCCTGCAATGCAGGAATAGGCAGTTGTCCCAAAAGGGTATCAAACCTGCAACCTTGGCATTATCAGCACCATGCTCTAACCAACTGAGCTAAGGCCCAGGTTGTTGAACTACAACTCTTGTCAGCGTGGAAACACAACCATGGGTGATATCGAAGCTGTTGGTTTAGCTAAGCATGATGCAGAAGCAAATAGGATTAGGGAGGATCCAAGTGACTGTGAACTCCTGGCAGAGTGCTCACACATTGTGTGGTCTCAGTAAACCATAGTTTGGCTTACTGTGTTGTTCAAACAAGTCATTGTACTGTATGTCACCTAGAAGCTGTAGCATTAGACAATTTTTAATCACTACTATTTTTAGGCACTTAAAAAAAATGTGATTACACTGTTGATAAACACCAATCTGTATTTTCAAAAAAGATGTGCATCTATTCTGGTTTGAAAACAAAAACATACACAGAATACAGTACTAAAATAAACTACTTTACAATAGCAAGATAAAGGAATAAGGTGGTTGTGAGGGGTGGAGAAAGGGGAGAGGACAAAGACCACCCACACAGCAATATCTCATTCACTGTGTGGCTCTAACAAAATGAGATGGACACAGCACTAGACTCCACTTGAAGTGCAGGAAGTAAATTGTATTCCTGCCCATAGCTTACAGTGGAAGAACACAGAAAGAATAAATCTAGATGTTGCCCGCCCACCCATACACCAGAAACACAATTCCGTTTGTGGCAATACCGCATTCAGCAAAAGCTGAGGATTGCAACAGGGCAAATCCATAAGCTGCCCCATTATCCTGTGGTTTAGTGTGTTGTATTAAAATTAACAGGAAAATGCAACTTGTTATTTATGCTGTGTTTTGTATTAGCTTTCCATGCTTCCACTGTAGTTCAATATTTTGAAAAAAAAAAACCCTTCAGAGCTCCCAGATTTTGCCACAAGAGTGCCTTGAAATAGCCATTTTCACTGGAGCATCAGCCTAAATTATCAATTACTTATACTCAACATTCATTTCCATTGTTCGAAGGAATTTTTGATGCTTAATTGCATTACCAATTATGCCAGTTATTTTACAGAATTACTCTAAACCACATCTCTACACAGAAATAAGTACCGGTAGGTTGCCCTTGCCTTTCTTTTTAAAGAAAACAACTTTTCATATCCACATTATTTCTTACTAGATGGCATTGCACTCAGTACTGAGAATACTGAAATTAGTGAGATTTAAAATACATTTCAGAAAACGTTGAGGAAGTTTACTGTAATAACTTGTACTTTCATTTTTTTAAAAATAATTTTTATTGAATGATTTTATGTTACAAAAAACAATACGGCCATACTACTACTAAATATAATTAAGAAATAAAAATTACATACATCAATATTTAGTTTGTTGTTTGTTATTTGCCATCTTATTTCCTCCCAAACATTGCATACAAAAACACTCATATGTGCAGACACCCACATACCCACACCCGCACACGAAATGATAATAATGAAAGTAAATATTTTTCCAACTTTTATCTTCCATAACTTTTATCTTCCATAACTTTCAAGCAAAATTATTAAGTGGTGGGAACAGGAAAATGTGAGATTATTCTCTAGCGTACAGAAGTTCTTATTTTAAGGCAAGTTGGGCTCACAAGGGAGTGTAGGGTTTTCCCCAAATGTTGACATGCTGTTCAAGCCACCATTGTGAAAAATATAGAGCTGGATTCATTATTGACTTTAACATCTTGTTTTCATTCTCGCTTCCAGGAATACTAGCGGATGACTACTGCTCATTACTTAAGAGAAAAAAATGCCATGGCCCTGTTCAGCAACGCTAATCCTGCTACACATGGCTTTAGTTCAACGAGGCAGAAGTGTGTTTGCATAAGAGATGTTATAGTCATACATTAAGTGGGGGCTTCACACACTATGTATTCTTACTCAAAATGCAAATTTCTATTTCCCCTGCACTAACAGTCAATAGATAGTAATTCCACACAATTGCTACCTAATTCCCCAAGACAGTCACTGAAACCCATGCTCTGAACACATTCAGAACCACACGTATGCCTTTCCAAACTGCCTCAACCAATAGTCTGAAGATTAACTGAGATACAAAACTGTCTTCCATCACTGGTCACCTTCCCTAAATATTAGTGCGCCTATTTTCCAGGAACAGTCCCAGATTTACAGAGGCTGCCCCAGTTTCCAATTTGATCCCAGAATGTCCCACTTTTCCTTAGGACGTCCCTATTTTCATCGGAGAAATGTTGGAGGGTATGGAATAGGAAGGAGGAACACTTTGTTTCTAGGGAATGGCAATGAAAGCACTACTTTAAGGGGGCAGAACACACCACCACCTTTTGCTGGAGGCCCCACTTGCCCCTCAACATACCAGACTTCAGAGTCAAATTCAGTGGCGTAGCGTGGGGGGCGCAGGGGGGGCCGGCCGCACCGGGCGCGACATCTGGGGGTTAGGGTTAGGGGGCGCAAATCCACGGGTTAGGGGGCGCAAATTACTTGCCTTGCCCCGTGTGCTGACAACCCACGCTACGCCACTGGTCAAATTAAAAGTGGTGTGAGCATAAGGCGTCGAGTCAAAGGGGTGCAAAATTGAGAATATTCATAATGGAAAAGATCCCATTTGGAGACACCCAATTTCGGTCTTGCACAGGGTGCCATATTACATAAGATTACCAAAGTCTGCCCCTGCAAACTTGGTGGTGTGGTACTTCTCAGCTTGGCACAGACAAGGTGGTTTTTTTTTTTACATTTGGAGGACTTCCCTGACTTATAGTTTGTAAATTGTCCGTCTAGCCCAGTATTGTCTGAACAGCAGCAACTCTCCAGAATTCTGAGGAGGGTCTTTCCTATACCTACTTTGAGTTGACAAGGATTAAAACAGAGACCTTTCCCATGCAGAGGCTATGCTCTAACAAACTACCACCGAGGCTCAGGCTTGAACCCTTTAGCAAAAGGGGAAGACTAGAGGAGGGTGGGAAAGTGAAAAGGTAATTGTTTCCTCACACCTACCAATTTCCCACAAGTTTTAAACTGTACACATCTATTCCCACCCACCCTGTCAATGTTTGCTGGTAGGAGCTTTTAAGGCCTGGGATCCCTTTGAAGTTAAAAAGAGTTTGATGGTGTAGAGGATGGAGGGAGGTTTAGATTGGAGGATGTTACTTCTAATCACATCCTCCAAGTACTCTCCAAATTATGAAAGGGCTTGAAACAGCTTAGAAGTATCTTGGAAGCAACAGATAGAAGATAGGGTGCAGCAGAAGGTGAGAAACAGTAACTCAATGGAAAATGGGATGGGAAGCCAATAAAAATGAGACAAAAGATGAAATTGGGTTTTGATTGTATATGTTAAAAATGTTGAAACTTAAGAAAACATAATGGGGGAAAAAGAAGTATCCTGGAAGAAGGAGTAAAAGGATGTTCTGGGAATGCATGTGGTGAAGCACACATTCCTTGACTTTGATTCCTGCCCTCTTTCCCACACATCCCCACACACCATAGGGAGAAAAGAGATCAGCACACTACCCTTCCTGCTCTGCATTTCTGTGTTAGATAAGCAGGTTCCTAATCACCTAACCTAGTCTGTGGCATTGGGCAATTTCATCATAGCACTAGACTGCTGATGTTCAGGGTAAGTGGGCAAGATGGGTAAGTGGAGCTCAGCTTCTGCTCGGGTGGGGACAACGACTTATTGTTTATTTATCTCTTTGCCTCAGTAATAG
Source organism: Podarcis bocagei (assembly GCF_964188305.1). Classification (NCBI taxonomy): domain Eukaryota; kingdom Metazoa; phylum Chordata; class Lepidosauria; order Squamata; family Lacertidae; genus Podarcis; species Podarcis bocagei. The sequence goes on from NC_138130.1 coordinate 39,227,246, forward strand.
CTACACTGCTACATAACATTCTGTATAGGCTTTTGTACCCTCTCTGAAAGCCTCACACAGCTCATATTCCAGGAAAGCCAGCCGCCTTAAGAACTATGAAACAGGAAGAAAGTATGGTGACTAATATACAATAAACCCCCATTAAGTGAAGACATCTGGCTTTGCTTTTGTCAACACTGATGTATTTGCAAGCTTCAGATTTGTCACACAGATCAATATGTAACAAGATTGAAGAAAGGTTTTTTTTTGTGCCATTTGTACAGTGAAAAACAGGTCAGTGATGTCATTTAGGGTAGATCTTCCTGCTAGCCAGAAAGCTTCAAAGTTTCAACTTCTTTCGTCTGGAGATAGGGCCCCAGGAAGAAGGAAAATCTGACAACATATTTTGCTTATCCAACCAAGTACTGTATCATAAAGTAACACAAAATTCCTGGGAGCAAAAATGAAGACAAAATCTGACAAGGTATACCATAGGACTTTTGGAATCGCAAACCTTTTGCAAACTCTTGCAAAGTACTATACTTTTATCACAGGGGAAAGTACTCATTTTTTGTATATTTACATTAAGCCAGCAGCTTCCAAGGCAAATGAACAACTTTGATCTTCCAAGTGAAGTCTGTAGGATCCATAAGATCCATCAGACAATAACCAGGAAGATTATTTGCTGTTCCCAAGGGCAAAAAGAAATCAGTTACCTTATTGCATTTTGCCACACAAATGTTGGATAAATTCTCCAAATTTGCACTTATGCACTGATTTGAGGTGTTCTGGTACCCTGAGGTTCACCACAGAGCAAACCCTGCCATCTTTTACGCCCCATCAGTTTTTGTGGTGTTGGACCAGTCCCTCTTCTTGCACTGTTGTAGCACTTTATGCACATATATAATAAAAAGGAACCGGAGAAAAGTATTCCTAGACAAGTAAAATTAGAGCAGTCCTTTTATCCTACATGACCATGATTCTTAGACTTGGAATAAACAAGTAACTTGAGAGCTTCCTGAAGGACATCAAAGAGAAACTAAAAAATAAAATAAAATCCTACATACAATAGAATCCAGGATGTATACAAAAAGCACTGAGCTCTCTGGACTCAAAACACTGCACTTTAATATTTCACTTAAAGAAACACAACACTGGAAATTTATGATGATTTAAGAAACTCTTACCCTGTTCAATCTGGTTTTTCCCTCTCAAGCATCCAATGAGACATTATAATCCTCATAATGTGCTTTGAAGGTAATGGCAAAAGTGATGCTTTCTAACTGGTAGCCACTGACAGCCAACAGGATTTTCATGGCCCAGTGCACTGTTTGTGGTTTTAGCCCTCCACCCCACCCCCACAAAAGGACACAAGTCAGTACAGTATATGCTTTGTATAATATGCAAATATCCCTCCTCTTTTACAGGTGAAGCCCCCCCCCCCAAAAAAAACAAATCAGAGCCCACACATAAAAATAATGTGCCTGACAGGCAGAATATCAACAGGAAACTTGTATGATAATTGTATTTTCGTACATATTGCACAGTCACAGCTACATTAAACTCCTAGATTTATCGAGTTATGGCAACAAACTGGGAAAGAAAGGAGGAGGAGGAGGAGGAGGAGAGTTTCAAAATAAACCAGGCAGTCCTCTACTATGTGATTCTTGAGGAAAACATATGCCCAGGAAAAACCCAAAATGGCCTCAGAATGAACTAGGAAGTCCCTTCTCCATTTGAAGCAGGTTTTGGGTCTTCCTTCAGGTTTGTTTAACTTTCTATACAGAATTGAATCACTCTGACTCCACTTATTGGCTAAAAACACTGAAAGATGGACACAAGCTTTCACAAAGAAATTGCTTTGAATAATGCCAGCACATTTTGCTTCATCGCTTATATAGCTCTAGTGGTAAAGACACATTTTAAAAGAAAAGAGAGTTCGAAGTCTGGTACCCCATCTGGCACTAGTCCCTATATATTAGTACCTCCTCTACCCACTCTTGACCACCCCGTCTCTCAAAGGGTGTGGCCTACAACGAGGCGGGTGGCCATGAGACCTTCTGAGACTGTCTGAGGTGTGTGCACACAAAGTATTGTCTGCCTGCTGCTGCTGACTGAGTTATGAACTTTCTCTGAAGCTTTGCACCCAAGTTTGTCAGTATCTCAGAGTGCCATTTGAATAATAATAATAATAATAATAATAATAATAATAATAATAAATTTTATTTATATCCCGCCCTCCCCAGCCGAAGCCGGGCTCAGGGCGGCTAACAACAATAAATAAGCAGCAATACTGCAACAGGACAAATGATGGAAATGGCCGGCTCAAATATAAATATAAATATAAATGTGCATTTGAGTTCAAAAGAGTTCTAGTGAGTATCAGTGTCATCTTAATAGCAACAAAAGCCAGCATTGGAATCTACAGCTGCAATAACACTAACACCAGTTAAAACAAGAGTTAGCTTCACTCTGTGTGAACTAAAAGATTATTTGCAGCTTTGATGCCTCTCTGTGTCAGATAAGGCAAGCATATTTTATTTAAGGAAAACATTACCTCATGCATATTCTGAATGAGGCTTATCATCCAATGAAGCCCAACAGCCTAGACATGGGTTCAGATTCTACATTAGCCACACATGCAAAAATTCACAGTGTGTGCAGTCATACACTCAAGCAGAGGATGAAACTGGCATGCACCAAACAGACAGACACAGACAGACAGACAGACAGACAGCACAATGATTTTGCTCTCTTGGGTAGGGCAGTGCTAGTATAGACTGTGAACCGCCCCCAGCAGCCAAATTATTGGTGGGGTTTGCAGACTACCAGAAACAGCCTCCTGGTTGTTCTGGCAATGTGATAGGACACATCAGAAATCTATCTGCAGGTCTCTCCAAGAGCATCTCTGTACTAATCATCAATATGTATACATGTGAGATTTCAGACTACAGATGATATTTTAATGAATGGAAAAGACACACACACAGACACACAATTAGGATGGAAGTTAGATTCTTCTTCTCTTCTCCAAAGCAGGTTGGTGAAAATCTCAGGATGTTCCCCCTCATTCTTAAGAGGCAACTAGATAATTTGGTCTTTGTCATTTTGCATGGTTTTAATTTTGTTTAAAATGTGTCTAGTTGGTTGGTTGGTTGTCTTTTTTAAACTGTTTATTAAACTTTTTATTGTACATAACATTGGGACAGCTGTATAGAAGGTGAATAGTAGTAGTAGTAATTTAGGGATGCCGGTGGCACTGTGGTCTAAACCATTGAGCCTCTTGGGCTTGCTGTTTGGAAGGTTGGCGGTTTGAATCCCCACAACGGGGTGAGCTCCTGTTGCTCTGTCTCAGCTTCTGCCAACCTAGCAGTTTGAAAGCACGCCAGTGGAAGTAGATAAACAGGTACCACTGTGGCGGGAAGGTAAGGGGTGTTTTCATGCACTCTAGCTTCCATCATGGTGTTTCGTTGCACCAGAAGCGGTTTAGTCATGCTGACCACATGACCCGGAAAGTTGTCTGTGGACAAACACCAGCTCTCCATAGTCACCCCATAGTCACCTTTGACTGGACTTAACTGTCCAGGGGTCATTTACCTGGGCAACATAAGCTCTGCGACAAAGAGAAAAGCATGAACTCATTTCCTTGTGATTTGCACCAAACGACATGCAAGGTCCAAAACAACTGGTGAGCAATCTTGTTGTGTATATTTATATTTAGTATTTACTGCTTCTTGTTTGGTATTTTTGTCGAAGAAGAAAATGTATTTAAATAAATTTTATTTTATTTTTTGTTATCTCTATTCTAAAACGTTGTGCTCTGTGAGAGTTCCCAGTGCATACACACACAAAATAATATTCTTCAATGCCATCTACTGGCAAGACTTGGGATTCTTAAATTCATACATTGTATTTGAGGCCATTACTTTTTTCCCCAAGAAAAATGCCATGCTAGTTCTAATGTACTTGCAGCATTCTGTACGTTTCCTAAGTGCTTCTATAATCTATTTAGTAGCACATCCATTCTTACTACATTTGCATTGAATGCCTAGTATAACATAATCAGTGTCTTTCTGAGGGTTTTCTGCATATACTGTTAAGTCACGAAAGATTTTCAAAATGGAGTTTCCAGCTTGAGCACTGGGAGCAAAGTGGACTCTACAGCCTACACTAATCCTCTGTTGTTGCTGGGTAAAGAGAAGGCACACAACATGGTTTGGAAGCACTGGAGTGGACAGATATGCCAAGTTTCAGTTCTTTTCAGAGAGCTACAGTCTAGACAGACTGTGTGCTAATCCTGTATTTCCCACATTTCCCCATCCCAAAATAAAACCGTATCAACGGTTTGCTCTTGACACTACACATCTTCAGCTTATGGGAAAGAGCGTTGTGTGCAAGTAGACAACTTATTTCAGCTCTAATACATTCTACCTTAAATGACAGAGCCATCCAGAAAAATACTGAGGGAACTAAAAACATCCAAGCCGTCATGATAAAACACTCTAAATAAGGAATGAAAACACATTCTGTTTCCTAGCAGATCTTTTATTAGTACACAAATACTGCTCCCATCAGTGTATTATCAGCAGAGGGATGCTATCCAAGTTGTCAAAAAATACTGTTTTAAATTAGCTGTGCTCAAAATCTTTTAGAGAAAAAAGCCTTCCAGAATACTTTAAGTAGAAAGGGAGCACAATAAAGCTGGATTATAGTATTTATTGAAATAATTTTTAAAATATATTTTCACTACCTTCTTCAGGCAATTGATAGCATAGAAACAGTTTTCAGTGCCAAAATCTTTCCCCACGTTAAGCATTCTGACTTTTCTAGAGGGTTGCACTTACATGAGGAATATAATTTATGACCCTAGTCCCCCACAAGACGCCTGGAAATAGATTCTGTGATAATAGCAGTTAAATAAGTGTGCCAGTCCTTGTACAAGCCACTACCAGGAAGCTGTGAAAGGTTCAGGACTAGGATGAAGAATGCCCTGTATTACATGAACATGTGTCTTGGGACATCCTTTGGCACAATACAAAGAAGAAAGAGACTGTGATCAAGCTTGTGGCTTCTTATTTTTCTCTTGATTGATGTGGAGAATTTCTTCTAACTCAAATAACAATTGTCTCTCAAAAGGTAGCAAGTATTATTAGAATACCTAGCAGGTACATGAGATTTAGGCGTTTGTTCTTTACACCCGATAAGCCAATGTTGAGTTAAGAGCAAGAGTACTTGCCAAAGCCAAAAAATCTTCACTGGTGGGGTGTGTAGCCAAGAAGAGCAGATGAACACCCCCACCTGACACACCAAGGCCAGGAGACAGAAGCAACCTCAACCACCAAAACACGGAGCCACAAATGCTGCTCCCAACAAAACTGGGTGGCGGTAGAGGGACTTATCTTCTCAAATAGTCCATGGCTTACTATGGCCGATATCAAAAGAATACATATCATGTTAAACAGTTGTCATATATGAAAAAGTTAAGTCTGTTCTCATGTGTCCTCTTCTGCATATGTCAATGATTACCTGTGTTCAGGAGGAACATGTATTCAGGTCTTGAGCCAAGAGTCACAGTGCAACACCAGGACAACTGAGCATTCAGGTATGGGGAATTATTTATGATACAGCTTCAGAGTAATCAAATAGATGAACTGTTATCAGGAGGATTATGCACAGAGGCAGCATTTTGACTGGACCAGCAACCATTGGACCAGCAACAGAGGACAGGTGGGATTGAAACAGATAGAACAAGAAGGGACACCATGCTAGTGCCAGGAAGACGAGGAGGAAATTTGGCTGCAGTAAGGAGAGGGGAAAGCGATGGAAGCTAGGCAGAGAAGCAGGGAGTTGAATAAAAAGGGGTTGGGAGGTAAATAAGACTTCCTTCTTTGAGGAAACAATGTGGGCAGCTCGCTTGAAATTTTAAAGAAGGGAATAAGAGCAGAATCAGAGAAAGAAATCAGAAATCAGAGAAGAAATCAGGGGACAGGTATTACCTATTCGAAACTGTGCATCAGGAGGCCATTCTGTGGTGCCAGGTAACCAAGACAAGTTTTTGTGCATTTATGAAAGGAGTGCTGGAGACAAGCAAAGCCAGAGCAGAAAGAGAAATGATTAGTGCAAAAGGCATAGGAAGGGAGAATCTATTGACCAGTTTAAGAGCCGCAGGTGCAGGCAGTGCCTTGGAGCATCACTCCCTTGGCAGGAGCAGTGCTCTTGACTCCAAGAGGCACATGGTTAGAGTGTACCAGTGAAGGTCTATATTAGGGGTCAGCAACCTCTTTCAGCTGTGGGCTGGTCCACCGTCCCTCAGACCATGTGGTGGGCCGGACTATATTCTGGGGGGGAATGAACGAATTCCTATGCCCCACAAATAACCCAGAGATGCGTTTTAAATAAAAGCACACATTCTACTCATGTGAAAACACCAGGCAGGCCCTACAAATAACCTAGAGATGCATTTTAAATAAAAGGACACATTCTACTCATTTAAAAACACGCTGATTCCTGGACCGTCCGTGGGCCGGATTGAGAAGGTGATTGGGCCGCATCCAGCCCCCAGGCCTTAGGTTGCCTACCCCTGGTCTATATGCTACACATTTCCTCACTGCACTGGCTTCTTGTCCCTCCTGGTTTGGAAATGGAGCTTGGAAAGGAAGTTGGGACTGTGCTACATTGTCAAGGAGCACAGTTCCCTTCTTACTTCCTTTCCCCAGGTCCCTTTTTAACATTGCAGCCAGCTGCCTGGATAGCAGAGTGTTGATGACCTGTTCTCTCACAATCCCAAACTGCTGCTACTTCTTTTTCAACTATATATTTCTTTTTTATTAAAATTGATGCTGTGACTACAAGCAGCAGTTTTCTATAAAGATCACAAGTGTCTTAAGCCACACGGTGGGTGGGAAAAGCAAGTGCCGTTCATGGCATTTGGGGTGCCCTCTGCTGGCTGGGAGCTGAATAGCCCCAGGCATCAGCCACAAAGCTCAGCCTCCATTGTTCATAAACATCACAATAAGCTTGGCACATAAAATGGGTATTAATTTTAAAAGAAGCAGGCATAGAATAAGCCATATGAACCACTGCCAGGATGTTAAGCAAGAATGACACTTACATTTTTGCAATAATTTATTTTAATTTAATAGTAATAGGGAGAAGGTAAGAGTTGATACGTGGGACACGGGTGGTGCTGTGGGTTAAACCACAGAGCCTAGGACTTGCAGATCAGAAGGTTGGCAGTTCGAATCCCCACAACAGGGTGAGCTCCCATTGCTCGGTCCCTGCTCCTGCCAACCTAGCAGTTTGAAAGCACGACAAAGTGCAAGTAGATAAATAAGTACCACTCCGGCGGGAAGGTAAACGGTGTTTCCGTGCACTGCTCTGGTTCACCAGAAGCGGCTTTGTCATGCTGGCCACATGACCCGGAAGCTGTACGCCGGCTCCCTTGGCCAATAAAGCGAGATGAGCGCCACAACCCCAGAGTCGGCCACGACGGGACCTAATGGTCAGGGGTCCCTTTACCTTTTTAAGACTTCATACATGCTAAATTGAAAAAGAAACCAAGTAAATTACTAAAATAATTGCACTGTTGTTTGACTGTAAATTCTTTATTATGCTGAACATGATTCTTTGAAAATCACTGTCAGGGACAGGCTGGATGAGGAGGATTGGTGGGAGGCACCAGCTGGGGAACCCCCAAGGGAAACCCCAGAGGAGGAAGGCTCAGAGCCCAGGGATTAGTGGTGGAACAGCAAGGAGATGTCAGGGTGAGAAGAGAGGGAGGAGTTGTTGGCTGCTGAAGGGGCAAGAGGATTTAGTGAACAGGAAGAGCCTGTGACAGGGAGCAGTTTCAACTCAGAGGCTGAAGCAGAGGAGGAGGGGCAAGAGGCTGAGGGAGCCTGCCTCTCCTACTGTGACAAGCTCCCCTCCACCCTTGTCTCCACGGACATACAGAGTGATGCATAGAGAAGAACAGAGATTAGAGGTGCCCAGACGGAGTTTGATGATGCTTGGGAAACATCCAGCAGAGGAGGAGCCTTAGAGGGAGTTGAAGGCAGGGAACTGTCAGTGCTGGCAACTGCTCTATAGAAGCAAGAGATACTGGGAAGTGTTGCTGAGTTGTATGCCGTTTCTCTGAATAAAGAGTTAACTTCACTGGCAAACTCTGCTTCTTGCTTGCTGACCTGTGTCTGAACTGTATTGTGAGAGAATAGTTATTAATTATGATTATGATTATTGTTGTTGCTGCTGCTTCTTCTTCTTCCTTCTTCCATTTTGAAACATTAAGATTTTGAAAATAAATGCACCAAAACAAAATTGAAAAGTTTAACTTCTCTAAGCTCTAAGTTCAAGTCAGGTTTTTTTCTCAGAAAGATAACTGTTCTATCCAATATGATTTTGCTGTACCTGTCTAATAGAGCTGATTATGGTTATAAATCATTTTACGTGTATATTCAAATGCAGAACTTATTGCCATACAATGGCCTCTCCACTAGCACATGCCAATGGGGTGGGGTGGGGACAACAATTAAACTATGGTTTAATCTGGTCTGATATATGGTCAGACAACACAAGCTATTCGGAATAGCCTCTTCCTAAATTATTTTAAATTCTTCCGAATCTTCAGTATAGGCATCCCCACCCCCTGCAACCATTAGTATTTGCTTTCGAATGCTCTACATATTGTACTGTGACCTGGCTTGCCTTTATCAAAGTATTTCAAATATGCACTCATCAAACATTAAAACAAGGAAGTGCTGTAAACTTTATTCGGCAGGAAACTCGTTCCTTCACTATCAAGTTGAAGCAAATACTGTTCCAAACGCTGCAGGGGGAAATAATTCCAAACACGTTTACAGACTACCTTGTTATGTCCAGTTACTCACCTTTAGGCAGGACACCCCTTTGTGCTCAGTGTGGAAGAACGAGCAAGGGGACAAGATGAGAGTTGCTGCAGGCAGCTGTTCAGCTTTGAAGCCTTCAGGCCCACCACACCACAGGCTGAGATTGGCCCACTCTGATTTATTTGATTAATCCTCTAAAGCCCATTCCTGAATAATAAATAAAGGGTGGGCAGATCAAAGGGCCAACTTGCATTTTGCCTTCTCTTCCACCCATCCTTCTTGCAATGATGTCTTACTCAGTCTATTAGCTCTTTTGTTCTGGACATGGACTGGGCACCAGCTGACAGGGCCAGGAAGAAATCTGATCAAGCTTTCTGACTGAGAGACAGGAGCTGAGGATTCTGCTTCTTTCACAGCGAACAATTCCACTCCTGGAACCCTGTGGTTGGTCGTGGAGTTTGTTCTCGTATTGGGAAACACCATAGCTCACTGGCAAAAACATGCATTGCCAACAGGAAGACCCATGTTCTCCACCTGAAGCTAATCTAGGTATCAGGTCTGGACGTTCTGTGTCTGACAACTTGGGAGATTTGTCACTTGTTGACAGTATACAACACAGGTGTATAAACAAACTAGATGGACCAATTGTCTGCTCCAGTATTAAGCACCATCAGTTAAGTTCCCAATACATTCAAATTACCACCATCACAATTGGTGTTTTGGGAATCAGAGAGGAAGCATACTGAAATATAAAGTATTTCATCAAGCTACAGCGCTTTTGATACTGACACTACTGTTCTTTATTTGTTAAGAAATTTACAGTGCAATTCCAACTATGCAGAATTGACTTCAGTGGGGTTCACTTCCAGGTAAGTGGGTTGGGACTGCAGCCTAAGCTACTTCAAGCAGAATAACTGAAATTATTCAGAAAATACAGTGCTATATTCACAGGCTACACAATTTAAGAAGCAGCAGTGTACCATACTATTAAATACGTAATCGGATTTAGCTAACAAACTCATATTTGGCCACCCAATGCAAGGCTACTTTTTGCAACATAGTCATCTTGCCTCTACTGTCTTCATTAGGTTAGCACTTCTCTGTAGTTACTTTTAAAATAATGGATTAGAAATATCAGCAGAGACTGAGATCTTTGTAACTTTATAGTTTATACTTTGCAGTTAGCTTGGTTTTTGCTGATAAACCTTTGCTCTAACTCATTTAGTGCAACCCTAATAACTTCAAGTTCACCTGTAAAACAATAATAAACAGTAGGGGTGTGCATCAACTATGCGTGGAGGCTGAATAATAAGGCAAATTGTGGTGACTGAGCTGCAGTGTACATGCAAGAATGCATAACCACTTTGTTGTTGTTGTTTAGTCGTTTAGTCGTGTCCGACTCTTTGTGACCCCATGGACCAGAGCACGCCAGGCACTCCTGTCTTCCACTGCCTCCCGCAGTTTGGTGAAACTCATGCTGGTAGCTTCAAGAACAGTATCCAACCATCTCGTCCCCTTCTCCTTGTGCCCTCCATCTTTCCCAACATCAGTGTCTTTTCCAGGGAGTCTTCTCTTCTCATGAGGTGGCCAAAGCATTGGAGCCTCAGCTTCAGAATCTGTCCTTCCAGTGAGCACTCAGGGCTGATTTCCTTAAGAATGGATAGGTTTGATCTTCTTGCAGTCCATGGGACTCTCAAGAGTCTCCTCCAGCACCATAATTCAAAAGCATCAACCACTTGGCTACCTCTAAATTATTTTAAGCTCAGAAAGAGCATGCAAGCAAAGCTCTGCTCCCCTCTGCAGGGATCATGGAGGCAAGTGAATCCCTTTTACTTCCCACATAAAAAGTCCCTGAATCTATCTGTCTCCAGCAGGTCAGGCTTAATTTAATCCATTTTGGCCAAAGGAGGGAAAGTTATTACCATTTTTTAATTCCCCATTATAGTGAATGGGAGTCACAAAGCTTCATTTTATACAGAACTTCTTAGAAGCTGAATTACCGATCAAAGTGGAGAGTACATAGAGCAACACAACAACACATCAAAAAATAATAATTAAAACTTCAGTAATGGAAAGTGATGGTCTGACGTCTGCCAACAACTAGGAGACTCCACCCCCTTTACTCCCAGGATCAACATCATGAATCAAACTGGTCCCTTTCAGTAGCCAGTGAAATATTTGCTGCTCCAGTGCTTCCTTTTCTCTTCCCTCCCCATTCGTGTGCCCTTTTATGTCACTGTAAACCTGCAGGCAGGTGCTATCTTTTTTTAAAAAAAAAAATACATGTACAGTGCTTTGAAAATTTATAATCATGCCATTTATGGTTAAAAGAGATATTCAAAAATTCATTCTCTCTCTCTCTCTCTCTCTCTCTCTCTCTCTCTCTCTCTCACACACACACACACACACACGGATACACAGTCAGCCAGAATGTTTCAGTAAGGAAAAAAGAACCAGATTCTTTTGAGGTTTGAAAATATTTTTTTTCATGTTTGCACACACCATATTTTCAATTGACTCCAGATGCAACCAAAAAACACCACATTCCTTGGCCAGCCCAAGTAAAACAGGAAACTGCCTCCGATAGTCATGCTTGACTTCTAATTTTAATGTTGAAATTTTAGAATGAGCAGACCCTTATTTATTTAAAAAAGTATACTCTACCCAATTTACAAAAGAATCTCAAAGTGGCCAACAAATCCAAAGCATCACTCCCCACTTCAACCCCAACCCTAGTATTAAAATATTAACATAAGAAATGCAGTAAAAAATTCCAGGACAGCCATCAGAATTAAACATCAAAATAAACCAGTAAAAAGAAAATAACCAAAGGCCTTTTCAAGCAGAGATGGGATGCTGTGATGTTTAATGCCCATTGAGAATCACACAAAAGTATCATTGCAGAGAAACAAATATTGAGTTATATCCAGACTTAGTAAGATAAGTCAATGGGTCTACTGTTAAATCATGACCAAGGGCTGGATTAAGATAACTGGTCCCACTAGCAGAAGGGCTTCTGCTGATGCAACAGGGCTTCCCCCACTCTGCTTCCCCCATACCTCCTCATAGTGGCTTGTGGGGGAGGGCTCAGGAGGACACCCCCCCCCCAACAGTGCACAGGAGGAAGAGAGGGAATATCGTTCCATCAGCACATGCAGAAAACTTTACTACTGCATTAAAAGAGAATCTTTCAATCTATGGTTATGGCTTTTTCTGCAAGGAATAAGGCAAGTAATTCTCTGAGATGCATTGTGCTCAGCAAATTAAATTCACAGGGAGTTCTTAAAGACAAAAAGTTGTTTTAAAACATGGCCTACATTTGCACAATGAGTGAAGCAATATTTCCAGTATCTCATGAGCATTTCTCAGAGCTTTTTCCTTTAAAATATATTAGTGTCCAAGTCTGCAAAGTATTTAAGAATTATACATATGCTCTTCCTTTGTGACTACAATGCTCATAATCTGGGTGACTTTCCGCAAACGTCTGGCAAGCGAGCCTTCTAGAAAACTAAAAGCGAACTGCAAAATTAGTCGTAACTAATTTAACAATAGCTAATTTAACAATGAAGTACAAGAGTCGGTCTCAACAGTAAAAACAAAAACACAGCTCAATAACCAAGCATCAGTCCACAAGCAAGATGCAAGATATTTTCACAGTGCAACACCTGTTTTGAGAAACAATTAAAAGAAAGCAACACTGGGTACACAATAGCATTACTAAGGACAAGCTAGAGTTAAATTTGTTTAATGCTTGCTCGTAATTTTATCTGACAGTGAAAACAGGTGATGAGAGAAACATTGCATATGAAGACTGAAACAATATACTTCCGATCTCCACTTGGTGGCATCTGAGAACTGCACTAAGTGATGTCAGAAAGTGAAATGAAAGTTACGATAAATTACAGCTTCGTTCAGAATTATCCATTGCCACATAATCAGGCAACGTGGCAGGTGTGTGTTTGCCCTTCATTCATCTTAAGAACCATATTATGACGGCTTCTAGAGAGCAAAAGGCTTCTTGTGAGCAGGCACCTGCATCTGAATAACCTTCAGAGTTCATTAGGACTATCTGATACATCTTTCTGGAATACTGACGATATTGTGTTGGATCCAGACTGTTAGCTGAGATGAACAAGCATTCCAAGTTACTACAATTGCTGTGCAAAGGAAAGCATAGTCCTAATAAAGCAGCCCACAGAACCACGTAGAGCCAATGTTGCCCCCTGAGAACTCTTGGTATGACCCATTTGATCCTGTAAGGCCTTCCTATTCTTTATATATAAACTATTTTTTTCTTTATATAAGAACTATTATTTTATAAAAGAAGTCCTGATAACAGAAAAAGAGCAAGAATTTACATCTACAAATGAGATATTCCCATTAAACACAATCAAGAAAATAAAATGTGTTTTTTTAAAAAAAGTCTTACTTTCAGGAGAAGATGGATGGCAAGTAATACACAATTATTTCCAGAGAGATAGCATTAGTCTGTAGCAGCAAACACAACAGAGTCTTGTAGCACCTTAAAAACACTAGCGGTTTTATTTATTGTAGCATAAGCTTTGCAATATATATGTATACACACACTCTCATATATATGTATGCAAACATTAAAAATGTAAGACGTGAGTTGAATGGCAATGGAATACAAAAAGTACAAGCAATGATCATTCAATTAGAACTTAACATGAATATTAAATAGGCAAAGTAATCCTTTTACAGCAGCAGATTGGTGATAATTTACTCAAGATTTCTAAAATGATCTTGTTAATATCTGTACTGTGACAGGAAGCTGTTGTATCTACTCAGACACAGGTTAATAGTACTGGATGTCTTGGTGAACTGCAATTATTTATCCATCAAGATGGAAAACGTAACTAGCACTAAATTTCTCCCATGCCTAAGTATACAAATGAGGCCAATGATACAATGAACCGGTCAATTTGCCAGTGTTATCTTTTCCAAGAAGAGCTCTTCCAGGGGTCCAGACATACACTGTCTGACAAGCATGAAAAGTAACTTATTTAGAACCCGATGACCTGTTTTGTGATAAAGTAGTAATAACTAACCTTACAACTCTATGTTTTGTCTACTTGAACCATAGCGCATTTAGTGTTTTGTCTACTTGAACATTAGTGCATTTTGGTAGCAACTGGGGTCCTCCAGAACAGTCTGCTCTCTGCGTAAGAACACAGGAGACTTGTTTATTTGATTTGGTTTTTTGTTTCATATATACATCACAAAACACAGTTATTTCAGAGGACGTAAAACACATGGATTCCAGCCATACACTAGACCACTTTACCGAAGCATAGCTCAAAATTTTTATCATATCATAGAAAAGCTATCATTTTGCCACAGGGGTCCTTTGTAAACCAGCATAAACCTCATGGCCACTACTCTGCACAAACAGCTTGCTGTCTGGAATCGCAATCAAGTGGCTTGTGTTCCTAGCGGCAACTATGCTGCAGAATGCACAACAAAATTGGGCTAGTGTGCAAGAGGAAAATGTGCAGAACTTTACAAGTAGTCCCAAGTATTGGTAATCTTCACATTTTTTTATTGTGTCGTTTACCAGGATGTCGCACACCCGCCATTGCTATCTGTTTAAACAACAACAACAACAACAACAACAACAACAACAACAACAACAACAACAACTTAGTGGTTTCCCCAGCCACTCTAGGCGGCTTCCACAAAGACCAAAAATACACTAATATGTCATACATTAAAAACTTTCCAGGGCTGCCTTAAGATGTCTTCTGAATGTCAGGTAGTTGTTTATCTCTTTGACATCTGAAGGGAGGGCATTCCACAGGGCGGGCACCACTACCGAGAAGGCCCTCTGCCTGGTTCCCTGTAGCTTTGCTTCTCGCAATGAGGGAACCGCCAGAAAAGAATGTAATTCTGTTTCATCAGGTATATAAACACAATAGTTTGCCCTTTGTTTTCTCCTTCTAAGGCTTTTCCAGACAAGAGTAAAATTTCTAAAGCATGCAATACTATTTTTGGAAGTTACCCACTTGGGATTGTTTTTAGGAATTTACTGAAGTTGCAGTCTTGCCCATTTACCCAGCCTTACTTTGCTGTTAGTTTGCCAAGACAGAAAATGCCTTTATTCCAATCTTAAAAACAAAACAAAAAACTTTTCTGTGCGAAGTTCTATAATATTAGAGTGTGAAGACATATTTTATAAAAAGAAACTTCTTCATTTCTTTCAGTTATTTTAAGTTAATTCCATCCTGCACCCAAATGCATACTCTGTCGGAGATATGAAGAGTAGTTTATTTCAAAAAGGCATTTAATCCTTAAACTCAAGTTGTATGGGGTAAGACTATTCCCATTTGGAAAGCACCAAATTTAAGCAATCACAAAATGGGGGGGGGGGGACAATATGAACAGAAATACAGCTGTCATGAGAGCTGAAATTTTCTCAACTGACAGCTTATTTTCCCTCACTTCTTACCTGCTCACTTCTATTTATAGTATTCTGTTATATGGGTAAATGAGTTCAGTGAAGTATTTAAGCAGAGAAGTCTCTTTATGAGCTCTTCCCCACCCCCCGCCCTAAAAACAGTGCCATGGTATCTTTTGCCTGCTTCTCAAAGCGATTAATATATGAAGAGGAAGTAGAGTAACATGAAGAGTAATATACTGTATTAAGAGGTCAACTTTGACAGATTGAAACTGATCAAGAGTTCTTCAGATAAATATTCAGAGCAGTTACATTATTACACAGGACGAGGGACCTGAAATGTGAGTTTATTGTTATGGCAAATGAAGTTTATGCACACAGGCAGATACACTGAGCTACAAATCATTGCAGCAGGACTACAAAAGGAAATAAATAATTCAAACCAATCAACAGAATTTTTTTTTAACCTCATTAAATAATTAGTGTGCTAGAGGGAATAATTCAAATGAACATCTGCATGAACTAACATTTCAAGTGAAGTGTTCACGGTTAACTTAATCGACTTACGGTGTGTGTGTGTGTGTCATTTTTTCCTAAATCAGAGACATGATTTGATATCACTTCTCAAATTTGCCACTGGAATGGGGAAGCCGCTCTGGAATCTGAAAATCCACACACAGCAGCAAATGCCATTTCAGAGGCACTGAAGCGACTGCTTTCCTGGGAAAGGAATGTGCTCTGCACCAGCTCTGATAGTGGCTGAGCTCCTGGCCAAATTCAGGACCACCTAGTAGGAGGGTGCCTGCCATTCCTTCCAAACCAACCTTTTCCTTGCTCCTAGCATGTTTAGTACTAACATTCTCCAACTATGTGGATGGGCAAGGGGGGTGAGGCTGGTATATCATGGGAGGCTTGGCACAAAATATGCCTTTCCAAAGCTCAGAATGATTAGTTTTACTCCACACTGAAATATTTATACACTACTGTGCTAAATCATAAATATTATGCTTAATAATAAAACTGATACTGACAACCCACTAAAAACTTGGCTGTTGCAAAGTTCCAAGCCCTTGTGCCACTGCTCTATTTCACGGGGCGTCAAACAGTCGGACTTGAGTCTGAGTCAGACAGTTCCAAAATCTACAGTCTAAGTTACAGGTGGTACAGCAGAGAAACAGACACCCTGCCCTCATGCGTTATACCTGCGTTCTACTTTTCTAGTACCTATTAGCTGTGCAAAAAACTTTAAAAGTTGACTGGGCCATAGGAAACCATCCAATTAGATCAGAGATCCATGTACCGATCTGTCTGAATTAATTTTAAGATATATTTTAATTAACTGGTCTTTTTAATGCGTATTGTGTTGTTTTTATGATGTCAGCTGCTCTGAGTGGCAGGATACAAGTAAAATGTATTATTATTATTATTATTATTATTATTATTATTATTATTATTATTATTATTATTATTATTTCATATATCTGAAACAAAATAAAGACAATGACAGCAAGAATGGGTTTTGTGTGTACTGTTGGGGGTTGGGGTGGGGACATAAGCACTTGTGCTATATGATTGCAAACATTATTTTAAAACATTAGAACGAGAGATGTGGAAGGGAAAATAAAAATGTTTACACCTCCAAAGGGATCACTTTTGCTTGCTCAAGCTGCTTCAGCCAAGAACCTGCACCCAGAAACATTTGGCACATGTGAAAAACAAACAAAGAAGCAAAAGGAGCATTGCAAGGTGGAGGTTTTTTTTAAGGTCCTAAAACAGTCTTGTTCAGCATGAAGTCCACACAGAGTCTAGTAAGGAGGTGAGATGGAAAGGCTGGGATCTAGAAACCATTAAGCAGCTTTGCAAGCTTTCAGGCTGCTGCTTGGGAAAACACAACTTCTCTCTCTGTCTCTCTCTTTCTGCAAACATGCACATCCTAATAAAATATTCTACGGCTGCCCTTCAATCCAGTAGCTGACTGAGTCGACAAATACAGCAAGACCAGTAGCAATCAGAAATGCATCTGTGATTTCCTAAAGCTTTGCAAATTAGCACTTTAAGAAAGTTATCGAAAACACTAACACACACACACCATCTGTTGTGCATTCCATGTTCAAAGTTACGTTTTATGAGCATCGCTTTCTACTGCCACATGATACGTCCTACCACAGTCGGCTATATTCAAGCTGCTGTTGAATCTGCTGGACTCTGCCGTGGAAAAAAATAAATATGGCTCTCCGTGCAAAAACCGGCAAATGGTTGTGGAATTCTAAGTCCCGCGCCATGCATCCAAAATAATTATCTCATAAAGTCAATGTGATGGTTAAACTAGATGTGACACTAAATAATATCACTTAACATGCTGTTTATCGTTTTTTTATTTGGTAAAAGACATCTTTGGGGTGGGGCAGGTTTTGGGACCATGGTACACTGAGAAGCGGGTTAACCCCCTTATCTCCCTAAGATAAAAAGCACGCACATTCTCTGCTAAGTCCTTCCAGTGCCTAATTCCAAGTAAGAAAGCACAAATAGGAGCAGGAGAAAGATTAAGCATATTATTTAGGCCATCTAAAGTGCCACAATGCTAAAGCCAGTCATGACCGCAGTGCAGACATTAGCTAGTACATAGGTCAATCAACGCTTGTCACGGCTCAAGTTATTTGCATTAGTCAGTCTTCTGTCTTTATATCAGCCAGCTACTTTGCCATTTTCCCCAAGTGAAGTTTGAGGTAGATCAAAAGAGAGTGTACTTAATAAATGGAAGACTCAATAAAGCTGCAAATTTGCCTCCTTTGTACCCCAAACTTGATGGCAATAGTACCATACATTCCAAACCCACCGGTTAAATGACTCAGTCTGCAGCTAATCCCAATCCAACCTCTTTAGAAATGTGTTATAAATAAGGGTAGCATACACACTACATAAATTCCCTGTAACCTTTTGAATGTTTTGTGCCATTGTTTGTGTATGCTTTTTACAGTTCTGCAATGATAAAAGCAGTGCTTTAAAATGGAAACCTGCTCATTCTGTATAATGTCACACATACCTAAAGTATTATACAAATGTGCAACCTAAGAATTAGTGTCACATCACACGCACCACAACCAACCTTTAAAAACTTGTTTCTAAGAAACCAGCAATTACTTGGAATAGGTTTTATGTCAACGGGTGAAACTCAGTGTTCCTGTAGTCTCCCTAAGCATCACCATGAAGTGGAAGCACCAGTCTAAACAATGCTTTTACATGGAGTGGTAAGAATTTGATCAGGTTTCTAACTACTGAACTTGTAGCTTTTAGAATCTGAAAAAACCCAACAGCAGAATAGAGACAACTTTAGTCCATGTATCCTTGAAACCAAAGACTACCTTAACACCGACCCACAAATGATATTGTCAGGGAACTGCCATCAGCTCAGAGGCGAGGAATAGAAGGGCAGTTGTGCTACAGGGAGCCTCCGAAATTCTTGCGAAGCAGTTCCTCTTCCAGGGAGGAGGAAAGCCCCATCTCTAGTGGGGAAGAGGTGCAAGGACTAGAGGATGCTTGTGGGAGCCTTAACACCACTCCTGGGCAAGGCAGACAGGAGGGAAACACACCCTTGCCATCGGCTATCCTGCGCAGTAGCCTAAGGCGCAAAGAGGGAAGGAGAAGGTTGGGGGCAACAAAACTCTTATGTTGGGGGAGGTCCAAAAAGAGACCACTCCAGGATTCTGCTAGCAATTGAGCCAGACATGGACTTTGGGGCTCTTCACTGTAAATAGTTTGCACCAAAATAAAACCTGTAAAGGATGGGTTTGGAGTCCTGCCTGCTTACTCTCGAGCAACCGCAACAGCCATCTGGCAGATATCAAGTACATGAACATGAAATTTATTACGGTCAGAGACCAGCTTGTGGAACAGAAATGGAACTACAATCCCAGATATCAAGTACTAATAATCTGAAATGTGCATAGATATTTTCTCTGATATGGTTTATAGAGAATTACAATAAACACTAGATGTCATTTTCAGTGTTATTCCGACTCAGATAAGACCCATCAAAATTAATAAATGTGACTAAGGGAGCAATCCAAACTCTTCCCACCTTGTGGGTTTTGGGGAGGGATCATTGCTGCATTTGCAGCTTTGCTACATGTGGTGGCTGGGGGGGTAGAAGTGGGATGAGAAAGATTGGTGCTCTCAGGCACCATATTGGCAACCCCAGCTAGGTCTAAACTAGAGAATTAAATATTTTCGAGACACTAATTCGCCACAGTCCTGCATAAGCATTACAAAAGATGAGTTATCATTTCCAAAACCTGAGTAGCAGCGAGGTAACAAGAAGCAGCAACAGCAGTCTCCATGTTTTTGTTTCGTTAAGAATTACAGGCCTCTACACTATAAGCAACTGTCTGCAGACAGTTCCTTAATAGTAAAACTATTCATGATGAATACTATTTAAGTTTACAAAACATTCTCTGAGGATTAATCAAGGATATATTCAACAGCAGCATGCACATACACAATGAGCACAGGATCGTTATTCCAAGTACTATACGCTACCTATCGACAATAATTCCAGCTTAATTCATATTCTGTTATTGCAGTATTTACTTATGTAAGCAATGTATAAATTGGCTTAACTACAACTGTCTCTAAGCAGCTTACACGTATACAATACCCCCAAAAAAAGTAAAAATTGCCTAAAACTATGAAATAAACTTTGATTAAAATGCCTGCTGGAATACACACACACACAGTCAGTAGGCACTGAAAGTTCAGTAAAGAGAGGGCCTCTGTGACGTTAACTGGAAGGGAATTTCATAAAATTGCATCCACAATATGAAACTCTCGGCTCCTCGTAGAATATGAGCCATGAAGGACCACTAACAGCAACTCCTGCAAAGACCTCAGTGATTGGACAGGGATACAAGAGATTATGCAGTCCTTGAGGTTGTTAAAGACCTTTTTAATTAAGACAAAGATCCTGAACCTAGCCTGGTGGCATATCAGCAGCCACTGAAATTTTTTGAACCCTGGAATTATTCACTGTCTGTCCCCATCCATAGTCTAGCTTCAGCATTTGGCAGCGGCGGAAGCCTCCAGACCAGCCCCACATAGAGAACATTGCAATAATTGAGTCTCGAGGTAACCCATATATGGATAATCCCTGTCCAAGAACAGCCATAGCTGGTGTACCTTCTGTGGCTAGTAAAAGGCACTCTGAGGCCACCTGAGTTTACAATGACAAAGATGGACCCAGGAGCACCTCAAAACTCTGAACCTGTTCATTAACAGGTAGCACATCTCAATACAGAAGAGGCAACCAGCCAAAACCCCAGACTCATTATTTTCCTCTTAGGATCAGGACATGACATGTGTTCAAGTTTCTATCTTAAATTTACAAATTCAACTGTGTTGATGACACAGCTGGGAGGCTCACAATGAAAAATTACTGTTTCTAACTTGACATTACAAAAACTGGCTTACCTTTGTAGATTTAAAATAAAATTGGTCGAAATGGCTTATAAAGAAATCTTACTAGTGGCACAGGGAACACAACCACTCCAATATACTAACCACTCTGACTCCCTGACACTAAATCTGGTTCACTCAAAAAACCATCTGGAAAACAGCACTTCACAATATTGCCACACTCTTGTAGGGACACATAAAATGCACATGCCTCTAAAACATATCTTATGCAAAGGTATACACCTCATTTTGAGGTGAACAGCTTATGTTACTTGCATTGCCCAGAGAATGCCTTGATTCTAATAACTAGAGAGAGATTATAGCTGGCAGATTTCGAGACAATTTAAACCAGGTTTTCAAAATTCAGAATCACTGCCAAAACAAATATTATGCTTAAAAAGCCAGCTTCCATTTAGTGCCCCTGAATTACATTTATTTGATTCTTACAAATATGTTGACTTAATACAGTATACATTTCTACAAATATTATGAGTTTCGTTTGCATGCGCCTAATGGAGGGTCTGCATTAAAAGGTCTCTGTTAACATTCACTGCCACAAGAACAAGATTTTTAAGAAAGACCAATTATTTACAAAGAATGGGAATGATCCCCATCTGAAACCCTGGAGGACTGCTGCTAATCAGTGTAAACACTGGCTAGATGGGCCAATGATCTGACTCAAGGAATGCCTTCCTATGTTAGAAGAAGAAGAAGAAGAAGAAGAAGAAGAAGAAGAAGAAGAAGAAGAAGAAGAAGAAAAGAGTTTGAACTTGATATCCCACCTTTCACTCCCCTTAAGGAGTCTCAAATTGGCTAACAATCTCCTTTCCCTTCCTCCCCCATAACAAACACTCTGTGAGGTGAGTGAGGCTGAGAGACTTCAGAGAAGTGTGACTAGCCCAAGGTCACCCAGCAGCTGCATGTGGAGGAGTGGGGAAGTGAATCCAGTTCACCAGATTATGAGTCCACTGCTCTTAACCACTACACCATGCTGGCTCATGCATGTTAGAGGTGGTAACTATTTTTCCCAGTGCTACCACTTCAGATGACTAAATGCTTCTCTGGGCAAAAGATCCCTGCACATGGAAAACTAGCATATTAGAGAGCAAGAGAGAGAGAGATCGCTCTAGCCTGAAACGGTACAAAAGCAAGACCTCATCTGCTGAAACGTTATATCCAAATAACTTTACAGCTGTCAAGTGGCTTTTCCAGCACAAGCCTGTTTATTGCAGTGAAGCATGTGAAAGGTAGGAGGACAAGTCACACTGATACTGGAGATTAGTCCTCCTTGCCTGAATACCTAATAAGCACATCAGGAAATCAGGAATGAGCATGATCAGGGCCCTGCACTGTATAGGATTATCAAGCCTGAAAGCAGCACACCAGCTTACTTGTTTTTAAATCAAAGATTGAGCATCATTAGAGATTTCGACAAGGACTAGAACCTCCAGACACCTTTTAATATGCTTGGACATTACTTTAAGACATATACAGCAGAACCATCATTTTCAAGACAAGTATAGTTTCAGCCTGGTAAATCTGAAACTATACTTGATGATCTGGTAAAGTTGATAGCCTTTACTTAGACTTTCTTATTTCAACTAATGTGCAACTACTCATTCTATGTTCCTATTTTATAATTTTGTTTCTCAGCTTTTAATTGTGTCTGTCATTAACATTTTATATACGTTTTATATACCTTATCAAATGAAATAATAATAACAATGAAAACGTGACCCAATCCCCTTCCTAGAGGATTGAGAAACAAAGACAACTCAACTAAATCAGAACAGAATGAATAACAACCCATGTTAGAATTGTGGCCTGTGGCATTCAAAATATTCATCTACATGATTTGCCATTGGAGGAGCTGAGTCTTATTGGCAAGAAGGGAAAGTTCTATAGAGACAGAACTGAAGGGGACTCTGGGAAATGTAGTCATTCCCCTGTTCCAAGGCTGAACAGTTACCAGCCCAGCAATGCCTTGAAACGTCCAAGTAAGGAGATCTCTAGGCTCCTTCAGGCTTCCTGCTCACCAATGCTGAACTGATCTGACAGCAGGCCTGTCTACACTATGATTTAACACAGACCAGTGTTCAATAGAGCCTGATATGTCTACAAACTGACCTACTGAATGTATACTAAAGATACCAGTCGTCGAAGTGTGTTGGCGTGTTGCAGTAGCCAGTCGTTTTAATGACTGGGTTGCACGGCATTTCATTCTTTAAATCTTTTTATATAGCTGCACACCGCCCTCATATTTTATGAGAGGGCAGAATATAAATACTTTTCTAAATAGACAAGAGTTCTATGGTAGGTCACAACAATAAAATTATTTTTAAAAAGCAGATAAAACCATAAAAGTTACACAACGTGTAAAATCATTACAAATGGAACGATGCAAAATTCAACAGAAGAGCAGAAACAAAACATCTTAGCTGTCAAAGGCCAGGGCAAAGAGTACAATTCAGCATACGGTGAAAGCTGCACAATGAAGATACTAGACACACCTGCGAGGAGGGAGACTGCCAAAGAGAAAGCTCTGCTCTGGCAAAGGGTGACAGGACTACCAAGAGAGCTCCCTCTGCAGATCCTCATGCTCAGCAAGCTCAGGAGGAATAGAGGCAGCCTTTCATTGATTTAGAGATTTAAATAATAATGTGAGCACCTGGAATTGGACCTATAAACAAACATTTCTAACACTCAAAACTTAGCTTTGTACAGTGGTACCTTGGGTTAAGTACTTAATTTGTTCCGGAGGTCCGTTCTTAACCTGAAACTGTTCTTAACCTGAAGCACCACTTTAGCTAATGGGGCCTCCTGCTGCCGCTGTGCCACCGCTGCACAATTTCTGTTCTCATCCTGAAGCAAAGTTCTTAACCCGAGATACTTTTTCTGGGTTAGTGGAGTCTGAAACCTGAAGCATATGTAACCTGAAGCGTATGTAACCCGAGGTAGCACTGTACTATTCTGCACAGTGAAACAATATCCAAATTAAAATTTACTAGCATAAAAACACATACTGTACTCAGATAATCTCTCCATCGTCACTGTGTACCAGCTAAACAGATCTGGCCCATGTTCCTCGCTTATATTTCCCTCTACTGATTAAGAATAATAACACTGACTGTACCAAGCAAGGAAGAGCTGTAAAGTTACATAAGCAGTAAGAAATATGTTCTGACAACTGCAGGCAGCCTTTTATTGATGAACGCACTGCTGTGTAAACAGAAGACATTTGGATATTATGCTAAACTAAGTCATCGAGAATGAGCAGGGAGCCTTGCACATATGTCCTCCCTTCACCCGTTCCCCCCACATAATCACGGGAGGTTCAGAAGTCTTCCCTTCTAATTTAAATTAACTACTTCTTGTTAAGTTATCTAAACTATAAACTGTGGTTAACCTTAATTGCAGAAAGAAACAAGCTTCATTAACTACAATTTGAAATTGGCATGATTCTGACAAACCATGGTTAAGATTAACCAGAGTATGGACAAAAGCTACAGTTAATCTAAACTGGAAGCAAATGTGCCTGAATGCTTCCTTGTGGTCACAACAGATCACAGGGAGAACACAGGAAACCAAGACTTGCTGCAGCTCATTCTCATCATACTAAACTATGGTTTAGCACAGGGGTGGGTAATCTTTTCCAGCCAGCAGACTGGAACCTCAAACCCTGCAACCACTGCAGGCCAAATTTACAGGTGGGCAGAGCTACTCACCTGTTAACTACCAGACATTACTGTGACTTTGCCCTGGTGACTTGATTTCAAACAGGGGTTTGAAAAATGCTGTCAATCAGCTGATATATGACATCAAGTATAGGGCAGGTGGATGTGGCTTGAAGAAAACAGCCTTGTAGGCCAACTTAGGCCCTCTGTGATGCCTAATTGGGTTCCACGGGCTAGAGTTTCCCCATGTTTGGTTTAATGGGACATCTTTAATGAGTCAACAGTTTAGGAAACTGGCTTAGTGCCATCAAAAACAGGTATCCCTGCAACAGTTTTAATAGAAACACTAGGTTTTCACATTTCTCAGATCATCCTTCAGAACAGAGTTTGTTGCAAAGATAGTAGCATCTATCAGATTCCTAGTCATGATCAAGCAGCTGTGATAACAAAGATAATCCCCAAAAGGTGGAGGTAGTGATAAAGGCTCTGATAGGGACTTGTTTCAGTTGAAATGTCTGTTCTTTGTGCCTTTATTTGCTCAAAGAGTTTTTTTAAAATAGTGTATCATTTCCTTTGCATACCATATTCCGCTTGCAATAACACACACATTTGAGTAAGAATAAGAATGACTTGGCTGTAATATTTTCCCCTGACATACTAGCTTTCATTTGGTAGGGAGTTTGACACAGGGGAAGATGCACAAATGAAACTTGCATTTAATAGCAGTACAATCCAGGAGGGCCTACCATCAGATTTGTTCTGCATACATAGCTCAGAGTTCAGCCACACATTTCTGTGCCTTCCTGATACTGAGGTTACTTTATGATTGTTGGAAGTGCTCTGTCTTCAGCCGTTCAAAGAACAAGCACATAAACAAAAAGAATCCACAGGGTTATCAACCACATGTTCGAGCGGTCCTTTCCAATGCAGAATATGAAATACTTTGAGACTTTTCCATAAGTATATACAAATCCCCGCATGTTTTGGTCCTGCTGGCTTTGTATGCATTTTGAGATGCCATTTTACAGAAGACAGAAGGGTTTGTTTCCAAGCAAGTAAATCCTCAATAAAGTACATGACAAAATGTTATTACTCATACTCCACACTCTACACACCCTCTTTTCAAGTGCAGAAATACTTGGTTCCAACACAAGAAAGCATCTAGCTATACAAGACACATAGTCTAAACATTCTGAGCCCATTGGGACACTGTTTACATGCAGGCTGCTATTTCTATCAGGTATTGATGTCTAGAACATTCACTAACAGATTGTGAACTGCTGGAGTGGCCAGGTCGGTTTGCCAGGTCAATTTTCCAGCCTCTCTCGCCTCATCCACCTCTCGCACACATACATACATACATACACACACAAAGCAGATTTTACTATAAGCAAAACTATAGGCGCTCAACTACATTTCTATACAAACAATGAACTGTGTGAAAATACTATGGCTGTGTCTGGAGCAAATGCATATTGGGAGGTTTGGAGAGCCATCTGTTGCAGATGCTTTAGTTGAGATTCCCACATTGCGTGGGGGTTAGATTACCCCGACAGTCCCTTCCAACTCTACAATGCTACAGTTCAATGATCCTCCTTTGCTCCCCTGGCTCTTCTATTCTTCCTAGCCTCCCCTCACACCAGTTTCTGCCCTTCTCCTCTTTTCCTTCACTCTTCCCATAAAATGTATTGTTTCCTAAACCCTTCTGGGGTGGATCTACACTCATGGTTTATAACGTTAAGGAAGGGTTTTCATAACATTAACATTCTGCTTTTAATGTTCATAATGCTTTATTAAAATGTGACACAAGAGGGCACTGCAGAGCAACCAGGAACCAGCAGTAGGGAACCAGCGTTGTGATGGACAAAACAAAGAAATGCTTTTAATTTACAAGTCTGCCCTGCAACATTCTAGAACGATATATATGTAATATTGTTATAATAACGCTAAACAGGTCAGTGTAGATCCAGCCTTGGTTGCTCTTGGCTTACATGGTGGATGGAACAGCAGTTTGGTGAAAATGACATGGGGTGAGGCGCATGGAGAAAGTTCTTTCTCACTATCTCCCTCCCTCTCATCTCTTCCATTACACAACAACTCTGCAACATCAAGGATGGGCAAGCTTAACAACAGACCTTCCCTTAAGGTCTAGGGACAAGAAACAGGACCCTTTCACTGAACCAAAGTGAACCTATCTGGGTGTTGTGAGGGTTACAAGTTGATAATGCATGTAAAATGCTTTGAATACTTGAAAATGCTTTACAAATGTTATATGCTGTTATTAAAATTGTCCATCTTGTCAGGATTGATCTTCATATAGTCCATCAGTTATCCACAATCACGATGCAAATTCAGTATCTCATTTTGCAGAGGAAGGCAATTAGAGATGCAAGACCAAGAGACTGGGTTCTGGCTGCAAGGAAGCATAATATGCAAGGCTGCAGAATGCATTTAACTACTTGCACGGCACAGAAGTTAAGGTCATATGCCTTAACTTGCTTTTGGTGTTTGAATTTGTTGTAATGACCTTAACTCTCCTCGTTTTATCACTGAAATAATTACTCTAGATATTTAGAGGGGAAATAATGACCTAGATAATTCATTGGTACAATGTCAAACTCAAGAAGGGAGCTTTGAGACTCACATAAGCAAAGATGAGAAAGCCATACTACACCAACAACGCTCCAGATGTAGGTTGTTTAATGCCGTCTGGAGGAAAATGCTCTAGGGGAAATAGCTCTCAGCAAGTTTATTGGCCCATGCCACAGAAAACAAGAATTGCTCAGAGTTTTGCCAGCTGTGTGGAAGGGGAGGCATGGAGTAGCTTTTTCAGAACACTTCTTTATTCTGGTCCAGTCAAGACTTAGTTAGTAATCAACTTTTATTCACCCCCGAGGCAGTCCATTCAGGTCAGATTCTGTCCACTTCCCACACCATTTACCCAATATCGCCTGCCTGTTGATGAACTAACCTACTCAAGGACTAAGACCTTAGCTTATCCAGCATCCTTCTGCTTCACTTCACACTGGACACGCTGAAACTTTTATGTACTCACACACAGAGAGACCATTGATTTAAAAAAGACTTTGATCAAAAGGAGTATTATTACACCACTGATAATGCAGACCATGAGCCAGATAGTCCCTATTTTGAAGTTGCGGCGTATCGACTTTACATTTCTGTAGCATTACATCATCAAAGAGGAACGAACTAATATCTTTAGCACAAGATTTAGGACAGAGATTGCAATCTCTTGTAGATTTGCAAGTGATTTTGTTGTAAAGACTGGATACAACTTGTATGTTGCTACAACATATTTATATGTAAAGACGCCATGTTGTCTGACCAGCAGAAAAAGTTTCTCACAGAACGATGTGTTTTTTTTTAATGGCTTGTGAAATCTACTTGAACTTATCTGTAAGAAAACAAGCTATAATTTCTGAGAAGGATGACCTCATCATGCACTTGAGAACAACTTACTGGAAAAAATGTGCTTAATGAGTATATGTAGATTCCAAATTTTGTTCTAAGCTTCATCATAATAAAACAAGTATTGAACAATTCCAAATGACCTGCCAATATACGCATCGTTCTAGCCTACTAGGAGACATGCCCAAGGGGTCATGTTTTACATTTCTGTGGAGGCAGCTGAATATATTTATCTCAAGTCACACTGCTGTGGTGCTGCCTCTACACATACATTAAATGTTGTACTTTGTTTAAAAGCTCATAAAGCCTTGCTTACACAAACACAACTAATTTGATAGGAATGTCAGAGCAGAGGAAGCAGAAATAACAAGCTACAGTAAAACTGCTACTTTAAAAAACAAACGGCAAGTTACTATTAAGCTCTATGCTGCCCCAAAAGAGTTTTTTCACTGGTATCAGTATGACTGGTCCACACCACTCTACTTGAAAAGGTTCACACAGCCTTTTGGAGAATTAAGTAAAACGGGAGGCATTAGAGCAGACCTATACATTGCGCAAAATGAGGGGCACTGAGGTAACAGGATTCTGGATTCCAGGGCTGACACAATACATTTTCGTTGCCTGAGGTGAAAGACAAGATGGCACCCCATCCACATGGGACAACAGGCTAGTTTAGGGTGGGCAAGGTTGGCTGTCTAGCATAAACAAGTCTGTCCTCCAACAGAGCGGAATGGCTGGGCACTTAAGAAGTGACTGCTCCCCCTTGCATTTGCCACCTGAGGTAGTCGCCTCACTCTGCCTAATGGTAGGGTCAGTCCTGAGCATAGCAGATATCATATTTTTAAAAGCATCCTCCCCAAAACAAAAACTTCTGCATACCAGACCAGACCATAAGGGAGAGAGTGTGCCAGACATGTTCTCCTACATGCAGCAGCATACAAACATTAATCCTATGTATATCTGCAGTCTGAACTGGTACAGTGCAGAATTTTATCACACTAGTCTGCATACTTATAGATTGGGTCCAATATTCCCTTCTAATGCTAAGCTGGTGACATCAGTGACTTAATATTCTTGCTTTTTATGTTTTTTTTATGTAGCAGGCTAAAATGATCACTAATAAGAAGTCTAAAAGATCAGCTCCAATTCAACCCACCTCAACAAAAAGATGAGCAGAAAACGAAGGTCCAAAAGTCTGTGTGGATATAGATATACAGAAAAGTACAAATGTACAAAAAAGAACAAAAATTAAATGGATGTTTCAAGATGCCGTTACAGACTGAAGAAATCTTTCCCAAACGCTACAGATATCAAGTTGCACACCTAGGATTCTAGGATAAAGAAACAATGGCTATTCCCCATCTCTGAAAAAATGAAGTATGGAATGTAACTCAGATCTGTCTCAAACTTTAAACTGAAATGCACAGGCTCCTTGGGTAGGCACAGAAGAAATAAACAGAAACGCGAGTGTCTTTAATTTGGCAAAGCCAAGGATTTCCAAACTTTCATTTATACATATAAATAAGCATTTGCAAACTGTATGCAATTTTGTGTCCTCTTTTTTGCGGTGCTTTTCGTCTTCTTTTTGGAAATGCCTAAGTAGACACCTTTTTTTATCCATATTTACACATATTTTATCCATTTAATAAATTACTGAACAAATAAGCTCTAAACAAGCTATTCCAGTTTTCAAATTCTTTCTGACTCAAAACTATTTTTCCCTCATAAAAATGACCCTGAATCTAGTTATTGTAAAACAATATTAACAGGTGCTCGCTCACCTAAGGCAACATAACTACTATGTATATACACACACATCTGCAAACACAAAGTCAGTTCTTATGTACCATCACCACCAACCACGCAACCCCTCAATGATAAGCCCCTCAAGGCTAATGTGTGAATTCAGAAGTGCTTGTGAGACCTACAAGGCCAGACACCCAAGGTGTTTACTTGTACATCTTTTCAGTACAGCGGTACTTTGGGTTACAGACACTTCAGGTTATGCATTTTTGGGTTGTGCACCGCACCGAACCTAGAGGTACCGGAACAGGTTACTTCTGGGTTTCGGCACTTGTGCATGCACAGAAGCACCAAATCGTGACCCGCGCATGCGCAGTGCTGCGGGTTGCGAACATGGATCACGTTCACAAACCGAGGTCCCACTGTAATGCATCTTTGCACCTAGTGCTAGCCCAATGAAAGCCCACCTCGTGGCTTATATTGTAAGGCACAATCTAAAAGGTAAAGTTCAGGTGGCTGTTAGGAGCTATCCTGCATCCAGTCCTCTTACCCAGGGATGGGCAACCTGTGGCCCTCCATATGTTGCTAGGCTCCAACTCCCATAAGTGTCAGGATGCTGTCAACAGCTCCCAGCTGGTTGCCCAGGAAAGTATAAGACAAGGAATAGTTTCTTACAGTCCTTTTTTATTTCAATCTGAAATATACTCGGAGTCGAGTGTGGATTTCATGCTCTTTATTCAGCTCATAGTAGTGAGGAATGCCAGTTCCCCCAAAGTGTCTGCTTTATATACATTATTTACACAATGGGCCCCACATGATTGGCTAATTCCAGGAGTCTCCTGTAGGCCAATCAGGTTGCGGATTCACTTCCACCTGGAGCTGGATTGGGTGGCTTTCTAATGACAACAATGCTTTCTAATGACAACGTGTCAGCCAGGTGTTGCTCTGGCTCTCCCATGATTTCCCAACTTTTCCCTTCATCTGCCTCTGAGCTGTGACCTCCCTCAAACCCCTGTTGTAAATCTAAACTGTCTTCCTCTTCCTCCTCCCTGGAGGCTAGGCTTGAAACATGCAGCTCTCCAACATCACTAGCAGACTGTATGGTCACGTGCTCCCTTGACAAGCTACAGGATATCAAAAGCCATCTCTGAAATATATATTTTTTGGAAGTCACAGCTTCATATTTTAAATTAAACTATTTATCTGTCCACTTACTGAAAGGCAGATAAGAAAACTTGCACACCTCATACATTCTTCCCAGATAGGATAAGTAATTCCACATGTGCAATGCAAGTTACTACTTTACAACTGCAGTTTCACCGATGGCAAGCTAACAACACAATGCTGTAGTGATCAGGACTATAAATGTTGGCAGAAGACAAGAATGGTATTGTGTCTGTAGAGCCTCTGCACAGAGGAATGATGACTAAGAACTGGGGAGAATATCAAAGATAGAACAACACTGTACTTTTCAACTGCTTTGATGATGGCCATTACCATAAAATGAAGTGTTACTAAAACTCCAACCTGGTAGTAGTTATCCAGGTTACAAATAATCTGGATTTTAAGATATATACTGTAAATTCTCTGTAATTATTGCAAACATTTCTCATTAAGCTGGATGATGGAACTTGATTAAGGTTTTGTCCTGCTAAGCCTTGCTTTGTCACTGTATGGACACATCTAAGAGACCTCTATCTTACCTAAGTTGTAAACATCTTAGAGTTTTGTTTAAATATAAATTGTACAAATAAGTAATCTTTGAATTGAATTTAGAACAACAGAAGAACATTTGTTCCTTTTTACTGTTTGTTCTTTTTTACTTTTATTATTATTATTTTACTTTTTAACAGGTTATTTTCTTTATCACATCAGCTTCCAAATGAATAGGAAATTGGAGACAAAGACTGAATTCAGATGAACTAACAAACCATGGTTTGAAGAATCAGGGGTGAGTGAAATAGTTACGCCAAAGTGACCTCTCCGGGGCACAAACCTAGGCAGTGTGAATCAAGGTCCAGGGCTGACCAGACCACAAAACCTCTCTCTTGGCCTCACTGAAAGGTCCCAAGGAAAGCAGAACAATATAATGGGCACCAGCTTTGGTGCAGGAGTTGCCAGAAGGAGGCATACAAGATGCCATCCAACCGCCTTAGGGACTCCACTCCAGATTTGTGTAAGGTTTACTCCTCTGCCTTTTCTCTCTCTCCTGAAGATGTCTTGCAAGGCAGTGGGTACATATCTTTCCTCAGGATTTACTCCCAAAGCCTTTATCATGAATGAGTGTAACTGCAAGGCAGCAAAGGTTGAGGATCAGAGTTTTCCTTCACCTAGATGGGCTACCTTTCCAGGTTGATGAACCCCATCTGCCCCTCATCTCCCCCTACAGTACATGCAGCCTTCTTGACCATTGGACCCACCATTGCTTTTGTCTACTCAAGCCTGTCTTCACATGCAGGGGGTTGCAATAGTTAACAAAAAGGGGAATTTTTCACACCATACAAGTTGAGGTTCTAACAAACTGCACTGATCCATCGTGATAACCTGCTACACCATAGTAGTTAATAGTTATTATAGAATAGAAGGAGAGCAGGGAGAAAGATGACTATATCAAGCAGGAAAATGCTCTGTTTTCAATATGCAAGTAATGTGTAATAAGTTAATAGAAGATGCAGGGGAAAGTTTGCATATGTGTAACACAGACTTTATGGAAAGGACTCATTTCATAGCAGGCAGTTGATATAGATTCTAGTCACGCAGTAATTGTTAGCTATTGCTAAGCGTGTTAATGAATGCAATGGCACCTGACCTTAGGTTGACCTGTCAAATGCACTACCAATGCACCCCACAGGCTGTTATCCGAACAGGATTGAACAAAACTTAGCAGTCAATTCCCCCACTTCAACTAATTAACTTTGAAACCTGAGGACAATTTCATAACCGGGATTTTTAATTAATACAAGTATAAAATGATACACAGCTTCAGCTTAACAAGGGGTGAGGCTTAGAGACATCTGTCAGCCCACTCTGACCTCAGGGTTACAAAAGAAGAAATCCCAATTGCACATGAATGCCTAACTTAAGAGTCACTTTCATTTAAGATCAATGTTACTGCTGAAAGAAGAACCTTCACCCCCAATCATCTAGGGTTGGAATGTGAATCAAACGACTAGTCAAATGTTGTCAATTGTTAAATAAATCTGCACAAGTTGAGCATCTCTGAGAATGGTGAGTGGGATGTTTACACATTTTTCTTAAGTAAATGGCAGCAATGGGACAGTCTGATAAGTCTAACAACTGTAAGTGATACAGTGGTGCCTCGCAAGACGAAATTAATTCGTTCCGTGAGTTTTTTCATCTAGCGAATTTTTCGTCTTGCGAAGCACGGTGTTGGAAAAGTTTTGGAAAAGCTTCAAAAATCACCAAAAACCTCAAAAAAGGCTACCACACCGCGTTCTATGAGTTGCTCCTTGAAGTCAAGTCACAACTGTATTAACGGTGTTAAGAAAAAGGAAACAAACTTGCAAAAAACGCAAGACGTTTTCGTCTTGCGAAGCAAGCCCATAGGGAAATTCGTCTTGCGAAGCAGCTCAAAAACCACAAAACCCTTTCGTCTAGCGAGTTTTCGTCTTGTGAGGCATTCGTCTTGCGGGGCACCACTGTAAAAGAGTGCGTGTTTAACCCTCCTCTCCTACCCCTTACCATGGTCCAGAGGAAAAAATTGCCATTCCAAAGTGGCTATTTGCATTTCAAGGGAAGACTCTATTGGCATCAATTGATGCTTCCCTTGATATGCTAATAACTTCAGATATTATTTTTCCTGTGTACTTGCTAACCAGCCATAGAAAAACTTAACTTCTACTGTAGTATGATGCAGCTGCTTCTCCAGGGATCTAAATGCAATTCCAGCATATCCTTAATGGATAGTGACTCACTTTAAAATATCTACTAGATCTGAATTTCCTGGGTTCAAGCCTATGTAATCATGAACAGTTTTATCTTTGTATCTCAGCAGGAACATCAAGCACAACATTACTAAGCTTGCTTCCTCTAATATAGCTGCCAAATCATAGGGGATCTGTTGATGAGCAATCAGCTGAGAAGTTTTTAGCTTGCTCGCATTTTCATGCACATCATTTCAGACTGCTGAAAAGTACACTGCAGGCATTGTTACATTCTTCCAAAATGCACATAAGGCTATCATCCTTTTTTTCCAAAACCCTGGGGGTGGGAGGTGAGAGAAATAATTGTATGAAAAAACCAAACCCCCATGCTACATAGAGGATTTTAAAAGCTGGAACCAGTGGTGAAGCTACCTGCTCCAGCATCGGAGCGGCATACATCCATGGGGCAGGGCTGGCGTGCATCCCAGGGGGCGTGGTGCGCACCCCGGGGCGTGCATGGCGAGTGCTGAGCATCTGGGGGGACCGCGATGTCAACCCCCCCCCCATGGTACCTGGGGCAGACAGCTCCCCCACCCCCACCTTCACCCACCAGTGGCTGAAACATGTGCGGATTGCTCAAGAAACCTAAACAAAAAGCAATAAGCTTGGTATAGCAAAAAATATTAACAATGAAAGAAACAACAGACATCATAATATGTCAAAATGATCATGCTATGTTGTATCTAAACACTGTTTTTGCCATGTCAGAGGCAAGCCAGAAACCAAGGTAGGAGGAACATTTTCTGAACTGGACACAGAAACACCAATCCACAAGGTCTGACAGCATCTTGATGTGTACATTCCAGTCCCTACACCTATTTACAGGGGAAGAGGAGTATCTCCTGAGCTTCATCACAGATGTTGTGTCCACACCAGTGGAGACAACTCCAAAGTAGCTTTCCCTTGGAAATCTCCCCTTTAGTGGTTGCCATTTCAGGAACTGTGGTCAGTTCAAGGCAGCACCTCTTTCACAACTGAAGGGAGATGAGTATGAAATACAAAACAATAAATGCTTGGGTTAGAGGCTAGGAGGCAATTTGAAAAGAAAATTTGTGGCAGTGGGAATAACTAGGCTGACTTTGGATAAAATGCAGAACTGGCAGTCACTTATGCATTTTAAACCCCCTTCAAGAAATTAGTTAGCGTTTGTCAATAATATTTATTGTAGCTTAGCTCTTGACACATTCCTTATTTTTGCCTTGTTAAAATTCATACATAAATCATAAATATAAATATTCATACTCAAGTTGCCTCTTTTGTTCATTGGTTTATTTGCTAATGTTCCTTTCATTGCGTTTCTTTAATAATACAGGGATTATTGTGGTGTTTTATGCTTATTAATATTAGTAGCTTTGAAAAGTACTGTTTGTTTTGTAAAGCTTTTATGTGCTTATTAGACTGTATCATCAACTGGAATTGTTACAAATTGTTTTTCTGAATATAAAAGATTTTGGCTGCAATAATTTACAAAGTAAAACCACATTTAACTTAGTGGGACTTATTTTTGAGTGGACATGATAAGACCACTGTGACACTGTGTAGCATCTATTCTCATATTATGTATTTTTCTCTTTGCATGTTAGCCCTCTGGTCCCTCAGGTATTGCTCTACAGAGGACTCGTTTATCCATAGCAGTGGTTCCCAACTGGTAGTTTGCTTACCCCAGGGTATTAACATGGTCTGCAGAACCCAGGGGGTCTGCAGCACCATTAACATAACGAAAACTACCAAGGAGATATCAAAAAATTTCAAAAGTAGGGGGTCCATGGCTTGGCTTTTGAATAAAAAGGGGTCCGCATTGGGAAATACTGATGCAAGGTGAAACACTGTATCTTTGCTTATGTACAGTGGTACTCGGGTTAAGTACTTAATTCGTTCTGGAGGTCCGTTCTTAACTGAAACTGTTCTTAGCCTGAAGCACTACTTTAGCTAATGGGGCCTGAAGCGTATATAACCTGAAGCGTACGTAACATGAGGTACCACTGTACTTGCGATATCTTTCTACACCAATGAGTTTTCCACCTCAGTTAATATCCCTTTGTAATACAGTGGTACCTCGGGTTACATATGCTTCAGGTTACAGACTCCGCTAACCCAGAAATAGTACCTCGGGTTAAGAACTTTGCTTCAGGATGAGAACAGAAATTGTGTTCCGGCGGCGCAGCAGCAGCAGCAGGAGGCCCCATTAGCTAAAGTGGTGCTTCAGGTTAAGAACGGACCTCCGGAATGAATTAAGTACTTAACCCGAGGTACCACTGTACTTGCTATTTTTTTGTTTTTGTTTTATTCCATTCCATGCTTCTGTAAACCTGACTTTTGTTATTATTTTATCAATAAAAGTTAATTAGGGAGGAAAAGACTCTTGGCTTTTGCCTCGTGCTAAATTCCATGCTCTTAAGATTCTATGATTTATCATTATTCTGATATTTCAAATTTGTTCTTTTTCTTTGCTTGCTGTTAGTCCCCTTGGCCTTCAGGAGGGAACAGAAAGGCGTAAGCAATAAAAAAAACCATCTCCCCACCCCATTATACTAGATCTCCATTGTTTTCATGCAGCCACTCACATCATAACACATTATTTTACATGTACTTTTCTGACATATCAATTGAAGCATGGAAATTTCACAGAGCTTAAGGTGAGCCAAAGGAAAATGGCATCCAAATGGATAAGAAGTTCCAGCTGCAGACTGACATGAAAAATTAGCATGTCCAACAGGGCCAGAAACAACTCTGTGAATAAAGCCTAGTGATATTGGTAGTTGCATTAGAAATATTCGTAAGGCTTTACAAAGTATTGACTACAAAACACACACACACACACACACACACACACACACACACACACAAGCCAATATGCAAGAAACTAATAGCAATTCACTTTCTCTGTACATCTCATCCATAAACGAGCAAATGTCTCAAAGTTATGCAACAACTACTACTGACTATCACAGATTAGCAAGGCTTCAAAACTGTACAGTATCTGGATATGTGGTATGGTGAGATCATTGGCAAGGTAGTTCCCTGTGCATATAAACAAAACATACTAAAATTCCAAAGACAAAGTTTGTCAGATAAACTGATCCAAGCTACTGAGAATGAAACTTAAAGGGAGAAGTGACTGTCCAATTTCCCATCTATCTTATTATTATTAAAGAGTCAATATTTATGAGATGAAGCAAAGGCCTGTTCTGTTAAATTCCATTATGCATACCTTCAGACCTTTGCAGCTTACTCAGGTGGCAAATTACTTTGTTGCATACACTTCACAGATTTCACCCATGACACCTTTTGCGGATGAAAGTATACTGCCACTTCACATGTTAATTAGACTGCTTACTCAACTACACCTAGGAGAAAAGTAGGCAACCCCAATATGTGATCCAACTTACTGAACTATTGCCAAGATAAAATTACCACTGCAACAAGCAACGTTTCGTTGAGAATGATACCATGCAACATGCACCTCACTCTACTAGCTAAAAAATGTTTCATGACTCTGGACCAAGTATTTCCTGGCTCAGTTAAGGAAAGATATTTAGGAATCATGGCAACTTTCAGCTCTGAATTCCCTGAGGTTTAAAATATATATATATAATGACGGACGATTTACGATGTTTTTGTTCCCTGATATAACTCAAATATTCTCAGTGCAATATTGGACTCTGTTTCTGCACATCCTCTAGTAGATAGCAGGGCCTCAAGCCCAAGCATTTAAATGTATTGCAAAAAATGTGGAATAAGGAGAATCGAAAGCCACCATACCATTATCTATAAGGCCATTTCTCTTCTCCTAGCCTTCTTTTCTGATATACTCACCGTGTTTTCATGGTAGCCTACAACTATTATGTATGTACTGATTGATTATATTCTAGTTATGAATAGCTTCGAATAAAACATCTCAAAGTGATTTAGCAACAAACATATATAAAACAATTTCATATAAAATCCAAAACAAATACAG
Source organism: Podarcis bocagei (assembly GCF_964188305.1). Classification (NCBI taxonomy): domain Eukaryota; kingdom Metazoa; phylum Chordata; class Lepidosauria; order Squamata; family Lacertidae; genus Podarcis; species Podarcis bocagei. The sequence continues at coordinate 39,264,679 of NC_138130.1, forward strand.
ACTGGGATAAATGACATTCAAAGATTCCAGGCACATCATTTGGCATCCGTTTGTCTCAAAAAACAATGGAGTGTGCCTCTTGGGTGACTTCAAACTGCTGGAGAATCACAGTGCCTGTTGTGGCTGCAGAGATCGGTAACTTGTAATGGCTGCCTCTTGTGTTCAGTGCCATAGCTAGGTGATCTTGCACTCCTGGCAGAACTGTCCAGATTGCACCCCCTAGCCACTGACAAATTAGCTCTTCTTTCCACCTCTCCTCCAAACCCACCCTCCATTCAATTCACCCTCTATTTAAAACCTTTTCTTATGAGGCAATAATCAATATTTTTATAGACATATTTATGGACAATTTTTTAAGCCGATTTTGTGCAGATTTTGCGCACCCCCCCCCTCCACCTGCACCCCTGGCGAGGGCCCAGCTCACCACCCCCTAACTATGGCCCTGCTTGTGTTGCTCTTGCTGTGTTAGCAGCACCAAAGTGACCTTCCAGGCATGCAAGCCAAAGCAATGTGTATAGCGGTCCTGGGCTGCCAAGACAACAAGACCCCCCCACCAGTCTTGCTGATGTGGTCCGAAGGAAAGCAGAACAATACATTTGGAACCAGCCAGGCTGCAGGAGTTGCCAGAAGGAGGCATACAATATGTCACCCAACCACCTTAGGGACTCTACTCCAGATTTGTGTAGGGTTTACTCCTTAGCCTTTTCTTCTCCCAAAGATATCCCACAAGGCAGCAGAGGTTGAGGGTCATTGTTTATCTTCTAGATAGACTACCTTCCCAGATGGGCGAGTCCCATCTGACCCTCATTTTCCTCTACAGAACCTGCAGAAATCAACTTTTTGACCCACTATTGGTCTCGTCCGCTTAACGCACCAGAGCATGTCTTTGCATGCAGGGAAGTCCCTAACGCACCAAGGGTTCGAGACCCATCAGCTACCTTTACCTGGTGTAACCACCTAGTCAAAGCCATTTTCCAGAGAGTGGCCAGGAATTTTGATCATTCCATTTCATTACCCACATGATCTTTGCAGCCATTAGTAAGATAGAAGCTAACAATCTTAGAGGCCTCTCCACCTCATTTCCAACCACATTAAACAACACCATCAAGACACTAGGTCTTATAATGCAGTCTGTAGTATCTGAGAGACATTGTGAAATTGTTCTCCAATAAAGTACAGCTGATGAGCATTCCCACCATACATGAAGAAGATGATCAGTCAGCCTGACAATTCCAGCATTTAAGGTCGCTAACCCCATAAATCCTATTTAATCTTGTCAGGGTTTTTTAACCTCACACCAAACTATTTTTAGTTGAAAAGAGACAAATCGTATTTCCTCCTCTGCATTCACTTTTATGTAGCTACATTTAATATATCTACTACACCGCTGCTTGCACAAATGGGGCCCTAGTGCTGAGAATGAACAGATCCCAGCCATAAGTTTCAAGATCATTCTGACTTCATGCCAGTAGTGATGCGATGTTTTAACTAAAAATAAAAGCTAAAAATAGCTGGAGTTTAAATTTACAAAACAGGACTTTTCAGTGCTTGGAGCACTGCCAGTCTTTGAAAGTCTACATGCGGAATTCAATTATTGAACACAAGAATAGCCCAAATGTAATACTGAACTAAAAATGTTCTATTAATTAATGCCAATTAAGGGAGAGGTGGGGACTACACAGAGCTGCTGATTTTCATCAGTGTTCAAAACAAATCACATGTATTAATTACCAGCTGACAGCTAGGTTTCCATAAAGGGAAATAATAAGATGCCTCGGACAAGAAATGTGTATTTTCTATGGTCCAAATAGCTTTTTCTTGGCTTAACTTCACAGAGTTCCAACACCATTTCTCACTGATGGGAGTAGAATTAAATCGGTACTGATATCTTAGCATAGCCTTCACCAATCCGGTGCCTTCCAGATGTTTTGGACTACAACTCCAATCAGCTGCAGCCAACACTTGCTAGAGGGCACCAGGTTTATGAAGGCTATCTTAGTAGCATATACTGTACTACTTCCTGCCATACATAAAACTTCCTCTTCTCCACCCTTGCATCTCACTATCCAGATTGCTCTGAAAGGGGTACTCACATAGCTTGTGAGGACTTCTGTATCCAGTGCAGCCATTTGAGGCTGTGGTGGTGCAGAGTGCTTTCCATCAGCTTCAGATGGTGGCCCAGCTACACTCCTACCTGGAAAAGAATAGCCTGATGTCTGCTGTCTACACTCTGTTGACCTCTAGGGTTGCCTTTGAAGACACTTTGGAAACTGCAGCTGGTGCCAGGCAGCTGACTGGGGCAGGACTGTATGAGCACATAACACCAATTATGACATGACTGCACTGGCTAACAATTAGTTTTTGTGCTCAATTCAACATCTGTGGCCCTTTACCATGCGCTCCCTTGCAAGGGAGGTGTGTAGAGGGGCAACAAAGGAGTTGGTCATTTCAGTGCACTGTTGTGTTAAGAGATTTCAACATTCCCATCAAGAAGGCATCTAGCCTTACAGATCAGGTCTCCATGACAACCATGGGGCTATCCAAATACATCAGTGGCCCAAAACTATTTTGTCAGTTTTGGAGACCAAGCAGGTTAGATCTATTAAATACATTAAAGGGAGTAGATGGTACTCAGCCTATTGTCATAGACAGACCATTCCTTGGTGAAGGCTGACATAGTTGTGGTGCAAAGGTGGTGAACCTATTGGAGACCTATGAAATTCAAAGGATTCCAGAAGGCTCTGCAGGATTTTCTGGATAAAATCCTGCCAGGGCTCCAGTTCTGTTCCTATCAGGGCTCTAGTCTTGCTGTGGAATGGCAAGAGGCATAAGACAATTGGTGTGATCACACCATAGTGCAAGTGGAAAAAATCTTGAAGAGAACCTGATCTAAGATGGGCGAGAGCAGTGCTTTTTTTCTGGGGGGGACGCATACCCCTAAACATTTTGGGAATCTAACGGGAAAAGAAACTTTAAAAAATTAAATTGTTAGTTTCTTCTCTAGCACGGTGAATCATCAGTTCCATTGCTACCCCCGATGGCGGCCTCATTTCCTGTCATGGTGTTTCCTGAGTCTCATACGGAAGCAAGAGTTTAATGTGTGAAGTAGGAGTTGGAATCTAGCACGGTGATTGGTCAGTTTCATTGTTACCACCTCTGATGGCAGCTTTATTTCCTTCCCCAGTGATTTTCTTGAGTCAAAATGAGAGCACCCCTAAACATTTTTTTTAGAAAAAAACACACTGGCTGAGTATATTATTTGAATCTACCATCTAGTGGTGAATAAAGGTTACTACTTTCCCACTGAGTAGCTGTCCAACAGAGCTGTTCCAAATTGTAAATAGGCTTATTGCACCTGGCCAGTGGGGAAGATTAAGTGAGTTATCAGAAGACTGCTGTGATACTTCTATGAAGCACTTTGAGGATAAAATTATTCAGATTCATACAGAATTAGAAACTGCAGTTACAACAAATTCTGAGAAGATATCCCAGGTCTTATTTTTTGATGTGTTTGTTATCATGGCCTGAAACACCACGGGCCCCTGAGAACAGGGAGAGTGCTATCCTGCCTGTTCTCCTTGACCTCTTCATGGATTTTGATACCATGGGCCACAGTATCATATTGGAATAAAGAGATGGGGACTGGGGACATGGCTTTACCGAAGTTCCACTCCTAGTTGCAGGATTGAGTCCCATGGGTTACAAAAGGTAGCGGAGAAATCTCAACAGCATCACAGTTGAGCTGTAGCATGTTCCATTTTGTTACCCATTTTTTCAACACATATATGAAGCAGTGGGAAGACGTCATCAGGAGATTTGGATTAAGGCATCATCAGAATGCTGCTATCACTCAGCTTCCTCCGTTGCATCTCAATCAAGGTGTCTGGAGGTGGCAACAGGCTGAATAAGAGCCAACAAATTCAATTTTAATCCAGATAGATGGCGGTACTATGTGTGTTTGGTGTATGAAACTTGTCCAGAATAGGGTAGTGCTCCCCTGGAAAGATCAACAGGAAATAACTTGTTGGTGATTCCATCACCTCCAGAGGGCCTTTTTTGTGGTTCCTACAGTCTCTGCCTTCTGATATTTGCCTGGCCCAATTCTGGGGACTGTCAGAAAACACAAGGCTATATATTTTGACTCAGGCATTTGGGAATGTGAAATTCTTGCTTACTTTCTGCATGTAATGTTATCAGTTGATTTCTATTTTAACTGTTTATTATCTTTTGTAAGTTTATTGTTTTAATTGTGGTCCTTGGTAAGTAGCAGGCAATTCCTATGAAAAATGAGTGTTATTCTGCTTCCCCCTGTTCACAAAACAATAATCCTTTAGGGTAGGTGGTAAAAGAGACATTAGACTGCAGCAAAGAAAGGCAGAATTCAGCTCCACTTACCAAGGCATGCCTTTTGAGGTTAAAATTAGACCTCACATTGCTTAATATGCCGACATGTGAACAAAAAGATAGCTTCTGCCATCACATCTAGTTTGGCCTTAAAAACAAAGATTAATCTATTTTTCTTCGCAATAAAAGATAACCAGGCAGAATTTAAGACTTTATTAAGCACTGCTGTAAAGAAACATGACTCATAATATGGCTGTCATTGAGGCCCGCTTAATACACGACCAGGGTTAAGTAAACAAAGTTTGATCATGACTCTAAGCAGCAGTGTTCGGCTGAACTCAGTTACTGCCTGCACAAAAGGTCTAGCTGGATGAATATTCAAACAAGGCTTTCAACCTCATGATTGTTGGAATTGACTAAAGGAAATTCCTTAGGACCTCAGTAGTTCAGTTCTCCATGTTCTCCCTGGAAGAGATGTACGAGACCAATGATAACAGAATCCAATGGAAGAAAACCATGGGGAAAGGGAATTGAGCTAGACTAATACTGTCTAAAGAAGCCACCCTTTTTGGTTCCTGAAATTCATTTTGGTTGTGCAGATAAAATATAAAATATAGCATTCCACAGAATGTGCTGCTGGTGTGTGAAAACAGTCAAGATCCAAGGATCCCCAGGCATGCACCACCAGATGATGGAGCCATCAGGAGCCATCCTGGTGCCCAGACATCCTCACCTGGTCGCAAGTGGCTGACAGTCAGGTGCCAAACACACCTGGCACCTGGCGAATTTTGAACATTGCATCAAACCATGTAAACTTGACCAGGCATCCATCACCCTATAGCATCCTTCCTTCAGCATCCAGCTATTGCAGGACTTCAGATGTACAATTAAACTCTCAGGGAAAATAGCAAGTATACTATTAAAGCCACAAGAGTGAATGCGTATTTTCAAATGAGATTATGAAGTAGCAGCACAGCTGCTTGGATAAGATCCTTTGGTTCAGAGGAATGCCATCCACATTCAAAACTATCAAATATATCCTTCTTCCAAACAAGATGTTGTAATAAAAAGTTAAGTCTCTGAAAACACACATAGACAAAAGATGTACCACTAATGAGAATGTGGTTGAAACTGGGCAAAAAGATATATGTATGATGAGAGAAAACTCTGTTCATAGTTTAGCCAAGAAATGCCTTCAAAGTGAAATTTAAGAAGTCCTTTGGTGCTTGTTTTTAACCTGCAGGCAAACCAAGTATGGTTATTTCCTCTTGCCTTACATTCTGTAGGCTCCAGTCTTTCTAATGCTTACAATCCCTTTGACATTGATTATGCATCTTCTGAAAAACAGAGGAATAGTTTGGGTAGTATGCCAAACAATCAATTGTACCTAGGTTCCTATGGGAATCCAGCTCAAAAGTTTATTCTATAAATTAGATATAATACCTCCTATGGGAAGCAAATGACATAACAGAATGAAAAACATTTCCTGTTTGAGGAATATTTTTAGATTGTTCAGAGCGCCAGAGAACAAAAAGAAATATGAGCTGGGTAACTGCTCACCAAAGCAGCTCCAAGCAGGGCTGCACACACACTCACCATACATTTAAAGCACATGATTTCCACCAAATAATCATGGGAACCGTAGTTTTTTTTAAAAAAATAGAGTGCTGGCAATTGTAGGGGTAAACTACACTTACCAGTAACATTCTGGAGAAACAATGTGTTTTAACGGTCTAGATTGTAACTAGTGAAATGTTGCAAGTGTGCCATTTTGTTTTGTTTAAAAGATAATGCATTATACAATACAAAATCTAAGTGTAAGTAGTAAGAACAAACTAATAACTAAAACTAAGGAGTCAAATTACCTTGGCCTTAGCAAAGTAGTACTGGAACCACCACAACATTCAAGTAGCATTTGACATGGGCCTAGTTTAACTACCACTGGTAGAGTAAGGGGAGAAGTATCAGAGGGGAGAAGTATAACTATGCTTTGCCCATTAAGGTGAAAGGTTTTTGTTTATATTTCAGTGCATCCAGCTAGGCTGTGTTCTGCTTTTCCGAACTATTACTTCCAAGCCAAACTTGAAAACAAAATAGTCTTCAGTCAATGGATCACCTACTGTGTAAGAAGAATTAACAATAAATGTTTCTAGCGGTTCCTGAACCAGATATTAAGAAATTCAGAGTTGCTTGCCAGATGGCAAACTTGGGAGCTTTCAGTTTAAATAGCAGAACAACAATCTGCTATCTTTATTTGAACACTTAATCACATTGGCAGATAATATTGTAATTCTCCTTGGGCCATGTACAACACAAGCATGCAAGATGTATCTGTAAGACAAGGACAATCCACTTGAAAACTGAACATATCTTATTGCTGGCTCTTTCAAGAGTCTATTTACAGAATCATAACCAAGGAAAGGAGTGTATATGCAAAAGAACAGGTGCTGCTTTTGGAGGATAGCTCAAGTCTTTCTTGAAGGACAATAGCACACAATCAAGGTCACATGTAGCGTAGGCATGAAGCCTTGCTTGCATTTCTCGCACCACCTTTTCCAGAAAGATCGTTCAGGTTCACTCCAATATATCCTAACTGGGGCTGACGGGAATTGTAGTCCAAAACACCTTGAGGGGATTGGGTTGGCAAACGAGCATTAAAAGGGTAGTCTCACAGGGTCGTAAATGAACTACCCTGAACAGGAAATTTGCTGTATTATTTTGTTCCATGGGTTTTACCTTCCATTTTGCACTTGCTTTCAATAGTACTCCCTGTGTTTATGAATACTTGTAGTTTCTATTTTGTTAATGTTGAAAATCAATTAAAAATATATTTTAAAAGTGGTTCTGAGGCTCTATCAGTTTTGTTATGCAACAAATATCTTCGTTTATAAGGGCATGAAGGCTGTGCATGAAAGCCCCATTCCCAGTATCCACATCCCCACAGGAGACTCTCACAAACTGAGTACAAAAGTTTGAAATGGCCTCAAAACTGTATCTAACTGATCCAGAATCCAATGTTATCAAGGGTCCAAATCCGACACTTCTAAGCACATTCATTCAAACACTCTTAGAAGCCCCATTCTTCTACTCAACATGGAAAAGTCAAGGTAGCACATGCTGGATATGGATGTTTGGGGCAGGAGCAGTGCACATTCAGGACGAGAACTTTGGAGACAGGATATAAACTCTATACCCTCTGCACACTTACTTCACACATTGCCTGAACACCCAAAACAGGGCCTGGGGTATCTTCCTATCAGGTTCACAATAATTTCCTTTGTGGGTTCCCCGTGGATTCTGCAATGTACACAATGTACAACTGTCATGACTCCACGAGATGCAGAAAAAGTTGCTCTGCAGTATCACCCTTCTAATCATTATGAGGGACTTGTTTTGAAATCTGAGGACCATAAAAGCCTTTTGTGTAGATAGCTGGTCATAAAAATAACTTGCAAATAGGAACAGGTAAGGGTAGGGGTAGAATACCACAGGTAAGGAGACAATAATCAAGAAAAATTCTATCTATATCTTTTACCCTCAAATCGTTTTCCACAGAAGTATGAATCCACTCCAGAGATTGACAGTCAATACATAAAGTCTGTGTTTTAATTTTACAGCAGTGCTCCTCACAATCTGTTTGTTCTTCAGCAATTGCTCAAAAAAAGATTTTGAGCCTCGCCTGCCTTTCATCCAGCCAATGCTAGTTAATGAAAAGCAGAAAAACTGTCCTGAGAATACACATCTTGACAACTCAAAAACAATCTGTGGTCTATAGAAGCAGCAGGAGTTTCTAATGGCACACCTAAGGAAGACTGAAAACTTCATTTGAGGGATTTTTAGCTGGTCTGTTTCATATCATCCAAAGTGCCTATAAAATAGATGTGCAAGTAAACTTCTAGTAAATATCCTAAGGAAATCATGTTCCGCTCCAACTTAAGGGTATAACCAACACTGTATCTTACAGATGTTACTAGTCTGCAACTCCCATCAGTGCCAGACAGCATGGCCAATTATCAAGGATGGTGACAGTTGTAGCCTGAAACATCTGGGAGGCACTACGTTGGCTAACCCCAAAATAATACGTCCAAATACTGTTGAGAAGATATTAAGGATTTCACCTTACCCACAGGTAAGTTTGCCTTTTTTATTTATTACATTTACCGGTATATTACACATTTCCTCCATCCAAGGAGCTCATGGTGGCATCCATGGTTCTCTTCCTCCCTGTTTTATCATCACAACAACCTTGTGATGTAGTTTAGGCTGAGAGACAGCGACTGGCCCAGGGTCACCCAGTAAGTTTCATGGCTGAGCAGGAATTTAGCCCAGGTCCTAGTTCAACCACTACATCCCTTTCCTAAATACCCACCTCAGCCCCCCCCCCAAAGTCCAAAGAAATTAAAAATCTTGCTGGCTTCATATCTTGTCCCGCCAAGGTGGCTTGTAGTAGTGTGTAGAGGAATCACTTTTACAGTGTGCTGACTGAGACAAAGTTTGTTCTGTATACAATGTTTACCATGTTTGTAAGGTCCTGAGAAGGGTTAAGCTTAAAATGTGAAACACCCATTTCTGGCTGGCAGTTAGCTGCTACTTAGTTTTGTAAGAGGTATGGGAGAAGCTGGGTTCTTTTTATGCAGAGGAAGAGGAGCGTAAAATTTCACTTCTGGTTGGCTCGATGGATAGAAATTCTTGGTCACCCATTGGACGGAAAAAGTGGTTTGATGAGGAGAAAGAATTCTGTGCCACTCAAATCTTATTTGTCAAAGTGTAGGCATAACAGGTCAGTTCCGCCAATGTGTGAGAGTGTTACTGTCTGGGACTGCAGACCAGATGAAGAATCTGGGAGGGTAGGCTGAAAGCAGATGGCAAGGCAATGGCAGTAGTAAAGTAGGAATTCCTTCACACACTTGGGTGAATCACCAGTAATAAAAAGGAGAGAAAATTTTCTGCAAGTGGCAACTTGGTTGTGATGCATTAGCAAACTGTCAGCTGCTCTGGTGGACAAATTCCAGTTTCAGCAACCATCACGTTTAGATAGCAACACTCTTCATTGAGCTTCAGTCAGAATTATGCATGCAGCTAGCATCAGAAGTTCACGCACAACTACATCTTCAAAGTTCATCAATAACAATGCATAGCATGCTTGGAAGCAGGTGGCTAGATTGTTAAGATCACAGACAACTGTAAGATGTGAAATACAGATCTGTTACAGCATTCATGCTTAAAGTCCTAACAAGCAGTTGGCATCCATCAGGGAAAGAAGCAGGACAAAGGGGTGCAGCCATCACCTGTGCCAATATTTTACATCAATTGCCAAGAAACCATCTTAAGTATCATATATTGGATGTTCTAAACTGTAAGGCTGTGCAGTCTGTAAATGCATGTAGGATCTAGTCCTCCATTTTTCTGTCTTGTCTTAGAATAATTACAATCAATAATTTCACATTTAAACCCAATTGCCTTTGCCATTGTGTGTTCCTGCTACTGAAACTGTGCTGCGCCTATAAAATTTGATTGCTGCCTAATAAAAAATCTGACATGTGGATTAGAGAAGACAAACATCTACTAGTTTCTCTACTCGTGAATAAAAGATTCAGCACCCTTTTGTATTGCGCATATAGCTACAAAACTGCCAATATGGTTTTGAAGCATCTAAATTCCATCCTCTTTGGGTCAGAGCTGATAACCAACCATCTCCTGCACATAAAACATAAAAACCTGCTTGGTTGCTAATGTGGCAACAACTAAGTCATGGGAGCTACACCTTCCTTTCTGTGAACTGCAAGTTGACAGAAGAGGAGCGGCAATATTGCATGATTTTACAACTCCAATATTATACAACTCATCTGAAAAGACTACTCATACGAGCAGCTCTTTGCAAAAGAAAAAAGGAGGCAGTGGTAGCTGATCACCTGTTCAGACTTGGTTCTGAAGTACTACTGATCAAGGCACTAACTAAGGTCATTTCCAGATGACCTGTTTAATGGGCATTCATCCTTATTTGTTTTTTGAGGAAATTCAATGACATTGTGTAAAGAAAGTGTTATCCCACACTTTCCAATGCATCTTACTGTCACTGGTTTTATCGTAAAAAGTATGATTATTGGGGAAGCTGGTTTGTTTTGCAAGAGCTTCAAATAAGCTTTGACTGTGTGACAATAATCTGCCAGGATGTGACAATGTTGAAGCACCCTAAAAGTAGACAAATGTTTTATTTTTCTGCTTGCAAAGATTCTTCACTTACTACTGAATCTTACACTATGTGCCTGCAAAATAACTTACTTAAGAAAGCTACATCTAAATAGCTCACTTAAGAATGCTACACTGATGGCTCAGTCAGTAGAGCATGAGACCCTTAACCTTAGGGTTGTGGATTCAAGCCCCACATTGGGCAAAATGTTCCTGCATTGCAGGGGGTTGGACTAGATGACCCTCATGGTCCCTTCCCACTCTACAATTCTATGATTCAAAAACCCAATGAAGGCTGCTTATGGCTGCAATGTGTATGCAATTGCTTCATCCCCCATCACTGTACAGGCCAACAAAAAACTGGATCTATCACAGGCTAATGGGGTCATGTGAACATATTCCGAGTCTCTCTAATTTTAGCAGCGCTTACTTACATTCAAGTAATACTGTACTAGTAACTGTACTGCATTCAAAGCTAGCCATTTTTGCCTGGGAATGCTAGGTCTGCAGAGCTATTTCAATACCTGTATATATTTGTATACACCACAGCAGAGTTTGTGCCTGTTTCCTAAATCTCTGAATAAAATACAGTAACTTATCAACCTTATTGTGTTTGACTAAGTGTTACTCTTACTTTTGCTACTATTTTTCATCCATATATAGTCAAAATTAGTTGGGAGGGATATTTGCACTCTTTCCACCCAGAAGAGGTGGGTTAGTGTATATGCACCCAAGAATTCTAAATGAACCTCTGCATACTTGTCAAAATAACAGAGTACACCACAGCTTCCTCAGTACGTAATAATATTGTACTACCACGTAGTTTACAAAAATGGCCTGAGTGAATACAGCAGAAATAATTAATCCTACCAGGGTCATGCATGCTTACAGTTAATCATTTGCGAGGAAAGCTTTATGTACGCATTACAACTATATATGGAATAAACCAAGGGTATAGCAATTGACCCTACAAACAGACAGCTTACTTTTCAATGTGAGCTTAAATAATTCTCTTCAGTTGGAACATAAAAGTAGATACATATGAGGGGGTAACCAAAAAAAATTCTCTTTATGCTTTTTGAGGAATTGTATCCAGCCACAGAAAATATGTTTGATTATATCCTCCTATTTATCCTTTGGTTTCCATAAGGCAGAAATATGGGTTTAGAAATGCATAAGAAAAAAAGTTACAATCCTTAGCCCAAATACCTTTATGTAGAAGCGCTTTTACCTATCTACATGGCTCAAAAAATGCAGTGCCTGTCCATATATTTGGACCCCAGCAATGTACCATCCAAGGTATATCTCACACATTTTAACAATTGTTTGGGAGGGGTCACACTCAAGGGGCTGTCGTTTACCATCTAGCAAGGTGATGGACATGGAGGAATGCATGTGCCATATTAAATCACTTCTTTTTCAGTCAATTACCCTGTAAGTTAGCACACCTGCTTCAGTTCCTCTAATACATATTACAGTTCCCAACTGATATAGATAGGATTAGTCCTCAGCCAACAGCCATAGTTAACTACATGCGGAGCACTGTGAAAGCACAGCTCTATAGAGCGTTCAGAACAGCCTCATCTCCAGATCTTTTGCCAAGAGCCGAAACATTCTCATTAATGGAAGTCCAACAACAACCCATGTTCCTAATGTTACGATTATAATTCATATAGAAAAACCTAGAGTAGATGTATAGAAACTTAAACAATAATTGGGAAAGGAATCATGAGTTCAAAGTTTTCCACTACTTGAATTGATGTGTTCAGCACCAGGAAACTCTACATGTCCTAAGCACATTTTACAAACAGTGTTACATGGACTACTTGCCCTTCACAAGACTGGCAAATTTACTGAAGGACATGTCAAAATTATTCCTTCTGTCTTTCCCATCCTCAGAGAAACCAGCCTACTACCGCTTACTGTTCTCTCACTACAGTGAGAACAGCACACAAGTTAAATAAAGAGTAATGCTTGTAACACAATTACAACAGATGCACATTTTGCTTTGCATGTGTTGTCTATTCCTACTCTCTACCCGCAACACATCATAATATAAATGATATTAAATAACCAAACATAGCCAAGTATTGAAACAGATGACAATCAGTGAAGATGGTTGTCTATCAGTAACTTCAACTACATGGTTATAAAAACACCCATTTTTGAAAACTGCCCTGTCACCTTTATGCCTCTTCAGACAGCAACCAATTCACACTTGAGTCTGTCTGAACAGGTTTGCAGCAAGTCATACATAAGGGATTCAGAGGGGCTATCTGCCCTTAGACAACTATAACAGTGCTATATGCACATTGTACGCTTGGTGAGATGGAATGGCGTGAAGATTTTTTTAATGTTCAAGCTTCTATAATTCAACTTTAATTATGAGCAACTGTCAAAGAACACATCCACTCTCTGAGTCATTGAAACATGTAACACAACCTAATGACCGGGGGGGGGGATAGTGGAACTGGCCACAATACAGGGCAACACATTGTTCCCAAATACTGACATATACACCACAGAAGTACTTAACACCACCTGTCTTTACCCAAGGAAATATAAGCAAGGCTTACTAGGATCCTACCCAGTATCATGGCTTGGTCTTGTGGAATGTGCAAATCTTCCGTATTAAAAAAATGAATGCTACCAAGCATGTTCTGAGCATCTTCCCCTCTTCAGTACAACCACTCTGATATATAAATGGGATTAGGACTCAAGCCACAGGGGAACATCCAGACATGCCCCAGCCCCAGAATCTGTTGTTGTAAAATATTAAATTTAGAAACCTAAGACAAGGCACTTAAAGAAGACAGAAGGGAAAAGGGAAAGGTCTACACTTGGGGCTGATACCTAGGTTAGCGGTACAAGTAAGATATGCCTTAGTGAAGTGGTCCCCAATTAGCAAAGTACTGCAAACCACCTATTTTCAAAAGCCAGGATATGGAACCCCTACTTTTGCAAATGTTGATATCTCTAGGGTAGTTTTTTGTTATGTGAATGGTATATATGCTGCCGAAGCGAGCACTTGTTATGTGAATGGTGACATAGATCCCCTGGGGTCCAGAGCCACCAACTGGGAACCACTGCCTTTCAGTGCTTTCCCAGACATTGTGGTGAGTTCATGGAAGAGAAAATTGGAAGCAGAAATTTCCCAATTCACAGTTCTTCAGCCCCCAATACTGTCCATGCTTGCCATTCCATAATCAGAGACATGAAGTGCAAGAAAAAGTGGTTAACTTGCAAAGAGAAGGCCCGAGGCCCCCCCAAACATAGCTGTCAACTCCTAGGGGCCAAGGTCCCTTTGTCACCCTCAGTGAAATATTTGAGAGGTCTGCCCCCCCCCCCAATGAGTGGGCATTGCCATTCAAATGGTGTGCGTACGCGATGTCTTGTGATCAATCATGTGGGGTGGGGCTTGCCTGGACCCCCAATATTTTATTCAAGTTGGCACCCCTGCCCCCAAGCCACCACCCTGTGACCTGGACCCCCACCTTCTGTACTTAATTCAGTGGTGGGGGCAGCCAAGGCACTCTCGGCAAGTGGGCAGCCCCAGGGCTGAATAAAATATGGGGGGCAGGTAAGCCCCGCCCTGCGTAATCGGTTACCTGATGCAGCACAAGCACACTATTTGACTGGCCTATCAACTTTAGGACGCGGATGGCGCTGTGGGTTATACCACAGAGCCTAGGACTTGCTGACCAGAAGGTTGGCGGTTCGAATCCCTGTGACGGGGTGAGCTCCCATTGCTCGGTCCCTGCTCCTGCCAACCTAGCAGTTCGAAAGCAAGTCAAAGTGCAAGTAGATTAATAGGTACCACTCCGGCGGGAAGGTATACGGCGTTTCCATGCCCTGCTCTGGTTCGCCAGAGCCACATGACCCGGAAGCTGTATGCTGGCTCCCTTGGCCAATAAAGCGAGATGAGCGCCGCAACCCCAGAGTTGGTCACAACTGGACCTAATGGTCAGGGGTCCCTTTACCTTTACCTATCAACTTTGGGAGGGGGCGGCCCCCTCAAATATTTTATTGGGGGGACCTCCGCCCCTAGGAGTTGGCTCCTATGGGCAGCCCAGACCCAGACCACCGGCCTGGAGACTGAAGAGGGAAGCTGCGGACCAAGTACAGCAAAGCCCAGTTGTCTACCTCGGATTTCCACACGACGTAGGCGGACGCATGGCTGCTGGGCAGTTGCTGGCCCTTCCTCTGCTGGAGCCACTTTCGGGGAGAGAAGAAGATGCTGTTGGCGCCGCCGCCTGGGGCGCTGCCGAGCGCCGAGGCGGAGGGCGCGCGCGCCAGGAAAGGCAGCTCCCACGCGGTGTGCCTCTTGCCTCGAGGGCTCTCGTAGTCGAAGTGGAAGCTGCCCGACGGCGACTTGTCGAGCGGGGTGCTGGGCGTCGAGAGCGACGAGGCGCCCGGAGGAGTCGGCGGAGCGGCCGGGCGCAGCAGAGCGCGCGAAGAGAAGGCCGCCAAGCACTCGGCCGAAGGGCTGCCCGCCGCCGCCGCCCTGGCCCGGGGAGCGCGGAGCGAGCCGTCGGCCGCCTCTTCCCCGCGGCCAATGACGGCCGGGTCCAGGCTGCGTGTCTGGCGGAGCCTCCGCTTGGAGAGGCTCTTCGGGGGGAAGGAGGGCGAGGCGCCGGGCGCCGGCGAGGACGAGCAAGAGAAGACGCTGTTGAGCAGGCTGTGCGCCGACATCCCGGCGGCCAGGCGGGAGGACGCCCCTCAGCCCCAGGCGCCTCAAGGAGCTGCTGCTGCCGCCGCCGCCGCCGCCGCCGCCCTCTCCTCCTCCTGGCCGCCGCGAGGGGCTGCTCCTCGCATGCTCGCGCTGAGGCGGCGGGAGAAGAGTTAGCGAGAGAGGAGGGAGGGGAAACGCCGCCGGTTTTTATTCCGGCGCTGCTGCTAAGGAGCCGGCGGGAGCTCACCCTTCTTCCCTCCCTCAGGCACCTCGCCGGCACGAGAGGCGGCTGCTGCTGCTACTGCTGTCGCCTCAAGAGGCGGCTGGCGCGCTTCCCTCCTCGCCCGTGTGGCTTCGGTGGCCGCGTGCTTGTCCTCCTGGCCCCGCTCCCGCCAAGTGAACTCCGCGCTTAGAGCCTAATTTGGCTGGAGGAGGATGCAGCGGGCGCTTCGCCCTCCTCGCTCCTTCTCTCTCTCTCTCCCCGCCGGCCCGGCCGGGGCCCCCACCTGAAAGGGAGTCTTGGCTCTCTCCGCACAGGCTCCACAAGCAGCCGCGCTCTGAGACTGACCAGCCCCGCGCATTGCGCTGCCCGCCTTCCCGGTTGCGCAATGGGCGCCGCTGCTTGGAATCTTTTGTCAGGTCGCTGTCCCACAGCTATTGGATTTCACAGCACGGTGCTGGTCGTTGTCGGAGCAGGGCTTGATCCGAAGGAGGAGTGCGTTGCAGGTGGCTGTTTTTACCTGCCCTCCTACTCCGCCCCCTTTTGCGTCTCCTCGGTGGTTTTTTTTATATACTGCAGAGGAAACGGGACGGTTCTTCTTCTTATGAGAATTGGAACCTGGGAGTTGCCCTGGTCTAAATGTGAATAAAGGAGGAGATGTCATTTGCAAATGCTCTCCATCCCTCTCTCCATTCTAGTAGTTACCTGGCATCGTGGTCACCGGTATACCTAAAAGTCAGAAGTGGGGGAAGAATTCCTACTAGGCTAGAAGTCAAACCAAGCTCACAAGTTCTCCCCGATCTTGGGGTGCTTGCAGGGGGCTTAATTTCCAAACAGTTCATTTGCAACAGGGTTTTGTTTTGTTGCTTATCTGATCTTCCGTAGAAAGGGTAAATCCAGATTAAACTGAGTCCAAAAATAGCAGTTTGGCATTTTGATGCCAACAGCATTGTATGGATTCTGTTTTTTTAAAAAACAAAATGCATGCAAGCACTGGAAGCAGTGATCTAGAAGCGTTCTTATTCACAGATGTAAGAAAAGTACTTCCTACATAGTTAGAAACATCTTTGCCTATTTCTGGCATTTAGAAGCTAAGCCCTAACACCCAAAATAGGTTCGTGACCAAAGTTGGCGAATTGCACTTCAAACAGTGTTCGAAACTGAGAGATGAAAGCTAGCAGCTACATGGCACCTTAAACTTATGTTATGGGTGCAACAATGGAATGTCTAGGCACACTTTTTATAATGAATACAAAGCTGAAAATGAATGAACTGCAGCTGAAATTTTATGTTAAATTTTCACATGGTCTAGTCCTTCCCTTGCCCACCCCCCAAATATTTTCTTCCACTCTGCAGTTTTAATCTGAAATCTTAGCTGCAGTGCTGCGCCCAGAGCTCAGAAACTGCTTGCACTAATGAAATTTCCTGTCACAAAATGTGCCTAGAATAATGGGGGTTTCGAACACTGACTTCAAATGATTAGCTCTCTTTCAAAGTACCTTGAAAATTTGTACTTCCTGGATCTAGATTTGCCACTTGTTGCAACAATGTAAAAGCAAAATAGATTTTTAAATATATCTATCTATCTATCTATCTATCTATCTATCTATCTCCTTTTTGCATTTTCTCCATGTTTCATGAAAAGAAACTTCATTTTTCCAACACTTAGGCTTTGGTGATTTTTCTCTATATTGTTACAAAAACATGACTGGCTGTATAAACTCCCAACATACGAGCCATAAAAAAATCGCTTGACACATTCCCTTCCTATTATGGGCTGCTTATAAAATACCATGGCAAGCATTCTTCTGTGTAGGCTATGTTGGATACTTTTGCTCTCTTGCTTACGATTACTGTATACATTTATTTAAACAACATGAGCCTCTGGGCTGAGTTCAGAACCCTTCGCTCTTTCCCATTCTATTGAAACCCAGTTGCATAATACATGTGTAAGCCCCATAGCCACTTTTCTAAAAGATGAATTGCAAATACAAAGCCTGTTTATATAAACATGTTCACAGCAAAGGTTTTCTATCAAAGTTTATCCAAAGTATTTCCCATATGTTCCTCTCTGCAGGGAAAACCCCACATGTCTGTTTATTCCGCCATTGTACTTCTGCACAGTGATTTTGAATTATCTGCAGAAAGAGGCATGCACTGTACCTCTTCCCAGCAAATGACCAGGATGGTCAATGAGAAGTACTTCCACTGGATTGTGGAGTATCACCTTTCAATTGCATCGGTTCCTTCCAGTTTCCCCTTCAAGCAGATAGGAGTGCAGGCTAATAAGCTGACCCCCAGTTGGATGGCATTAGGAAAGTTGAGTACCCACATTGAGAGCAAAGCAACTTAGTTTGCCAGAAGAGAAAGATGCACAATTATAACTCTTAACATGTATCTTTGAGCTACTCCTCCCCTTGATATGAAGACAGAAGTTAGTTTAAAGACATTAACTGCTGGGCACATTTTTGGACAGAATCACAGATATAAGCAGAGGGAACTGTGAAGCAATTCCTCAATACCCAGGAGGTTGGATTGGACCAGCATCCCACCAGTACAGGCTGGACAGCTTGAAATTTTCATGCAGACAATCTGAACAAACCTGATTAAGTTCTGGAGAGTCCTCATTGAGGACAGTCACTTCCCAAGGTAGTTTCTCTCTTCCAAATCCACACAAATGTCTTAAGATTTCAGATACCTTTACAGCCTTTACCAGATACAGGGGAAGCTCTGGGTTAGCAGAGGACCAAGTGTCAGGAGCATGTAGGAAGCAGCAGTTGCACCATGCTATGATGATGGTGGTGGTGGTGATTTATATACCACTCTTTATCAAAAGATCACGGGGTGGTGGACAATCTTAAGAACACATTTTATAATAAATTAATCATAACAACAGTCCCCCACCATACCTTTAGTGATGTTGGCCAGGTAGTGGATTGCAAACATAGGGGCACTTCAAGTCTGTAGGGAGCAGGGCACCAGTCCAGGAAGTTGCCGTGTCATTAAGGTTCAGTGCCTCCCCTATTTCTCTACCATGCCTGGAGAGTGCAGGACCTCAATACCTTAAGGACCACCTGTCCCCATACAAACCGACCCAGACGCTGCGCTTGTAATCCAGGGCCCTTCTCTGTGTCTCCCCTCCCCAAGACATCCAGAGGGTGATGCCAAGAGAAAAGGCCTTTTCTGTGGTGGCCCCCCCGACTTTGGGATGCTCTCCCCAGAGAAGCTCACCTGGCGCCATCATTTCATGTCTTTAGGTGCCAGGCAAAAACATTCCTCTTTACCCAGGCTTTTAGCCATTAAATAATCTATGGCCTGTTAAAGCTGGTAGGGGGCTGATATTATGATATTATTATTATTTATTATTATTCTGCTTTCTGTTATTAAGCTTTTTGTTATGGATGCTCCGTAACGTGTTCTTAATGTTGTACACCACCCTGCGATCTTTTATAAAGGGTGGTATATAAATTGAAACAGCAACTTTGAAGACACCCTGAAAGATCCGGAAGACCCCAAATACAAGCTGGAAACTTATCTGTATGCTGTCCTTGCGCATTGCACAGAATTTCAGATGGTATGCAGTCCAGATGAAGTAGGCCATATCCACGCTTAGCTTGTCCACTTCCTGCAGAACAGCTTTGGGAAAATCTTAACGCTGTAAAGATTTGTTTTCCAGTATTCTTGTTGAAATCAGGAGCTTATTCATATCACAGATACTATAAGGCTGGTATAGGGTAACAAGATTGTCCAGCAGGGAACGGAAATGAATGATGACCTATTTTCCCGCTTGCGCAACTGAGGAGGGTATAGCTATGAAAACAGCTTATGGAACAACAAGGGTGTGTAGATGTTTCTGATCTAAATATATTTATTTAGATTTATAAATCACTTTCCGTAGGATATATCAAAGTGATTTCACAATAAATGACACCAAGGTGTCAGAAATAAGAGTGACCCACGCCAGCATAACTTACTGTCCATCTAATTCTGGGTTGTAGATCAGTGACAGCTTTGCCTCAGTAACAATGATGATTCATGCCGCTGTACTGTGAATGGGACCATTTGTTGTTCTGTCAAGATACTGTAGGACATGTCATAATACTGCATTGATGTGGCAGCTCTTTCACTCCATCCTGAATATTTATTTGCCAGAAGAACAGCTTATAAGAGTGATGGCGAGGCCATTTCTTTGTCCGTTTATTTGCATTGACATAAATGCCAAGAGCAAACAAACTTTAGACAGCCATGTTTATCCATTAGATTAGAGAGAGAAAAAGTATAATGGCTGGTCTGAATAAAGCATACTGGCAAGGGAAGACTAAGTAGGGTCTAGCCTTCTCAACCTCGCTCACTTCAGAGATCCCCAGTGGATCTGCTGCCTGGCAGCACCAGGGAACATCAAAACTGAGGGCAAAAAAATATTGCCATAATAAACTTGGCACAGGGTTATTTCTGATTAAGTGTGCAATTCTTACTGAATTTTATTTTATTGTGTAAATCTTTAGTAAGGTGCTCTGGGAGCCTTTGGGGACTATAAATAAAGGAAATATCATTGAAAGCTCATCAAGCTCCCCTAGGGCAAGAATAGAGTTGCAGACTTACCCAGGGATAGCTTTGCAGTGCTTGGCGTCAATAAAATAACCAAGATCAATGGCATGAGATCAGTGCCTCAGTACAGATACACACAGATCTGTGGAATTAGCTTCATGCTAAATGTCTAGGGCTGTGGTAGTAACTCCACTTACTAGAGAGGAGGACCCACTGAACTCAATAGGACTGAGTTCAATTTGGACTGTCCTGTAGAATGCCACTGCTACCAGAAGTAAAAACGCATTGTAAATCCTACTGATTGCAGTGGGATTTACTTCAACGTAAGTGCACCTAAAATTGGTTTCAAAGCAGCAGGTAGTTACAATTTTAAAAACATGATCCCAAAGCTCTTTCAGTTCAGACCACTTGCATTTAAGATAATGTAGTTCCAATTTGAGTGAACCTTTTGTCATGTAATGTACGTACTTTGTTGTGGTGGTGGTTTGGAATTTGTGGACAGTCCTCTTACACAGAATACCTTTTCTCCCAGCAACTACTGGCACATAACAATGGTTAAATGTTTGGGGATAGTGCAGTGTGATTTGAAAATACAGTTGCCATGGGGATTACAAACATTTTGCTGGTATATGTGCAGCTTTTGAAGCATATCAAAACTGTTCTACTGAAACCACAAAACGAGGGCAATAAAATTAAAGCACTTTATGCAGAAGTTTTGCCTAATATAGTTATTATATTGCATCACTTCTTATGCATCTTGTTTGAAAAACCATTTAGCATCATCCCAATCCTAGGCTTAGTTAGGCAGACAAAAGCTTATCTATGGGCTTAGATATGTCTAATTCTGCATTATGTAGCGTGAGGCAGCCACTTTAGGCAGCTGATTTGGGGTGTCCTAAGGAAACAATTCTTCAGTTAATTAATGTATCTTATTGGTGCTGGTGGTGTGTGTAGCATTTTTGAGTTTTTCTGCATCGGATACCAAAATAACTAGACTAGCCAAGGAAATGCTAACTATGCAACTTGACTTTGGGGTTTTGCCTTTATTTATCAAATTAACCACTACGCTGTATTGTTTTTAATATTCGGTTGGAAGCTGCCCAGAGTGGCTGGGGAAACCCAGCCAGATGGGTGGGGTATAAATAAATAATAATAATAATAATTTATTATTATTATTATTATTATTATTATTATTATTATTATTATTATTATTATTATTATTATTATAACTTTTTGCATTAAATTGATTTATTTAAAGTTCTCTAAATGGTTTACAAAGTTATAAACTATATAGCCTGTGGGGTGTAATCCATTGGTGCAGTCAGTGCTGCTCTCCTGCAGCCATTTTGTATTCTTAATGTAATTTTGCTATCTGCTGGCTCTCAGCCAGCAGCACATGAACTCAGACTCCACATGAGATGAACTCACAGTTTCTTTGTGTGACTACCAAGTAAAGCCTGCCTTCCAGGGATCAAATCGTGAACTGAAATGTACTGAAATGTGAGTAAAGTTTTTGTTACTTTACTCAGAAAGACTCTCATGTCTTTATTCTTTTAAGAGGGGTCAAAAGAGGACACCAGGAGATAATCTTAACCAAGAGATTCAAACAAATCTTCAAACTAGCTTCCAGCTATATTGAGGGGAATTTGCTCTGCTACATCACTTACTAGCATGAGTGAAGGAAGGATAATACTTATTCAGTATATCCTTTCCTACTATCCTTAGCATTCCCACATAACCAAGGCCAAGAGTACAGATAAAACTACATACCATCACTAAACACCCACAATAAACCATCAATAAACTACTGAACAGTGCAATATAAAACTGGTCAGGAAATCCCTGAACAAACAAGAGTTTAATAAGTATTCTGCTCGGTAATAGAACTTGCCGCTCTACCTCACATGGGCGCAGCCAGGATTTATTTTAGTGGGGGCAGGAATTATGTTGGGGGGGGAGCAGAACTGAGTTATCTGTGATGCAATTGGTCAGTTAGTTAAGTATTTTTATTTTTATTTTACTGCATGCTGTGAACACCTTCACCTGTCCTGGAACACTAAAGTTAACAATCCCATGGAGGAACAGCTGGGAGCACCATGGTCACTGCTGCTGATGTTCATAGAGTGGGCTCCTCTCATACTCAGCAGAGAACAGGATGGGGCCTGTGTGTGGATCCTGTATATGTTGGAGAAGCAACCTACTGATAACAACAACAACAAAAACAAAGCCAACAACAATAATATATATTATTTATACCCCGCCCATCTGGATGGGTTTCCCCAGCCACTCTGGGCAGCTTCCAATAAAGCTTCCCTAAAGAGGGCTGCCTTCAGATGTCTTCTAAAAGTCTGGTAGTTGTTCTTCTCTTTGACATCTGCTGGAAGGGCGTTCCACAGGGCGGGCGCCACTACCAAGAAGGCCCTCTGCCTGGTTCCCTGTAACTTGGCTTCTCGCAGTAAGGGAACCGCCAGAAGGCCCTCAGAGCTGGACCTCAGTGTCCGGACAGAACGATGGGGGTGGAGACACTCCTTCAGGTATACTGGACCGAGGCTGTTTAGGGCTTTAAAGGTCAGCACCAACACTTTGAATTGTGCTCTGAAATGTATAACAAAGTCAGCAGCTGGAATTCCAGTTCCTGGATGCATTATAGATGTGTAGTCTTCATCTTGGTTCAATGCCACCTTGCAGTTACTAAGCGATGACTATCAAACATAATCTAGCTAACTTGCATAGTTTCCCCAGAGGAGAGAATGTGGCAAAAGTTTATCATTCAATGCAGAATACTTAGCATCTTCTGTGTAGAATTTAACTCTGAAAATTTACCTTATTTTTTGAACATTTTAGCCCAACTTGTAGAAATCAGAACCATACTGGAGTAACGTGACTCCAAAATAATTGACAAGACCCAAGGGCTACATACTACTTGGGAGAATTCCAGATAGGTCTATTATTACTGATCTTGTAGGAAGATAGACGTTTGTTTTCACAGATGTACTTTTCAGCATCCCAGTTTGACGTTCATTGTTGTTGGAAAGGAAACATTAAAAACACTGAAAATAGAAAAAGTGCCAGAAGTAACATGACTTAGAGAACAGCAACCCCTGCGTTGAGCCTCTTTGGCAGCGTGTAACAGATGAGGCTGTGGCTGACTAAAAGAGTTTATTATTAATTTGCTATTATTATTATTGTTGTGTGCGTTTCCTTTGACCTAGCTGATGCTGAAAATCGTGTCAAAAAAATAAAGCCACCTCAGTGGGGAATGGAGACCCTGACTCAACCTTTAACTAGGGAAGCCTGAGTTTATATTTTTACATGTGGCTTTCTGTCAAAGCACATTTTAAATCTACCAGTACTTTCCCAGGCATTACTCCTATCGGTAAATTCCTACACAGAAATAACTATTCTAAGGGGCGTCCAGGGCTCAGATGTTAATATTTCCTTTTTGTGAGACTTTGTGAAGCAGATTAAGTATATTGTCATAAAAATATTATCTCTCGGGGAAAAGAAAACTTGAACGCATTCAACTCTCCTACCTAGATAGTCAAGAAATCAGCCACTATCTATTTGCACTGGAAAGGCAATGTGCCAAGTCCACAAGGAAATGTCCATAGGCATGGCTGTAGTATTGTAATATCCATTATGGTCTCCAATATTGATATCAATGTCCAATCCCTCTCTCAAGGCCTGCACGTTTACAAAAAATCCCAGTGACCCTCTGGTGACCCAAACTATATATAATGCTAAGTTGTGTCATTCTCCCCACCTAGTGTTTTCGTTAAACACATCCTCAATCATGGAGGATGTCGTTTGAAGCAGAAAACATATGACTTCCCCAGTTATAAGGGTCAGATAGCAGGTGATGGAAAGATCTCTACCTATGGAGTAGGTTTACAGTTCTGAGCTATATGGACAAGTGGTCTAATCTAGTATAATACACCTTCCTTGTGTTCCTAAGCGCCAAACTGGATACAAGGTTAATATGAAATTAATATGCACTTTTTATTTTTCTAAATAGCAGGCACAGGAAAGTCTCTGCTTTGTGGTATTTGGGGAGGGTGCTCTTCAGGGTCCAAGCAAAAAGTGAATTCTGCAATTGTTTGTGTGTGTGTGTAGAATAAGTAACATTTTTAGAGGCTTTAAGGGGAAGATTGGGGCGTATTGTTTGCACAAAAGTGAATAAGGGAGGCACTGTGGTCTAAACCACTGAGCCTCTTGGGCTTGCCAATCAGAAGGTCGGTGGTTCGAATCCCCACGACAGGGTGAGTTTCCGTTGCTCAGTCCCAGCTCCTGCCAACCCAGCAGTTCAAAAGCACGCCAAAAGTACAAAGTAGATAAATAGGTACCTCTCCGGTGGGAAAGTAAACGGCATTTCCGTGTGCTGCTTTGGTTTCGCCAGAAGCGGCTCAGTCATGCTGGCCACATGACCCAGAAAAACTGTCTGCGGACAAACGCCGGCTCCCTCAGCCTGTAAAGTGAGATGGGTGCCGCAACCCCAGAGTCGTTCGCGACTGAACTTAACTGTCAGGGGTCCCTTTACCTTTACCTTTAAATACATCCCTCCCCAAAGCAACATCATTAGAACAAGGAGAGCCAAGGTAAAGCTGCGCTAATGCATAAATGGCATTATCCATTTATGGAGTGGTTGGGTGAGGTATCAAACCAGGTGAGGGAAAAGTGTTTTGGGTTTTTATTTTTACTTTAAAAAAAACCCCATCAAACCACTTTCAAAGCATTTCTGAAGCTTTGGCACCAGCCAACTCCAACCTGGCAACCCTGAGTTGCTTTGGATCCAAAGTTGTTTGACTATCTTCAAAACAAATGCACAACCCTGGTTCTTAGGTGTTGCATATTCAAGTTTCTATGTGGTGCAGGGTGTGTGTGTGTGTGTGTGTGTGTGTGTGTGAGAGAGAGAGAGAGAGAGAGAGAGAGAGAGAGGGAGAGAGAGAGTTTTGTTTTGTTTTGATTTTGTATTGGAGCCAATAGTTCATGTCATAAGCTGCATGCAAAATGTGAGGTTCCATATAATAATAAAAATGCAACTTTTAATTGCTTCTTTCCGAATGCCACATATTTTATTTGTGGTTTGGTTTACAAATACTTTCATCTGCCAAATAAGTCTGCATGTTTTCCAGCATCCAAATGCCCCCCCCCCCCCGCACTGTGTAAATAAATAACATGCTAGTGTTTGGGTTCTCAGTAAAAATTCCTTTTGAATTAAGATGGCTAGTAATAACACAAGATTTCATACTTCCAGTGCAATCCTATAGATTTCTATGCAAAACTACTGAGTTCAATAGGACTTTTTCCCAGGTACGTATGTAGGACTTCAAACTAAGTGTGACTCTAAAATGAACATTAATTTCATATCCTCCCCCTTTTTTATTTTGCTTTTTCAGCTTCTTCTGTGTTGCTGGATAAATCTAAGAATAGAAACTAATTTGACTCTATTCTTAGTACTATCTTTAGTATCTCTTTTGGTGGTCTAACTTGGAACCAGATTTCATGTTTCCAAGGTTTTTTTGGCTTAATGCAGAAATAGCATTGTTCCCCATATATTTTCAAATTCTCCTCACCAGCTCACATTTAAAACTTAGCAAATGCACGTGCAATGTTTTTTCCTCTCCTTTCCTTTCCTTTTTATTTGCATCTTGCAAAGAAAGCTTTGCAAGGAAACAACTGAATTATGAGTAAAAATGGTTCAGGGCAAACCTCTGAAACTGTTCTTACAATATAAATTTTCAGAAGCAGAGAAGCTCAACTAAATATTTGTGTATTTAGTGGGGCTTATACATGTGTATATATAGATGCTTTTATTAACTGCAGTTCAACTTGTATCAAAGTACTCCGTTGCCCTGCCAATTTCTAAGAGCAACTTCCAATGTACAGTGTACAAGGATAAAAGGCCTACTGCCAAGCCCAAACAGATGGAGGCAGGAGAATTCTGGACTATGGGTTGTATTCAACATAGCGCCTCGTTAAAGTCACTTAGCAGTATACTTGTTCCCCTGGCGAAATGTTTTGCACCACCAGTGGTGTTGTACAAAAGAATGCACAAGCCGGTTTGTGGCAACTTCATTGCACCGTAGATTGCAGTGTTACCAATTTGCCCACCTAGTAGTGCAGGAGTCCTTGAGCTAACAGACAGAAAATGTTGACTACAGTCTTGTACAACTTCAGAATGCAAGTAAGGGGTGCTATTTGTGAATGTTCCCCAACGTAGACATTTATTTATTTAAATCAAATTCTTGCACTCTAGGAGGGATTTAATGGAAAGGAGCCTGCAGGTGGGACTGTCAACGGGAGCTTCTCTTGCTGTTGGAAGACAAGACTGAGCAACACACCCTCTGCAGAAGTAGCCAGAGAACGCAAATCTCAGTTTCTTCTTCTTGTTTGGAAGTTGAGGTGCCGGGATTCCCTCTGTCTGCTCAGCGGCCTCCCTGCCTCCCGTACACACATACTCCTTCTAGTCAATTTGCAGGGGCTGTAATAAATTATGTCAGATGTTTTTGCCAAATCCCAGCTCCTTTGCCACCCTGCAACCCTTTTACAAGTCCCTTTACAGCTTTCTGGGAAATGAAGTCTGAACATGGGAAAGAAAGAAAGGCAGCAGTGCCTATCAACTTTGGGGTCCCCTTACCCCCTCAAATATTGGGGAGGGGCAAAGAGACCTGGGCCCCTAGGAATTGGTGCCTATGGTTGCAAGAGTGTGTCAGGAAAATGGGGAAATGGTAGTATGGGGGAGACTTAAAATATAGGTAGCTTGGGAGGCACAACAAACACTTCAGAGTAGCTATTACAGTGGTACCTCAGGTTAAGAACTTAATTCGTTCTGGAAGTCCGTTCTTAACCTGAAACTGTTCTTAACCTGAGGTACCACTTTAGCTAATGGGGCCTGCTGCTGCACTGCCACCGCACAATTTGTGTTCTCATCCTGAAGCAAAGTTCTTAGCCTGAGGTACTATTATTGGGTTAGGGGAGTCTGTAACCTTAAGCGTCTTTAACCTGAAGCGTATTGTCAGGGAACTGCCATCGGAGCCAGAGGGAGAGGGAGGGGTCCAGAGGGATTCCGGAGAGTGTCCCGGGAGGGAGAGAAGCAGCCCATCTTCTGGGGAAGGAAATCAGCGTAGCACCAGTGGAGAAGGGGGGCAGATGGGGGAATCGGCGAGGTGGCTCCATGACTCTTCGCCGGAGACCAGCAGGGAGAGCACTGGTCCTCCGCTGCCCACACCCTCCTTGCGCAGAAGGCTTCCGCGCAGGGAGAGTAGGCGGCGACTAGGCGTCAAAGAACTTTTATGCTGGAAGAAGTTCAAGAAACGCCCACTGACGGATTCTGCCAGTGATTGAGACAGCCACGGGTGAATGGCTGTCCGGACAGTGAGAGTTCACCCAGGTAATCCAGCCAGTGGTGGTGCCGATTTACGCACGAGCACCCCTAGAACCATTACACGTATGTAACCTGAGGTACCACTGTACTTAATAAAGCATCGTGTAGTGTGCAATGCACTTTCCGCAGAGTGGTGTGTGTATTTTATAAACTAAAGATACATTTGTAAAGGGGTTTATAACTGGCAATGGTCAGGACAGAGCGAAGGGAAGGGCAGACAGGAAGGGTATTGAAGAGAACAACTCTAGCTACATTTACTTAAATTTGGTTACAGTTGAGGATGGGAATTAAAGTGTTAAGTCAAAGTCCTGGTTGACAAAGAGGGGGAATTTGAAAGGGGACCGAGAATTCAGGGAGTGAATCCCAAGGACAGGGAAGAATGAGAGAGAATGGGCAGAGTTGACTGAAAGACAGGAACTTCAGAGAGATGGAGAATAATAGAGATGGAGGAGTGAAGCTTGGAAAGATGGGCAAAAATGAAGGGAAAATTCAAGGGCAGGCCAGGCCTAAAAGCAAGTATGGGAAATGTGCTGTATATGGGAAGCCAGCATAGGGATTTAAGGATACATCATATAGTCAAAACAGGAGAGGTGAACCATTTGAACAGCAATATATTGAACAGAAGTGAAAGGGGCAGAGGTGGGACAAGGACAAAACAATGAGAAGTTTGCATTAGTCGTGTTAGAAATGTCCTTAGAGGTTTTTCAGGGTAGGCTTGATTTATGGATCTTTCAATAAGAGGAACTTTTATCTAGTGTTGTTGAAGGCAGGAATTGCCAGTGCAGGGAAGAAGCAACATCGCCACAGACTGCTCTTTTGCCAGGAAAATGTTGGACAGAGATCAGCAGTAAAGATATTCCAGGAGGAGACAAACATCTATCTGCTGTTAATTTCTTCATCTCAGGCTGCTGTTAAAGTTACAATGGCTGGCTGAAAAGCTGGCAGTCCGTCAGATGGGTGTTGAATTTGCTGCCGCCACCATTGGTTCATAATTTACTGCATCTTATGACACTGGAGCAGTTGCCTGCTAAACTGATTTTTTACGAGCACAACTTTATTGTTGCTACTGCATCTATCCCAAAAGTCACTTAAAATGTGAATGTTAATGGGGAAAATGGGTTATATTCGGTTCTTAAGTGCTGGAATATTTTAATTACTCTCTTGCTACACATGATGCTTGTCTTTTAGAAAACCTTCTCATTTCAGAAGAACACATGTGTTTTCTTTCTCAACTGAAAACATGTTTCTACTGTTATCTGAGGCCTGGAATCAGTTCTGTCATATAGCTAAAAATCTACTTAACCTGATTTTCAATCAGAAATTCAGTGTTGTTTCACATTTGTTTTGAAATTCCCTGATGTGCAATTGGACAAAACATTTGCTTCTCTCTCTCTCTCTTTTAAAAAACCTAACAGATAATGTTCTGCATGATGAAAGCTTGTTTAAATAGATTATCATTTTTGAACACATGAAAATTAACTATTATACTTCATACACATTTAAAGAGGGATATTTAGGAATAACTATGTCCCCAGAGAACAAGGCAGGAAGCTGGAAACAAAATAAAGGAGAAAACCAAAATGGGGACAGCCATCTGTGGAAACTAGCATGCAGTCACTGACTAGGTCTGTATCCACACACGGTTTAATAGACAATGCACATGCCATAGTTAGGAATCTAAAAATTTGGTCAGTGGGTACATGCATTCTGTCTAGTATTTACATAAATGGTCCATATTTCAGTATATAACTGAAGCTCATATAAAATTTAAAAATCTGTTGATGACAAGAGTTGTGATGTTTCTATGCTGGGAATCAACAGCTGGGATGGTATTTATTATACTGTCGCAATTTTGGTTTTCGTAATTTTTAGTGATGGCTTCCTGTGTTTAGTCCTCGTTGTTTGCCACTTTAGCCTCATGAATGGATGATGAAGAGTATTAAAATGATTTGTACAAACAATGATACATTTTACTTTCTTGTTCATGTTCCTTCATTTGATTTTCCCATGGCTAATAATCTGATTGTACCCAAATTCTAAATTTTCTACGTACAGTCATATGAACTTCCTCCCTCCCTTCTTCCTGCTGGAGCAGCATGATGATAAGCAGATGGGAGAAGAGCAGAGTGTTTAAGGCTTGCACTGGCTGGGTCAAAGATAGGTTGGAGGATTACCAGGGGCATTGCTGGCAGGGTTGGGGGTGACCCTACCAAACACATTTGTTTTTTCCAAGTTCTGGAGGAAACTATTTCCTTCCCCTCTCCTGCAAGGATCCTCTGAAACATGGAGGGCTTCCAATTAGGGTACTGCAGGTATCCTGACTGAGACAGCATGGGCTCAGCTAGGACTTTGCACATGGAAAGTGTATGCTGTGCAACAAGTGTAGCAAGTAGATTTATTCCAATGGTCTTAGTTTTAAAGTATCTCTATATGGGAAGGGTTGTGGGAGCTCAGTGGTAGAGAAACTGCTTTGCACACAGAAGGTCCCAGATTCAAATGCCAGCATCTACAGGTAAGGCAGGGAGAGGCACCCCCTACCTGAAACTCTGGAGAGCCACGACCAGTCAGTATAGAAAATACTGAGATAGATGGACCAATGGTCTGGCTCAGTATAAGGCCACTTCCTAAGTTCTTTCTCTGTTCTCAAAACTGTCCCACGTTTCCATGCATTGAATTTTCAGGTGTATATTGCTTTAGAGAAGGGTACAAAGGAATATGCAAGTAGATTTGTTCATTCCCTGACCAGTCCACACTCCTTCATTTCAATCAAAACCCAGAAAACAGCAGTAACCTACTGGAGCTTCTAGAAGTAAATACTAAAGTATTTACAGGCAAGTGCATTAGGTTGGATCCCAACATCAAACTCAATAGTCAACTGCCAGTGTGAAATTACCCAAAGTTGGACCACATTCAAACCACATTCATGTGTAAGACTTTGAGATCCATTTTTATACAGACCAAGAATCAATCCAAACTACTTCAAAAGTGTCAGGCAGTCATTTACAATTTGAGGAGGTTCACTATATAGCAAGGTTACATGAACAGGTGCCTCTATTAAAAATAATACAAACATGGCTGGTCCTGTTGATGATCAAGACATGTGGCAAACATGGATCACTCACTGAACACATTGATTAAGAAAAAAAAAAAAAGGCAGGTCGGCTTTGAAATTAGTCCAATAAATGGGATGTGGGCATCAGTACATTTCTTGACACTGTTTTAGCAGCAAACGGTAAAGATGGCTATACCATAACACTTTTAGTATCACTGAAATATGACATAAACAAAAGGATAAATCTATGCCTCCCAACATTATGAGGTTGCCTGATACAGTGGTACCTCAGGTTACATATACTTCAGGTTACATACGCTTCAGGTTACAGACTCCGCTAACCCAGAAATATTACCTCGGGTTAAGAACTTTGCTTCAGGATGAGAACAGAAATCGTGCTCCGGCGGCGCGGCAGCAGCAGCAGGAGGCCCCATTAGCTAAAGTGGTGCTTCAGGTTAAGAACAGACCTCTGGAACGAATTAAGTACTTAACCCAAGGTACCACTGTATATCATATCCAATTAAATGCTAACTGAGCTGTAAACTTGTACAAAAGCTACCAATGGATCTAGGTAGCCACAGTCACTATAACGAGGCATTTCCAGTTTGGGGAAAAGTGATGCATTTTATCTGAAGCAGCCCTTGTTATTGCTCACCAGCTTCTGCTGATGACAAACTTGTTCCTTTTGCTAAGTGGGCCAAATATAGTATTGAATTTAATGCTTAATTGACATTTCCTATTCATTATTGATAACAAATAGAGAAAACATTCAGTTATGATTCAGTCACAGCAGGTCATAAACTTTCTGAAGAACATTTGCAATAAGGGGCAGGAAGAGACATGCTTTTTTGCAATATTGGCCAAAGTGTACAGCTGCCCAACCCTTGGGGAGACCTTGAAACAAAGGCACTGTAGGCAGTTTGTGTCAATTGTACATGCAAAAGAGAACAGCATATGAAGGATCAGAACATTTAGTTCAGTGTCTTTGTCTGATTCGTCTCTACAGAACTTTCAGCACAAAGTACTTAAGTATATCACAGCCACTGATTTCCCTCAATGTGATATGGGTTATCAATATAATATGAACTATCTCATAAGCATCATTCTAGATTCAGGTAGGTAGCCATGTTGGTCTGACACAATCAAAATAAATATTATTATTTTTAATTGTCTAGTAGCACCTTAGAGACCAACTAAGTTAGTTCTGGGTATAAGCTTTCATGTGCATGCACACTTCTTCAGATATGTTTTAGATACGTTTCAGAAAGCTTATACCAAAAACAAACGTAGTTGGTCTCTAAGGTGCTACTGGCCATTTTTAAAAATTTTATTTATTTATTTCCATAAGCATCATGTTATTAAATATTCCTAAACTATCTTAGTGCAACCTGAAAGTATGTGGCAGATAAGTGACAAGATTTAGAGTTTCAGGCTTGGCTATTTTGAATCTTCTGGAATTTGCAGTCTAAAGCAAGTGCATCACATTGCTTTCTGAAAAGTTTGGGCCATGACCCAGAGTGATGGGAACATGTGTCTCAGTCCTCAAGAACCCACTTTCAATCTGAAAAGAAAGGCCTTTTACTTTTCATTTGCTTTTGCTACCCTAGACAACAACATAGTAGGCAGAGTGTGGGAAGCCAAAGGCAAGGGAAATGGGCTTAGGAGCTCTAAGGTCAACCTACCCACAGAAGGGAGAGACAAAAATTAAATGAAGGTGGGTGTTATGTACTAAGCTTGGATCCTAGAACAATAGGCAAGTAGGATCCTAGAATGCAATAGCTGATTGGCTTGCAGGAAAAGACCAATCAGGCTCCAGGAGGGAAGCAGAATCAGCCAATCAGATGGGACTCATTGTGTAAATACTGTATATAAAAGCCTGAGATTTGGGGGTGCAATTCAATCACTGTTTTATAAGCTGCATTAAAGAGTATGAAATCACTACAGAACTCTGAAAATATTTCAGTGGAAGTAGCAGAGAATACACTACAGTGATATAGGAAACTCACAGCTGCTACCAATGTCTCCTTTGCATCTTACTGGAAAAGAGCTGGGGATAGCATCACCCTTAGTCAGGAAAACAGGATCTCTGGCCAGTAACAGAGAACTCAGGTTGGGTTCTGAATTAGTGCCCACATCTACCTTAATATCACTGGTGCAAACTACAGGGGCCCCGGGCATGCACAATTTTACTGTGGGACTCCAATGTGACTTCCGGTTTCTACCAAAAGTTGCATCAGAGGCCCAACACAACCTCTGAGGTTATGTCAGAGGCCCTGCAAAGCCTCAAACGCACTTTCCAGAAGTCGTGTTGGAGGTCTTGTGAGGACTCCAACTTGACCTCCAAGGGCCCGCAAGGCCTCGGAAGCAATGTCTGAGGCACTGCCAGACCTCCCGTGCGAATTCCAGTAGAAACCAGAAGTTGTGTCAGAGGTCTCATGAGGCTTCGGACGTGACCTTTGAGGCCTTGCAAGGCTTCGAAAGTGCTGCTGCGGTGCACTGATGTAACATGACGTCATGACGGCACATTACATCCCTGGTGCCATCGGGCACCCATAATCTGGGGCCCAAGTTGGTGCGCCTGCTTAATATTGTAAACTGCCCTGTGATTTTCAGATGAAGGGTGGTGTAGAAATTTAATTGATTCATTAACAACAACAATGATGATGTCACGTGCCTATCGATTCATGGTACAGAATTGGCCCCCAGATGGATTTTGTGTTCTTCTGTATACCTTAGTTTTCCAAAATATATAAAAGCTAAGTGTGTAAAGATTTATAAGGGCAGGGAAATATTCACAGGAAAACAACAGTACTGCTTCTGAGAATCCAGGGTTCTTTTTCTTCTTCTTTTAAACATCTTAAAAAAAGAAGAAGAGACAGCTGTTATTCATTTTCAACAGTTTCATTGCTCCAATAATCCATGTGGTTAGTCCAACCTACTGCTTTATGAAATACGTAAATATTTTTCATTTTCTTTCTTGAAAAACAAGGAAGGTACCCAGGCCATCTAGTGGTAAGCAAGGAGAACTGCACCCTGTCTGGAAATTTCACACTTGGATTCCATTACGCAGCAGGTAATGAACAACATGAAATCAATTGTATTGTAATAGCAATAGGCAGACAAAGTTGATTGCAAAGAAGAAAGACATTTTCTAGATGGGAAGATTTCAGATTGGAAGGTGAACCTCTCAAAACTTCAGGTTCATGTACTTAATGGGGGGAATATAGAAAGTTGTAAAATGACTGCTATTCCAGGCTAGCCTTAAATAACCCATAAAGTGATGGGGAAATGCATTAAAAAGCAAATGCATAATTAAGTGAATGAATGATCAAGGCAGAGGTTATCTTGGATAACGGTTGTAGCTCAGTGGTAAAGCTTTGCATATAGAAGGTTCCAGCTTCAGTTCCTGGGACCACAAGCGTAACGTGAGTCCACAGTGTGATGCAGCAGCAAAAAAATCTGATGCCATTCTAGGCTGCATCAACCGAAGTTTAGGGTCCCGATCAAGGGAAGTAATAGTCCTGCTCTATTCTGCCTTGATCAGACCACACCTGGAGTCCTGTGTTCAGTTGTAGACACCACAATTAAAGAAGGATATTGTCAAGCTGGAACATGTTCAGAGGAGGGCAATCAAGATGTTCAAGCAAGCCTTATGAGGAACGGTTGAAGGAGCTGGGTATGTTTAGCCTGGAAAAGAGGAGATATATTTCTTCAAATATTTAATGGGCTGTCACATGGAAGATAGAGCAAACTTGTTTTCCCCTGCTCTGGAGGGTAGCAATGGATTCAAGTTACAAGAAAGGAGACTCTGACTAAACATCAAGAAGAACTTTCTGACGGCAAGAGCTGTTTGACTGTGGAACAGACCACGAGAGATGGTGGACTGTCCTTCCTTGGAGGCTTTTAAGTAGAGGTTGGATGGCCATCTCTCATGTATGATCTAGCTGAGATTTCTGCATTGCAGGAGGTTGGGTTAGATGGCCCTCGTGGATCCCTTCCAACTCCACAGTTCTATGATTCTGTATAAACACCATGCAAACAAATCAGAATGAATGCTCAATAAACAGGCCACCTGCAGGAGCCTGGTGTAAAACCACCGTTGTATATTAATTACTCTTTCCTTCCCCAACTGCTGTTTTAAGGACTTTTAATAAACTCATCCTTCCCGGAGGAGTAGGGAGAAAAAGAAAAAGCAGTTTCTTCAATGACAATAGATGTTTTTAAAAATCATTCTATTTCATTGTATAGTACTGATGCTTATTGTTTTAATAGCTTTATGCAGGGCTTTTTTTCAGCAGGAACTGAGTTCTGGCACCTCTCAGGTCGGTGCCATTGCCGTAATAAGAGAACAAAGGAGGTATTCGTGGTGAGTTCTGGCACCTCTTTTTCCAGAAAAATAGCACTGGTTTTATGTAAACTGCTTTGTGAGGTCCATTTGAAAAACAATATATAAATACCATAAATAAATGGTTAACAACATAAATCTGGTGATACAATGTGTTTCATAGGGCTATATTTCTTCTGTTGCGCAGGTCCCTTCCCTGTTCGTGATCTGCTGTTGCACATAAGAATTGGTAGTTTGGTTTCTTTTACCTCACTATTAGTTTGTTGTTTTTGCATAATAACGCACCTTGTCTTATTTTATAAAGACCTGAACTTGGTACCAATTTAGACATGATATTAAATACGTACCATATGAGGCTTGGAAAGCAAGTAAGCTTTCTCTTATAAATATGCATTGTCTCATTTGACTTAAAATGGGAACAAGTACATTTGGCAAATTAGTTCAAAAGATTGTATATAGAAAATGCAGAGAAAAGAAGACATAGTAACAGATCACACTAAAATAAATAATCATGTCTTTGGAATTTTCCGAAAACATACAAACAGCATTTCGTTTGCTAAAATTTACTCCGCCCCTTGAGTACTCATTCTTTGTCACAAGTTCAGGATTGTTTCCAAACAAATGACCTCATCCCATTTCCCAGAAAAAAAATACTGTGCTAATTCCCACCCTTGAGTTTTTTCTGAATGCTTCTACTAGAACATTGTGGTTGCACAGCTGGATTTTGACAAAAAGAACAGTTAATTTTTTTAAAAGTTTCAATGAAATTGAGAAAGCCAAGAGGCAAAAGCAGTTATCGAAATTTAACATGCAGCAATATAGGAAGAATAAATAGGTATTAAGACTAGCAAAGGATAGGAGTTGGCTCTCCTACATGGAAAGCAGGAGCAAAAATGGATTGGAGATTTAATTTAGTTTCACAGTCAGTATTTGGTGGGTCACTGTGGAAAGGCTTCAGGAGTTAGGCTAGTCAGTCAGTCATATCTAGTAGTTGTACACTAGATTCAAGTAGCTCCTACTTGCCAGCAGAAAGCTTGCCCTCAAAGATAACAACAATTTTATTTGTATCCCACAAGTTGTGTGTGAATGGCTATACAATTCTTATAACCACAAGTGTGTGTGTGTTTTTAAAGATGCAAGTAAGAGAAACTGGTATCTGAAGCTCGAGGCTATATTTAACATATTATTCACCTTTCTGCCAAGGTAGTCAAGGTGACAGATATAAAATAATTAACCAACTAACAGTAAAAGCCCAATAGTGAAACAGAAGAGCTGCAGCAAAATAATTAAACATGACTAAGATCTTGAATCATAAAACAGTAGAAGCCTAAAACACCAGCAATTAATCACTTAAAAGCCTTGATTGAAAATAAAAGTTTTGATATAGTTCCTGTTAAACCCCTGAGGAATTAAGATGAAAAATGATTAGCCAGAAGGGTCAGAGACAAGTATGTATTTCAGTATGTAAAAGGCCTTTGTCCAGAGCAGAAAACAGAATAAAGGGCAAGTATATAGCCAGTCCCCTTCATGGATGGAAGTGAGAGCTGGACCATAAAGAAGGCTGATCGCTGAAGAATTGATGCTTTTGAATTATGGTGCTGGAGGAGACTCTTGAGAGAAGATCAAACCTATCCATTCTTAAGGAAATCAGCCCTGAGTGCTCACTGGAAGGACAGATCCTGAAGCTGAGACTCCAATACTTTGGCCACCTCATGAGAAGAGAAGACTCCCTGGAAAAGACCCTGATGTTGGGAAAGATGGAGGGCACAAGGAGAAGGGGACAAAAGAGGACGAGATGGTTGGACAGCGTTCTGGAAGCTACCAACATGAGTTTGACCAAACTGCGGAGGCAGTGGAAGACAGGAGTGCCTGGCGTGCTCTGGTCCATGGGGTCACGAAGAGTCAGACACGACTAAACGACTAAACAGCAACAACACATAGCCAGTCAGGTTTCAAACCACAGCACTCCACAGAAACAGATTTCTAAAAGAGATATTCCATCTAAAAATGATTCAGATTAAGCACAAGTCGTGAATAAAGAGTTATAACCAGCAAGTTTTTTTATTGGTTTCTCATATCACTTAGTACTGCTGGGCTGAGCTGCAATAAACCACTTCTGGTCTACACAGCAAATATTAGGCCAACAGCTTTCTATCTTGGAGGTGCAATCAAATAGCGTTTTAAAACTGGACTTTTTGCGATTTGGAAAGTGAGGTGGAAATGTGTTGTAAAGTGCAACAATGAACAAATAATTAACTGGAAGACATGTAAGCACACACAAGCAAATTAGGATGAATGTATAAATGCTATAAATTACATGGAGTATGTGAAATTAACTCTTTATTAGCAGAAACCAGGCCAGCTCAGGGGAGCCAGGCCTAATGAGCACAGCAACTCTTCTCAGTAGGTCTTGCCCCATGAGACAGTTGCGGAAGCTGAAGACCCCTTCCTTTCCACATCTGCCTAAATCTCCTCCTCTCCAGGGCTTTTCCCAAGCAAACAGAGACTGCATCTGCATGCAGCCAATAGTTCTGCCCTTTTCATGTCTCTCCTGCTTCTGGGAGACAGGGGAGAGGGGGAGAGCAGCAGGAGGGGGAGACCCCTTGGCTTCTTCAGCAGCTTGATTCATCTCTGCCTCTGGGGCCCCCTCATCTCCTGCTTCTGCACTTGTCTGCCACAGACTCTTCCTGCTCGCTAAGCCCTGTTACATCTTCATTTTCTGACACCTCTTTCTCTCAGTCTTCTCCCTCTTCTCCCTCTGACCACTTCCTGGGCTCTGAGGAGGTTCCCCAGCTGGTGCCTCTGTATCCAGCCTGTCCACGACACTGGAGAACAGCTGAATAAACAGGTGACCTTTTTTTACCAAGCCGTGCATTGAATAAAGCATACAATTTCAATACATGCTTACAAATGGGAGAATTTGGATCCATTTTGGCAGCTCTAAGGGCAGAACTAGAGTTAGGGCAGCTAGCCCACTTCACACTGAAAACCAGAATGTATGATGTATGTATTCATTATTGTTTATCTATTATATCTCCCCACCCCCGCCTTTTCTCCAAGGAGCTCAAGGCAAGGTATATACAGTGGTACCTCGGGTTACATACGCTTCAGGTTACAGACTCTACTAACCCAGAAATAGTGCTTCAGGTTAAGAACTTTGCTTCAGGATGAGAACAAAAATTGTGCTCCAGCGGCGCAGTGGCAGCAGGAGGCCCTATTAGCTAAAGTAGTGCTTCAGGTTAAGAACAGTTTCAGGTTAAGTATGGACCTCCGGGAATGAATTAAGTACTTAATCCAAGGTACCACTGTACAGACCCTCCACGTGTCCCTATTTTCCAGGAACAGTCCCAGATTCACAGAAGCCGTCCCGGTTTCTGATTTGATCCCGGAATGTCCCACATTTACTTCGGACGTCCCAATTTTCATAGGAGAAATGTTGGGAGAGCTATGCGTCCCCTGTGCCATAAGTTAGAAGACATCTAAATATTAAATGTTAAAAATGTTTAGTATTTTGTTTTTATGTATGTTGGAAGCTGCCCCGAGTGGCTGGGGTATAAATAATAAAATGGACTATTAGCATTATGGAACAGGACGTCCCTATTTCCATTGGAGAAATGTTGGGAGGGTAGGTATGAATGTTATGGTTTCTGCACAACAGTTATGATGCATGAGGTTAAGCGACCGGTGGTCCAGCGGGCTCCATGGCTGAGCGGAGATTTGTTCCTCGCTCTTCGCGCGAATAGCAGCGGCGGCGGTAGCATCACTCCCGTCCTTATAGCACATCCCACCCACATGACTAGCGAAACGAAGCATTGCAACCGCGTGCACTTGCTCGGGAGGGCGCCCAGCTGCTTTGCTGCTGTTCTCACGCGTTCTTTCTTCGCTCGCGGACTGTTTTTCAGCGCGGAGGAGGAGAAGAAGAAGAAGAAGACGAGGAGGAGGAGGAGGAGGAGGAGGCGGGCTCAGCTGAGCCGCCTGCCTGCCTGCCTTTCCCTCCGCCCTTCTGCCGCGAGGCGTGGCTGAGTCTTCCCTTTCGCCATGATGAACAAATGACCTCGCGGGGAATGAAATTTAAATTCCGCAAAGGCGAGAGAGTTCTCTGCTTCGAGCCGGACCCGACCAAGGCGAAGGTGCTCTATGATGCCAAGGTGAGGATTCCTCCGCCGGGAGGGAGGGCGGGCACGCGCGCCTGGCCGTCTCACCC
Organism: Podarcis bocagei; assembly: GCF_964188305.1. Taxonomy (NCBI): domain Eukaryota; kingdom Metazoa; phylum Chordata; class Lepidosauria; order Squamata; family Lacertidae; genus Podarcis; species Podarcis bocagei. The sequence goes on from NC_138130.1 coordinate 39,303,637, forward strand.
CCTCCCTTCCCGTGCGCTCGCTCGCGCGCGGTGCCCCCCTCCTCCGAGCAACCCGCCCGCTAACGGAAGCGGCGGCCTCTTTCTTCGGTGGCGCTTCCGGGTGTTGCAGCTGTTTCCTTTCCCCTCTGGGTGGCGGGGGAACCCAGCTCTGTTTGGCTCCCCCCCCACCCCGCAACTCACCCTCGTCCCACAGCCATTTGAGGGAAGAGAGGGGCTTAGGTGCAAAGCAGCTTCCTTGGGCACCTCCATCTCGCTTGGACCCGTCTAAAGGGGCACATATTATTGGGGCATATATTATTTTATTTTGATCCATTGCAGATACCGTTGAAGGAGAAAGGCGACAGCGCAAAATTGGCGCCAGTCCTCCTGCTCCCCCCCCCCCTGCGCTAGTCTCTTCGTCTTATTTTGACTCTTTTCTAATACAGGTTATCTGGTTACCAGAGGCTGTCCTTTTAAGGGACAACTTGACACACGTGTCTGTGGGGTAACCGCGTGCCAAATTAGCTGCCCGTGTTCTCTTGAGGGAAGAGGTGGGTCTTACCAGCGCCTGGAGATTTCTCGGCTCAGGTGCAGGGAATGTGGGAAAATTGTCCCCACTTCTTAAAAGACAACACAGACCACCGTGTTTACTACCGGCTGGCTCTATTCTGTAGCTGTAGAACAACCCTAACCATATCGGCTTAGAAGTAAGCCATACCGAGTTCAGCGGGGCTTATTCCCAGGTAAACGGGGATTGCATTTTATTGCCTGGCCTCTCTTTACCGAATATTATCCCCTCAAGCTGCTGCAAAGGTTATATAGAAGGCTGCAGTTGCAGGTTATATAGAAGGTTATATAGAAGGCTGCAGTTGTTCTCCATAGGAGAGAAAAGCCTTCCCAATGACTTCTTAGCTGTGGGCTTCCTATAAGAAAGCGGGTTTATTTTGCCAACACTAGAAACGAATATCTCAATTCCATGCTAATTTACTTGGAAGTGATATTTATCCAAGTGTTAACATATTCTTAAAAGCCACATGTGGAAATCACTTCCATGTAGTAATTGGCATGTAACTCAAGTTCAGTTTATTCACTGACTGCAGAGGCACTGGACGGCATGACCGTTTGCAGCTAACCAGAGTGTGGTACTTGGGTGTTCAGGCAGAAAAACAAAACTGCCTCATGCATTTTGCAATGTTTGAACTGGACCCAAGTTTGGACAATGAAGGCACTACCAACTTTTTAGCATGGATGGATTTGTTGTATACTTTCTACACCCTCCCCACGCATTGAAAATCAAACCTTTAATAAAAGGGCATAGCATAAATAATCTTGCTTATAGTGAATGAGAACTGCTTTTTTTAAAGCATACTTTGTTTTATAGTAATATTTATAAGCTATAAATGAGGCTTGCATAAAACATTTAAGGTAATCTATATATTGAAACAAACTGGTAGGATCATTCTTTGCTATCTACCTATCAGTTTGAGAGGTTTCTTTGGGGTGTAGGACTGAAAATAATATAGTTGGCTGTAATCTCAAACATATTTGAAACCATTTCAAATGCTTGAAAAATATATTTCAAAATAGCTCAGGACTGCAGCTTAACACTGAATACAGTGACGGCAATTCCCTGGTATGTACACCAGGTCCTTCCAATTCCTGTTATTCCAAACCAGATTATGCAGCCAAATTCTGTGTATACTGTATTTAGTTGGAAGTAAGCCTTGGTGAAAGATAGGTAGACATGTGCTTAGGATTGTAGCCATAAACTCTATAGGGAACTGCAAAGGAAATAACTGGAAAAACTGTTATATTGCTTTTATACTCTGCAGCTTAATCTTATGCAGAGTTCGTCACACCAAAGTCCTTGTAATCAAAGGGCTTTAGTATACTTAACCCTGCATATTGTTGTGGTATTCTTTCCTCTGTTTTGTGGCTTTTGAATGAAATTGTGTGTATATTGATGATGACTGTTAGAGACAGGTGGCAACATACGTTCATTTGCTTTTTAAAATGGATCTTCAGTAGCAGGCACACTGTTCAGCAAAACGCCTGCCAAGCCAGCTGCACCTGTCACCGCCTTTGTTTCCCAGAGTGCGTCTAGTCCAGGCACCCTGGAAAAGAGTGCGTCTAGTCCAGGCACCCTGGAAAACAAGGATGGTAGCAGGTGAATATAGCTAGAGTCAGCTCAGGAGTTTCACAGCAGCTACAACAGGAAAGAGAAACTATGGCCTCACATGACGCCACCTGGTAAGGGGATGGGGGGGGGAAAGCAGAGTGAAACTAGCATTTACCTTGCTATTATTTCTTGACACAAACCCCCCCACCCCCCCTTACCAAGCTGGTGTCGGGAAAAGCAGGGTTGTTTTCTTTTTTAATTTTTTTAAAAAGGTGTGAGCAGACTCCATCAGCATTGTGTGCTATCTGGTTAGTCGGGGGTGACAGCAGGCTGGGCAATTTCCCTCATCCCAGCTTGCCAGATGGTGTATCAGAAAGGGAGAAGGTTATTTCTTTTTTGTAAAAAAATGAAAAGAAAAAGAAGTTCTGATTAAAGGAAAGGAGGGTCAATTCTTGATGATACCTGATGGGGGTGGGGTGGGGGGGGAGCACCAGGATGAGGGTAGTGTGGAGTGTGCGGGGGTTTGGCAGCTTCCATAGGAAGTGATGATGGAGGAGAGTTTCGGCACACTGTGGTGCAGAAGCAAACAGCCAGAGTATGCACAATCAGGTTCTTCCTCTTTTCTGCATTGGTTTCCTCACTCAGTCTTCTCTCCTCTGTTTATGACAAGTGCCTGATTGACTTTGATCTGCAAACGTTTTGCCCATCTCAGCCCTATTTTCAAAACACCCCTGGCACAAGTTCCATAGATCTGGTAATAGTGTTAGAAACTGAGTGATGAAAGCTAGGAGCTAAATGGCACCTTAAACCTAGGTTATGGGTGCAACAACGGAATGTCTAGGCATGCTTTTTTAAAATAACAATAATACAAAGCTGAATATGAATGAACTGCAGCTAAAATATTACGTTCATTTTTCACATGGTCTAGTCCTTCCCCTGCCCACCCTCCTAATATTCTTAAGAGGGTCTCTTCTCCAGTCATCAGAGAGTAGCTGGAAGTGGGGAGGCAGAAAAAGGCCCTCCTTTCCTTTCACTCAGCAGTTTTAATCTGAACTCTTAGGTGCAGTGCTGCGCCCAGAGCTCAGAAACTGCTTGCACTAATGAAATTCCCTGTTGCAAAATGCACCTAGAACAATGGGAGTTTCAAACAATGTCTGGCAATACTGGATATTAATAAGGCTACCATCTTCTATTCCCATTTTCCTGGGAGCAAGACCCATTAAACTCAATGGCATGTTTTGAATTGTACTGTTAAGACTGAAAAAGTACAAAGGTGTGAAACAATGTCAAGGTGTTTGCTTTGTTTTTACTCAGTTCAGTGGGAAGTGGGGGAAGAAGCAGAATGGCCAGGGTGGTGCAGGTGAGAGAGACAGGATACAGTGGCATAGGGCTCCCAGATGATGTCTAGCCCAGGGTTTCCTCATACTGTACGTAGCAGCACCATTGGCTACACACACCGGTTACATTCCGCCTACTCCCTCGGCGAAAACTGCAGTTCCCAAGTGCATTGTCTGCGGTTTCTTCTGCAGGATTTGAACACAACACCAATTCCTTTCTTAGTATGGGCTAGAAAACCAGTCTCTGAAGTGTTGTGACAAATAGAAATTGGTGATCCATCCTCAAAACAAATAATGCATTTGAAAAGAGAGCCGCTCAACAATCCCCTCACATTCTCAGTCACTAAATGTATTGTCTCTGGGTGGTATTCTTGGCTTGGTTCCCCAGCTCCTTTCTGAAACAGCAGTACTATTGCTTTCACATATGATATTGTCTGTAAGCCTTCAAAATAAACAAGCTTACTTGGAAACGAAACTAATTCTCTTGGTCTGAAGTACAAACCCGTAGAATCTCTTCCCATGTTTATATAATAATGCACAAACATTTATAATTTCAGATTGTTGACATTGTTATTGGAAAGGATGAGAAAGGAAGAAAGATTCCAGAATATCTGATCCATTTTAATGGTTGGAACCGAAGGTGAGGATGTATTTAGTACATTGTGCATAGTGCTGCAAGTTCTTTTAATAATTCACGAATAAATAAAATGTCAAATAATCACACCTTTGCAGGGATTGGTACCTGTAATGCCCGCCTGAAAGTCAGGCAGCAGTTTTAATCATGCTTATCTTGAAGTAAATGTCACTAAAATTGGACTTGCTCCTGAATAACAATGTCCATGGCCAGATTGTGAGGGCCTGCCATCAGTGTAAGCGGAGGCGTGCCAACTTAACTGCTTTGTGCAATATTTTGTGCATCCACTCATACAAAAAATGTATGCATGATCTCACTAACTTGGCTATCAAACTAAAAACCAACATTAACTAAATCCCAGTTAGCCTTTTAATTATGAACTGACCTGAAATCATATGTATTGTTTCAAATACTACTCCCTACTGTAATCTTACATTTTCATGCTTTTTTTTTTTAATACTCAGTTGGGACAGATGGGCAGCTGAAGATCATGTTCTTCGTGACTCTGATGAAAACCGCAGATTACAACGTAGATTGGCAAGGAAAGCTGTGGCTCGCATGTAAGGATCAAACAAAGTTTGCACCAATAGTAATATCGGTTAAATGCATACTCCTTTTACATACAATTGTGACTTTATACCTGCTGAGGTGGATGTAGCTATTCTGTACTTCCAAGTGATTTTTTTTACTAAGCTTTTCACTGAACTCTTTTAGCACATTTGATGGAAGTCCATCTGTTCCCATTGGGAATTCTTAAAAGGAAAAAAGCTCCAAAAGCTAAAATTCTTAAAACATCCTATGCCTAGTAGTCAGAACAGTTTTGATGGGTGACAGGCTTATTAGTGCTTTGCCCTATGCTTTTTTATTAATTCTGCCCCTCTTTTGTGATTTATTTAGCTATAGCTAATTTTTTTAAGCAATACCTTTTGTTTTCATGAGAGAAGCCGCATAGCTATATAGGTGAAGGACCCCACCCCCCAGCAATAGCGGGAGCTACTGCTTTTATAGCTTGCTATTCTCCTTGGTAGTGAGAAAAGGCACCAGCAAACCAGTCTCAGTCTTCTCTCAACCCATTGCTGCAGTGGTCCTTAAAAAACTAGAATTGAAACTCCAGGATCAAATCATAGCTTCTGCTTTACATGGCAAGCACTAATCATAGTTAACCGGTTTGGGTGAATGAGTAAACTATGGTTTACTGCCAGCAAGGGAGGGGATTGCAGCACACCAGGAAAGGAGGAAGCATATGATGATAATAATAACTTGCCAAAGCTTTTTTGTGTAGCAACAACCTATAGTTAGCACTATATATGCATCAGTACCTATCTCTTTGAATCCGTTCATGTTCGGGGGAATGGCAAAACACAGGCATATCCTGAAGATTTATGTTTGTATGGTATTTTTGTACTCTTACTGCTTTAAGTAAAATAACAAAATGTTAGGTTGAATGGTAGGCTTTCTTAAATTTCTTTTAGGAGAAGAAAAGGAAAGAAAGGGCGTTGCAGACTGCCTGGTGTTGATTCTGTATTGAAGATCCTTCCTGCTGAAGAGAATGATAAAAGCAGTGAAAAATGTAAGTTTGGTGTCTGTTTTCTCTGCTTATGATTGAACTGTCTATTTTAAGTATTTATATATCAACTTTATCAGCACAAAAAGATTGATCTCTAGTCCTAAGAAGCTTACAGCCTTAAGCTAATAAGGGAAAGGAGGGAGAAAACAGAAGGTGCAGCTATCAGTTAAACTTCACATGTAAGTCTTATGTACAGGAAAACTTACACTATTATTGGTTTGAATTGCTTTTTGTTGATGATAGTGTATGTCCTTCTAAAAACTACATTCACCTGTAAGGAATTTGGCAATACTTCTGAGTTCAGGTTTGGAAATGAACATATTTGGGATTGGAATGGAACCGTAGCCTTAAAAGCACATCAAATATTTAAGCTTTTCAACACTGGTAGTGGTAATTAGGAAGGTTTACCATACATTCTGCTTGTTCTGACACTTCAGCAATTAGAACTCTTCAGAATCTCTGTTGCGTAATGTCCAACTTATTGTTCCTTGTGAAATCAATTTATTTTCTGTAAATTTCCAATTACTGAAGCATTGTACTAAGGAGTTTCCCAATTACAGTTATTTTTCACTGATATTAAGAAACCTTCCACATTTTGTGATGAATGAATGAAACTTTATTTGCATCAGCCATCGGCCATAGCAACAAAAAACATTGTGATATACACAGAACAAAATAAAAGTCGACTATATAAAACACAGTTTGTGATGTGTTTAAATGTGTTTAATTAGTTAAAAGAAAGATTGATAAAGTTTTTAAATAGGCAGATAAATTTAGCTTGAGGATTACCGGTACATCTCCTTTTGTCAAATGAAGTGAGTGGGTAAGCGTGCTAAATGTCAAAAGTAACTCATTTTTTCTTATACAGCTATAAGTAGTTCTTCTTCTGATGACAGTGATGAAGGCACAGATGAAGAAATAAAGAGTGAAGAAAGTGATGTGGATGAAAAAATAGAAATGGTATGCCAATACAGCTATCTTGACCAACAAATAAATATACGCCATAAAATACTTCATGGGCAACAATCAGAATTTTCTGGGTACCAAGTGTCTTACTCACAAAAGATTAGCTTAATGTTTGCATAAAATGTAAAAACATAGTACTATGTACCCTATGATTTTTGTCACTGGTATATCTCGGCAGACCAGTGATGGTAACCTTGGACACATGAACCTAGTTCTTCCCAAGCTATGCCCATTAAATATACCACTTAATATTTCACAAATTGCTAATATCCAAGCAAGCTCTAATGGGACCTGGGAACTCCACTCGGGAGCTGATTTCTGCCGCATTGAATTCAAGCCAGTCCAGAAAGGAAAAAATCAAATCTGATGTCAGGTGGCTGAGAAGTGGGTGGTTCCATCCATCTGTAAAAGTGACTCATGAGGGTTGGAGAACATCAGGATCTGGCCCATTGTTTGGATCCAGTTTCCCATTTTTGTAGTATACCATATAACTCCAGAATTGTTTTTCGCACTGATCATGGAGGCGTATTGTTTCAAAGTACAACCTAAATGTAATGTGACTTGCTCTCAAAATAATGAGTGATGTTACATTTAAAAAAAAATGTTATAAATGACATTAACATTTCTATGCAAAAAAATAAAATGTTACTGCACAGTTGTTTTAAGTGGGTGATGCAGCTAAGTCATATGTGGAGTAATTAGTGGACATAAGTTGGTTATGATTAACTTTAGCTAGCTACTAGCATCAGTCCTGGTTCGTATGTTATAAATAATTCCAATGTTTCTCTCTATGTAATTTACCGGTACAATGTATGAAAAGACTTTTTAAAATCTTATATGTATTTGTACAGAAAGAAGAGCAAGAGACTCATACTAAACGGGACATGGAAGAAAGAGCAATAAACATTGAAATTCCTGAAATCTTGAAAAAAAAGCTTGAAGAAGATTGTTACTATATTAATAGGAGAAAACGGGTATGAATAACTTAATCAAATGAAGATGTTTGAAAGCACTTATATCAAATTCTTGTATTCAGAAGACTGAACCATTTTAGTTGTTTGTTTCATAAGCTCTATGGAAGCTAGTGAAAGAGTTCTGGATTGATGATGAATAGCTAATTTATAATGCAGAAGGAGTAATTTTAAAAATAACCCGAATTCTGCAAGAGTATTATTTCTGACCACTTCTTCCATGCTATCCCAGAGGGAGGTTATAGCCTAAGGAAAGTACGTTTTGTGCTGCTAAGCTCTGGAGCTCTGAGAGGCAATATGATAGCCATCTTCAAGTATCAGAAGGGCTGTCACATGGAAAATGGAACAAGCTTGTTTTCTGTTGCTTCAGACAGCAGGACCCAAACCAATGGATTCAAATTATGTGCTGGGGTATATGTAAAAAAGGTAAAGGGACCCCTGACCGTTAGGTCCAGTCGTGACCGACTCTGGGGTTGCGGCACTCATCTCGCTTTATTGGCTGAGGGAGCCGGCATACAGCTTCCAGGTCATGTGGCCACATGACTAAGCCGCTTCTGGCGAACCAGAGCAGCACACAGAAACGCCGTTTACCTTCCCACCAGAGCGGTACCTATTTATCTACTTGCACTTTGACGTGCTTTCGAACTGCTAGGTTGGCAGGAGCAGGGACCGAGCAACGGGAGTTCACCCCATCGCGGGGATTTGAACCACTGACCTTCTGATCGGCTCTGTGGTTTAACCCACAGGCTCTGTGGTTTAACCCACAGCGCCCTGGCACATATAAGTAAAATGAGTATAGGTTTTATTGGTGTACAGTAGGTAACTGGTGCTACTGGAATTTCTATGGCTGCTTTACTCTCCAAACAGAGAAAGCTGGATGCAAGTTTCTCTTGTACACTTTATTTTTCTGAGTTCAGGCTTGTCTACTTAAATGTGTATTTCAAAAGAATGGTGGTAAGCAGATCTCAGATGTCATGAACTTTTATTATGTTGTTGCATAAATAATTGCTTCAATTTGGCCATTGATTGATTCATCTAGCTGGTGAAACTGCCATGTCAGACAAATATAATAACCATCTTGGAATCGTACGTGAAGCATTTTGCCATCAATGCAGCTTTTTCAGCCAATGAAAGATCACGGCACCATCAGATGTCTTCACACACCAACTTGAATCTGCACTATATCCCACCAGAAAAGAAGTAAGTAAGCACTTTTTTGTTTTATGTATCTAAAGTATCGTGCTTGAAATGAAGGCATAAGTTTTCAAAGCGGTATGTTCTCACTTGCTGTAAATGAACTCTGTCATTCTGAGGATAAAGTGAAAGGTTAGCTGACACAAGCAAATCATAATGCTTGAAAATGCAATATGAAGATGGATCTCGTTGAGCTGTAAAGGCCATTGTAGGAGCTGTTAAAATTACCTTCCTAGTGGGGGTAATGTAGATACAACTTAAGGAATTGGTTTGGGCACGTTTTGTCTTGGAAGTAAAAGGCAGTTGGTTTTTAAATAGAGATACGTTTGGCAGTCCTTTTAGTATCAACCTCATTTTCTGTCCCTGAGCATAATCTACAAAATTTAAGGTTCCCTAAATGGCAGCTCTCAGGAAACACCAGGTACATATAGAGCCTTTTCTGTATGTCATTTATGTTTATATAAAGTCATCTTGTATAGTTAAGATAGCAAGCAGAGTGAAGATGTAGCAGAGGGTTTAAATCTTCACTGTGTTATTTAAAGGGTGTGTGGTGTTTTGCGTGTTTGTTGATTTGGTTGTTTACCAAGTCATAATATCTAAATGCAGTTTCCCTCACCAGATACATCTCTTGCAAGAAGAAAGATGATATCAAAACAGATGTTTCATGCTAGTAGTCCAAACTCTAAACTCAAACAATAAGTTTTAAGTTGTTTCCAAAACCTTCTAAGCTCACTGCTCGCCTCAAATGACCTCACCTCTCTGCCTGCCAGCAGTACATAACTCATCCTGTCCCTAAGATCTATGTGAGTTTTTTCCAGTCCTACTTTGACTTCCCCTGCCGTCACCCCTTTCCCTCAAGTCTGTTTATTCTCAGCATATGATCTACTATTCCCCTTCCTTCAGCAACCATTCTGAGCCCTCTTTTCATAATTTCAGCTTCCTAGACCTTAGATTTCTGGCTTCCCCAAACAGCCTGCTATTTTCTTCCCACACTGCATAAAGAATATTTTCACTTGACAAAGTGTTTGGTTCGGTTCAGTTACAGTGTTGTATCTTTGTCCTTGCTTGCTTCATATACTTTCACACCCTTTATACTTGCGATAATGTGACAGTTGTTTCTACAATTGTATGTTGGCTACTCTGTGTTTAATGGGGAATTGACTTCCTGTGAATCTGACTTTCTATTGTCAGCATCATCCCTGTGCAGCTCAGTCAGTGGGCGAGGAGTAGAGGATCACTACTAACTGGTCAGTTTTCAGCTTCTTCTGCAAAACTTCAGAGATGCAGTCCCCAGCTTCCAGCCTGGGGCTTGTGATAGCTTAGAGAAGCTCTGGCCAGTTCATAAACACAGTGAAACATCAATGAATCCAGCTCTTATCCAGAGCTTTGGGGTGGGAAAGAGAAGGGAAGTCTCCTCAGTCTCATGGTGTGCTTCAGAAGCACTCCCATGTGGCGTGATGCGAGACCCATCCATTCCTCCACAGGGGAAGAACCTTGGTGACTTCAAATTTTGGCTGGCTATCAAGGAAGGCATTCCAAAATTTGTGGACCTGTACTCAAGAAGCGCAAATGCTCATGACTTTGTGCTCTTGCGTGTCAAGGCCCCATGACCACGCAGTTCCCTAGAGTTCAAATAACTTAAAATGTACATTCACTTACAATTTCTCTTAAAATTGTCTGCCTTATGACATGTTAACATATACATATTTAGTTAATTATAGAAAATATTTATGCATTTCTTTTGCAACCTTAACTTTCTAGTGTTGAATTGTGTAAAGAAATGGTGGATGGGCTAAGAATAACATTCGACTTCACTCTTCCTCTGATTCTTCTGTATCCCTATGAGCAAGCACAGTTTAAGAAGGTGACTTCCTCCAAATTTTTTCTTCCAATCAAAGAGAGTGTAGCAAACACTAACAGGTAGGTTTGGTATTTTTTTTCCCCCTCTTCTCTAGAGTATAATTTAAGTAGATGGTGTAACTGCAGTGCGTTTAACCTTTGCTTGCTTTTTGTGATAGTGAGATTGGTTTCCAGTAGGCTAAGAACAAGTAGAAGAAAGTAGTTTTGAAAAACACGGAAGTCACATAGTTACTATAGCTAATACTTTTTTTGCATAACATACAGTTGCATCGGTAAGCGCTTAACACTTTAGTGCACTTTTATTTTTCTCTTTCTTCAGAAATCAAGAAGAGCTTTCCCCAAGCCCACCACTTCTGAACCCATCGACTCCCCAGTCCACGGACAGTCAGCCTGTGACGGGAGAGTCAGTAACACCAAAACGCCGAAAAACCGAACCTGAAATACTGCAGTCCCTAAGGCGCTCCACACGTCACACATCCAACTGTGACAGATTGTCGGAAAGCAGTTCTTCACCACAACCAAAACGACGGAACATTGAGGCTCCTACGTCAATGCCAAAATTGTTTTTGCACCTTGAAAAGAGTATGTCGTTGTAGCAAGGTGGAGAAATTATTTAGTGGGGGCAGGGGGAGACACCATTTTGTTGTAAACGTTATTTATCATCTGTTACTTTTTAAGAAGTAGGGAAGGACATTTGACATGTGCATGCTGAGTGTTATACTAGTCGTGGAAGAAAAGTAGGTACTGGTGGCACCGAAGCCTTTCCCTCTGGGTAGGTAGCAGGTATCTTAAGCTTGGGTGCATATAATTTCAACTGCCTTCACTACCTACTCTGCTTAAATAGACTTGCGTCAAACATAGAATAAAGCCCAGAATAATCAGCCTTTGACTGATTAATGTTCTATGTCATTTTAAATGTGTTAACCCATGGGATGGGTTATTGGTGTATTCTTGTTCTTGTTTTTATTATGTATTTTGTGTTCTCGATTTGTATTTTTATGTTGTGAACCGCCTTGTGATCTTCCGATGAAGGCCTGTATACAAGTTTAATAAATAACAAAAATAATAAATCATGCATTAATTTGGTTGCATCAGGTTCATTTGAATAAAAGTTCTGTTCCTGATTCAGGGAATAATATAGCTCTGCTTTTCTTTTGAAGAAACTCCTGTCCACAGTGGGTCATCGTCACCCATCACGTTGACTCCTAGCAAAGAGGGTGGGGCAGTATTTGCTGGTTTCGAAGGCAGAAGAAACAATGAATTAAACGAGGTAAGCTCTTAGTCTTAGCAGGTTCCTAAGATTAAATTACGTTAAAAGAACTAAATTTAGCTGTGAACCCAAGTTGTCCTTAGTCTCTTTCGGAAAAGAATAGCTGCAACTGCAAATGTACACATGGCTCCCTCTTTGCTGCTTCCCTAGCATGAGCGGAAACAATAAACCACAATCTCTTGAGTTCCAGACCAGATTATTGTGTCCAAACAGACTTTATGGCTTGTTTCTCTCCAAACAAAACATAGCATAGAGCCAAGGTTTGCTCTTGAATTACTAATTGTGGTTTGTTTGAGCAAAACAAGCTGAGATCCCTGGTTCAGATGTCATTTGAAGCAGGGATCGTAGTTTGTTGTTCCCACTGATGCTAGGTGAGGAACACAGTGAGACTGAGATCTACATTAATAATAAACCATTAATTATGGATTATTGTGACGTATGAGCTGGGCCTATATAATCTCTTGGGGATATTATTATGGACCATGCTTTGATGTATTCTTAAATGTGCTAATTTTATGTTTAGGTGTTGTCATGGAAACTTATGCCAGAGAGCTATCCCCCAGGTGATCAGCCACCACCGCCTTCTTACATTTATGGATCTCAACATTTGCTACGCATGTTTGGTAAAATACATTTTTCACTTTGAAAATAGATTATGTATAGTGCTAAGGTCCTATACATTACTTGGATGTAAATAACGCTTTGTCCCAATGAAGTTTGGATTGGATTTCCACAGTAACACTCTTCCAAATAAACAATTTGAGCTCTTGAGAGAATTTGGGTTTCTCTTTTAGGTATTCTCCCATATCCAGATATACTTTATCTACTCCATCTTCAGACCCTGGTGCAAGAATTCAAATACTGAGTGCTTCCTGTTAAACTAGTATTATGTTTGTTCAAACTGGGTGCTAACATGGGAACCCAGCTAGTTCATTTCTACTAACTGTTGTGCTGGGGGAGAAATAAGGATGGGATACAGTGGTTGTTGTTTTAAGCATCACATGTATTTTGGGGAGCTGCTTTGTTGAGGGTCACTGCAGATGCACCTGAACTGTCACTCGTTGAAGTGTTACGAAAAGCTGGTAGTACAGCTCCAAACTGGAGGACAAGCTATTTTAGCAATCAAGTTGAGCTGCGCATCCTTGCAGCATATTTCTCATTTGATTTAAGTACTTTTATTAACACATTTTTTGTTCCACAAATAATAAAAAAATCACTTGTCCACTTAACTAGAGGCACCTCTTAACTTGATCTAGTTGTTTCGAATTCTGATGAACAGCATAGCAGGGCACATTTACTATTTTCATCAGAAATTGTTACGGGCTGAGCCACAAGCCATTCTGTATGCCTTGAGGATCAATATACCTTTACAAATGGAAGAAAACCACCAGAGTATTCTATACTCATGGAATATTGTATTGAGCAGTGGGAAACTTAACTAAACTTTAAAAATTCACAATTTTTTTTTTTTTGTCTTTAGACGATTGCATAGAGACTGATTAAAAATTAACTATGATATTGTTTTTTCCCCATTTTGCTTTTACAGTAAAGCTTCCAGAGATACTTGGGAAGATGAGCTTTCCTGACAAAAACCTAAAGGCATTAGTAAAGCACTTTGAGTTGTTCCTAAGGTAACTTGACCGTGAATTATAGAAAGTCTTTAAGTCTAACTGTTCCAGGGCACCTAGTAACTGCAAGAGCAATCATTTTAATAATGGACGAGTCCTGTGTTATATGACTGTCTTACAGCTTAGTCTGTAAGAAAAGTGAGAGGGTGTGCCCAAGAAGTTAATTCTACCTTCACAAAGGGCTTCCCGTTAACATTTTATATAATAAGAAGCTGATGCATTGTTTGATTTGTGTATCCTCTGATTGCACATGTGAAGTGAAGTGGGAGCTTTGGTGTAAGGAGTGCTTTAGATGCACAACAGGATGTGCATGATCATTACATGATGTCCAATGCTGTCCTTAGCATCCATTCTTGATACACCAGTGCTTCAGATTGGTCTACCAATTGGTGCACACAGTTGCCATTCAGAATTGATATTTGTTCATTATATAGAACACTGAATTAGCATTTCTGCCGTATAATACTAACTTGATCATTCTTCTGATTTGCGTTTGCAGCTAGTCTTATTTGTAGGAGTAGGCACTGTGGAATTCAACTTGCAATAATGAAATGTGACCACTAGTCTGTACCAATATGCAGTTAATACAGTGCCAGGCAACATTAGCTATAATACATAACTGAGAGGCTGCAAGTATATTCAGTTAAGCCTTAGTTAGAGAAACTAGCGTATTTTTAGGCTTGTAACCCTCTGCCCAGTTACTTGAGAGTAAGCCCCATTAGACCCAGTGGGCTTACTTCTTAGTAGACAAGTGTAGGATAGTATTGTCAGAAGCTGTAACAGAGATGACGTAAAATTGGTTCAAAAAAAAAAAAGGAGCTTTATTTTTATTTCTCACACTGCAGCATAAAACCATCATAGAACACATGTCTGGCTCAGTCCCTGCAATCTCCAGTTGGCCTGGGAAAGATTTCTGCCACTTCCATTCTGTGTCAATGGATTAAAGGGCTCTGCATGAGGCAGCTTTAGTGGCCTATGAAAATGAGATTGCTGCTCCTACTTATGCCAAAAAGTAGAGCTGTGTAGAACAAACCTCACTGTTGGCACACCTACCAGTCCAGTTTTTCATCCTCCCTGCTCAGAGAAGGCAGCTCTGTACACTCTCTTTTTATTATTTGAAACAATATTTCCCACCTCTTCTCTTTATCCCTGTGATTTGAGAGAGAAACCGTGAGGACACAGTGGAGGTGGCACCATGTCCTGTGGAGAGCCTAGCACTCTGTCGATCCCTCAGAGGAGAGAGAGGGCAAAGAGTGTTTGTTGTAAGCATATTGCAGATTCAAGGAGAACACCAAAGGGTTAAATTAAAACCTTTTCATGTGTATTACAAATGACATTCTAATGTCCTTGGGAAATCAAAAAGCAAACGGTTACAACAACAAATAACTGTGCATGTTCAGTGATGGTAGACTTTAGCTTCTTAATCTCAGAAACCATGCAGATTGCACAGGAAATATAAATTGTAACATGTCTCTGAATTACAAAAATACTTGGCTTGAAGTCAGCAAATAATACATTAGAGAATTACAAGCTCACCAAATTTGAGTTGTGAACTGACTAATTTTGATCTTCAGCAGCATCGCTGGAAATGTGGCAAAAAGACTCCAAAATCCTGAAGGTGTGACTCCCATTAAGGAATTTGATTTTTGTAATATTCAGTGTTGGATGTTTGAAAAATTACCTATGTAGGTATGTTAAAGAATTACAGAACTGTTAATACATATTCTGATTTTCCAGGTTTTTGGCAGAATACCATGACGACTTTTTCCCAGAATCATCTTATGTCGCTGCCTGTGAGGCCTACTATAGTACAAAAAATCCACGAGCCATCTACTGAAGCAATCCATATTGACATAACCAACTGTACATACTCCATGGCTACTACTTTACTTCACTACTTCAAGAGAAAAATCAAAATACATTGTTGTAATATTACAAAGGGAGTTCCTCTAAGTCATTCTTTTGGCATAAGAGAATCACATTTCATTTCAGAGGTATGCTGACATTGCATTCTAGCACTAGATAACCTTCACTTCTAGATACAAGAAGCTCTGCATTGACTGCTGATGCATAGAACTGCATACCAATAAAGTGAGGAAAAGGAATAGAAGCATTAGAACAGACTTCACGAGAACCAACCATGCTGCGTTCCACTTTAACATAAGCTTGCTTCACCTTGAATTCCAGGAACACCACCTCCATTTAAGGCGAATCTAGGAGTGACTATTGTACAAGTTTTTCTCATTTGGAATTTATAACTCATTACATGAAGCTATTTTGACATAAATCGATATTTATAGAAGAAAGAATAAGCAAGTGTTGTGTTAGCATGATCTCAGCTTCAAGATTTCTGTGGGGGGGGGGGGGGAGGAGAAACCCAGGATTGCTTTTAAGGATGCATTTACATTTTCCCACGGTAGGTGTGTTGGCAGTGCCTGAATAGCTTGGATTTGGATTAATACACCCCATGCGTGATTTGAATTGCTTTGGTGATTTTTTATTTTTTTTGTCAGCAATTGTTAAGAACAGGGAGTACTTGTTCTTGGGAATGAAGAATGCCACAGTGACAATTACTTTGGCAAGAGTTCTGAAAACCAACAGTGGCTGCTAAATGAACCTCTGATATGGGTTGTTCAGCTTGAGATGCAGATTTTGTTTAGATTAGTTTAGGAGTATGTGTGCTGCTACATAGGTAGAGATCTGGACCTACAGTTGCCTGCTGGCGTTATCTTAATGTGGCAACTGTGATGATATATAAATGAAATAGATCTTGTTTCATATACTAACTAGACTTAAATAACCTTTAGAGTTAGACTCATATGCCCATGACAGCAAAAATAGCTTGCTCAATTAAAAGACTTTAATTTAGTCTCTGTAATCAAGAAAGCCAGTAGGCAAGTAAGAAGGGCTCACACTATCACTTAAGTAGTCTGATACTGTATCCACACTACTTGAAACCCCCCCCCACACTAATTTTATTAGGCTTTGTATTGGTCAGCTTAACTTATGAATTAAGAATTTAATATTTCCATGGGACGGAGTTCCCTGAATACTAAGTGGCCATAAATATATTTTGTAGTAGTAGCAGCAGCAATTGGTTCAGGCACCAAAATACTTCACACTTGTGTCATCGCTCCCAAATGTTGGGATAATTCACCTAGATGATTTCTCCCTAACAAATGATTGCAACCTGTTTTCTTAAACAAAATCCCAGGTTGTGAGCCTAGTCAGTTAATAATTTTGAAGCTGCAGGGAAAATAGCTTTAGACTCCAACCCCACTGACACACTTTCACACCTTAAAGCTTACTAGGCGTTGTAGCTTCTTGAGATAACATAGAGAATGTTAGAGGTACCAGTATGCCCATGTAGATAGCAGGCCTACTATTGTAACAGGCTGGCTTGTGCAGGCAGGAGACAACTGTGGGTAGAACGGTTGCAAGGTGTGGCGGGGCCATTTAATCTGTGGACTATTGCTGTTTCGGGTGCTAGAGTTCGATAAATGTATTGGTTCCACACAGGTTTGCTTTCTGACGATAGGTCCTAAAGTGCTTTGAATGATTTTGGTCTCCAGTTTGAAGTTTTATAATGACAAAAGCATTTGATAGCCTTGATGTAAATATTGTTTGTACAAAATGGTTAAAATAATTAATAAGTTAATATAGAATAATAGCAAAACTTGATGTGTAATTCCTTCCATTGTGTGTTCAGCTGTATGGCAAATGTCTTTTGTTGTATTCACTGTATAGAAATAAAATGGCTGAAGTGAACCATTCCTTTATTTATTCATTTATGCATTTTACATATCTTAGTATATCGATTATCATTGTTTATCTTACACTCTTTGACTTCTATACATTTCCCTCCATGGGGTCCTATTTAATCCTTGTTGAGCTGCTTCTCCTTAATTACCAAAAGTGAACCATTCCTGTGTAGTTGCTGTTAAACTATTAAAAAAGGCATATTTGGGAGCCCAAAATACTACTTTGTGTATCTGTTAATTTGCTAGTGCAGCATGGTAGTTAAAAGCCCTGTTCAAAAGGATTGTGCCCATCCTGTTTTCTGGGTACTTCACTCAAAAGATCCAGTCCATATCCAATTCTTTCTTACATTTTCTTGCATGTAACCCAGAGTATGGGTTCTTAGATCCACAATACAAGGAAGCATAATTAAAATTTCTTTATAGATACTTTGCATATTTTCTTAAATGAGAAATGCTATTTCACAAAACAAAAAGCGGTCTACTGCTACGTAGAGAAACTTTAAAGGGGAAGTCCAAGGCCTTTTTCTGGCTTTCTTCAGATTACCTTGCTAACTCACTGGCCTCATCTGCCCCTGACTAAATTATTCTACATAGTTGTTTACCCAGGTATGTACTCATGCACATGTACAGAAAATAAAACATTGCTTTGTGTTACTATCTATATTCATATCACAATATGTATAACTATTTCTAAGGAAATGCAAAAAAATAGACACGAGCAGCCACAACTTTTTCCATGACTAGGCTTGTCCACACATCCGCTTGTCCCCCTTCCCCCCAGGGAAACCCAACTCTTGATGGCTGAATCGGAAGAAATGTCAGTTGAGTTTTCCAGGGAAAGCAGGTCTTTGAGGGGAAAGTGACAGGACAAGCAGAAAATCTCCTTAGGCACAGGAGAAGCAGAAGTGTGGATGACCCCTGTATCTGAGATAAAAATCACTGAATTATGTACTGATGCCCTTTCTAGATAAACAAGTTGCTCACTTCTATTAATCTTCTATTGTTAGAAGGCTACTTCTATTTGAGTGAGAGTAGACCTAGATCGTTAATTCTGCTGCCATCATCTATTTTCTCCACCTGACAATTAGTCTTTCCTCCATCTGTGTGATGATCCTAGAGTACAGAATGCATCCAATGGGCGTTGAGGGAAATATGAGAAGGCATTTATAATTATGATAAAGCACTAACTGCTTAAGAGCCAGCAAGCTTTTGAGTGGGGGGGGGGGGAACACCTCTTGAGGCTGAAACATGAAACAGTTATGAAACAGAACCCCATCTTAGATAGAACATCGTTTTTACTATTTACAGGGAAGCAACCTGACACACATCAATCTGGTTTTGCAGCTGTAATGATGAACTCTTGACACCAATTAGGTTAGCTGGTCTATAAACCATTCCAGCTAAGCTGCTTTGGAAGTTGGTGTGGGAAACTGGTGATATATTATGCTACAGTGTTGGGAGTCACACCGCTTGTTGAAGATGAGTTTGAGATGCTGCTGCTGTATTCATACTGATATCAAAATATGGTAGCTTTTAAATCCAACCAATTGTTCCTATGTATGAAGTGTTTATGCTTAGAAAAATCCTTGCCGTTATGCAAAAGTGAACCTATTCTACCAATTGTTCCTATGTATGAAGTGTTTATGCTTAGAAAAATCCTTACCATTATGCAAAAGTGAACCTATTCTACATTATGCAGCCACCAACCATTTTTGGCACAGTTCCTTATTCCCCTTTATAACGGTAGCTGAGTCAAGCTAAAGGTGTCCGACAGAACAAGATTATTTAAGGTTGAACCAAATCATTAAACACAATTACTTAACAGGTTAGATATTAGAATTAGGCTTTGTTCAGTGCTTACTTACCAGCAGTTATCTACTGAGTGTGTGCATGTATATGTGGATTAAGAGAGAATTAAGCTTGACAGATTGGAGACACATAGGTCTATGGGGTTTCCCCCCAGAGGGAAGTAAAAGAGATTCACTTTCCTTCATAATCCCTTATTGGAGGGAAGGGGGACCAGGGTTTGTCTTACTTTTATGCTAAAATAATTAAGAGTGTTCTTGCTTGTACATAACAACATGAGGATTTGTAGAGGCCTTGATATGGCTCAGGCAGAGAGTTATTGCCATTGCACTTTGATGCAAGGTGTGTGTGAAAACATAAGAAGAGCCTGCTGGATGAGGCGAAATGTCAGTTTAGTCCAATATCCTGTTCTCGCAGTGACTTACCAGATGCCCCTGGGAAGCCCACAAGTGGAAGGTGAATACCACAGAGCTCTCCTTGCTTGAGATTCCCAGCAAATGGTATTCAGAAGCACACTCCTCCAACCATGGAGCTAGAACACAGCCATCTGAATCACCCCAATTGGCTCGCAGCTACGCAGACTCTCAGCTTCCTTGTTGAACTTCTTATAGCTCATAAATGTGGCTGCAGCTGTGTTGGACGACAGCTGCACAAACTCTTCCTGCAGATCCTCCCAGCATCGATTGCAGCTATCTGCTGCTGCCTTCTTCACTTCCACTGGAGAACCACTACTTGCTAGTACTTTCTTTTCCCTTTCAGTCTTCTTTCTCCTGACCAAAAGTAACAGACTCATGCCTAACCTACTGCTCCTCCCAGTGAAAACTCTGTGTCCAGTGACAAGTTACACATTCTCATGATGGCAATATTGGCATATTATTTAAGAATCAATGAGTAGAAAAGACACAGCAGTGGGCAACCTATGTACCAAAGGCCACGGACAGCCCTGGGCATTTCTTCAGGGATAATGCATGTAGACAAGGCCAAAGCTGGTGGTTGGCACAGCCAGAGACAAATGTGGGTGGGGTCACCCTTTTACCTTTCTCTGCTTTCTGTTCCCCTGACTCCTACCTCATTCCTCTTTGCCCATCATGCTGCTGGTGAAAGGCAGATAGATCCTTTGCCATCCATGTCCCACTCACCCACATGACATTAGGTAAATGGCTCCCATTCCTGCTGTGGAATGCTCTCAAGTTTAACATGCCTTCCATGCTTTTCGGTGTATGTGAATTGGTAAGCACTTAAAAAAATAATCCCTAGAATACAGATTTCCCATTGCAGTCATGGTTTTGTTCATTTTCCAGTTGTTAACACACTATGGTTAAATCACATTTGGGGATAATAAAAGTGTCGCTATCTGGCTATGGTCCTGACAGCTCTTTTGAGACTGGCGTCTGCAAAGATGCATGCCCCTCAACCATTCTTGTGCTGTTCAAACACCACCTGCAACTCTGTAAATAAGTGGCTTGCTTCCTCTGTTCAAGGGCTGGACTTTGGTGTGGTCAGCAGCAGCCTGGAGGAAGCAATGCTAGCAATATTACACAGGAAGGGGAGGAACAAGCCCTGATAAACCCAACAGTTCAGCAAAAGGAAGGCTGCTGCACATCCTGAGAACACTCGCGTGAAAAATGCTCTGCCAATTGATGTAGTAGAGAACAAGAGGAGACTCACGTTTTCAAGCTTTATGCTCATACACATCACTGTCTCTCTCCAGCCACCTAAGAACCTCGAGGGCAGAAGTAACACAGCTTCTCTGCAATGTCTCCAAAGACAGATAAAAGAATTTGGTCGTGAGATTCCAGCAGATGGAGTGCCAGTTGTGTCTCGAACTTGCCTACTTGAAAGGAAATGGGTGCTTTTATGTCTCTCTACAGAAACCTAGTATGTTGATGTGTTGACATAACAGTTCTTTTTCTGTGTTCAAGGGAACTGTTTCTTTTCAGGCTTCAAAATATTTCAGAGTCCATCTGATTGATGCCTATACAGTGGTACCTCGGGTTAAGTACTTAATTCGTTCTGGAGGTCCGTTCTTAACCTGAAACTGTTCTTAACTTGAAGCACCACTTTAGCTAAGGGGGCCTCCTGCTGCTGCTGTGCCGCCGGAGCACGATTTCTCTTCTCATCCTGAAGCAAAGTTCTTAACCTGAAGCACTATTTCTGGGTTAGCGGAGTCTGTAACCTGAAGCATATGTAACCTGAGGTACCACTGTATACAAATAAGTAGTCCCTTTTCCAGCATAGCCCTAAAGACTATAAATGAGGAATCTGTGGTCCTCCAGTTACTCCCATCATGGCTGGGACTGATGGAAATCAAAGTCTAACAACATCAGGGAGGCTACAACTTTCTGACTCCTGATCTGTTAGGCAGTCATCTTAACACCACTTAGCTGGGAGTAAGCCCCACTGAATTCAATAGGAATTGGCTCTGAGTAGATTTGCTTAGGATTGCACTGTAAATTACCTTCTGGGAACCTGTGAGATGAGTTGTGTTGTTTGGCATTCTCTCATTCCCCCATAAGGCTTTCCTACTGCAGACCTGAGGGCTGGCTCACAATTTACCTCAGGTCATTTTCTTCACCCTTGTGGCCTGCTCATAAATGTCAGCTGTGGTAACTTCTTATCATCGTACCATAAATGCAGCTCAAATCCTTCAGGTAACTTGTTTATTTGCTGAAGATGCAATTCCTTACCCTTTGATACTTCAGAGATATATTTAGTCGTGATTGTAATTAGTTTTTTAACTGTTTTAATGCTGCATTTTATAATGCTGTAACCCAGCCTGTAACCTTCAGGGGAAGGTAATAAATCTAATAATAATAGTTAATAATAGAGCAAGCAGCAGTGAGTCACTGAGGTGATGTGTGAACCTCAATGTGTTTGTGGTGCACCTCAGCTTTTGTTACCTTGTGACAGGAGTGTTTTGTTCTTTTTGTTTTTAACACTGTTGCGTGTCTGAGAGTTTGTGAAACACTATACTATTTTGATAGTTGGGGAGATGGATTGTTTTTACTTTTCCCTCAGGGATTATAAACTAGGTAAATTACTCTAATGGTTAAATAGAATATTAGTAATAAGGAGTGGAATTTGATATGTTTGTGAGCAGCAGGTGCTGATTGCTGTGATTCCATTAGCTTCAGTAGCTTTGGAGAAAGAAAAGTGCCTGTAACATATGTGAGATATTGTACGTCAATATAAAATTGATAGTCTGACACAAATGGAATAAGTTTGTTTGGTCCAGGCAAAATCTCAAAATCTCTCACTTCAGTTAAAATAAGGAGTAACTAATGAGAGACAATTTTGCCCAGTGGTGGAGGAGGGGGCGGTAGGCCAGAGAGAATAAGTTCATTTTGTTTGGTATATGGCTCCTTTTTCAATTAAAATACAGCTTCACAACATAAAAATACAAAATGAGAACCCTAAATACATAATAATACAAATACAAGCCAACAACACCCCCCTCCCACAAAACCATTTAAAATACCATTGAATGTTAGTCAACCAAGGGCCTCGTTCTAGAGAAACCTTTTCTCGCCTGATGTCTAAAGACGTATAATGAACATGCCAGGCGAGCCTCCCATGAGCTGGAACTCTGAGCATTCAGGATTTCAGCTCTTGGGGACAGGCTCCATGTATTTGACAGGCTGCCCTGTCATGATCTGAGTCTAGAGAGAGACTCTCCTCCCTCAGTTATTATCACCATATGCTTGTTAAAGCCTGAATAGGTCTTTACTTGTAGTGTCTCTAGGTTCTTCTAAGAATGTAGGTCCCTTTGAGGACAGGAAAAGAATAGTAGGGAGTTTTCTTGACCTGTCAAAAAAAAAAAAGTTAAAAGTATTTCTGGGTCCCCAGGGATTACTGGAAAATGATGCAAGAAAGACAACTCTAAATCTTCCATAGAAAAAATGTACAGGGGCAGAATTAAGTGTACCGAAAAATGATCAAAGTATTTATAAAAAGCTGAAATTGGTAAGCACACAGACTAAAATATACTGTTTCTTATTTGAAAATTGGATTTATTTTATTTATTTGTAGATAAAATGAACTTCAGAATAGAATCTAGTATCCTATTACAAAGCAAGTCTGGCTGTACTTTGGATAGTGCCTGGCTTACAGACAACACTTCAGACAACTATTTGAAGAAGGCAGCACTAAAAGCATACATCAATTCTTGAAGGGTATAAGCTTCATTTAGTAGTATTATGGAAAAGTTCAGTAGCTTGTTGACGGCCGCCAAACACACTTCACTTAAAAATGTCTGCTGATGTCTTTAGGTCTCCATAGATTCATTTCTAGTTATACAAAATTGCTCTAAGACTGTCACTTTGAGTAATTTCAGATACTTTGTGGACCTATAGCTATTAATGGACTTCAAGATCACCAGTGTGATAAATAATTCATCCGTGAGTCATTTTTACAGCATCTTCATTTTTCATATCTTGCTTTTCTGTGGTGATTGTATCACATCTAATCATCGGCTTTAAATCTACTTTCAGTGCCTTGACTTTTGGGGGCAGCCACAGGGTTTCACAACATGCAGGTTTTACTTCACAATAGAAAAGCTAATATGCTTGCTGTGGAGAAGAAAAGAAAGATTCTGTTCATAATGACAAGCATGTGAAATGGCAGACTATCGATTTGTGTGATTACATGATACTATGGAGCCAATGATATTGACAGGGAGTTGAAATACAGTTCAGCTTCTAAAAAGCCCTTCCTAGAATAAAGCCACAGTCTCTCTTTATTCCGCAGTTGTGCGGGTGAAGCCAACTTCCTACCTTTGCCATTTGTGAGTGCTGCGCTTATGAGTAAACTAACTAACTCAGTTAGCTTCCTCCTGTCCCTATCCTTAAAGGAGACACTGGTTTAACCCCTATAGTCAGTGCTTTTTTTCCTGGGGGTACGCAGGGGTACGAATATCCCTAAACATTTTGTGAATCTAAGTTTGGCCTCACCGAGGGGCAGTATTTCAGTATGAGTAGGAAAATGAGAGTACCCCTAAACATTTTTTTTAGAAAAAAAGCACTGCCTATAGGCATGAGTGATTATCAAGGTTTTCTTTAAAAAACACACTACAACTTTTGGAAATTCAAATCTGGTCTTGATGGATATTAATTATACAAATAAACTACCCTGTTCAGCAGCCCAATAAAAACAGAGCTTCTTTGTATTTAGAAAATCACCACCACCACATTTTAATGGCATTGTAAGATGCATGTACACTTGTATATTTCTCTTTAAAAAGTATTTGATAGATAAAAGGTATAATATGCTAGTATATTTTTTTTTAAGCTGCAGGTACGTTTTTATCATCTTTATCACTGAAATTGTTTAATGTGTGTGCCTGTCAAGATTCTGCTACAGCCGTGATGCCTGTCTGTGCTCCTTTGATTTTCTGGTTCTTGTGCTGGAGAGGGAAAAGAGAGGGCACCATGTGCAGATAGGCACGTGTGCTGCTGCTGAAATCCATAAACTCACTCAACTCAAGTGATGTGTGTGCACGTGCGTGTGCGCGCGCACACACACACATACACAATTATATGCAATGTCTGCACAGCTGTGAGGCAGAAGCAGAAATCTTTAGAGTGGGGGGAAATCCCGAGGGGGCAAACCATGGAATATTGAGTGCAGTGGAAAAGGAAAAGAAAAAAAAGTAGTAGGAAGAGGTGAATTAACCAGCTAGATAGTGCATTAGTGGTGATTTATTTTGCTTTGGTTTGTTGTGCTACCACATTAATGTTGTTCATAGTGGCTATAGCACAACAAAAGCGGGACAAAAATAAACAGAGCATTAGCGTTATAAAAAGTTGCGGAATTTCAGCATGAAGTCTATGCACTGATTGGGAATGAAATTGTGTGACCATCCCAAAACTTTTGCAGGTGCAAACAAGTATTGAAAGCGGGATCACATGTGACTGCCCCATTAGCATCATGAGCACAAATCGTCATGAATGTGCAACAGAAAGGATGTATGGAGAGACCCTTAGGGAGTGCAAATACACTGCAATATTTTGTTAACGGTCTACATTGATGAATAGAAAGTGTTTTGTGTAGGTGCTCTTTCACAATACTTTATAAAGGTGTGCATTATGTGACGGAAGAGGTAAGGAAGAAGGATTTGACAATGGAATGTGGTAGCAGTGAGTCATCGCTGGCTCAGTAGACAGATCCTCTTGCAACAGTTTCACATACTGTTTTCAGGAGTGTATGACTATAGATTTCCACCTTTTCTTAAGTAAAGAAGTTAAATGAAAAGCTAAAAGCCCAGTTAGACATGGGGACTGCTAACTTTAAATCTATAAATAAACTGAAGTCAAGACAGGAAGAAATTGATTGAATATGGGAGTAGCCTGGACTGCTCAATAAAAGTACTGTAAAGTAAAGAACAAGAAATGTAAACCACATTGAACTGAGAGTAGATACTTAATGCCCACTTTGCTTCTGACCTTTAAGCTCTGCGGATGGTGGTTTTGTTATGTACGGTACTTCTGGGGGATGTAATGGTTTAATGCTTTATATTAAATTCTGTGGTATATTTATTTAAGGAAGAAGAACCAGACTAGTTTAAGTGCATGGCTCTTTGAAGCAGGCATTCATTTTGATGCAAACATTTTATTACCTTTTTATCCTGCCTTTCCCCCCAAGTGAGGAGGAGGAATATGGTATTTGTGCATTCATCCTCATATCAATCATCTGAGATCTGAGGTCAGAGAGAGAGAGAGAGAGAGAGAGAGAGAGAGAGAGAGAGAGAGAGAGAGAGAGAGAGAGAGCTTTCCCACTGATCTTAGTGGTTTCGGGGAGATTTGAACCTGAAATTTCTGCTCATTTGGTTACTATCTAGTCAAACACCCTTAATGATAACACACCAGCTGTTCATGAGCTATAATGGTACGAAAGGAAACCATGTACACTTTTTAATCTCTTCCTGTCCCAAATCAATGCTGATTTCGTTAAAAGGACATAATAATAGCAATATAACCTTTGAGAAGGCAGGACAGTCATTTTGAATCTGTGTGGTGGGCCTAATGGGGGGGAGTATGGAGCCTGTTCTGAATATAGAACAAAAATAGCTAGTTACAAGACTGATCTTGATATATGACTAATATTGTAATAGGTTGTTGTTAGTATGGTAGTAAAATAACAGCAAGGAAAACCTTGGCTTAGGTTCCAGCACGCTTTGCCATTTATTATTAATGATGATCTAATCTGATGGCTTGGATGATACCATTTACAGGTCATTACAGCAGATCTGCAAGAATAAGACTACTGTGGCAAATAGCAGATGTAAACCTAGCTGCTCTGAGGTGTGTGCAGTGAGTGAAAAAAGAGAGAGATAAATATAGCCTCTAGTTAGATATATTGTTCTATCCGATTATCAACAAATTTCTGCTCAGTGTAAATTCATTATGAAGAGTAAAGCCTTGATACTTAGTATGCAATCTATGAGACTCTCTGGAACATGAAATGCCTGTCTTCAGTGGCAGTACCAGTTACTGGGAGCAACAGCAGGCCATATTCAGGCATCTCGTAACCATGGATACCAAACTTGGGAAGAGATCAGTAGGAATGGGAAGGGTTCCACCCTCTTGATGTTTCTGCATAAGCTGACCACATACCATGATAACAAGCATCTGTTTGAAGGGGGGCACTTCTACAAGCATGGGGTTTCCTTCATGAGAACAAGAACCAAAATCCTGGCCAAATTTGGAAACCCTATGGCTGTAGAAGTGGCACTCCTTCAGAAGGACACTGAGCATGATTCACCAGGGCTGTGACCAGCATGTAGAATGGCACTGAGGGAGTGAGGTTAACCCTCTCATGCTTTCACTGGACCCTTAATGCATTTGTTACCTGCAGGTTACCAGATGCCTGACTTGGCATAAGAAAGCAATTTGCCTTCTTTCAGGCTCCCTGGAAGCTTGTGGTTAGATGCTGAGCTGGTTGGCACACCTGGTCTGATATGGTGGAGCTCTTCTTGTGTTCTTATGCATATGCCCACATTGTGGAAGTACATATAATGCATTATGTTTCTATGTATATTTATTTCAATGGAGTTGCTTAAAATCTAAATAAATCTGGTTTGCTTTTCTCATGACTTTGCATATGCCCAGTCCTTCACAGTAAAGCTTTTAGTCATTCAATGCATTACAGTGGTACCTCGGGTTACATACACTTCAGGTTACAGACTCCGCTAACCCAGAAATAGGACCTTGGGTTAAGAACTTTGCTTCAGGATGAGAACAGAAATCGTGCAGTGGCAGCACAGCGGCAGCAGCGGGAGGCCCCATTAGCTAAAGTGGTGCTTCAGGTTAACAATAGTTTCAGGTTAAGAACAGACCTCCGGAACGAATTAAGTACGTAACCAGAGGTACCACTGTACTAAGTATATGCAGCCAAGGAAAGAAACATTTGCTGCATTTTAAGGAGCAAAATTGGGAATTGGGAATGAGGGGTAAAAGCCAGTGACTATCTGTATATTTATGTGCTTGCTCATTTAGTGAGGCACTGGAAATATTTAGCACTGCAGTTGCCAGGTTATGGCATATCTAAGAATATATTTCTTTTGCATCTTTTCCTTTTCATCTTTAGCTGCTGGACTGTGAAATTAAACACAACTCTATCCTAGTAAGCACCTGGGTCAATTAAATTGCATCTACCAAAACAAATATGTGAGAGAGCTTGTATTTAAATGCTTCTGGGAACAGATTTCAAGGTAGCAAGCAGGAAACCATGTTCATAATTCCCTCAACACCACCGTTCAGTATTCTTGCAGTACATTTAGCAGTACTGAAGAACTTACGTCAGATCTGTTTCTTTATACAGATGCATGAGCCATACTGTGTTTGCAGCCAAACAACAAGAGGTGTGTGTGTGTGTTTCAACATAGCCCTAAGGAAATCATTTCATCAGTGTAATCTATCCCCCCCCCCCCCACGAACTGTTCTGAAGGTTTTCCTGACCATCCTAAACGGATTGCGGGAGGGCGCAGTCTGGAGGTCTGACCCACGAATAACGTCCTCTCCTGATCTTTCTGCTGTTGAGGCGAAACACTAAATGCCTGGCTCTGCTGCTGGCTTTTGATAAATTAATTAAAAGATGAAATGTGTTAATTATTTTCTTTTTAATGTAGATCACGCTGCTCAATTTGCTTCTCTAATCACTTAGATCAATTGCATCTTAAAATAAAGTCAGTGATGATTGATGAAATAACCATGTAAAACACAGAGAGATTAAGAAATATTCTACCCATAACTTAACTCTCTTCAGAGGAGTCTTTGGAGTCTAGGCAGTTACCTAAAATTACATTAGCCTTTTATGCAGCCACAAAACAATGCTGATTATGTGCCTCTTATGAGACACTACAATTCCCCAGATATTTTGCATAAGCACTACTGCAAAGTAAGATATCTCCCATTCTATGCCTGTTTATCTGCTTGCTTGCCTATATGCAGAATGATGTATTTCTCTGTTGAATTTTATTCTGTTAGTTTCAGCCCAGTTTTGTGTTTTGTCAAGGTCATGTTGAATTTTATTCCTCTCTTTGGATATGTAAGCTGTTCCTCCCTGTTTTGCATCATCTGAATATCTGATGAAATTTCCCCCCATCTTCTTGTTTAGAGAATGGTTGCCTTCCACATGTTGTTGCTTGTACTCCAACTCCCATCAGTCCCAGGCAGCATAAAAACCAATAGTTAAGAAGGATGGGATATTAGGGAAGAGGGAAATACATTTCATTCCAATAGCAGGAGATAGCCTTCCCTTAAATTGGCTTAATTTGAAAGGTCCATGAAACCCATAAATAAAACACACCGTAAGTTGGAAATCAAATCTAGAGACTGAGAGGGAGGCTGTAAAGGTAAAGGTAAAGGGACCCCTGACTGTTAGGTCCGGTTGTGAACGACTCTGGGGTTGCGGCGCTCATATCGCTTTATTGGCCGAGGGAGCCGGCGTACAGCTTCCAGGTCATGTGGCCAGCATGACTAAGCTGCTTCTGGCAAACCAGAGCAGCGCACAGAAATGCTGTTTACCTTTCCGCCGGAGCAATACATATTTATCTACTTGCACTCTGACGTGCTTTCTAACTGCTAGGTGGGCAGGAGCTGGGACTGAACAACAGGAGCTCACCCCATTGTGGGGATTCGAACCGCTGACCTTCTGATCGGCAAGCCCTAGGCTCTGTGGTTTAACCCACAGCGCCATCCGCGTCCCATTGCACATATTATGTTAGTTTAGCTATGTACAAATAAAACATTTTTATGTAACTGTGCATTTTTGTAATATTTTAAGTTGGTTGCTGCTTCAGTTTTTTTGTACACTGCTTAGCGATATTTTTAATATATTAAGTGGTATAGAAATTAAATAATCAAACATTCAATCAAATCACACAGTTAGTTCTCCAAATAAGATTGGGCTGTCAGTCCAAATTATTGCTGGCAGTCCTTTTAAATCCTATTGGAGATTTACTTTATAGAACCAGCCCTCAGATTTGCACAAAACTAGAAAACTGTGCAAGCAAATTTACAATTGCCTGACTGTGCATTACCACCCTTCTTAGGTGTTTTTTTTTTTAAAAAAATTAGGTTCACATGCAACTATGTGCATGCATTCCCTGTTGGTACTTAATTGCCATAACAGAAACAATAGATTTGAAGCCAGGAGGAAGCACAAAAGGAAGCACCTACTGGTATGAATAGGAAAGACCAAAGTTGCCTAGTGAATTCAAATACATGTGTATGGGGATTAGTCCAGGCTAATACAAATGGGACAAAAGTGGATTGACAAGCCCAAAACTTCCATAGTGGGAAAAGTTTATGTCAATTTGTAGCTACCAGTTGTTCCAGGCACTGGCCTCTATTTATTAGAAAGCATGCTTCTCGAGGACCTGCTTATTGAGCATTCATTCTGATTTGCTGCAAGGAGGTTACATGACTACATCAAGCAACTGTTATCTCGCACCTGTCAGTGCATTTTCCTTACTGCAGAAGTCTGGTTTTCTTTGGAAGCAGGTTTGTTGTGCAAAAGCTCCAAATCTACTTCATCTGCACAACTTGCATTTGCCATTATGTGACAGAACCCCACCAACAAAATAACAAGTCTGGAGCCCACAAGGCAAAATTAGCCTTCTCTTTCCCTCTTCCCCCACTCCCCAAGAAGAGTCCAACATGATTATCTCTCCAAAGAGGCAACAAGGGTCACATCATATTTCAAAAGGTTTGGGGACAATATGCTGCTCACCTG
The DNA here is from genome assembly GCF_964188305.1 of Podarcis bocagei. NCBI lineage: Eukaryota > Metazoa > Chordata > Lepidosauria > Squamata > Lacertidae > Podarcis > Podarcis bocagei. Next base: position 39,333,961 of record NC_138130.1, read on the forward strand.
CAACTGAATATTCTAAATTTACTCCATAGGTGTAAACAAAGTAGCCTCCAGCATCCCAGCCTGCTTTAGTGGATCTAGTTGTCTTGGGAGAAGGTGATGATGCCCCTTTCTATTGAATCAACATTACAAGTGCTAGACGGTAAATTCTGTATGCTGAACAGGTACTGCTGATGCTTCGTTTATTATTACTGTTTAAATTGCTAATCATTTCTATAAGACTCCTTAATAAAGCACAGGGCTTACAGTAATGATCTGATTTATTCTCGCAACAACCCTTCAAGGTATAGCATTAAAACTGTACTACAATAAAATGCAATGTAAATAAAAGAAGCAATTAAATAACATACAGCATATAGCACAGTGCATTACCATAGCCACAACAGACAGAAACATTATTAAATCGTCTGCCTAGACCCTCAGCAATTTTCAAGGAGTCCACAGAGAAAAGAAGCTTTGGAACCACTGCCACATACAATATGTTTTATTAGTAGAACTCTGAAAAATACTGGCACAAACAGGAAGAACATTAGGCCCAGTGGTAAAATGCTTCTAGCTACTCTGCTTTAGGTTCAACATTAATCATTGTTTGCTGAGCTGGGCCTGAATTGTAGAAGGGTCGCCCTAAGAATAAGGAAATTCACATTTTCATTTCAGATATGATGCAGAGTCCTCTGTCCTTCCCCAAAGAGTGAGGGGTGTTCAATATGGAACTGCATATTTTGGCTTCTCTCCATATGATTGCAGAAGAGTCTGTTCTTGCATAACACCTCTCATGCCTTGTTCAGCCCCCTGAACTTTTGGGTGGAACTGTAGGGGAGAATAGGGAAGGTGAAAAATCAGTTGGGTGATTGGATACCCCCAATTATTTCCATTCTGTTTCCTCTGCCGCTGTACAGAATTTGAAAAGTTGGGGTGTCTATGCTTTTTATTTCAAATGCATAGTGCACAACCCTTTGCTTCATAAATACATATTTATTTTTTGTGAGAAAATAGAGGAATTTTTAGCCTGTCACTTTATCCTTGACCTTGAAACACTGGATGCACTGACTCTGACTTTAATTGTCATGACATCACAGCTGAACTTCTACAATGTATAATTAGTGAGGACTTGTGGTGATGTCATAATAAAAAAGCATGGAATATAGAATATAGACATTGCTAATTCTGAAGGTATGTGGGCGGCGCTGTGGGTTAAACCACAGAGCCTAGGACTTGCCAATCAGAAGGTCGGCGGTTCGAATCCCCGCAACGGGGTAAGCTCCTGTTGCTCGGTCCCTGCTCCTGCCAACCTAGCAGCGAAAGCACATCAAAGTGCAAGTAGATAAATAGGTACCGCTCCCGCGGGAAGGTAAACATCGTTTCCGTGCGCTCCTCTGGTTCGCCACAAGTGGCTTAGTCATGCTGGACACATGACCCGGAAGCTGTATGCCAGCTCCCTTGGCCAATAAAGCGAGATGAGCGCTGCAACCCCAGTCAGTCACGACTGGACCTAATGGTCAGGGGTCCCTTTACCTTTACCTTAATTCTGAAGGTCAACTTTTTACATTATAGTAATTGATGCTTCTAGTAGAAGCACTTAAAATATCCCACATGGTCTTCTGACTCTATGGAGTCTCTTTAGGCTCCGAGTCTTCATATGTACATTTATGGTTTGGTTTTGCAAGTTAACTTTCTGGTGACTTCCTAAAAATTCACACCTGAACCCTTGGGCCTTTGAATACACCTCTTCTCCCATGTGTATATGGGTCTTCCTTTGGAAGAAAAATAAAAGCAGCTTAATGTGCGCACACAGGCACACTGATCCTACACTTTGCTACTTGTGTGGTGCCTCTTTTCACTAGTCAATAACTCTCGCTGTTGTCATTCTGAAAAATACCAATAAGCTAGCTACTGGACATAATTCAGCAGCTCTGGTTTACGCTCAGATCACCATTCATACAAGACCTTCATTGTTCTTTTCTATGCAAGGGGAATATCAATATCAGCAGTTAGAATCTTCCCTTGAATCTTCTCTTCCCTTCCCTTAAGCAGCACAGAGGGGGAAACAGGGACACATCTATGACGAAGACTTGGAAGTCAACTTTTTGTATTCCATTTGATGTAATTTGGCATTGATTCGTTAAAAACTTGGAAAAACCAATAAATATTAATTGGTTTTAAAAAATCTCCCTTGTATACATACATATTAGACAGGAGTCTCCTCTATTGTCCATCTTTGAACAAACCTCCTTAGTGGAGGTGTTTTTATATATTAATTCTAGTTTGTGTTTCTATTGGATTTTAACTGAATTTATACACAAGTGATTGCTGTTTTGTGCCCCCCCCTCTTGTGTGTGTGTATACTGTATATATCACACGCAAGCACATGAGGGACGTGTCACGGGAAATGATTCACAAAGAAAATAAATAATTATATGAAGCATTTCATAATTATAGGAAGACAGACGGCTGCCATGTACACCTTTGTTTTTAACCACTCACAAAGGCAGAAAGAATACATACAAATTCTGCCTTTTATTTAATTGCGCTGTTACATGATTGGCAAACAGAATCTTCCATTTCACTTTCGCATGCACGTCTATATCCTTAAATAATTTACTTGTCAAACGAGTTCAGATATTCACATGTTTCCCATTCTCCTATCCTTCTTGTGTACAGTATTTAGAATATAAGCCTATATGTTGTTATTATTTCTTGTTCTTTTTAATTCCAGGTTTTTTAAAATATTGTACAGCTCCTTGGTTTGTTTAAATATTGTACAGCTCCTTGGTTTGTTTAAATATTGTACAGCTCCTTGGTTTGTTTTTCAAAGGTTTTATTAGAATAGAAGCAATTCTGAACCCCCTTCCTTTTAGGATTATTGTGAGGAATCAGAATAGTCTGTAAGTGGTTTGATAGTGCTGTGTATTTTAAACGAAGCTTAATTCTCTGTACAGCTGAACTCTGATGCCTTCCTTGAGAGGATAGTCTTGAAGCTCTAAATTTCTGCTCTTTCTTTATCCCTGTGGTAAATTGCTCTTGCTCAATAAACTTTTCCTTATCTGGCAGAGGTATTTGGTCCCACCGTTCCATTTTCTGCTTTAGCGACTTCAAGTATGCTACAGAAGGGCAGAAATCCTAAGCTTTGCTAAGCAAGCCGAGAAAAAAATGTTTAGGGTTTAAAAACTTTTTTTTTTTAAAGTAGCTCAGCATTTTGATGCCATCCTGGATGTTTTGATGGAAATCTGTATGTCTGACCATCAAATCTGACCGTTAATAGAAAGCCATATTTCTGTTAAGGGTGAGGAGACATCTTATCAGAGCCTTTGCTTCTGTAAAGGCACTCAAAGCACATGACCTCTTAAGCATATCTTGTTTCTACTCAGCAGAATAATGAAATATGATTGGTCTCCAAGCTGTTATTGCCTCTGTTTTCCTAGTCTCTGTGCCACAGCCATGCTTGCACACTTCGCTATTTTTGTGGCTGTCTCTTTTCACCGGTGAAGAACTTTAGCTGCTGTCCTTCTGAAAAATACCAGTAACAAAGCCGTCTTTCTTGTTGGTCTAATGAAGAACAAATATATTGACTAAATTAGTTTCTGTACTTCTAAAGATCATGGAGAGAAACTTCATTGAAGAAGAAATTCAGCAGACCCTCTCCCTTTCCTGGGACACTGGCAAAGTCACAGATGAAGATGAGAAGCAGTTTTGTCAGTGAGTAAAATATTTAATTTTATAACATCCTTTTCATGATTTCTACACGATCCATCACAGCACAATCAACATGAGAGATACGAAAAAGCAAAAAAGTACTTTTGGCCCCTTGCATTTGTATGTAACTGCTGATGAGTGCAATTAGAGATGATGTTCTCAAGAGAGAACGTTATCAGTTCATTGTCCCATCGGGTGGGTGCTTCCATTTGTACACATCATGCAAACTGTATAGCATGCACACACAGAATTAAGAATGAATGAAAGTAAATTAGTTGCTACTGCTCTGTGGAATAATAGTGGTTGTATAAATTATTTCTCTTCAATGTTTTTCAATAAAGTAGTTTCTGAAATACGTATACATTATTTATTCACAACTTCTTTGCCCTTTGTATCAATATACATAAGGATAGCCTGTATGCTTTTTAATACACAGGATATGTGCGGTTAATGCAGCTGCAAAGATGAAGCCAGAAAGGCAGGAGATTGACAGAGCAATGCTATTTCAATGTCATGTTTTCCTTACATTTTAATTTTGTATATTAAAAAAGTGCAGCACTATTTTGAAAAATTCAATAGTAATTGCTGATGTCTCTTTTGATCAGTACAAAATATGCCACTGCATTTATTTTCTTAACAAATGGCCGTGCACATGCTGATGCATGTGGTTTTTTTATTTATTTAAATCAAAGCAGTAGCTATGAATGGATGTACTTTTTCGGTAAATGAAAAAATGTAATAGAGGGGCTATGGCATATTTGCTACCTCAGAATTTGCTAACGCTGCCATTTATTTTCATCCAGGCATCTTCTATCTGCTGCTTGACAGAACCGCAGAGAAATAAGTTAGATGGATTGGTTTTATTTCTAAAAATTAGGGAAAAAATCCTCCCAATTCCCAACTTCTTTATTTATTATAATTATATATTCCATTTTTATCACCCCCCCTTTTTTTTACCTCCAGGGCAGCACACATGGTGTCCTCCAATTTTATCCACACAACAACCTTGTGAGATAAGATAGGTGAATAAAAGACAAGTAGCTCAGGTCAAATAGAGAGCTTCATGTCTGAACACATATTTGAACTTGGAGCTCTGCAGCCTAAGCCTAGTACTCTATCTACACTACCCTTCTGCTGTTGAGAACAGTGTCGCTCTGGTTTTTCCTTCAATGTCTGAACTTTTGCTTCCATTGCATTGCCTCCCCTTATCCGTTTCCCTTGAATTGGTTTTTTAAATGAGCACCACAAACACGGCTCCATCCTTAACCCTCCCCCCCCAAACTTGTCAAGATTTTTTTTGAACAAACCTTAGTAGCAGGCAGCCTCTTCCACTTTGCCATCTTTACATTGGCTTTTCCATGTGACGCCTGCCAAGAAGCAGAGGCAGACAGAGAATAAAAATAGAGTTTGGAGGTGTATTGTCAATAGTTCCTCAGCAGTAGCTACCTGCCATGTTAAGGCAGATAATTTGTTTGTACAAGAGGGCGATCCTGCATTGAGAACTTCACATTTCCCAGGCAGTATTTCAATACTTGAAGCAGAACTAGCCCTGAGAAACTGTCTAGAGAACACCGCAGAAGCATTCGTATTCCATAAGTATAAAATATACTTGAGCTGCTATAATTATTTCTAACATAGATGAGGAATAGGGATGGGCAAAACTGTCAATTTTCATTTCTCTCTGTTTCTCTTTTTAAATAAAATCTTAAGTTCAGTTCTTTACATTATTTCCAGATCAGTTTGAGAATTCCTTTTTAAAAAGTCCTCATGAAAGTTCACCTGCATTTTATTACAGATTTCTCTTAGCACTCATATTTTTGCAGTACATATTTCTCCTGATATAATACATTTTGCACTAATATGTGTTCATAGTATATGCATTTCTGTACAATTACTTGGCTGGTAAGCTGCATTGCAAAATTTGGAGAAGTATGAATTTCTAAGGATGGTTGTGTTTTGGTTCCACATAGCATTTCAGAAAGTGTGAAATAGGTAGATTTATCTTGAAATGCAAACTGAACTTAATTTCTCTCCCATTCTTAATGGAGGTGTGAACCCATCTACTGCGACTGGCCCTACCAGCCAGTAATTCTAACATGTCAAATCACTACAGTAGCAGCACTGAAGTAACCTCGCCGGGGCACAAGTCTGGGAAGTGCGTATGGAGGTGCTGGGCTGCTCAGATGGCAACCCCCTACCCAGCCTTGCTGAACTGGTCCAAAGGAATGCAGAAGAATATATTTGGCACCAGCTTGGCTGCAGGAGTTTCCAGAAGAAAGCATACAAGATGCCATCCAGCCATCTTAGGAACTCCACTATGGATTTGTGTAGGGTTTACTCCTTAGCCTTTTCCTCTCCCAAAGATAGTCCACAAGGCAGTGGAGGTTTAGGATCAGAGTTTTCCTTCTCCTAGATAGGCTATCTTCTCAGGTTGACGAGCCCCACCTGTCCCTGACTTCTCTCTATAGCACAGGCAGAAATCCCGTCCTTGACCGCTGGACCCACTTATAGTCTTGTTTGCTCAGTCCAACGGTGGCTGTCTTCACATGGAGGGAAGTCCCTATATTACTGAGGGTTTGAGACTCATCAGCTACCTTCAGATGTCTTCTAAAAGTCGGATAGTTGTTTATTTCCTTGACATCTGATGGGAGAGTGTTCCACAGGGCGGGCACCACTATTGAGAAGGCCCTCTGCCTGGTTCCCTGTAACCTAACTTCTCACAGTGAAAGAACCACCAGAAGGCCCTCAGCGCTGGACCTCAGTGTCTGGGGTGAATGATGAAGATCACCCACTTGAAGCTGCTGGCTTGCCCACCAGTAAAAGCTTACTTGTCCACATATGTTTTGGCTAACAGAATAATCTGTGCATTCCCAGGTCACCTCTAGCTTGGCCTTGAAAGAAGAAAAAGAAACTTAATTTCCAACTGCCCTGTTGTCATGACTTCCCATTTCTCAAAGGTCTATTCTGTTTTTCTTGTTATTAGATGTAAAGACTCCAAATAAGAAGGTCACAAAAGCCTAGAATATTTCAGATAGCATTACAGATAGTATTAAAAGAGTTCTATCATTACATTTCCCACAACTCTGACAAGCCAAAGGATTTTATGTTGTGAAATGCAGGCCTGGAAGTTGAATGCATTTTATATTGCTGTCTTCGTTCAGCCAAACATACAGTAAAAAGTCCCCTTTGAAGGCAGTGATTACATTTTGACCTTTTAGAGCTTGCTTTTAGAGTAAAGATTTTTATCTCGAATTACAGATAATTGCTGACTGGGTTTAATGCAATCCTCCCAGAGAGCAGGAACTGAAGAGCCTGGGATTTCTGTGATTTAATAGATCATTTATCTTGACTGAGAAGCAGAGGAAGGGAGAGAAGGCTGCGGAAACTTGAACTCTCCGCATCTGAAGGCCTCGCAATTTCCTACCTATAGGCTGCATTTGTTTGCTTGTACTTCCTTCTCACAAACTTTGATAGAAGGTATTAAAGCCTCGTTGTAGTTAATATGCAATCCAAAGAGAGGAAGCGGCTTAGTCATGCTGGCCACATGACCCGGAAGCTGTACACCGGCTCCCTTGGCCAATAAAGCGAGATGAGCGCCACAACCCCAGAGTCGGTCCCAACTGGACCTAATGGTCAGGGGTCCCTTTACCTTTTTAACTCCATGGCAGTCCAAGCTCAGGAAATGCAGCTAAAGAGGTGTGCCTTCAATACTATTAAACCTGTTTATATTATCCTGTTTAAATTGGTTGCCTCTTTCTTGAATCCATTAGGATAGAAAAAGCCCGGACTGAGGAATACCCAAATCACCCCACATTACCTTTGAGATCGTTGTTTGTTTGTTTTTAAATGGCAAAATGGTACAGGGAAATATTTTATTTACTCTAATACGGCAAAAACTTTCAGGAGAAACTTGTCCTTTTAAAAAACTATTATATTTGAAGATTTTTCAATTACAGAAGAACATCACATGGACCAATATTTCATTAACCTTTCATTTCAAACATAAGCACCAATTTTCCCTTACATATTCTCTTTTCAGAGTTAGCAGAGATCAAATTAATTGAAAATCTCTGTTCAGATTTTCATTATCTTCTTTTTTTAAAACGTCAGACCCCTCCAAATTGGTGGGGTTTTTTTTGTCTCGCTTTGGTTTTTTGAAGGCGTATTCTACAGTATGTAATTGACACAATTTTAGTTGTTTTGCAGTGGTTCATCACTGTTACATTATTGCTGTCTGAAGTGACTCTCCTGAACTATAGTGCAAAAAAGCAGGACAAAAATTGGAAAATTTGTGGTCTCTACAGTCATGTGATTCAGAGGGAAGTTAAGGTACATGCATTGATTAGAAACAAAGCAATTACCATCCCAAAACATTTGCAGTTGCAAGCAGTATTGACAGTGGCATGGTGTATAACTGCCTGATTCCTTCATGATAACAACTCATCATCAATGCAAAATAAAAAGGATGTCAGGGCTGGGGCTGGGGTTGGCTTGATTTGTTTATGTGTTTCTCAGTATCACAAGGACAGGGCTTTTCCAAATTCATCTTTTGAGTCAAGAGATATCGGAAACAGGAACTGCATTTCCAAGAAATCATCCTTGAAATTAGGGCTCCCAATTGCACAGATTATGTTTTGTTCATTATAATACCCTTTCTTTTGTCTTGAGGTGGAAAACGTGGGGTGGCGCATAGTAGATAAAACAGTTAAAATGGGTGAGTAGTAAAGAAAGAAAAAGAAAGAAAGAAAAAAGCAGAGTGAAAGATAGACGGTGTTGCTTGTGTTGCCATCTTGACTCCTTTCCCATCCCTATTCTTTGTTAAAATACTGCTTAATAGGTTGAACCTAGAGGTATTTCCATCATAATGCCAGTTGAAACTGGGCTGTTCCTAACAAAAGTCCTATTTATTCAGCTAAGGAAACTTGCCCAATGTCAGATTTCATTTAGACATTGCCACCAAAAATGTAGGTAGGTTTCTCTGTTGCCATGGCTGCTCCAACACTTACTAGGATTTTGTTATGTTGTGTTATGTTATTGGAACGAATTTTTTACCATGCTATGAGGATACCTTGTTGGTATTACTTTAAAAACAAGTTCCTGACATCTACAAAGAAAGCAGGTATACATTGAAAATCTGTGTCCGTATTTCCTGATTTTGTGCTCCCTCCTGTTACTTTGCCCGTTTTATCACACATGGATACAGGTAACATGAACCTAGAAGTATGTCTTGAAACTATTAGATTAGCTGTCCCCAACCTGGTTCCCTCCAGCTGTTTTGGACTAGAACTCCTGGGAGTGATGGCTGATTGCAGTTCAAAAGAACTGGGAGCTGTATTTCACTTTCAAAACCTGTAAGGCATCAGATTCATTATGTGCCTCAGCAGTAATTCATTTTTTCTGTGTTGAGCCGTGATGAGTATTGGTACCAGGAAACAAAATTCAACATAAATTCAGTTTGGATGTCTTTTTTTGGATAACAATATTTCCCCCTTTAACACACCACAGAAGCTGTGAGCTTTACTTCTCCTCTGGGAAAGGAAGGAGCCTGCCATCCATGTTAAAAAATAATAATAATCTGACCCTACAAAACTTGATGCTGGGCAAGTACCTGGTGCAATAATTTTTGACCTTTTATTCCAGGCGTAGGGAGGTTTTTCCAGCCCAAAACCTTTGTTTCTTCCTGGATAACCTTTCAGTGGGCAGGGTCAGCAATTATAGAAGGGGACGTAGATGGAGCAATAGAGTCAACTTTTCCTTCTGTAGGGTACATTACAATCACACAAAGATTAGAGGGTTCTACACACACACACACACACACACACACACACACACACACACACCAAGAGAGAGAGAGACAGGCAGGCAGAGAGACAGACAGACAGACAGAGACAGACACCTACTGCTCCATCCAAGCAACTAAGCCAAAGGTATTATCATGGTCAAATGACACATTCCAGGTATGGAATGTGTCAAGCAAAGTCAATGGCCTAGAAAGTGTGTGTGTGTGTGTGTGTGTGTGTGTGTGTGTGTGTGTGTGTGTGTCCTTCATCCCATCCTAGGCCTGAAGTTTCCCAACCCAGTTTATACCATAAAACAGAAATGGAGAACCTGTGGCCTTAGCATTGATGTTGGACCATAATTGCCATCATCCATGACCATTGGCCATGCTGGCTGAGGCCAATTGGAGTTGGAGCTGTGTTCATAACATCTGGAGGGTTGCATGCTCTCCACCTCTCCCATAGAAGCAATGGCAAACTGGCTTCCTAGGACTGGTTCCTGTATAAATTTCACTTTCATCTATATTATTTCCTCCAAGATATAAGCCACATTATATGATTTTTCAAGCTAGAAGTTTAGTGAAAATCAAGTTAACTTCTGTAGAAGATAGTTTTTCAGTTGTTTGGGGTTTGTTTGTTTTTTGTTTCTCCTTTTCAACAGCAGGCACTTTTCAAAAAAAGAAAAGAAAAGGTATTTTTAAATAATTTATCTGCTTTTGCTGTTGTTTGCAGAAAAGGCCTCCCCTTGTGACATCTGAAAGCAGAACAAAGGTACTGTCTGGTTTGAGCTTTGTATTCAGGAAAGTTAACAAGCCAGAACAGAGCTGTATCTCAAAGGGAACAACCCCAAGCTGGAGAAACGTACAGTTATGTTTCCCCTCCCTGCAACGTATTTTCCTCAGTCTTGTGTACAGAAAACTGTACATGCTTCTTTGAGGATGAGATTAATAATCTTTAGGTTTATTTGCAACCTCAGAACTTCAATTTCTGGATACTTTTGAATATAGTATAGGCATTCACCAACCTGGTGCCTTCGACATATTTTGGAGTGTAAATCACATCAATTCCAGCAAGACCTATTATTTCTTGCAACAGATGTCAGATATTACTTGAAACAGATACCAGCTGGCTGTCCAAAAGCAGTCCATGTGCAGTGTCCACAGTATTCTCATTTGTGATGCCCATTGTATATAGAATCAAGATTACCTTTTCCCGGTATTTAGCAAGATGAATTTACTGGGGTGAAAAACCAAATATACTTTAAGACACAAACACACACACACACACGTTTCATAAACCTTAACCAGATTCACTGATCATGCTTCCAAATCTTGAGTTGCTGTGGTAATGCCTGCAGAGGCATAACAGATTTGTGCAGATTTCAAATATGTACATATTGTATGAGTGCTCCCTTGAGAATTTCAGGAGGAGTGAGCTGCACATTTGCCAGAGTTACTAACGACACCCAAGGCAAGCCTGAGATTCTTCTGGGTCTGATTTATTTATTAACCCCCCCCCCAATTTTCACTGTGTTTTATTTCTTGGCATATTTTATTTCCACATACTTCCAAAACACACTGTGTGTATGTATTTTGTTTATGAAGCTAACCGGTCAAATGTTAAAATCAAACACTTTATCAGCACACCCCCACAGTGCTCAAATTCTAAGGCTTAGTTTCATCTGTGATGTTACATAACTTATTTCCATGTTAAACTTACAAAGAATGCTCATTTAAAAATCAGCAGTAACAACTGAGAACCGTTTAGAAAAATTGCCATGGTAGATTTGGACCACATGCAAAATCTTTCAGTTTTTAAAAAAATCTTCCACCATTTATAATTTTGTAAAATTTGCATTCCTACTTCTACATGGATTTTTGCTTCAGTTGCAGCCACTAGTCTAATACCCTCCAACATTTCTCCAATGAAAATAGGGGCCATCAAATTCAACAACAACAACAACAACATTATTTATACCCCACTCTGGGGAAGCCACTCTGGGGCTTCCAAAATATATAAAAACATAATAAAACAATAAACATTTTTAAAACTTCCTTATTCATAATTGCCTTTATATGTCTTCTACAGGTTGTATAGTTACTTATCTCCTTGGCTCAAAGGTCACATAGCTCCATATCTTCCAACATTTTCCCAGTGAAAATAGGGGGGGTGGGGAACAGGACATTCCGGGATCAAATTAGAAACCAGGATGGCTTCTGTAAATCCAGGAGTATACCCTGGAAAACAGGGACACTTGGAGGGTCTGCTGCCTAGTGGCTATAGAAGCGTGTGCATATCTATAGTTTTCCCCTCACAGAGCCACACTTTCCAGCATACTTAACAAAAATACAGTACCCAGAATGCTTTAAATGTGTGTTGGGTTTGCTTTAAATGTATAGTGTGGATCTGCCCCATGACTCCATCTTTAAACATTTTTAAATGGACCACAAAGTCTTTTACTGTTGCTAGTTCATGGAAGTGTCTTGGTTCTTAGTATGGGCATGAATTGCTGAGTAATGCTGTTTTGTTACTGATTTAGTAATATTTTGTGCTATTTGAAATGCAATGTAATAGTTGGTTTTACATGGTTTTAAAATTTTATAGCTTACTTATCAATACATACTGTTGTGAGCCACTTAATGAACTTGGTGCTTAAAAGGTAGTCTGTACATTCCTTAAATTAGGAAAGGTTGACCTTCTAGGCACCTTGCCATGCACACACATTTGACAACAACATGGTTATTGTTCCTGGTCAATTCATCACACACCAAATCCTGGGAACTACTGTACTCAGTATCAAGTTGAGATTTGTCTCCTTTTTAGTTGCTTCCACAGATATACATTATTTTGATTATCCTGAAAAACAGTCTAGTGATCCTATACTGCACCTTATCCTCTTCAGAGAATTGGGTCTCATTTCAACAGCTGCCACTTTCAGGGCTTTTTTTGTGTAACTTGGTTGATGGAGTTACTTGCAAAGTACCATTCCAATATATATATAGAGCTAGCATAATGATAGCCGATTTCATTCCAATTGTAACCAGCCAGAGAAAATGTTGTTTCTCAGTCTATAGAACAGTCTCCCATTGACACACGGATCTATCTGAAATACATTCCCCATGCGCATCTCTTTCATTGCTTTGTGATGCATATAATTGCAGAAGGTGAAAAGCAGGAAATTATGTACTTGAGGGGGGTGGAGAGAATCTGATTGCTATTAAGAGATGAATAGCCATTCAGAGAGAGATCTTTTTGCTCTAAGAATTTATTTTCTACATGTTATTATGTCCTCCCTGGTTGTGTGTTGTTGCTTGAAGTTTTGGATAGACCATTAGTGTAGCATCCATGCATTCTTGAGTATCTGATTCTTGGAATGAGAAGCTTTGTAATTATAGTTGTGGCTTTGATTGTGCCTTTTTGTCTTTGAAGAGGCCATCATTGGATGCCAGTTTCAAGTATTTGAAAACTCTTCTACAATTGCACACACCTCCTTATACAAGATGCTTGATATATTTGTTCTACCTATCTTATCATGGGAATTTGAATGCCATGTATACAAATAAGAACCTGTCAGACCCTGGCCAGTCACAGAGGCAGGGTTCTGGCATACTTTCTGGTTAAAGGTGGGCTCAGGAGCCGGCACAGGCAGATAAGGTCATGTCACATCCAGCAGGTAGAGGTTTGACACCTTTGGGGAAGTTGGGGAGATGCTGTCACAGTGCTGATTTCTCTGTCCCTCTGACAGACAGTTCTTAAAGCAACAACATGTGGATTTGAGAGGAAACATGGCTTCTTTCCTAAGGCAGAATGAAGGACAGAGATCAGGGACCCTTCTTTGCAATAGTCACTTTGCCAAGATGCCATTGTTCCATATGCGTCGCAGCCCGTAGGAAAAAGATGGCGACCAAAACATGGAACACATCAGCAGTCACTACTTGCAACAGAAACTAATTCTCCTGTTGCTGCTGTCTGGCCAGGGATGCAAAAAAGCAAGGGAGACTCATAAGGATGCAGGGAGAGTCTTACTGCATCAGACAAAAGGCCTACCTATTCCAGCATCCCATTCCCACAGTGGCTAACCAGGGTGTGTCTGGGAAGCTGGACGTGTGTGTAGCAACCCCACCTGTGATTGCTCCACAGTGATTGGGATGGTGTTTCTGATCCTGGAGGTAGTAGATACTCCTGTCAGGCACCTGGCAGCTTCTGTATATATGGCTGGTGGGTTGCTTTCAGCCTGGTGAGTCAGAAGCTGTGCAGCCAAATATAGCATTTTACAGAGAGGAACAGCCAAGGGATCCGAGAAACCTGACAGTTTAGGAGTGGCTTTGGATGATTTCCAAGTACCGCTGCATTTCAGCAAAACCAGACTGTTTGTACCGACTGCATCTTGCATCTTTCCTGCCTCTGTAAACACCCCATATTCCACAGCGGGGTTTTATTTTTCACAATACCAAAGAGCATTGTCAGGAATATCTCTGAGGTCTGATGGTTTGCCAGAAAAAAAGATGAAAAAAGAAACTGCTTTCATGCATATGGAGGAATGCTGGCCTTTCCAGAGCATTCAAGGCAAAACAAAACAAAAGCAAAAAGCAAAAACAAAAGCCCTGCTTAAGAACGAAGAACATATTATTATAATGTATAATGGAGTAGAGGAATCGTGGTTTCCTTCAATAACTCTGACCCCATAGTTCTGCACCATGTAAGAAATAGTACAGGGTTATAATGCCATTTTTGACCTTGAATCTAATGAGAATCAAAATAGACATTGATTAATATGAAGCTGTTTGCCTTGAATGCTCGGGTTGCTTTGACACAGTGTCCAGTCAGCTGCTGGATTCTCACTGTGGCAAACAAGATTGGCTAATTAATTGTTCTTTTCATTGTTAAGCTGAGTCACCTTTTCTGTCAGGGGGCTGTGAACTTTACTCCTCCATAATTTGGAAGAAGGTCCCATTGGTTTTAGTAGAATATACTTCCAAATATGGATGCGTAGAAATACATCTGGGTATTCTCCACTAGCCACTGTTGTCTCTCAAAACTAGAAGAGCCCATAAATAAAAAACACAGTTTAGAGCTCAAGGTCTCCCTCTTCCTCTCTCTGTATGCAAACTTGTCCTGGGGAGGCAGAAGGGTTGCTGAACTACAACTCCCATCATCCCTGGTTATTGGCCCTGCATGCTAGGGCTGATGGGAGTTACAGTCCAGCACCATCCAAAGGGCCAAAGATTCCTCACCCCTAGTCTAAGTACTTGTTTGGTGCTAAGGTTGTTTTTAAATATATTTAATTGCTTTATGTACAGTGTTAACTTACAAAAGTTTTATGCCTTCATTCCGGAGCAATACGCAGGGCTACATGCATAATTGAGTTTTATTTCTGTTGTAAGTTTCCTGCCCATCTTGTGGAAGTGGTAGGATATAAAATCAATCGGGTACTGAATAAACAGAAATCATTTCTTCCCAATACTAGGTTCATTTTATGGTTTACAAAGCAGTTAGAAGCCAATGTATCACAAAAGCAGCAAATTATTGCAATTACCTTGGTGTTGGTATGTTAGACTATTATGGCCTTGGGGTCTCATATATACAGCAGTCCCTTCAAAACTACCTAATTCTGCTTAGTAACCTCGCCTTTATGCCTACTAAATGTCAAGGTGCCTGGAGAAATCTAGCAGTCTGCAATGCACTCCCTGAAAATAAAAACCCCCCGAAGAGTACACTGTCCTGCTAAATTTGAACCCTATAAGAAGCTGCAAGGTAGTTTTGAGGATAACTGAATTCCATGGCGGGCTATATGCTTGGTTGTGATTAAAGCCTAGTATCTTTGGTAAATATGAATTAGCAAAGCTTGTTAATAGTTTGACATTAATGATGAAAAAGTATTGCTTCACAAGCCAGATTTATTAAGTACAGATCTGGCATGTAGCTCAAGGAGCATCTATAAGGTTTCTCATTTAACTAATGGTTGCCTCCCTGCTGATGTATTTTCAATTAGCGTTAGGGAAACATCTGATCCAATACTCCACCATTCACTAGTCTGGCTTTTGTCCCAATTGGATAATAGGACTGACTGCAACATTTCTACACAGTGATCATATTGCAACAAGCACATGACTTCATTCTCGACTATCCTTTAGAAAACAACAACAACATGTAAACCTGACAAGATAGCTGCCTAAATGTGAGAACATTCACTCCTTTGTAGCGCCAAGTCACATTGATGTTAGAATCCATCTTAAGTATTTCCCATAGAAACCAGTGGAATTTAAATAGAGGGTCTTTGGCTGGAGTAGGAGGAACAGAGGTGAGTATATTTAGCCATTGGCCTATCTAGCTCAGAATGCCCAGCAGTGGCTCTCCAATGTTTCAGACAGGATATATTCAAGTCTTACCTGGAAATTGAATCTGCATGTAGAGCAGTTGTTCCACTACTGCGCTATGGCCCTTCCCCACTGCTATTGGAATTGGCATCAACATTAGCCGTCAAGAGTACTATCTATGAAAGCATTATTCTACACTTGTATGGACTTCTCACTGATAAATAGATTTTCAACTGCCTTGAGAAAAGAGAGGACTCATTGCGTCTGATCCAGAGGAGTTTGCTCTATCAGAGGAAGTTGCTCTGGATCTGACTTATTATGTGTCCAGCACAACATCAGGAGAAAGTGTGTGGAAGAGTCCATAAAAGCTATGTGTTGGAACAGATAGGAATATCTGGATATACGACTTAAAAAAAACCCAAGGCAGAGACACTGAAATAAATGCAGCTTCCGGTCAGCATAAGATTGAGCTAGCTGATTCCAGAGCTCCCAGATAATACAGTTTTTATTTGGTTTTAATTGGGCTTAACATGTTTTCAATCAACTGTTCTTATGTCTAAAAAGCGGAGGACTTAAAAAAGACACAGCCTTCAAATCTAGATATGACTTTATATTTCACATGTAATAGAATTCTAGTGATTGCTTAATTAAATAGAAATGAACTGAGTTACATTGTGGAATGACCACCAAAAGGGGAAAAACATTTCTCTGTTAAATATACTTATTATTAAACAAATGTTTTAGGTCTATGTACACACCCACAATCATGTTCTTACCAGCACAAGGAGATAAAGGTGATTATTTGTTGAATTGCATTGCAAGTATTCATCAAACATGATGAATCATAAAGTTTGGTTAGTTTAAGGGTCACACGGCTTTGCATAATTTTGTGATAAGGGGCTGAATTACACTCAACACTCAATTTTATACAATTAGCACCCTTCCATTAAAGCATAAGCCCATTATTTGTTTGGGAGTGGGGAGGGCAGGGTCGTATTGACACATTTTTCAGCTGAGTAGTATGTCAAAATACCATATGTTCGCCTTCATTCCAGCGCATTATTATTTGCTGCTGGTTAAGTATTATTTCCTGCTGCTATAGCTACCCTGTGAAAATGTGCATCTGCTGTGCTAGTGTTTTCCTACGGTGGAAGACCATATGTCATATTGGACTGATGGCAACATTTTCAAGTCAATAGCCCATGAAATGGTAGAATTCCAGAAAGACCTATAGTTCAACATAGCAAATCACTTCTGGTGTTTGAGTTACTTAAAGAAATGGGGAAAAATGGGGGCTCAGGAAGCTGCCTGCTGGAAAAAAAATCAGTACATTTTTTTTGCTACTGATTCTTATACTATAGTTGCACTTGGAAGCCCACACTTTCTAGATTTTTTAATGCACGGGAACAGTGGTTTTTTTAATGCACTACCACAGGCATGGGGAACTTGTGGTCCTTCAGGAGTTGTTGGACTTCAGTTCCCATCAGCCCCTGCCACTATGGTCAATGGTCAGGAATGATGAGAGCAGTAGTCCAACAACATTTGAAGGACCACAGCTTCACCAACCCTGTTCTCCTTCAAGGAAACGTATTGTTCAGAGTCCCCTAAATTCTGAGAAGCAGCAAAGGGTTAGAATTTAACCAAGGCCCCTGATTTCCCCAGATGCAGGGATTCAATTGCTGACAATGGCCAAGTCATTAAGCAAACAAAGCCAGGGATATGCGCCATTAGCAGAGACTCTGTGCCAGGTGTCAGAGGGGTGGGGTCCCTTCTCCAGCTCCGAGTTAGTTAGCAGAGTTGTGTTTAGGATTGCAGGTTGCTATGGGGGGGGGGTGTTATTGTGTAAGCAGCAAGTTGGGACAGGGGGACAGAGGGCCATGGCTGATTTCTGCTGGCATCCAAGACTGTGGCCTTGGGAGAAGTGAGAACTCTCAGGGTGTGATGCTGTAAATGTCCCTCCATCATAGGCTCAGGTTGTATATATGTGCCAATAAACCATATATCATGAAAACACCACCGTCCCCACCATTCCTTATTTCCACTTACCCTGGGTAAGTGCCTGAACCCCTGGAATCTTGCATCTCTCAGAGATTGGGGTGGCCTGTAACAGTATTATCATTTATTAATTTAAGCACAGCTTATATGCCAAAATGGCTTTTATATGAACACATTTGCAAAGGAACTCCTGCATATTTTTTTCATGGAGCTTTAGCAATACAGTAAAGGATTCTGGCCATGTTTAGGATGCATATTCAATTAATGCCCTGGCCAGGCCTGCTGGGATTTCTCATTGCCCTCTGTGAAATGAGTCTGTGCACTTAAACACAATGTTTCGGTATGAGGAATATATTTAAATACCTGTTTTTAACTGTTCTCTATCAATAATTTTAATGTTTTTTAAATACTTTTTCTAAACCTCTCAGAGATTTTCTTACAATGAAGCAGTATATAAAATTCATTAAATAAATACAAGCTAAGGAAGATTGGTCACGGTGGGAAAACTTTCAAGGAACGTTGACCATTATTGATCTGCCCATTGACTAATTCCTGCTGACAAGCTTCCAAGGAACCTGAAACTGCAAAGCGGTTTGAAAACACTGCACTAGAAAACGTCTCAGTTGAATAGAGCAAATACTTAACACCTAGCAAAATACTTAGGATTGTATCCAGTGATGTACATCACACTGGCAGAAAGCTCCATGGAAGCATCTGTCAGTGGAATGGGGTGTGTGGTGATTTTCACCCATTCCCTTCTGCACAACCTACAAATCTGCTCCAGAGGGTGGACAGTACCCTTCAGACCAGTGTGGCAGATGGTGAAGGGAGATCAGTGAAAAATGTCTCCCTCCCTGTTCCACTGAAGGAAGACTCTGCTGGATCAAAGTGCCTTCCCGTCTGTACAAGGGACACTGTTGCTACAGCCCATGATGAGACACAGAAGTGTGCCTTTCAGCAAAAGACTGCAGTGTGGAGTGCCCTTGTTCAGTATTCCAGCCAGATGCCTTCTTCCAGGATACTCCATTCCATTCCCCTGCCTGCTCAAAGTGTCCATTTTCACCCACTCAGCAGTGCTCACCAATCATGCTCAGCACCTTATTGACCTGCTATGCCTCCTCCCACATAGAGCTTTTCTAAAGATTTTGTTGTACTTCTGCAAACCTTGAGATTTTCTCATGCTTGCTGATGCTGCCCTGTTATGTGTGATGTTTTGGCTGCATAAAGAGCCACACAGAGAACGACAACAATATTACATATACATCTATGCCAGTTGTTTTAAGCATGAAAAGAAAAGTAGTGGGGACAGAAGGTTTTCCTTTGTGCACTTGCCAATATGTGCTGAGTTTCAGGGTCCTCCTCCCACAACATTTCTTTTTCTGGAGTTATAAGACCAGAATCAGTAATCTTAAAATAACTACTGATTTTCTCTTTTTCTGATACTGCTACAGCATCCCACTCAGTAGCAATGCTGCTGCCAAAGTTTATGTGGTCAATTAAGTGTCATCAGGCAACTCCTTGACAACCCAAGGAACAGGAGAGCTTCAAGTCAGTGGGAGTGGCAGAGACACAGTTGAGTGGGGTGGGGGATCCAAAACACTGAGTAGAGCCAGACTCTATGGAGTCTACAGCCTTTTATGGTATGGGGTGAATCTGTCAATTTCAGTTTCTCACTGTTCAAATCTTAAGTTCAGGTTTCCACATGAGTTTGCATTTTTAAAAAGTCCTCATGAAAATTCACCAGCATTCTAGTGTGAATTTCTCCATGTAATTTGTGTGTAATTTTGTCTAATATAACCTTTTCCCAAAGCTCTGGTTCTTGATATAATACATTTTCTTATTGGGGAGGGGCGCTATATATGCACTACCATGAATTTTTGCACATATGACTTGGCTGGAGAACTGCATTGCAAAATTCAGGGAAGTGTGAAGTCCAAACGACAGTTATGTTTCGGTTCATGTAATGTTTCAGAAAGTGAGAATTAGGTAGATTTACCTTTAAATGCAAACTGAATCAAATTGTCCCCTCATCCTTAGCCTGGAGGCACATTTAGAAACCTGATAAACTATCACAGGCTATGCAAAAATCAGTTTTTCTTCTGTGAAATGGATATGCTTAGAACAATGCCCCTACTCCCAAAAGACGCATAACACATGCATGCATATACAAAAAACCCAAACAAAACACAGACAGAAAACAGGCAATCCCCTACCCCAAACAACCAAAAGAAAATACGACCAAATAAAGGAGGTAAAACATTCCTCAAATCAAACAAAACAAAGCAAGCAACCCACCAAACCAAAAAGTAGCAGGCAAAACACAGACCCTCAAAAAACAAAACTAAAATAGTAAATAAAAGCTCACCCTTCTCAAGAAACCAGCAATAGAGGGAATAAGAGTCTCAGACCTAAGTATGTTGCCAATTACCGTATTTTTTGCTCTATAGGATGCACCAGACCATAGGACACACTGGACCATAGGAGGGGGAGAACAGGGGGATTTCCCCCCTTGTTTCCCCCCCTCTAAAACAAGGTGCGTTCAAGGTGCATTCACCCAAAGCCTCCGGAGCACAGAGGGAGTTACCACTGCGCTTGGGAGGCTTCAGGCGGCTACCTTGGAAGCCTGGAGAGCGAGAGGGGTCGGTGCGCACTGACCTCTCTCGCTCTCCAGGCTTCAGTGAAGGCAACCCGAAGCCTCTGGAGCATGGCGGGAGTTCCCGCTGGACTCCAGGCTTCAGGTTCCTTTCGACCTGCTCTTTGGGGCTGGCGGGGGGAAGCGCTATTTTCCCCCACCGCCAGCCCCAAAGAGCAGGTCAGGGAACAGCGCAAAGGCTGTGCGCTGCCTTGCCACTGCCCCCCGAGCTTGTGGGGCTGGCGGTGGGGGGAAGCGCTGCTTTCCCCCACCACCAGCCTCAAATATCCTTAAAGCCTTTGGAGTGCAGCGGGACCTCGCGCTGCGCTCCAAAGGCTTCGGGTTCCTTTCGCTGACCCAAAGCCTTTGGAGCGCAGCACGAGTTCCCGCTGCGCTCCAAAGGCTTGAGGCTTCGGGGACAGCCTTTGTAGCCTCCGCAGGGCAGCGGGGTGAAGGCACCCCACTGCCCTGTGGAGGGTTTGCGCAGCTAACCCCAAGCTAGAACAGCGAGACGGAGCGCAGCGCTCCGTCTCCCTGTTCTGGCTTTGAGCTTATCTGCGCAGCCTGCATTCGCTCTATAGGACGTACACACATTTCCCCTTAATTTTTGGAGAGGGAAAAGTGCGTCCTATAGAGCGAAAAATACGGTAACAGTATGTAGGAGGGCGAAGTTTTGATTCATACACTTGCATCTATATCTATATCTATATCTATATCATCTATATCTATATCTATATCTATATCTATATCTATATCATCTATATCATCTATATCATCTATATCTATATCTATATCTATATCTATATCTATATCTATATCTATATCATCTATATCCCAGGAGAGCTCTAAAGTATGAAGTGTATTGCTGTAATGTGCAATTATGTCTATATACTTGTTGTTGCTTTTCTTTAGGGGCATAGTCACATTTTATCTGTTGCTAAATACAAAAATATATAGGGGAGAATTTTACAGCATGTGCTGGTGAGGTTTGGCTCACAAAAGCCACACACACCCCCCCCTTGATTTGTAGCCTGCTGCTATTAGAATAACACTACGGGCTTTTTAGCATTATTCACTAGATGGCAATATTTATCCCAAAGGCTGTGCTGACCTGATGCCAGTACTTTAAGAGCTGTTATTTGGGTGGTATAGGGAACACTAACTCTTCCATTTCAAATGGCACATTTGTGCTAGTTAGTTCTTTGCAAGCCCAATTGAAATGGGAGTTGCACCTGCTAATTTGACAGAACTCTGCACAGGGGGGGGGGGAAATCCTGGCGGACCGTAGCCTTAGATTTTGTTTCCTTATGTGAACTCTTCAATAATTGCAACCACTTATGGTGCACACTAGGAGAAGGAAACAGCTATCTTGTCAACAGCCTGTCTGCATTAGTAAACTAACTGCATTAGACACACATTTCTCAAATTCAGCATGGTTCTCTCGCAATGTACTATCCACATTTAGTAATGCCCCGAGGGTGCTAAGAAAACAATCCATCTTGATATTTTGCTTTGTCAAAGCTGGCTGGAGGAGGTGTGAAGGGAACGGTTGCAAGAAAGAGTGAACTATTTGAATTCAAGAGCTGCACTTTAATGTAGCCTAAAGATTTACATTTTATTAATTTGTACTGTCTACTCTAAGATGTAATACGGTATTCTGCGAAGTAGCCTGACAAATGGGATGTAGGCACTTTACACTCTTCTATAGGTTTCTGAGTAATCATAGTAGTGCTGTTTGAGATTCTGGATATGTGCATTAATAAGTTCACAGGTGAAAAAATAAAAAAAAGAGTGCCAAGATGTTGTACTCCCTGCTCTGGTTGACTAGATATTTTTGCCCATGGGCTGTCCTTGTATAAAGTAGGGTAGCCAAATAGCGTAAATACTGTATTCATGGGTGTTATCAAGGTGCTTAGTTCAGCTGGCACCTGTACGCTTTGGCCTTTTTAGCTTTGCTCTTTAGCTCTCTGTACAATGAGTGCTGGCTTTTTCAAGGACAAAGAGGAAGCAAACCTCTGCATACACCAGCTATACTTACTGCTAGCAGACAAACTTGTCCTCATTGCATGTGGAGGAGCAAGAACTCCAGATGCGTGCTAATTCAACGCCCTATATACGTGCTTGATCTGTTTGCCAACACAATCGTTTGGTCATGACGAAAGCCTCCGGCAACTTAATGGGTAGTCATTTCACTTTCTTAAGGCGAAGTTCTTCTGCCTCCATTCTGCATGTGGCACATCTTGGCCACTCCAGTTCAAATCCGGTATAGAGGTAGAACACTCAATCTTCTTTTTTGGCTCATGGGTCATGACCCTCACCTTTGCCTTCTAAGGCTGCTCAGCTATACTGTGGTGAGAAATCTGCATTGTTCTGATTAGCAATTGTGCTTTTTAGCCCCTAGCCTTGACCGCAACCAAGTAATTAAGAATATAGTGCGTCGTTCCATGGCAAGCTACAGCATAGCTGTCAACATTTCCCTTTTTTTAAGGGAAATTCCCCTATTTCGAGCAGGATTCCTTGCAAGAAAAGGGAAAAGTTGACAGCTATGAGCTACAGCTTTGGATAAAAGATCACACCCTTGTCTGGAAATATTTGTTAGCACATACCACATTATTGGGTCATATGCAGGCTTTATAACTTGTGATATGTTTCTAAAACAATGACTGAAAAGAAAGGAAATGTGAATGATCAAGTCAAATAAGCTGGTGGGAGGGAGGAGCAGTGTCAGGTAGAGAAGGAAAGAAGAAAAAGTACAGAAAGGCCATGTACCGTATTTTTCGCCCTATAGGACGCATTTTTCCCCTCCAAAAATGAAGGGGAAATCTGGGTGCGTCCTATGGGGCGAATGCAGGCTTTCACTGAAGCCTGGAGAGCGAGAGGGGTCAGTGCGCACCGACCCCTCTCGCTCTCCAGGCTTCAGGAAGCTCTGCGCAACCCTCGGGAGACCTGCTCTGAGGGTTGCGCAGAGCTGCCTGCAGTCCCCGGCTCAGCACAGCTCTGCGCGGCCATCGGGAGCGGGGCGCTAAGTCCCGCCCCGCTCTGGATGGCGGTGCAGAGCTGCCTGCCGTCCCGGGATCAGCGCAGCTCTGCGCGGCCACCGGGAGCCGGGGGCGAAGCCCGCCCCGCTCCAGATGGCCGCGCAAAGCTGTCTGCCGTGCTGGGACTGCAGGCAGATCTGTGCCACCATCCCAAGCGGGGCGCCAAGTCCCGCCCCGCTCGGGATGGCGGCGCAGATCTGCCTGCCGTGCCGGGACTGCAGGCAGATCTGCGCCGCCATCCTGAGCGGGGCGCTAAGTCCCGCCCCGCTCCGGATGGCGGCGCAGATCTGCCTGCCGTGCCGGGACTGCAGGCAGATCTGCGCCGCCATCCCGAGCGGGGCACTAAGTCCCGCCCCGCTCTGGATGGCGGCGCAGAGCTGTCTGCCGTCCCGGGACTGCAGGCAGATCTGCGCCGCCATCCCGAGCGGGGTGCTAAGTCCCGCCCCGCTCCGGATGGTGGTGCAGAGCTGCCTGCAGTCGCGGGATCAGCGCACTTCTCCCCATCGCCAGCCCCACAAGCTCGGGGGACAGCGGGGAGGCAGAGCGTGCCTTCCCACTGTTCCCCGAGCTGGTTCTTCCAGCCCCGCACCTGGGGGGGAAATATTTTTTTTCCCTTTCTTTCCCCCCCCCAAAAAAAACTAGGTGCGTCCTATGGGCCGGAGCGTCTTATGGGGTGCAAAATACGGTACCAATCAATCAGCTTAGCGGGATTTGGGGCTGAAAACTGGAAAAATCATTCTGGTAAATGAGGCAGCAGTGGGCTAGGTTGCCTGGCCAAAGTTTTAGTTTGTGAGGTAGCCTGATGGTCCCAAATTCTAATTATCTTTGGTATGTTCTGATCATTATCTAACAAGTTAGTACAATTTTTCTGCACAGGGATTGTCTGTTATACAATATATTGGCCAAGGCAATCACTGTTCCAGATCAAAGCTATAGCAACTGATTTGTTGAACAGAATTACAGCTTGTATTTGTAGCTTTACAATTACAGATTGGTATTTGTTCCTGCGAATGCAATGAAGCTCACAGCTAAGTAATAATTGCTTACCAATGCAACAAACCACATAACAGCTTTGTGGAGTTGATAATTGCACAACCATTGGCTGGAACAGACATTTTAAAGGAAAATATTATCTAAGTTAATGAAAGGGGAAAGGCAGAATAAGAGGGTATCTGATTAGCCAAGAGCAGAATCAGTGGTATAAAAGGTTTGTGTTTTTTTGGCCAAATACCTTCTAAAGAGTTGAAAAAGAAAATAAATTTGTCCTGAAGGAATCAGTGGAATAAGCTACAAGTGGATGAGCAACTTAAAAATGCTGACCATACTTTAAGAGAATCTTGTTATATGAAAGTATAACAACAAATGTAATTGCTTTTGTTCATTAAAGGTAGTAAACATTTATGTGTTTTGTTTCTTGGTTAAGCATACATAGTGTTTGTTGCATGTTTCCCCAATCTCTGAACGTTGCAAGATTCCAGGGTTTCCAGTCACTTACCCAGGGTTCGTGTTTCCTTTAGAATGAGGAAAAGCCGAGATGAAGCTGTCTTTGTGATATATGGTTTATTTACACACCTTAGTCTATGATGGAGGGGCTCACAACATTAACACTCCATAGGTCGCAGCATTGGATTCAAGCAGAAATCAAGCATCTCTCTCTCTCTCTCTCTCTCTCTCTCTCTCTCTCTCTCTCTCTCTCTCTCTCTCTCACTTCTGCTAGCTTCTAGCTCACACACCTCAGCTCAGACCTTTGTCTTTTCTAACTACTATACTGTGCTAAGAGTGAAATCTTAGCCTATACCAGCCTATACCTACTAAACTGTACCAACAAGGTCCAAATATATGCCAGCTATCTGGCCAGGTCAGGCCATCATAGGTAAAGAGCTAACATTTTCAACAAAACTGTAAGGGTGGATAAAAGATTTATCCATTCAGAAGGGAGACTCAAAGCTCTCAAAACACTTCACTTTACTAAGCAAGTGTTTTGGAATGAGCAGGTGTGTAGAAAAAGGTCCTCAGCCATCATGGCATCAGGCTGTTCTGTTTATACACAGCATATGATAGAAGACCAACAAAGCTTGAAGTTTCTAAATTACCAAATAGTGTAGCACAAAGGGTTTCTAAATTACAAACGGTTGTAAATTAAAGGGCTAATTACCCTCTTGAAATCATTGCCGTAAGATGTTAGTAACCAAGGCAAAGACTTTAGCGACCTTTCTAAAATGAGTACACACTTCTAAGCAGTGTGGATTGCCTATATCTATAATACGAAAAAAGACACTTTAAAAGGGAATATATAAATAATTCTGCTCCAAGAAAAGATGCTTTCCCTTCAAGGAAGTTAAAAATTGATGGGAGAAAGAGCAGCATTTCATCTGTGAATAAGCGATTCCATTTTGAGATGTCTCAAGCCAGCCTGTGAAATGTCCATTCATCACACAACAACCTGATCTGAAGTGACACTTCCTTGGTTCTCCATGTTCTTCTGTCCCCAAAAATGTAATACAGAGGTCAATACATTTGGGCACAATTCTCCTGCATTGTCTAGATATCAGGATAGGACTGATAAGTAAATCATAGGGCTCAAATGCCCTTTTTTTTTTTTTTTTTGCTGGCCACTGAGAAGTGAGGATGCTTAGCTCTTTGGCAGATTGATTCATCTCTTCACAAGAGTAACTCTCATGAGCTATGACATATTGGAGTGAGAGATCAGCTGTAGCCCAGATGTCCCTACATGATCTTATTATTGCCTGCAATTGGTATTGCCTTTCTCTATTCTATGGGCTCAATGCATTTTGTTATGTAAGGTAAAATAACGCTTTAAACTGGGTGTTTGTAAGTGTGTGTGTGTGTGTGTGTGTGTGTGTGTGTGTACGTACTTTATCTGGTACCTTGAAAATTCTCAATTCTGTAGTATACAAAAGTTGTTCCATTAAGGCTGCCATTATTTTCGTAATTTACACTTCATGCATTGTATTTGGTTTCTAAAAATGAAAGCTTATTGCTCTTTATAACAAAAGCATGAGATTTTGACGTTACTTACTGAGATGGGCTAAGCCATGGTTTGGTTTAGTGCATCATCCAAACTTGGTATCATGGTTTGTCTGGAGGAGACAAACCATGAGCTTGGGTGTGGATAACATATTAACCCAAACCATAGCTTAGCTCCCAGCAGTGCAGCATCAAGAGGAACCAGGGAGGAATGTAGCAGCCACCATCTCCTATGTGGGAACCCACATATTGATGCTAAGTCAAGAATGCATGCATGACAGGTGTTCAGAGGCAGGAAGTAGGCAGAGCTGTGTATGTCACACAGGCAGCAAAATGTATTGAGCTGGCTCTGCTAGGGTTATATTGAATGATACTTGTTTGCAAGTTGTTCTGTTTGAGTTCCCAAGATCTACAGAATGAACTGGAAGCTGAAACGTTTTCACGTTCTTTCACTTAATCAACAGAAAGAAAACCATGATTGTGATATAGCCCTAACCCAGACCTTGCAGTGCAATTACTTTTGCTGGTGCACTTTTCATCACCCCATTGACACAGAAGTCGACCTATCACATTGTATTCTAGGACATGGTCACCTGCACAGCAATAAAAACATTCCCAAATTTCAGCCTCTTCCCCTTTACATTTTTCTTTCTGTACACAAAAAGCATACAACAAAATGCTGGGAGGGGCTGGATATCAGAATGAAAGCAATTGATTTTTACATGTGGAATACTTTTCACCCTGGCCAATGCTGAGGTAAAAAAATTATAATGAAAACTGCTCTTTATCTCAGATAGCTCAGCCAGTAGAGCATGAGACTCTTAATCTCAAGGTTGTGGGTTCAAGCCCCATGTTGGGCAAAAAGATTCCTGCATTGCAGGGAGTTTCACTAGAGGACCCTTGTGGTCTCTCTCAAACTCTACAATTCTATAATTCAGCCCCAAGCAGTTTTCTTTTTCTGAAAACAAAACAAAGACCTGGGGCAACCAATATCTCAAGGAATCTGCCACTGGCGTGCTTTCTTTTTCCAGCTAATGTTATTGGGATAATAATGGCCTGTGCCTTTTTTTGAACAATATCAAATTCCAAAGTCAAAGATTTAAGGTGCCTTTTTCTGCCACAACACACAATGGCTTTGTTTTGAGTCCTTTATTATCCCAAGACACATTTGAATTTATATTGGGATACAAAAATGTTTCCCTGAAGTACTTGTGTTACATTTTTCAGGGAGCTGGGATACTGTTATAGTCTAAGAAATGTACTATTGAGAGTCCAGGCCTGCATCATTGTCAATATTACTACATTTGTACCCCACTTTTCTTCCAATGGGATGCAAATACAACAATAATGAAAATAAAAAAATTCCTTCCAGTAGCACTAAGTTAGTTCTTGGTATGAGCTTTCGTGTGCATGCACACTTCTTCAGATACATTGAAACAGAAGTTGCCAGATCCTTCTATATAGAGAGAAGGTGGGGAGGGGTATTACTCAGAAGGGTGGTGGGAATGGGAGATTGGCAGATAGCTGAGATGAGCCTGTTGACGACTCTTAACGACTGCAATAGGTCTTACAGGAAAAGGCAAGGGGTGAGAAGGTGAAAAATGGCTAAGTCATTACATATTACAGTGGGTGTCTCCGGTTATATGGACTCTCTTCTGAAACCATATGCCATCAGTGCTCCCAGCTATGTACGTGACACCACAGATTTTCTGAGGAAAATACAATCTTTAAATAATCTTCGCAACAATACTATACTAGCTACTATACATGACTTAGCCATTTTTCACCTTCTCACCCCTTGCCTTTTCCTGTAAGACCTATTGCAGTTGTTAAGAGTCGTCAACAGGCTCATCTCAGCTATCTGCCAATCTCCCATTCCCACCACCCTTCTGAGTAATACCCCTCCCCACCTTCTCTCTATATAGAAGGATCTGGCAACTTCTGTTTCAGTGTATCTGAAGAAGTGTGCATGCACACGAAAGCTCATACCAAGAACTAACTTAGTTGGTCTTTAAGGTGCTACTGGAAGGAATTTTTTTATTTTGACTATGGCAGACCAACACGGCTACCTATCTGTAACTGGAACAATAATGAATTTAGCATTGTATCCACACAACAGCCCTATGTGGTTAGTTGGGTCAAGAGACAACAAGTTATATCTAACTAAGTTCTACTTAGCAGTGGCGTAGCGTAGGTTGTCAGCACCCGGGGCAAGGCAAGTAATTTGCGCCCCCCTAACCCGTGGATTTGCGCCCCCTAACCCTAACCCCCAGATGTTGCGCCCGGTGCGGCCGGCCCCCCCTGCACCCCCCACACTACGCCACTGCTACTTAGAGCAGACCCATTGAAATTAATGGACCTAAATTAATAATGCCAATTACTCTGAGTAGAACTAAGACTGGATACAACCAAATGACTGATCCTTGGTTATCCAGTGATCTTCAAGCTTGAGTAGGGATCTGATCCTGCAACTCCCATATTCTATTTCAGCACTCTAGCCACTATACTGCACTGGCTCTCTCTGTAGACAGGAATCTGCTGATATGGCACAAAAAGAAACTTCTGCTACTGCAGGTAAAGAAGGCTTTTTAAGACAAGTAGAGTAGAGATACCTATTTTTTTTTTTTTACTATCTTCCTCTCCAATTTCCTAAAGAGAGAATCACTTTCAGAATATTAGAGTCTCTATTTCGTGATAAGAAATCTTAACCATACTCACCCCAAAGTGTGAGCACAGAGCTATTTTAATGCTAGAGATTGTGCTCATAAAAATGCCGTTTCCATAACAATAGCAGACATGCCTTGTTAACTAAGTCAGGTCTTTCACACAGAGATATAAAAGCACATGATTGGCACATAGTTTGCAGTCTAGGGCAAAATCATCTTGAGAAGCTTTAACCGTTATGACACATACGCAGCATTGCCTTATAGAAAAGTTCACGGAATGGAAATAATAGGCATCATAAGATGAATACATAATGGAAGGAGACATGGAAACATGTACTGCGATGGACTCAAATGTCTTTGCATTTTCAAAGTGCTACTGCAGCTTAAATTTAAGTGTTGAGTGATGTCACCTTCCTCTGCATGCTACTGCACATGTTGGCTTGTTTGCACAAGACTTTTGGTGGTGTACATGCTCATTGCTTGGGACAAACCTAATCCAGGGTCCCTCTAATGCCATCTTCAGTCTCCAATAGTGACCAGCGAGAAGTTTGCAAGCAAATCATTCCCTGTCGTTTTCCTCTAGCACCTGGTACTTAGAGATATATGTGGAGGTTCTATTTAGCTCTTACGACCAATGTGCTAGGGGCACAGACCTATTATCCTTGACTTTTTCTTACCTTTAAAAACCATGCAAAGAATATCCATTACATATGACCAATTACATAGTTCATGCAGTCCTACACAGATAAACCGGCTGCAGAGGTTAGAATAAAAGAATCATAAAATTGTAGAGTTGGAAGGGACATTGAGGATCATCTAATCCAGTGTTTCCCAACCTAGGGCCTCCAGCTGTTTTTGAACTACAACTCCCATCATCCCTAGCTAGCAAGACCAGTGGTCAGGGATGATGGGAATTGTAGTTCAAAAACAGCTGGAGGCCCAAGGTTGGGAAACACTGATCTAATCCAACCCCCCACAACCATCCCTGGGTGGACTCGAACCACCAGCCTTCTGGTAAACAGCCAGATGCACTGACCCATCGGTTAACATGGGGAACAAGTGACCATCCACTAACAGAAGGGGCAGGGTTCACCCAAGTGGCCCCAAAGATTCTCAGGTGTAAATCTGCCACTGACAGCTGTTCCTAAAATAGGTGATTCAGGGCAAGGGTCACTAGTTTCCCTAGATCCAAAGTCCTTTTGGTCACCTGATGTGAGCCTGCAGAGCTTTGGATGTGGCATATTGTCTACCACTTCACTTCTCCTTGCTTGGCCTGCCAGAGTCCTGCGCAACGGCTCGGCTGAGTGGGGCCAAGGGAATGTGGAGTCATGCTGGACCACAGGGGCACAATCTTTAACCTCTCCCAGTCCTTAGAGGAGCTGTCTCCCCCAATCCCCAATCCCCAGACTCCAGTGCTACTGAATCCACTTTGATTAAGGATTCTACTGTCTTCCTTCAGCCATGTCTTCTCTTGTTACTATGACTGGAATTTGTGTCTGTTTGAATGGGGTGAATACTTGGGAAAGGCTAGGAGGATGAGTGGGGTGTGGCAATAGGAGCAGCACTGGGTAAAGTATGTAGGTATAATATCCAACGTTAGTTAAAACACAGAGAGGCTATGCAAATCTCTCCCCCCTCCATCTGTGAATTTTAATATGCTCCAACTTGTAGAATTCTATTTTCCAATCAAGAGCAGGGCATTAAAAAATATGTGGCAACAGTTCTCAGGCATAAAGAGCTGTTTAAGATTAGCTGTCTGTGTACAGAGGAGTCCATGACTCAAATGGTATATCAGAAATGCAGGTTTTATGACAGTGCACAGATTAATTTTGGAAACCACCACATTGCTCGTATATTGTACAACAAAATCTGTTGCTTAAATGTGGCAATTGAGAGAGTAAATGGGAGCAAATTGATAATATTTTTGCTTGTTTGAAGGAAGCTGCATGATGTTATAAATAGCAGGATGTGGTAAGGATTCTTCTTCCTTGCCTCTTCTGCTAACTCATTTTTTTATGAAGATTAATGATGAAAGATTAAACAGACTCACATTATGTTTCAGAAGAAATGGCATTTATATTAACATCCCACTGGGATCTGCATCTGTGATGCCAGGAAATTAATTTGAAATTCTTTTTCAGTATGCTTGAATTTCCTTAATGCTTTTGCCCTGCATTGTATACACCAAGGAAGCGTAACAATCTTGCAAAAGTAAACTGAAATAAATAACCTAGCTGCTAGGATAGTAGAATCAGCTCTCTCACATGCTTATGTTAGTATCATCTTGATTAAAATATATGGCTCACAGTTTTGCTAGTACATGCACCAAGTGATGTACATTTAAAAATGCCAACCATTGTTACATTTAATTAAAACTTCTAATTCTGATGAATTTCATTAGCAATTTGTTGGGGATGTTATTGATTCATAATGGAATAAAGAAGGAGGGGATGACGGGCGAAAACATCATGATTCCATGACTTACTGTGGGCTTTTTTGCAGCATAGGAAATAAGTCAAGGCTAACATTCAAAAGCAGAGCCCAGTAGCTCATGCCGCTTCATATTTAGAGAAAAACAACTGTGGCAGAAACTTCAACAATGCCCTGCATTATTTAACAGCAGATGGCATTTAAAAAAAATTCTACATTCACAAATTTTGTTCAGAGCTGTTAAAGGCATAACTTCCCTTTTTTAAATAAATAAAAAAAATCCAATTAAGGAATGTAAAAATGTTGACAGTATACCATACTGTACTGTATGTAGGAAGTGGTGCGTCATGAAATATTATACTTGAAGTGGAAAGAATTGCCAGTGGCACCAAAGGTGGCTAGAACCGAGTAATCTGATCTATTTCTTCTCGAAAAGATTCAGGAAATAAATTTAGATCAATTAGCCCCTGAATTAGCTGGTGCAGAATTAGCCTCTTTTGCTTAGTGTATTCCAAAAGTATATTTTAATTGGAAAGTCCCCCTTGTGACTTATGCAAAGCTCATTAGAAAGAATCAATATTTAAGGATCGTTAGAGGTGACCTGAGAGATGCTTCAGTGCAGAGTGTTAAATGCTTAAAACAGGCTGGGAAGTTCTGAAATGCAACAGAGGAGAGCTCAACAATCAAGCACCATAATTATAAAGTACTTCAGCGCCCCCTCCCAAGGTTATAATGAGGACAAAATAAGTTACCATCTGAGC
Organism: Podarcis bocagei; assembly: GCF_964188305.1. NCBI lineage: Eukaryota > Metazoa > Chordata > Lepidosauria > Squamata > Lacertidae > Podarcis > Podarcis bocagei. Next base: position 39,366,255 of record NC_138130.1, read on the forward strand.
CTGACGTCACTAATCACTCTGTGTGCCACAACTGGAAACACTGCTTAGCTATCCTGGACTTTGTGGGCATATTAATTGGCAGACACATTAAGCACAGAGTTAAGGCAAGAGGCAGGCACCCTTTTCAAGATGGTAGAGCAGGGATGGGGAAACTGTGGCCTGCTAGATGCTGCTGGACTACAGCTCCCATCAGCCCTGGCCATTGGTCATGCTGGCTGGGAGTGGTGGGAGTTGGAGTCCATCAACATCATGGTTGGGGGCCACAGGTTCTTCATCCCTGCTGCAGAGGCCTGGATTCTTTCTACTATTTTATGTCACATATCCTAGTTAAGGCTGTTGCTGTTCCTATCCACCGAGCAGAGGAATTGCTCAGCCCCACATTCCCTTGCTTTTTAAACACACTATAAAATTCTGCCATTGATTCTTATGTTGCTTTTGAAAGAAGGAAAGTGTCCAATCCCACGGGTAACATGTGTGCATTGCAGGCATGAGTTCCCTGCTGAAATATCCATGTGGTGCACGCTGCTAAATTAGAAATATGATTCTGCTGACAGAACATGCTGTCAGCTGAAATGTTCTCTTCTCTTCATTCTTCTCTCCCCCCCCCCTCACTCCATCTCTTTTTTCACGTTGCAGTTCTCCCCAGCATCTGGTAATGTGATATTTTCACAGGGGCTTATGTCAAGGCATGAAGTCCGGAAACTCAGGGAAGAAGAAAGTCAGGCACCAATGAGCGGACAGGATGACGGGGGGAAGGTAGTCTCACATCATCAGCTAAGTCTCTTTTCCTAAAGACAAGTTCCCAAGCTGAAGGAGCTGGACCAAACCCTAAGCCTTGATAGAGCCAGACAAAACTCCATGGGGTCACCTGACAAGCAAGTGGAAGCATTTCCTTACAAACATTCTAATCTGCCTTATAGTGGTCCATCTAACAGTGTTGTCTCCACTGACCAACAGGGGCTCTTCAGGGTTTCAGAGAAGAGCCTTTCCCTGCCTGGAGATGCCAGGAGTTGAATCTGGGACCTTTCGCATGCATATTATGTGCTCTGCTGCCATTAGGCAGCTGCCTAAGGCAACATATGTTGGGAGGTTGGGAACGGCAATGAGGTGTTAGGAAGATGCAGTTGTGTCCCTCATGTATGGCCAGAATGGCACCCATTAAGCTAGCCTGCTGCCCTCAGATGCAGTGGAGATCCCATCACCAGTGTTGAAGTAAGATTCAGTTGCCAGTCTGGTTGGCTTTTGTACATGAGATGCAAATAGGTAGCATTCAGTCCTTTGCCTTGGGCAGCAACACGCCTTGGGTCTGGCTACCACTGAGCTACAGATGCCCTGTCTCTCTAAAGCCTGTGGCATAAGTGGTGCCTAAGTGGGGTGGATTACAGGCCAGGGAATTCTTCTTCTGGCAAGTCACTACAGTGATTCCAAGAGAAAAGGGCTGGGGCTTGATCTAAATAATTCCTGGTTGCTGTTATGACACATTCCCTTTGCACTACCGAAAGTGACTGCTTCACAGAGCTCAATGGCAAGGTCTGGCCTTTAAAAGACACTCTGATTAAATTTATACCGTTCCAGTAGTCTTGAAGACAGAAGCTGCTGCCCCAGGGTGAGATTGATTTGAAACTGTTTCCTCATAACTTGGCCATTTAACACCCTGTGCACAAGAAGTTTTCTACCCCAAAACTCCTTTCAGTGCTGTCCTCTGTGAATGTAGACAATGTCTATTCCCTGGCTGTAGAAATGTAAGAACATACTTAATCTCAGCATTTGACATTGAGTGATGTTTCAGAAATAGTCAGCATTTGGCAGTATCTGACAGCTGGTATGTTGCAACAGTTGTTTAACATTAGCTGACAAATGACATTTGCCATGGAGTTTGTTATTTTATGCTATGTTCGTTCATTTACCTAATCTCAAAAGAGGGAGGGAATCTTCAGTAGGGAGTAAATCTCATTCAGATTTTGAATTTTGACGGAATATGTGAATCATAAAATTTGAATGTTGAATTCAAATTCCAAATTGTAAAATTTGAATATTGTTGATTAATAAATAATAATAATAATAATAATAATATACAGATCTAAAAAGGCTTAAAATGTTATTGCCCTCTTCTAGCTAAGAACAGCTGCATGGGAATCAGACCCCATGGACATAAAGGGATTGCATATTCAGTTGTAGATCAAAAGTCTGCTACAACTTCATTGTATAAATTCTTATTAGATGTACAGTAACTATTCATGGAATTCAGTGATTTGTTCCAACTGAACAAATATCAAATGAAATATTCCTCATTTCATGGTTTACTGAAGTTGTCACAATGTTTTGATAAGGAATTTGGTGTTTTTTTTAAAAAAAATACATACCTATATGATATGGTGCAAACAAGGAAATTACTTCAAGCAAAAGAATTAGCCTGCAGAGTTAGACCATGAATTGTGTTTCCATAGATGGAGGAACTCCTTCTGTTTGCAGATCACACTACAGTGGTACCTCAGGTTACATACACTTCAGGTTACATACGCTTAAGGTTACAGACTCCGCTAACCCAGAAATAGTGCCTCAGGTTAAGAACTTTGCTTCAGGATGAGAACAGTAATCGGGCTCTGGCGGCGCGGTGGCAGCAGGAGGCCCCATTAGCTAAAGTGGTGCTTCAGGTTAAGAACAGTTTCAGGTTAAGTACGGACCTCCGGAATGAATTAAGTACTTAACCTGAGGTACCACTGTATAATCTGACAGTGATTTTCACAGTTCCCCGTAAAAACACACACCACTTGTCAAATATTCGGGGCGCATAAGGGGTTAAGAATGAAGAATTCACAAAAATCATCCCACTCCCCTTTCCACCACTGGGAGCAGTGTTCTGCTCACAAGAACTCCTGGATCCCAGCCAGCGAGGAAGTGTTTATAGCGCAATAGCAAAGGCTTCATTTATGGGCTGAATTTATCAGGGTAATAAATGAGAGTTTGGTTTTGGGGGCAATGATTTTTTTTATGGCAGTGAAATTATTGGTCAATTCAATTACCATTCTGCCAAAGATGACTTTTATAATCTTCAACCCTTCACTGTACAATCTCAGCAAATTAAGCATGTAAACGAAGCAGCATATTTTAAATATATCAGGTTTTCCTGCTCTAGCAATCCAGACACAATCCAGCTAGGCATGCAGGCAGGCAGGCAGGCAGCTGCAGTTTCAGAAGCAAGCGGGAAAGGGAAGCCATACAAACAGAAACACTCCTGAAACCAGAAACACTACCACCAAAAGTTCTAGGGGTTTCTGATGCTTGCTTGAATTTCTAAGGACATTTGGTAAATAGCCCCAGCAATCAGTCGGGCTTCACCTGATCTCAAACAATAGGTGATGTTGAGGTGCTGAAATAGGACCAAGAAGACTGGCATGAAAGCTTGATCTCAACACCAGTACAACTCTTCCTGAGTCAAAATACGATTTAGTTTGAGGATTGTGAATAGGTTTCTAAGGAAAAAAAACCATGGAGTGCTGCCTACTCCAAAGGCTGACCTGATGAAGCCAATTGACTGCAACTTTAAACCTGTTATCTCCTAGGCAAGAGCATCTTGACACAAATTAAGAATGAGTACCCTAGCTAACTGGCAGAGCTCTGCAAGTGAACCTGTGCCACACTGAATAGATGCATTAAATAAATTCGTTCACAATATCAAACCACACATGAGAATTTGGTGCTAATTAATTTAAATTGCTGGCTATACAGAAATAAGAAGAGAAAAATATTTCTGGTATAATTCATTTGGAGGCCTTACAGGTCAACGAAAGATTCCACACTGAGATTAATGGGGTGGAAATGGCCTTTCTAAAGTGTTGTAGGAAACAAGCTCCAATAAAAAGATGGAATGCTTTATGAACGGTTGTAGCAGAATATGACATCTCTCCCTGAAACTAGTCTGTACAATGCACTACATCCAACTGTCCTCTGCTAGCAAAACTAAATAGCTTAAAAATCAATCAGTGGGCTGGAGAGAGTTTATTTCTGGATGGCTGAACAGAAGATGGCTGATCCTTAACTGGAAAATAAACCATTTTAAATGTCGATTCCCTCCTGCTTCTGCTTTGAGAAGGAAAGGCTGTACAAATGTCTGCATCTTTCAGAGTGTCATGGTCACAAGCCGTGGTCGGTGAGGCAGTTTGCTAGAGAAAACAACAGCAGCAGTTCCTGCGGTTTTTAAGGGAGAGAGGAAGCTCTCTGCCCTGATTACCAAGCTGTGGGAAGGTCTTGTGAAGGCTTCCAGAACCCACACAATACCTTTCCAGAGCCCAGTATGCAAGGCGGAGAGCTTAAAAGCTCTTTCTTTCACCAACATGTAATTTTTTTAAAAAAACACCTTTTCATTGTTTACTGGGCTCTGGAAAGGTATTTTGTGGGTTCTGGGAGGTTTTTGGCAGATTTTGCAGGAGCCTCCTACAGCAGGCACGAAACCTTTCCAGAGCCCGGTAAGGAATATAGAGAGTTTAAAAGCTCTCTGCCTTGGGAGGCACAGGACAAGGCCTGCTCAGCACACCAGTTCTGGAAAAGTAGAAATAGTTGTAGCAGCTGCAAATAGGGAGAAGTTCCAGGACTGTTCTGGCTAAATGCAATTTCAGCTTTACGTGCCATTTTTGGAACCTAACCCCTGCACAAGTTGTGAGTTGAGTGTGCATGTACGTACGTACATATGCATGTATAGATAGATATGTATTTTGAGATTAAAATGTTATAGCCCACCCCAGAGGAGCCAACTCCTAGGGGCTGTGGTATCTTCACCCCCCTCCAATAAAATGTTTCAGGGGGCCATGCCCTCCCCAAGTTTATGAGCACTGCCACTCAAATGGTGTGTGCACACTGTGTCATGTGATCTATTATGCAGGGTGGGGCTTACCTGCCCCCCCTATTTTATTTAAGTCGGCAACCCTGAGCCACCTTGAGTGATGAATGAACACTACAAGTGTGGGACTGAGGATTTGTGTACAAACCATCTAGCCAGCCAACCAACAAATGTATCTACAATTTTAAATCAGTAAAATACTGTTTCAGAATGTTTGAAGTTTGGGCAAACCTGGTCTAAAGGATTGAATAAATGCTGGTTGAAAAGGCTGAAAACACCGCATGGTATTTTCTGAGGTTTGAGGTTCTGTAGTTTAAATAACGTTAAGGCAGGTATAGTCATTGCCGTAATTGATTATTTGCAGGTGACAATTATCAGCTATGTTTTTGGAAACAAAAAAAATAGCATTCCAGTCATCATGCTGAGCAATGCTGGTGTTTCTCCCCAGTGCTACTTCCTTACTCTGCGATTCCATGTCATCTCACAAGTGAAGAATAGCTGAACTCTGTAGGCACTTGAATTGAAAATAAAAAGCAATGAAGCAAACCCAGTCGTACAGAGGAACAAATTTTTGTGACAGCCTGAAAATATAAGCTCTGTGCTCACAGTCACATTTTCCTTAAAAAAAAAAAAGGGAAACTTCCCCTGAATGAAAGGATTGGGGAGAAGGAAGTTAAAAGGGGAAAAAAGAAGGTCAAATCTTTCCAGAATGCTTGGAGGTTGAGAAGCCCAGTGGGAATGCACACTGCAGATCAGGGGAGATACCCCCAGCGCCAAGAGGGTGCCTCTGTGGTTAATGAGCAGAGTCAAGGACGCTGTTGCAGACAAGAAGACTTATTTCAGAAAATGGAAGCCTTGTCCAAATGAAGAGAACAAAATGATGGAGGGTATCAGTGGCTCCTAGCCATGACAGATATGTTCTGTCTCCACTCTTGGAGGCAGTATGCCTCTCAATATCAGCTGCTGGGAATCCCAAATGGGGAGAGTGCTCTTGCACACAGGTCCTGCTTGTGGACTTTCCATAGGCATATGGTTAACCAATATGAGAACAGGATGCTGGACTAAATGGGCCTTTCACCTGATCTGGCAGGGCTATTCTTATATTCTTTTGCTTTTGAATTTGCAATTAAAAATAAAACTCTGGAACTCCTTGCCTATTGACAGCAGGCGGGCACCTTCACTGTACTCTTTGGGGTGCCTGTTTTTGTCAACATATTAAAATATGGTGTATTTTGTCAACGCATAGAATGTTGACATGTGCTTTAATCTGGTTTTCAGCTTATGTCGATTTTCATTATTTTCTGAACGTTTTAAATAGTTGTGTTTAACCTTTTCTTTTCTTTTTTACTGAAAGTTATATAGTTCTTTTTTTGTAAACCGCTTAGAGGCTTCATTACAATCAAGCAGTATATAAATCTCATGAAAGAAATAAGTAAAATTAAAATAGAAGGAAGAAAAAATGTTTTTGCCTTTTTCCCCAAAAGCACTTCGGATCTGGGCAAGACGAGCCATATTGTAATTCACTGAGGGGAGGTCATTCTGATTTGTTTTATATCTCCCTTGCATGTGAAAAACAACCAAGCCATGACTTGTTCATATCCTATTGTGTGAATAAAATGGGATAACCCCATGTTGCTGTCCGGAGTACTTATAAATTGCCCACATAATTATGATCTTTTCCCCCTGGAGGTTTTCATTTCAGTACCTCTTCTTAGCCTTAGAAAGAGATGAAGAAGCTTAGGCCCAGAGGCTGAATGCAGCCTCTCTCTACCTATGTTTACACTAGGCCCCAACCGGCACCGGAATACAACCTCCAGAAGTTTGCCCTTATGCCCCTCGGGTAGGAAATGCTTCCCCACCCTTGCCCTCTGTTGTAGCTGTTCTGCATCCTCTTCAGGTGTCTCCAGAGAGCTTAACATTTCCTCAGTGGCACAGGGTAGCACATTCTGCCTTCCTTTGCTTTTTATCTGAGAGCTTGGAGAGCAATTTTCCAGATGTACAGAGTCTAACTCTGGCAAAGCTCATCAGTTTGAATGTTCAAGTTTTAAATCAGGACAGTTATTGAATGACATCTTTGTGTTTTTGTTGATAAACGTGCCTGTTTGTATATTATAGTTAAAAAGCTGGGCAAAACAAGCAGACCCCAGGGGTGCTGAATTATCTATCTAGGGATTATGGTCCAGAAAGCTGATCCAGCATCTGCCTACCTCATTCAGGATACAATTTCTCTATCATCTATCTATCTATCTATCTATCTATCTATCTATCTATCTATCTATCTATCTATCTATCTATCTATCATCTATCTATCCTAAAGTTAACTACACTAATAAGTCCTAAAGTCCTAAGTGCTCGGGCATTGCTACATCTGTATAAATATGAAGATAAAGAATGGAAGATTTTGCTTAAAAGCAGAGAGCATAAACAAGAGGGAGAGCCAATTTTCAAAAGTACTCAGCCTCTAATTGCTCCTGTTCTCGATGGGAGCAGTTGGGTGCTGACCTACTTGAACAATCAGGCTAATTATGGAGGAGTACAATAGTATGAAACCATATTTTGGGATGCACTGTAGCTTACTTAGCAGAGGAATAAATGCACTTATTGTGCAGGGAAGATCTATTTAAACCTAAAGCCAAAAACAGGAAATGCGGAGCTGAAACCTATTAATGTTTTCAGCTTGATGCAGTCTGCTTTTCTGTCCTCATTAGAGCTAACTGATATGCTAGCATGGGCTTTTCCTACCGAACTACCCATCCTATGGCTCAATAATTGTCCTGTCAACTGTATATGATCCCGCTATGGATGATTTAGGAAGCTGTTGTCTATGGGAGTGTTATGTCTCTCACACACTCAAGTTTTATTGTCCTTATTTCTTAGAGAGAAAATGGCACACACACAGCAATTAAGTCATCAAAGGCTGTGCTATAGCTGACTAGCATTGATTTGCATATAATTTATATGTAAGAGTAATCAGAGATAATAGCTCACAAGTTACTATTTTTATCCTTCATTTATTGAACACCGAATGCTTACAAATGGCATTTTTTATTTTAAAAAAAGAGCATACACTCAGATTTGCTGTAAAATTCTCTCTCACACTCATGGAACTAGAGGTCTTAAAAAAACAAAACAAGCTACTGCAAAGTTCAACTAGGATGGAACAAATAGGTCAGGGTCTCAGCTCTGCCATGTTCACCAGGGACCTCCAAGCAAGGCAAAAAGAATTTCTGTTGGAAGGGGTTGCAACAGGGAATTAGAGAGCATAACCAGAATCTGTATTATTTATTTCACTGCATCTGCTTTGCATGCAGAAGGTCTCAAGTTCAATCCCTGGCATCTGCAGGTCGGCTAGAAAGAGTCCTTGCCTGAACCTGCTGTCAATCAGTGTAGACTGAGCTGGATGGACCCAACAGTCTAATTTGGCATGAGGCAGTTTCCCGTGTTCCTCTTCCTAACAGGATGTAAGAGGGAGAAAGCCTTGCTCAAGATAGTTGCAGCAGTTGCTAGAGAAGGCTTCTCAAGAGGCTTAAAACCAAGAGCGTTCTGAATGTAAATCACAGCAGTTATTTCTGGATCATTAAGGAAAGCCTAACATAGATGCATAGATAGATACCTATGATTCATTAATACTGGAAGAGGTAAGTAAGGCTTTTAGGGAATAAGAGAGTTGGATTAAACATTCCCTTGTTGTTTTGAAAATGTAAATACAGCCACACTTCCCTCCCATACGAGAAACTAATTACAGCGTAGAGCAGAATAAAGGCAATTAGCCTGATTTCATTGTCTGCCTAGACGGATATGCACACACAGAATAACATGGCCATAAGTGGTAAGAGTTAATTGGCTTAGGAGTCAAAATTCTTTCTATTTTATACCGCTGTCGGTTACCTACAGGAAGGATCTTTTTAATAAGGCATTTTAGCACCATAGTCTTCCTTAACTGGAAAATCCATGCATATTTGTTTTAGACACTGATCAGAACCTATGCAGAGACTATGAGGCATTTTACATATCAATTAATTTCAGACCCATCACTCCAAAGTGGCTCAGAATATGAATTAAAACAATATGAATGCCATAAAAACATAAATACTAAACAAAAGCTGAAAGACTAAGCCTGATATTAAAAGGAGTGAGGGAGGGGGAAACTTAACCAAGTTGAAGATAGCCACATTTTGGGCATGTGACAAAACACCTAGAAAGAAGGGGGCAATTGGGGGTTCTGGAGTGGGGTTCTATAACCCAGGTGCTGCACCTGAACATAATTCATCCTGTATTTTGGCCAGCCAAACCTCCAATGGCAACAGGACACAAAGCAGGGCTTGCTAGGGCATGTGACTAAAGAAGGTTCTTTAAATATCTTGGTTCCTTCTTCTTCTTCTTCTTCTTCTTCTTCTTCTTCTTCTTCTTCTTCTTCTTCTTCTTCTTATTATTATTATTATTATTATTATTATTATTATTATTATTATTATTATATTAACCTGCCCTTGACCCTAAGGGCGGATTACAACATTAAAACACAACATTAGAAATGGTTGAAAACAACCCACAGTCACAAAAGCAAGGTGGGACTTAAAAATATGTGCTTCAAGTGTCAAAAGCCAGGGTAAAGAGGTGTGCCTTCAACATTTGCCAGAAACTGCATAGTGAAGGTGCTGGACGTACTTTTGCGGAGAAGGGCGTTCCATGACTTGGGGGCTTCCACAGATCATGCCTGCTCCCCCACTGAGCCTCTGAAGGTGGCGGAACTACCAAGAGGGCCTCCTCTGCTGCCCTTAGCGCCAAGAGGGTGTATAGAGAAGAAGGCAGCCTTTCAGATGTTTCGGTCCTAAGACATTTAGTACTTTAAACACTATTGTAAACACCTTGAATTGGACCCAGAAATGAATGGGCAACAGCATACCCTCCAACATTTCTCCGATGAAAACAGGGATGTCCCATTCCATAACGAAAATTTTACTACAGTGGTGCCTCGCAAGACGAACGCCTCGCAAAACGAAAAACTCGCAAGACGAAAGAGTTTTCCGTTTTTGAGTCGTTCCGCAAGACGAATTTCCCTATGGGCTTGCTTCGCAAGAAGAAAGCCCATAGGGAAATCTCCGGGGACCTCTTTTAAAATGCTGGCGGTCGGGAGCAAAGACTTTTGCCCACCGCCAGCCTTCAGAAGAGGTCCTGGACCTCTTCTGAAGGCCGGCGGGGGGCAAAAGTCTTTGCTCCCCCCCGCCTGCCTTCCCGGGACAGCGGAGACTTCTCCGCTGTCCCAGGCGATCTTAAAATGCTGGCGGGCGGCAGCGAAGCCTTTGCTGCCGCCCGCCAGCATTTTAAAATCGCCCCGGGACAGCGGAGGCTTTTAAAACGCTGGCGGTCGGCAGCAAAGCCCTCCTGTCCCCGGAGCTTGCGGGGCGGGAGGTGGGGAGAAGGGCTTTTCTTCCCACCGCCAGCCTTCAGAACAGCCTTCTGAAGGCTGGCGGTGGGAAGAAAAGCCCTTGCCCCCCCCCCAGCCTTCAGAAGAGGTTGGGGGACAGACTGTCCCCGGACCTGGTCTGAAGGCAGTTTCCATAGGAACACATTGATTGATTTTCAGTGCATTCCTATGGGAAACCGTGCTTCGCAAGACGAAAAACTCGCAAGAAGAAAAAACTTGCGGAACAAATTAATTTCGACTTGTGAGGCACCACTGTATTTATACTATTTATATGTCAGGGACGTCCCTGGAAAATAGGGACACTTGGGGGGGGGGTCTGCAGCAGGTGCAGCTGTTTATATGAGGGATTATATATGAGAGCTAATAAGTACCCTAGCCACAACATGCAGAATGTGTGGACAGTGAAGGAGAAGCGTCAGAGAAGGACACTGGCACCAGGAGCAGAGTCAGAAGCTCCTTGTTGAATCTGCGATTGCCCTACAAGTGACAAGTGCAGAAAAAAATGCTAGTGTGATCTGCAGTTACCAGGAAATGATAATGTACAGGTATCCCAGCCTTATTATCTCAGTTAAACATAGTCTTAAATATTCAGATTGATTCTTCGCTGAAAGGAAGAGTAAAAAAAATCTAATAAGATTCTCAGTCTTGAGGTGGAAATGTAAGTCCTTCTTTGCCCCTGATCACCTGACAGCTCTCTTGAAGGCACCTGGAGAGACCCAAATGTGTCCTGCTGAACTCCTCCTGAGGGCTAGGTTAAGCCTCTCTTGGCTAGCACACCAAGATCCCCAGAGACAGGCAGCTCCAGCAGCAAGAATACTGTGCACTCCCCAATCCCCCAGGAGTGTGAACAAATCTTATTATCTCACCCAGATAACTTTTGCTCTAGACTGTGGCAATTATGGGAACAGGAAAGAATTTTTATTGCACCTGCACCAGCAATGGCTGTTCTTGAAATACAATAAAAGATTTTTCTTTGGAATGTACCATGATAAGCAATGGGCTTCTATATGCTTCCAATTAGATTTGGCAGAATGTTCCTGTCTACATTGGTTAAAAATATGTTGTTGCTGTTTTTTTTTAAAAAAACAACACTCAAATAATTTCCGAATGGTTTACTAGAACATGGAGTATAGTAATACTAGCTAAACTAACATATTGCATTGAGAGCAAGTAATGAAAAGTGGCAGAATAAATTTGTAGAAAGCCAGTTTTAATTGTGATGTTCTGAATAGACAGTATAACTCATTTGTGATGCTCTAGATAATATTCAGCCTTGTATATGTTTTGGTTTATTGTAATTATTAACATGTATTGTTTCTTTGTAACTGTAAACATGTATAATTTATTTAAAATTATTAGTATTAGTATTACTGATCTCATTTGTTACACACATCACCTGCTACTATCAAATGGAGCTGTAGAATTTCATCCATTAACTGTGTTCTCTGAATCCAGCTTCAGCCGTGCCAGTTCTCGGGGCTTGTACCATAATTACTATTATGGCACAGCTGTGCACCATTCAATTCTGCAATAATCATGTCTAGTCATTGAGACAAAATGCTTGATGTTCAGACCTTGTAGTTCAGCCACTTACCAATATGAACAAGCGCACCTCTTAAAACAGCATGGTAGTAATTTCAGTTCCTGGGGTTTCCATTTGGTTCACTGAACTATTGTGGTCATTTCTTAAGAGCTTGCTTTTCATACAAGATCATTCATTAAAGTTGGTGATTGAGTAATTAGAGGTGTGCAACGAAGTTAGCATCTCTGTGCTAACACAACCACGTAGGAAATCGCTGTCCAATCAAAAATATGTGCATCACTCATAGACTGTGTTTGTAGCATACTGGGTCTAAGATACCCAAATCTGAAAAAACTGAACTGTCCTGGATTTGTAATCGCTTAAACATGAGATAGAGCCTCACTGTAAGGGAGCCAGCTCAGTGCTTTCAGAGGGATGCCTGGGTCCATGCTAAGAAAATGAAAGATCCAGAATTCTCCCAAAATTTGCAATTATTGTCATTCTATGTTCTGCTTTTTGCAAAGTGGGGAAAACACCTTAATTTGCCATATCATATCCTAATTAAGTTGTTTGGATTCTTATCTCTTTTATTAATTAGTTCTTTAGATTATTATCTCTTTCATTAATTAGTTATTTGGATCACTACAGGAATCACCTGCTTGGAGAAGCTGTATTGTCCCTGTCATAGAAAGGTTTGCTAGATAATATGTGCAGATTAGGCTCCTGTACCTCTAAGAACTGCGTGAAAGGCAAAGTTCCACTGTGATGGGGGAAAATGCATCCCTAGCAAAATCCCCCCCCCAGCCCCATCAGGCTATCAGTACTGCCACCTACTCTGGGGCTGGATCTAGACACATCAAAGAAGCGATTCAGTTATACACATTGTAAACTTCATACAGGGAAATCCCACAGGCGAAAGATGGGACTCCACAGCACCATCTGGTGTCACAGCGTTATAATCTTTACAGCGCTTTATCTTTACGAATGTAGCTGAGTCCTGGATCTAGGTCTGTTCCCACAATAGATTCCCTGTCTGCATCAACAGCCTGCCCTCCTTGCTCAGTGCATTCGTGTGGATGAATGTATTTTGTGAACTTCGTTGTAAAAGGGATGGCCAGCAGTGGGTCAATTTATTCAGATGCAGCTGTAAGGAAAATCAAATTGCCCGTTTACCCATGGCAAGCACCTTCCTGGGCCAATATTAGACTGTTTGATCTGACAATGAATGTGTTGTGTGAACTGGTTTGTGGTCCTTTGCTAATTAGTATTTTGATTTCTAGACCGCCCTTCATCAGATTATTGAGCCCAGGCAGGGCCATGCAAAACTGGTAATAGGCCCAGGCTAGATGGGAAATGTAAGCTCAATTTCAATGATGTTTACCAAAGGGTCCCCCTTTACCTTTACTAGGGGGACTCAGAGTAGGCCCTCTCGAAATCACCTGGCCTGATCCCAGGGTGTTCTTGTGTTACTTGAGCACGGGAGGGCTATTATGTTCATGCTTGCTTCTGTTCTCCTATGGTTACAGCAAGTAGCAATAACAAGGTTCCATTATTATAAGCCTCAGAGTTCTACAGCTTATAAAAATGGCATCTGCTGGGCTAATATATAGAAGCAATATATGTAAGCAAGCACAATTTGTGACATTGCACAACTTTATTGCTGATCACAGGGCACGTCCGTTATGGCATCAGTCTTAGCTTCCAATTTCCTGGCTTTGTGGAGCCTGAGCCAGCATCAGATAGCTTTAACTCTGATCTTAAACTGGCAGGGATTTTTTATTATTATATAATTGAATATTCTTGCACATATGAGCTTCTGCTGGAGCAGCAGTAAAAAGCTGCTTCCTCCTTATAAAAAACACACACACTGCGGTAGGTGCCTCAGTTACAGGTGCTGCTTTTTTATTCCACTCAGTGGCATTGTGCTAAATCCCAGAAAGTGGGGGATTTGTGTACACTGGATTCTACTGGCACAACATATTTCTGCATGCACAGCAGGGCTTCCTGTTCTGCACCCTTAAAACAAAGTCTGGAGGCTTGGGGGATTCTTTGGAGAAGATTTTTGGAACACATGGGGGAGGAGAGGAAAGAGAAGCTCCATTGTGCCAGTGGAACCTCATCGGCACAGCTATGGAGACAACCCAATGTGCTTCATTCAAATAACCCCTAAACCAAGATGACTAGCTGTACATTTAACAATAGAAAAGCACAGATCCATCATGCGTTAGCAGTGTGATCCTAGGCTTGTTTACCTAGTTAAGAGTGAATCAATGGGACTTACTCTGAGGAAAGTGTGTAAAAGATTGCAGCCTAAGAGAACTAAACATTCCTCTACTAAGGGCAGTGAATAGTAGATATCATATATACTAAAAGCCCACTCTCACTTTCTGCATGGAAACACACAAACACACACAAGCACACAACTATAGTCATTGTGAGCTCCAGTTAAAGCTGTACATCAAACTGCATGTATTTGGGTTAATCTCAAGGCAAGTTTCAAGGTTGAGTTTAAATGCTTTTAAATTGTCACATAATTGTCATAGCATAGAGCATTGGGACAATGGCTTTTGCATTGATTCCCCTCATGTCTGCTATATTGACAGAGAGATGCAATGTGAAGTGTGACACAATAGCAGTCCTCTGCCTAGCGGGCACCAGTTATTTTTACTTTGAAGCCACAAATACAGTACTAACCGTGTTGTGGTTGACTTCATTTGGAGAAGGGAACTGGATAGACCCAGAAGAACTTGAGTGTGCGAGAGACCAGAGACAGAGGTTTCCAATAAAGGACCTTTCTGCTTCTGCAATCTACTTTAAATACAATGGATGTTAATGAAAAGCCATTGGGAATATTTACTGTGATCCAGTGAGTAAGATAATACTTTTTAATCTTGAGAATAATCTGATAACAATTGCAGCAATATAGCTCTTGTTTTAACACCCTTTCTTTCTGCTTGGTTAACTTATAAAATGTTTGATAGCATCACAGCAACGCTTTGTCATAGGATGAAATTTCATGTGGATTTCTTTCCTGATCAACACTTGTTTGGCTTGAAGAGGCAGGAAGCTATTTTCTGCCATATTTCAGAAAAAGCCTGATATTGTAATAAGATTGTGCTCACACTAAGATTTAACTGTGTTCCAATATCCATTTCATAACTGGACAATTCCTACAACATTCTGTATACGTACATATTGCCTTTCTGGGACATATTTTGCCTAAATCTGTATAAGTGTGCTATACTGTACTTGGTGTGGCCAGTGTGACTGGGTCAGCTGGAGAATTATTGAGCTTTTATGAAATTGTGATAATTCCCATGCTATCTGCAGTGTTCAAATGGCGCAAATTGATATTCTGGATCAGAAAACCACAGGTTTTAGTGCCATCACTAATTCGTCACTTTAGGAGCAGAACCAGAGATGTAGTAGAGTGACTATTCAAAAACTATTTAATGCCAGTCTTTTGAAGCCAGCTGTACAGATCTCCCTGTCATGGAAATCAGAAGCATGCAAATTACTGAGGAATATATAATCAGATTTTAACTGAAGCTGTCACCTGGTCTATACAATGCAAACTCGGTACTCGTAAGCCCCATGCATCACATGATTGACTTCATTAATTATCTTATGGTTGTCCATATGGCAGGCGGAAGGTGAACTTAAATATAATTTTTTACTTGTTACATTTATCTACCCACCTCCCAAAAAAGAACAAAGAAACAAAAAAATACCCAAGTCACAAAATAACATCTTTTCCATGATTAAAGTAAACTTAGAAATTATTTGCTTTTCTTTGCTATTCTGCCCAGTCCTATGCATGTTTATTTAGAAGTCGCTAAAATAAATTACCTTCCCAGGTAAGCATGCGTAAGATTGTAGCCTTAGAGTCAGGTCAACAACCAATCTCCCAGTCTTTATTATAGTTTGTACTATGATTTTACAGTGCCTATAAATGTGATGCAGAGCGGATTATTTAATGCAGCTTTTGGCAGGCTTAATGAGCTCTCTCTCTTAAAAAAACAAACCCAAAAAACCCTCACCTGCCAAATGGGGATGATGATGAGTGACCTCTGTTCTCTAATCAGGGCAGTTAAACTCCACCACAGAGCTGTACATGCAGCAGCGATTGGACAGATACTACAGGCTGGTAGATGAAAACTGGATTTGCAACCTTCTTTTTTTAGCCGTTTACAGGGAAAATACTGGGAATGTTTTGGCTCACTGCAGTTATTTAAATAGCTCACTCAACACCATATTTGAATACTTGTAATATATTTGATTGCATTTATTAGGTGGAAGAAATCCTGATGGTGATCAGGTTTGTCACTGAGCTTGCACTATTCTATTTTATTTTTGCCAGAGGCTACCTTATTGATAATCTAATCCAAAACTCAATTTAGTTTGGTTCAATTATGATCCTTCCTTAGAGCTGTTTACATTTTTATTATCTCTTAATTAGTTACATACAGTGGTACCTCGGGTTAAGAACTTAATTCATTCTGGAGGTCCGTTCTTAACCTGAAACTGTTCTTAACCTGAGGTACCACTTTAACTAATGGGGCCTCCCGCTGCCGCTGTGCCACCACTGCACGATTTCTGTTCTCATCCTGAAGCAAAGTTCTTAACCCGAGGTACTATTTCTGGGTTAGTGGAGTCTGTAACCTGAAGCGTCTATAACCTGAAACGTCTGTAACCTGAGGTACCACTGTACTGCGTGCTTCCAGGCTGCCACTATTTTTTTTTTTGGGGGGGGTGATATTCAATCACATACCAGCAAATTCAGGTTGCGCAATAATCATTCTTTTGCATCTGTTACACAACAAGCCCACTTCCTGAAAGAATCTGACATTCTGGGAAAATGCATTAGAAAGTGTAGGATAACGCTTGATCCAACATCGTATAATCTCCCTGCAAACAAATCAGAATGTGTGCTAAGTCAATAGCTGATGACTTCTATACTCCCCACAAACTTTGTGCAGACAAATCATGATGAACGCTCAATAAACAGTTTGTCTGAAAGTGACCACTATAGCAAAAAGCAGCCTATCGGAAGTCTACAGCTACAGTGGTACCTCTGGTTGCGGACACAATCCATTCTGGGGTGCCGTTTGCACCCTGAAAAGTCCACAACCAGAGCAGTGTTTCTGCGCATGTGTGAAGCGCTATAGAGCACTTATGCGCATGTGCGAAGCACGCAGAATGCTTTTGCACATGCTCGAAGCGTGCAGAATGCTTCTGCACATGTGCGTGGCGAAACCCGGAAGGAAACAGTTCCGGGTTGCCGCATTCACAACCTGAAAAAACGTAACACGAAGTTTTCGCAAGAAGAGGTAAAAGGTATGG
Organism: Podarcis bocagei; assembly: GCF_964188305.1. Lineage (NCBI taxonomy): Eukaryota > Metazoa > Chordata > Lepidosauria > Squamata > Lacertidae > Podarcis > Podarcis bocagei. The sequence goes on from NC_138130.1 coordinate 39,383,382, forward strand.
CTGTACCTTTGCAAAGCAATCAGAAAGTGTGATAGAGAACAGCTTAGCAATTTGTTTCCCCTCTATTAGGGACACATAAGAAAACAGCAGGTATAAAATCTCAATTTGCAGAGAGATTTGAATGGAAAGGAATAATAATAATAATAATTGTACCCCACCCATCTGACTGGGTTCCCCCAGCCACTCTGGACGGCTTCCAGCATATATAAAAGCATAGTAAAACATTAAACCTTAAAAAGTTTCCCTATACAAGGCTGCCCTCAGATGTCTCCTAAAGATTATATCATTACTCATCTCCTTGACATCTGATGCAAGGGCACTCCACAGGGTGGGCTCCACTACAGAGAAGGCCCTCTGCCTGGTTCCCTGTACGCTCACTTCTCTTCAGTGAGGGAACCACCAGAAGGCCCTCAGCGCTGGATCTCAGTGTCTGGGCTGAAGGATGGGGGTGGAGATGCTCTTTCAGGTATACAGGACAGAGGCTGTTAGGGCTTCAAAGGCCAACACCAACAATTTGAATTGTGCTCAGAAACACCCTATGGAGTAATAGGATGGGATTGATGTATACATGACACAAATTGGCTACAACGCATGAAGTCAATATTTATCTTCATAAATTGAAATTTAATTTCAATTTGTATTTAATTCCATTAAAAGTACTTCCAAATGAACTGCTGATTTTATCTGATTCACTGAACCCCCTATAATGGAATAAGGAGGTATACTCAACACACATTTTTCACAACTGAGAAAAAACCCAGTGATTCCATGTTACTGGAAATCATAATACTCTTTCTGGCTAGGTGCCCACCATAAATTTAAAGCACGTGGCTTCCCCCAAAGAATCATGGGAATTGTACTAATCCCAGTACCCTTAACAAACTATAGTTCCCAGAATTCTTTGGGAAAGTCATGTGCTTTAAATGTGTTTAAAGTGTATGGTGTCTACATAGCCACTTGGAATCATTGGGTGGTCTCCCCACTCATGGAAGGCTCTTTGCTCTAGTGGAGACTGCTATGTACAGATGTGGGGAGGTGATTTTTGCAGATTCTCTCTTCCTCCTGCAGCCTCCTTTGGTACCACCCCAAAACCACCTCAGGAGGGCTGAAAGGTGGTGCAGGATGCCGCAGGAAATAGCTGAAATCTGTTACAATCTCCTCCACCCCACTTCCATTCACAGAGGCCTCTGTTGGAGCAAAAGGGCACAACTGGACACAAGCCATTGCTTGTTGTAGTAATCTCAAATCAATAGGGTAGACAAAAGATTCAGTTTTCAGGGGAGAATTATTGCCACAATTTTAAAGGTAGTTATCCTAGTTTGAGGAGCTAGGCAATATTAGAGCTGTGCAGGAACTATTTATAGCCCCAATCAAATGGCTAGAAATCTAAAAGAAATAGAGCAGCAATCTCATAGTCAAATGAAAGTGCAAGATGTATATCGACTAAACCTTATTTTTCTACTGCTCTCTCTGTATTCTGCTAAATAGTTGGAGTGGGGTGGCAGAATTTGTCACATGCATAAAGTGCTGAGGAAACAGGACACACAAATGAATGTCATACGGGTCTGGGAGATTTGAGTATGAAAAAGAGAACTGGTAACTCACCACCACCACCAACGCAATGGAATGAACAAAGTAGTGAAAGTTAGGATGCCAAGTGCTTCAGCTTTATACCACGCTGATAAAATCACACACATACCAAATCCACGAATATTTTCTTTGTGTTACATCCTTCCCAATCTCCACAGCAGTACGAGAATCAAGGGCTTCCAGGGTCTTACCAAGGGTTCATGTTCCCTTTTGGAAATGAGGCACAGAAGAGACTGTGGTGTCTTTATGATATATGGTTTATTTACAAACATATATGCAACCTGAGCCTATGATGGAGGTGTTCACAACCTTAACACCCCAAGAGTTTATGGCTTCACTGATAGTCTTGGACTTAACCTCAACCATTGCTCTCAAACGTTGCTCTCTGACTCTCTCTCCAACCCACGGCTTGCTAACTTGATTGCATAATTCCTAACTGCAATCCTAAAACTCTTAACAACTGGCATTATCTTTTAAACTAACTCTCCGTTGAGGGAGCCAACTGATTTGCTCTTGATCCTTTGTCGTCCTAATCTCTCATTACCCTCCAGGCTTTTGCTCATACAGAAGGCTAGTCCTGGCTTAGTTAACTTTTGATGCATCACAGGAAGCACCAGCTTGACTTAATTAGCTGTTATGCGTATTGACTCCAGAGAATTAGAAGTGTCTAGTACACAGCTTAAACACACACATGGGTCTAGCAACCAATTTTAACACACAAGGCTTAGTTAAATTCTAACACTAGCTTGATCTGGTATTTTGGGTGCCTTGCACCTACCATCTCATAACACTCTGCACCTCTATTTTATTGCAGATTTATATTTATTCAGATCCATCCAACTTAAATCAGTAAGGCTACAATATAATTTATGAGCACTACACATTTAAATGTCCTTAGGGATCTGTAACCTGGCCAGAACTGCACAATCAATCACTCCACATGACTGTTGAAATAATCTATTCAGTTTTGACGCAATAGTTATACTATGATGTACGTAGTCCTCCAAATGCTGATAACTTCTCCATCACTGTCTTCATCCAAAAGCTTGAGCTTCATATCTTTATTATTAATTATTATTATTATTATTATTATTATTATTATTATTATTATTATTATACAGACTGTGTCGTGTCTGTGTCATCCCAGAGAAGCATTCTGGCTTCAAGCATACATTCATGTGAGTGGGACCTGGAAACTTTGGGGAATCTACACAGGGCTGTATCTTGTCCTCATAGTTCCATGTCTGAGGTGCTGCATCTGCTTAGAGGCTACAGATAATGGTAGGAGTATTAAGACTTGTCTGCTCACGATGGACGGCGCTTTGAGAAGTAATCAAAGCCTCTCAGATATAAAGCTTCAGTTGCCTTTTAGCTTTTTGCAGCAAATCTGTTATGGCATTGTGACATTTTTTTTTGTAAAGCCTAGGTGTTGATGCAGCACCTAGGGTGGTGGGAATGGCAAGAACACTGTTCCCATTCCTTCATGCTTGTTCACAGCCATTCTTTCAGAAATCTGTTACTGCTGCTTTTGGGACATCATCTTTAAACAAAACAAAACTTGCAAGGGCTTCTTCTCTGCATGATCCAAGACTATAGGAGATCACATAGTGAACGTGACCAGTGTGATGGCATCATGAAGTCGACCAGATTCGGCCATGGCGACATTATAGAGGGTGAATGAAGCCTTCCTATTGCCCTCACTTGAAGCGGAGGTGCAGGACAGAGCGGCAGCGCTGTTCCTTTTTTTTGCTTTCAAATATTCATTTGCACATATTATCACATGTTTAGTAAGTTGGCGTAACCAGTTTAGACAGTGATAGCATATGGTGTTCCTTGTTTCTGCTTCACAGCGTAGAAACACAGATCTCTTTCATTCCAAAAACTCTTTCAGTTTTAATTTCTACCTAAACAGGGATAGGTAGAGATGTTATTTTTCAAAAATTGACTTGGGAACATTTTTATTAACCCCCGTCTTTTTTTCTTCTTGGCATCCTGGAAGTTGTTTATTGCTTTCATTTTATCAGGCTACAGATAAATGTAAGCGTTACCCTCTGCAGGGACAAATTTGTTATCACTGAAAATCTATTCAAATGTTGCCATGAAAAGATGGAATCCTGCAGCCTGTCTAAGCAGAGAAGGAGGCTCAGTGGCCTCTTGTAAGAAGCCCCTGCAGCTTCCCTTTGCTCCACCAGAAGGCCTCCTTTCCACTGTCTACTTAGTGCATCACTGCCATTCCAAGTCCATTGCATCTCAGCAGCTTCATATTTCAAAATCTATGATAGGAAACTAATGCCTCTTTAGATGCTGTTGAACTCCAGCTCCTATCAGCCTCAGCCAGCATGGCTTATGGTCAGGGATGATGGGAATTGTATCATCCATAAGCATTTGGGGGCCACAGTTCTCCCATCCCTGCTCTAAATGCCTGACCTCAGGGTCACCCAACAGCCCGATTTCCCACAAGACAAGAGCATGTGGCTACTTCCAATCAAAGCAGAATAAAACCTGGGCTGTGGGATACATGATACAGAAGGGTATCCATTGAGAGCAGAGTACCAATTGCTCACTTGCCCTGGCTGGCAGGTTGCACTGATTTCTTCTATTTATGAGGATGCTCTGCATCCTGCTCAGATTACACAGAGTGCAAGATGGCACCCAAAACTGCTAAGGACCAAACTGTGCATAACTAATTTATCTTTCAACATGGGAACTCACTGTAGAGGAATTTTTGTGTCTGTCTAACAGCTTTCACCAAACCCAGCCCCGGACGGCACCTCTCGGCCACACTCTGCTGGACTGCTGGGAGCTCTAATCCAAAAGAGCTGTAGGCAGAAGGTTTAACCAAGAGCGCCTTGAGTTCAAAGCAGCGGTTCATAGAAAAGTTCACAGCTTAAGACTCTAAAGAGCTGCTGCAAGTCATGAGTACACAACACACTGCTGGACAAATAATCTAATCTGGTATAAGACACCTTCCTGTGTTGCCAAGTGCCCTCCTCCACGAGGCTGTCAACAGCAGTGTGAGGGAATGGTTTCCCTCCTTTTTCATGATCGAATATCTTCACAATAATACTCAATTTAAAGTTTTAGTGTTCTGAGGTGATTGTATTTTAATGATGTTGTAGACCAATGCTATTGTAGAGAAGCTTTCCCTCTGTTCATGGATAGGAGTGCGAGCAAAGTATCCCACTAAACAAAAGACAGGATGCTCTTCTTGATTGTTTCCCCTCACCACTGCAGCATCCTCAGGCTACTCCAGAAGAATCCACGGACCTCAAGAGAAGATTTTTCAAGGAGCTGCAGGGGAAAAGGGGAATCAGTAAAGGTTGCCTCCCCACTTTCCGTTGGTGGGAATGTCCCATGAGTTGAATCCCACTCAGGGGATATTTCCACAAGCAGAAGCCTTGTTAGGACCAAGCCCATGAATTCGTCTAATCCCCTTTTATCTTAATCAACAGTAATAAAGCTGTATTGTTCATGCAAGCTGATGACAACTTAAGATAATAAAACCTCCCCGCTGTAAGGTGTGAACTAGCTCCTAGTATGCAAATATTTTGCAGATGCTAAATACGAGATAAGATTCTCCAGGTCCGTATTAGTATTCCTGTGAACATCCCAAATCCCAAAGTGGCTGAATTAGCCGAGGCTTGTGCAACGGCAGAAGAGGTTAAGTACTACTGTAGAAAAAGGAGATTTCTACGACAAAAATATATGGCTCAGGGTTTGGGACAAAATTAATCACTGCTAGTTTATACCAGCTGACTTTCTGACTGATGGTACCTTGAACTTAGTGCAAGGTCTTATGCTGAATTTTAACAGCTTTGCAAAGCAAGAAAATTTCCACAATACATTCTTGCATTTCAGACAAGTGTTTGGCGAGCCTTGCTATATAACAGGAAGGGAGCTGATGCTCATGTCCTTCCTTCAAATCTTATCCAACATTTTACCCAGAAGTCTGGGCATTAGCTGCAAAGCCATTTATTTCACTCCCCCATGATTAATAATTTAAAAAATCAACAAGGAATACAATTTCTAGTTGAACGCAGTTTTAGTTTGGGATAACAGTATCTTCTAAAATGCTTGTTGGAAAAGAAAGATTTCCAACAGATAACATAGATTACACCAGTCAGAAAGCAATGGGACAGAGTTCGAAAAGGTAGGTGCTGCCACACTGAGGGTCCAATTCCTACGTTGTATGGAATGGTCCTCCTGATGAGAAGATATCTGCAGGAACCCCTCTCCTGCAGAGCACAGTGGTGGGTTGGGTATATAGGGGGTGAGATGATATTTTGGGCATCCTGGTCCCAAGCTGTAAATAGTTGTGGGCCACTGGGCTTTGTTTGAGTTAGGCCACAAAATCCATTGTGTACATTAATCCTAGGAATGAAGTCTTGTTGAAGGTTGTGGAGGTCGATATCCTGTTAACCAGCAAGGAGGCTCAGGCAAGAAAAGGAGCTAGTGAAGAAGGATAGCTGTCAAAGTCTAGGAAAACAAGGGGAAGCAGATGACGGCGAGGAAGCCATAGCTCTTGCTGGCTACATACCAAAGATTCTAACTGTGGTGACCAGATTAAAAAGGGCCAGCCCTCCAGAAGTTGCTGGACATCATCCTTAACCATTGGCCATGTTGCCTGAGGATGATAGAGGGTTGTAGTCCAACAACTGTGAATGACACTTGGTTGGGGGAGCGTGGCTTACATATATTGTTGCTAGCTGTCTGAAACGTTAGGGTTAGTAGCTCAACCAGTGGGTGGGAGCTCCTTGTAGCAAGAAAGAAGTGTATGAACTTCAAGTAGCAACTGAATTCTGGCTAATACTGGCAGGCTAAATTCTGTCGAAAACAAATGCATGTTTGAGGACGCTTTCCAAGTTGGGGTTATTCCACAATGTTCCTAAGAACAAAAGAACTGCCTTGCTGGATAAGAACAATAATCTATTTGTCAAGCCAACAAAAAAACCGTAATTTCTTGGATTTTTCTGGCATGCATTCTCTGTCAACAAAAAGGGGGGCATCGCCATCTGTAATCAATGTCTGTAATGCAGATACAATTTAAGAGGCTCTCAGGAAGTAAGGCATCTGTCTGTGACCCTTGGAGAGTCACTGATGGTCAGAGTGAATAATAATCATGCTCAAAGCTTTGAAGGAAGCCATAGAGATACTGTCAGGAGTCCAGGTCCCCAGCTTGATAACACAGTAAGCGTAGCTAATTAAAAAGGAGGATTTATTGCAAAAACAAACAGATAGCTCCGGATGGCTCTAACAAAGCCTCTGGCATCATTACTCAAGATGACCCTTCTGAAGACTCCTTCCGGCGTCTCCAGCAGATATTGAAATTACGACATCTCTTTTTTTGCTTCCTGTCTAACAACCCTCCCATTCACTGACTCCTCAGACTTATTGGATCAGCTCCAACTTCTTTCAGTTCTGAGAGGCTGTCTCTGAGTTTATTCGTGCCTAACTGTGCTTCCGGCAAGCACACCTCTTTCCCTGATTCACCTGGATTTTTGCTAGACCATAGCTTTCTGAAAGCAGGGCATCACAAATATGGGAGGGGGCCAAGACCTTACAACTCCCTGCTCTCTATAATTTGATCATTTGGCTGCTATCCATCTGGAAGGGCCGGTGACAGGCTGACTTTCACAGGATACTGACTGTGAGTGCTACCTTTGGTTAAGAAATGAAAAAAGATTTTCAGTCCATGCTCCATTTTCATTTAAAAAAAATAAAATTATTGAAATGTAATTAATAAAAAAAAAATTAAGAGTTGCTGCAAGCTTGGTGAACACTTAAATGGAAAACTGCTGCAAAAAGGAATTATATGCTTAAGTAGTTAAGGGCACTATATCAAGAAATTATTAATTTGAGTTGATAAATATAATGAAACATTGAGTGGAGAAAGTAGATGGTGCTTGGGCTGTATTGCTCTGTAGACCTTTTTCTGTATGTGATCCAGAGAAATTTGTACTTTACAAAAAAACAAAAACAAAACCTCACATCGTCTAATCCAAACATTGAGGCTGCAATCCTACACACTTCCCTGGGAGGAAAAAACAACACAGGGATGGGGAACCTGTGGTCAACTAGACTACAACTCTCATCATTCCTGTCCATACTGATTGGAACTGCTGAGGGTTGGAGTTCAACAACCAGAGGTTCCTTATCCCTGGTTTGTATCTGAAGAAGTGTGCATGCACACGAAAGCTCATACCAAGAACTAACTTAGTTGGTCTTTAAGGTGCTACTAGAAGGAATTTTTTTATTCTGGTTTACACTGCTGCTGTTCTTTTTAACCTGCTCTTCATTATTCCAAATCTTGCAATTAAGAACTCACTTCCATGAAAAAGATTAGCAGTTTTTCTTCATGGCAAAGGTCACAAATCTTAGCTTCATTGGTCTTGTTGGTGGAAGGTCTTACAGAAATGTTCGCTGTCAACAGAAAGGCTGCCGTTTTTTGACGTCGAAAGAGTAGTGAGGCCTGTTATAATTTCTTCTGTTTCTAGGCAGTGCTCCAGTTTGCAAAGGTACAATAAAGCCCAGTTTCATGGACATAACACACAACGTTCTAAAGGTAATCCACTTCTAGGCTCTGTGCCATCCAGGTGTCTTTGCTCAGCAGGGAAAGGAAAATCTCCCTAATCCTAGATTGTTATCATAAATACCAGTTCTCTTATTTTTCAGAGGCATTCTTGTATTTATGAACTCAGTACACATTAAATCTCCCCTCCATACCTTTTACGATATTGAAGAGTTATTCTTCTTAGTTATTCAATGTAAATTAGCCATCTGAGGTTGTGATCCAATGTGTACTAAGCTACTCTTACTGCAGCTCTAGGAGTTGGCTGTGCATCTGCCTGCAATGAAGGGTCAGAAACCAGTGCAGATGAGGCTGGGAGACTTGAGACTGTCCAGATGTTTTTTGTTTCCAACTCTCATCTGTTCCAGCCAGCTTGACCAATGGTCAGGAATGGTGGCAGCTGGAGTCCAGTAATATTTGGACCAGCTAGATGGAATACAAGAACCACCCAAGAGGCCCTCTGGAGTTGGGCAGGGGAGAGAGGTAAGCAGGCCTATGGTTTGTTGCTGTAAGAAAGAAAAAAGATATAGAAATGAGAATTCCCTGGATGCCAAAAACCAGGTATGGGACCAGTACTCTTTGGTGAGGGAACCCCAACCCCAGAGATTTAAAATCACAAAACATGCAGCAAAGTAAAGTGTGGAAATATAGGCTGTTAGACCTTTAAAATATGTCCTTGAGAGTTCCAGAAACTTTCCCCTTCCCCTTACATAGAAAAAGAGCACACATTTGGTAAGCTAAAAATGGTTTACCTCTGGATGTTGTTGGATTCCATCAGCCTCAGCAAGAACAGCCAATGATCATGGAAGGTGGAAGTTGTAGTACAGCAACATCTGGAAAGGACCTGGTTTTCCCATCCATGCTGTAGGCCATCAACAATTCCACCTTCCTTCCCCTGCCCCCCACTCCTTCCCATCTTTGGAGTGCAGCACAATAAGTCCCTAACATATAGGTTGGCATCATCTCAGTGTCACAGGCTGCAACATTTGGGCTACAACAAACTTAGCTGGCTTCAGAGTTCAATGCGAAAGGATTGGTCCTAAGAATCTATCCTTCATATAATAATGTGCATTGGATTTTACTGTTTTATCTTTTGTAAACTGCTTTGAGGTGTAAACATGTTAATAAATAAATTGATGCTCTTTTCTCCAAGTTCCATGGCCTCCACCAAGCTAGTTTAGATGGAAAAGTAGGAAGGGCATATTCAGCAATAGGAGACATCAGCTAAAAATGAATCCCCTTGGGATACAGGCATAATTGTACATACTGAGTTATATGAATTTCCTGACTAAACTTTTGCTAAGTAGAAAAACTTAAGGTATTATGTTCCCGGAATTTAATACAATAATGGCTCCTGCTAAATACATTTCTTGGCAGTAGATGGTCAGCTGACCATTGACCTCACTAATCACTAACTGGAAACATCTGACCTTCAGGTTGTTTTTCTCCTATAACTCTGGGGGTGGGGGGAGTCTGGTCATCTTTTTTTAGCTGCTTTTATCAGTTGTATCTCACACTCTGTATCTTAAGTGATGCAGTGCACTTCATTTTACTGCCTCTCCCCCAGATGAACTGAATGACTGGAATTATAATCAGTGGGAAAGCAGAGCTTCAGTTAGCAATATTAAATGTATACGTGTGTACGTTTTCACTAAAGGTTTCTTGTGCCCTTGTTTGTCTGCACTGTACAGCATAGTCATGCTCTACTGGTGCTAGATTTCTAGGTCTAACATTTGTAGGTGTTTATGGCTAGAAATGTTCACACATGACATTCAACGAGTGTGGAGTCTGTGTAAAGGTAAAGGTAAAGGGACCCCTGACCGTTAGGTCCAGTCACGAACGACTCTGGGGTTGCGGTGCTCATCTCGCTTTATTGGCCGAGGGAGCTGGTGTTTGTCCGCAGACAGCTTCCGGGTCATGTGGCCAGCATGACTAAGCCGCTTCTGGCGAACCAGAGCAGCACATGTTTACCTTCCCGCCGCAGCAGTACCTGTTTATCTACTTGCACTTTGACTTGCTTTCAAACTGCTAGGTTGGCAGGAGCAGGGACCAAGCAACGGGAGTTCACCCCGTCGCGGGGATTTGAACCGCCAACCTTCTGATCAGCAAGTCCTAGGCTCTGTGGTTTAACCCACAGCGCTGGAGTCTGTGTACCTATGTACTAATCAGTAAGTGTACACACTTTTGCACGAACGCTGTTACAAGTGTAGAGACCATTTGTACCCTTTGCTCAGTGTGATATGTGAACATGCCTACTGTCAATAGAGTACAGATGCTACAATTCATGCTGGGTTAACTACCTGATTTTCTCAATTGTTACACACACACACACACACACACACACACACACACACAGTAAATCAGGAATGGGGAAGCTATGGTCCTCCAGCTGTTCTTGGACTTCAGTTTTGATCAATCCCATTCAACATTGCCAATAGTCAGAGGTGATGGGAATTGTAGTTCAGAAACATCTTTATTTGGGGGCAGAATCGGATGAAATATGCAGGCATGGAAGCTGCATCTGAAGGGATGACGCCTGACACATTTTGGAAGGATAGCTGTAGTGGCTGAGGGCAATGGTTACAGTTTGCCACACATAAAAAAGAAAAAAAATGTCCCCTAATGTTTTGTGGGCAATTAGTCTGACAATTTCAAACACAGGAGAGCAATCCCTGGTAAGAAAACTGGCAGATTACAGGAAAATTGCTTTTTTGTGTCTGCTTGATGCCTTTAAGACAGATTTGCCCCTCTCCCTGTGATTTTCTGGGCTACAGTTTTATTATGAAAATGCCATTCATAGTATTGGTGCCCCCAGGAAAGTAAGCTGCAAAATTTCAGGATAGTGGCAGGAGCTAGGGAGTAATGTTGAATGGAGAAAAAATTATAATCTGAGCTTCAGGCTTGTGCTCTGTTCAGCTGGTGCCAAAAGCCACAGAAACTTAGTGTAAGGATGATTTGAGTGGAGTGGATGGGTGGGCATGTGGTGCAGTCAGAAGGACTTGAATGTCCAGCTATTTACGAGCACAGAACAGACAGGAACATGGTGATACATAACTTAAACATGTCTTCCCAAAAGTCTAGCAGTCTGAAACAATCTTTGTGCCTTTGCCTGGATCACCTGGATCATCATACAGTAAGCTCAGCACTCTGCGATTACAAGCTGGAACTGTTCATCACAAAAAAATTCTTATTTACTCTCCACCTCTCTCTTCCCTGGTATTTTCCTCAGGTGGCAAGCTTGGAGAGAAACTTTTCAAATTTCAGAGGTATGCTCTTTGCAGCAGTTTTAAAATATCCAAAGCTCTGAAGCACCACAAAGTGCTTGGGTCTGAAGCACTTCAGAGAGATTCCACTTTGACATGCCTCAAATTTGCCTTAAGCTGGCTTCTTCCATTCTTGATTCATCCAGATCTTTTGTACACTCCTAGTACAACTTTTCCAACATGATAGCACATGACACCAACCATCATAGATGTGGATATAGATGTATGTCACTGCTACAGTGCTCGTCAGATGTGTGTTGAGAGTAAGGATGGTGTAGATAATTGGTTCGGTTTACATTACTTAATTCTGACTTCCTGAACAATACGCAAACTGAAATGCAGCTGTATTTTAAAATTCACACTTCTCTGAATTTTACAGTGCATTTCTCCAGCTAGGTACTGTACACAAAAATGCATTTTAAAAAAAAGAAGCAAAAAGAAGAAGCATACAAAAATGCATTATATTAGGCAGAATCACTTATAAATCTGTGTATATTAAGTAAAATTGCATAAAACGTGTGTATTAGGAGAAATTCACACAAAAATAGTGATGAATTTTCATGAGGAATTGAAAATTTGCAAACTGATGTGAATGTGGAGGAATGAATTCAAGATTTGAAAAATGAGAAATGAAGGAAACAGAAATTGACAGATTTGCCCATTCCTGACTGAGGTAGTAGCACCTATACTGCTCTGCCGTTTGCGTCTTGTGAATAGTCATCTATTAATTTAATGTATACCCCACACCCTTCATCCCAAAGGAGGCTATGAAATACACTTGCCAAGAAATGTTATGAACAGGAACCCTTTAAGAAGAAGATGTAGGCCAAGATCAAAGGGCACATAAAGAAGTCTGTGGAAATGTATCCCTTTCATGAGAATTTGTACATAATTTATTTAAAAACATTGAGAAACATTTGGAAGGCAGATAAATGGAGCATGAAGTTTTACAAGAGCACCTCTGCAAGTTCCATATGAACAATTTTGTTATAAAAGAATCAAACTGAAGTCGCTTGCCATTTACATGTTGGAAACTGTTAATATTTGTTCAGTGAAACACAGAAACACAAATATCTAATATAGGATTTAAGATAGCTGGTCAATTGAATGTGTATTCTTTGGCATAAATGCTGTGTATATGTATTCATGATACCTTCATCCTCATCAAAACATTTGAAAAAGACCGTGACCATTGTGGGGGTTTTCCTGACTTTCAGGAATTAAGCATACAGCATTCACTGAGTGGGGGAAGATGGGTAACTAAGGAAATAGTTCTGTGGGAGGAAGATTAAGCTTGTGATACAGTAGCTAAAGAATTACACAAAAAAGGCAAAAGGGAATCTACTGAAAATAGGTGCATTGTCTTGTGTTTATTGGTGCTTAGGACACAATTAACTAACAATGAAAACTTATGCTTGTCTACTTAGAAGTAAGCCCCGTTAAGTTAAATAGGGCTTACTCCTAGGCAAGTGGAAAAAGTAAAATGGTAAAAATTTCTAATATGTTAAGTAGGAATCCATCAGTTCATTGTTTACTGTCACTTTGTATAGCATTATGTGTTTCTTTTCTTACTAGCGGTATATTTGGCATATAGATTTCCCTTTTTTAAAAAAAATCAACTTGTTTGTCTTAAAATAATTTCAAGAAATATACTGGTATTTTTAAAAAATCATACATAAAAATAATCACTTAAAGGAAGATAAACTTGAAAAGGAAATTCAGGAATTATGCATGTCCCATGGATAACACAAAAAGTCTATTTATCATCTAGTATAATTAAACAAGTCCCATACAGGAATTGATACAGGAACTGACACAGCAACTGTTGCTGATGGGGATATTTGAAGATTTTGGTCTTTGATAGATTTTTAAATTAATAATGGAATCAGTGTAATGGATCTGTATGTAACAAATGGGAAACAATGTGCTTCCTTTGTTTTTCCAAAGAGATAAATACTTGCAAGGCAAAGATAGGTTCATGACTTTGTCTGCAGGTGATAATGTTTTCTGAGTCATCTTTTTTGGTTGCTCCTCCTATTTGATCTAAGTGTCTGCACTTCTATATACAGTGGATGCTCGGGTTGCGAACGTGATCCGTATGGGAGGCATGTTTGCAACCCGCAGCGCCGCATCTGCGCACGCTCGGGTTGCGATTCAGTGCTCCTGTGCATGTGTAAAGCGCGATTTAGTACTTCTGCACATGTGCAAGCGCCGAAACCCAAAAGTAACCCATTCCAGGACTTCCGGGTTTCGGTGCGTCCGTAACCCGAAAACACGCAACCTGAAGCATCTGTAACCCGAGGTATTATGACTGTATTGAGGATTGTGTTGACTAAAGATTTCAGTTGTTAAAAGTATAATGAAGGAAAATCTAGCCAATTCAACACTAATCGGAATCTAATCAGTGAGCTTATGCTCATTGGTGACTATTACAAGAGGAAAACATTTGAGTTTCCATGGTCTTTAGTGTCGTGAAGGATTTTCTCCTACATTTGTAGGGCCAAGTTAATTTGTTTTTGTCAACAGAGGGGGAAATATTTCTCAGCCTGATAAATTTGCTCACTTGAACTTTAGGTTGCTGCTGCCTGTTTGGTTGTTACATTTTTTTTATCACACAATTCCTTGAGGGATCTCAGGTAATATACAAGTTGTTCCCCACTTCATTTTCTTCTCAACAACATGGTTCTCTTCCTCCGTCTTTTATCTTCACAACAGCCCTGTGAGGATGGTTTGGTTGAGAGATGGTGACTGGCCCATATTACTCAGTGAGCTTCATGACTAGGTAAGATTTGAAGCCTGATCTCTGTGGTCCTAGTCCTTCATTTTAACGATGGCATCTCTCAAGCAAAGAGAATCGTACCTAACAGGCAAAGCTTTTCCCCAGGATTAAGTCTAGGATTCTGTGTGCTCTCCAAAATGCAAGAAAGAAAAGCATAACTCTAAGAAAAAAATGATTTTTCTAAACCCAGCAGTTTTTGCATAATGTCTGTTCCTTTGCTATGACTTATTATGATCATCCACACAGTCATTTTGTCATAGTTGTTGAGTGACAAATTTCATTGTTGGTAACAATATATGTTCTGTGGATGCACCAACATATCTCTAGCTCATCTGTTGGTAGAGAATTTAATCAGGAATCTGTGGCCCTCAAGATTGTTGGATGCCAAATCCCATCAGCCCAGTCAGGATGGTCAATGGCAGTGGACCATATAAAGAGACACAGATTCCCCATCCCTGTCATATGTGGTAAAGTTTGACTAGTCAACATACAAAAAACAGTTTCATTGAAGGTTTTTGTATCTTTCTGCCTCACAAAGCCCATATTAATAATATTAGTTGGACTATACAAGTTTTGGAGGGATTTATTGCTTAATATCTCAAAGGACACTTTAATATTGCATCAGTGGATTATTTTTGTGTGTGGTCTAGTAGTCTGGAATCAATCACAATGGTGAATTTCTCCATTGCAAAGCTGGCTCTTTCCCATTCACACAGCAGTAAAACTTTCATTCCTGTCCCTGATGGGTTGCAATATAAGACAGTAAACATATCATATCACAACACCTGAAAGGTATACAGCCCATTCCCAGACCTAGGTCAGTGTATCACACAGAGAAAGAAGGAAATATTTCTGAAATTGCACTACTAAATCTTTTTAAAAACACACCTTTTGGAAATTGTATAGACACTTGGGATATTACTTTAAATTATGGCAAAGTTCAAATGGTGGGCAAAGCACTGTTAAAACAGCTGTAGGGTAACAAAAATATAATATATCACAACAAGGTCATCAATATAGCTATATGTTTGCCATTAACTAAGAAGCATGATCACTCCTACTAGTTGCTTTGGATAAATGTTATACTGAGGAAAGGCAAAATATCAGCAGGGGCTCCCAACACATATTTCCCATAGAGCAACCCTTTAACTGTTGTGGGATCAAAGAACCTCAATAGGTTCTTGGCTAAAGGTAAAGGGACCCATGACCATTAGGTCCAGTTGTGACCAACTCTGGGCTTGTGGCGCTCATCTCGCTTTATTGGCCAAGGGAGCCGGCGTACCGCTTCCGGGTCATGTGGCCAGCATGACTAAGCTGCTTCTGGCGAACCAGAACAGCGCACGGAAACACCTATTTATCTACTTGCACTTTGACGTGCTTTCGAACTGCTAGGTTGGCAGAAGCAGGGACCAAACACTGTTGCAGGGATTCGAACAGCCGACCTTCTGATCGGCAAGTCCTAGGCTCTGTGGTTTAACCCACAGCGCTACCCGCGTCCCTAGGTTCTAGGCTACTGCCTGGTATATTGAATGAATAGCCTACAGATGCTTGAACTCCATGTGTACATCACCATAATCTAAACCAATTTACTTATGTGTGAGCTAGTTTTAGAGAACACAATGGGGCTTTACCCTAAGTGTACGTATGTAGGCCTTTAGCATCAATGGTTATAGACGATTGAATTTTAAAAATATATAATCTGAAGGGCCCTAGGTTCCTAACAGCACTAGCAACCTGTTAGTTCAATAGCAATAGTTCAGCAGAAGGGCAATTGAATAACAAGATAGGTGAACGGCAGCAGATCAATTTAATGCTAATGATCCGACTGGTTAGTGACAGTTGAGTTAATCATTTCATTAAATTCCTAAAGCCTCTTTTCAGTGTCCTAGCTGCCTGCCAGCATAACATTATTCACTTGTTACTTCTGCTCCCTTGCAGCCGCCACAGTTAGCATGTTTGGACACACCAAATATGGTGCTAATAATATTCATGCGGCAGTCGTTGCATACTTAAATAAGTCTTTTTGCAATCTTGGTATATCCACTCCTATAATACCTAGTAGGAAAGCTTCTGGCTTTTTAACAAACATTATTTTAAACATCTTCTTCAATTCATTATAAAGCATTTCCCAGTACTTCTTAACAATTTTGCAATCCCACCACATATGGAAAAATGTCCCTTCTGCTGATTTACATTTCCAACACTTACTTTCTTTATTTTTATACATTTTTGCTAATTTTACTGGAGTTAACTCCAGAAATAATTAAGACTAGCAGGACACAGCTGACTTCCCATAGTCAGCTTGAGATTCTCGGGCATGGGGGTTAGCAGCAATGACTGTATTGTCTTGAAGTTTGTCTTATACGAAGCCCTGAGGGCAGTCATTTTGTGAGTAGGACTACAGCTCAGAATGTGCCCATTGGTCCAAAAAGGTTGGCAACCCCTTTAGAGTGTGGGCCAATATCTTGGCTGAGTCACTTTCATAAGGGGAAACTTCCAATTGCCAAGGCAACCTGCCAAACTTTCCTTCCATAAGTGCTGATGGCAAAGCATTGAACATAAATGATCTCCTGTGTCCAGGACTATTTAATGTTGCTAAATACCTAGCAGGTAGATAATCATTGCTAGCAGGATTCCAAGACTGTGGCAGAATATAGGGTAAAGGTAAAGGGACCCCTGACCATTAGGTCCAGTCTCGAACGACTCTGGGGTTGCGGTGCTCATCTCACTTTATTGGCCGAGGGAGCCGGCATACATCTTCCGGGTCATGTGGCCAGCATGACTAAGCTGCTTCTGGCGAACCAGAGCAGCGCACGGAAACGCCGTTTACCTTCCTGCCGGAGCGGTAACTATTTATCTACTTTTACTTTGATGTGCTTTCGAACTGCTAAGTTGGCAGGAGCAGGGACCGAACAACGGGAGCTCACCCCATCATGGGGATTTGAACTGCCAACCTTCTGATCAGCAAGTCCTAGGCTCTGTGGTTTAACCCACAGAGCAATAGGGTAGTGAAAAGCTATTGCTGCAAATGTTCTTATCAAAGTTTGTTAACAAATTTCACACCTAAGCAAGTGTAATTATCAAATAACAACAACAACAACAACAACAACAACAACAACAACAACAACAACAACAACAAATTTATACCCCACCCATTTGGCTGGGTTTCCCCAGCCACTCTGGGCGGCTCCCAACAGATGTCATCAATAGATATCTAGTGGGGAATGCATGAGTAATGGAAAGATCTCTTTCTCTAAAACACTGATTCATTTTCCAGCCAGAGAAGAGTACTGATCAGGATACAAAGGATCCTGAGGCTCAGTTCCCCATGGTGACTCCAGCTTCTTCTTTCACCATCTGATTGTTCAGCCTTCTTGAAGCAGTTCCATGCTTGGTTCACCACTGCCAACCCACTTCTGGAAGGTAGACAGAGGTGCACGAAACAATGCTCATCTTCTTCATATTTGTGTCTGAGAATCCTACAAACATTCTGTGAGCTTATCCCAAATGAACTTCAAGTCCAAGACTTTGAAGGTCGGCTGTCACTGTTAATAGCAATGTCAATCACTGCAAAGTCAAAGGAAAATGTGAACGTCCAATTATCTTTCTCTGTGAAGTTCTAAGACTTGAAGGATGTGATAGCAAGTACTTATGAGGCACTGAGAGGTGAGCTATCAGGGAAGTGGGGGAGAGAGAGAAAATAATTTAGAGTTCAGTTCCACTTAGTTATGAGTTATGACATACTGCATGATAATCTCTTTTCCCAATATGCCTTAAAGAAGTGGCTGTCGAGGCCAAACATTTGCACATCTGTTCAAATTGTTCCGCAGAAGAGCATTAAAGTAAGGACTCCATCCTTGCGCAATTTTGACATTTTGAGACAATGTGCAAAAAATTGGGTCTAAGTCCTTGATATATGAGACAATGTGCAAAAAAAGGGGGTCTAAGTCCTTGATATATTATTCTTTTGCTGCGAGTTGTTTATCCTCCAACCTGACATACGGTTAAGTACTTCCCGCTCCAAAAGGATTCCACTTTGTGTATGCCCAGCCAAGCTCAGTGCTAAAACTCATTGAAACTCCCTTGACACATGCTCTCTCTTTTTTAACCCAGTTACATAACAGTTACCCTCCTTCTGATTCAGACACAAAAGAAACAGAAGAGTGAATACTGTTTCCAGGATTCAATCAGAATAATGTACAGGGTCCCCCCCTCCCCGCAGAGGATTCATTCCAGAGCCCCGTGCACATAAGCGAAATTGCATAAAATGGGGAGCAGCCTCTAAAAAGTTTCTATATGTCTATTTTTTTCCTGACTCTCCAGCTCTCTCTCCTGCTGTCTTCTGCTTAAATTGGGCACTTCTGTAAAATAAAGGAAATGTTCCCTGGAAAGGGAGCACTTTCTACTAGCATGAGGACAGGTGACCAGCCTTGTGGTCTGCATATTTTGCACTGATCTCATGTTGTACTCTTTCAGTGACGCTGGATTTAGGGCAGTGTGGGCTGTTCCCCTGTAAAAAGGCAAGAAGCCGAGGAACGCTTTGATAGGCTTGGTTTTGGGACAGCTTGTTGTGAGTTGCAACTCAGAAAGCAGTATGCAGTAATCAGTACTAGCTGTACCAAAAGGAATTATTGTGAAAATAAGAAACTGCAGCTTTCTCATACAGCAGATAGCTGTTGTTGCTATGATGATGATGATGATTATCATCTTGCCATTTCAACCTATGCTTTCCAATGAAGATACACACACACACACACACACACACACACACACACACACACACACACACACACTTCATATCTTCTTTTATGGTCTGCTTGATATCTGCTTATTGTTGTAATCCTTTTGTAGGTTCATTTCTTTTGAACTGTAATGGGGGAGGGATCTGTGCAACTTCCAGCTCCTTAAAACACAGGTTTATGCAATCATAAACTGGGGCTTAATAACCTTACAGAATTGGGAACCAAATACGGTATTATCCACATACCTCTCAGTATAGCTCATCAGTACTGAAATTCTAGCTTTTTGTAACTGTACTGAGACCACTTTATTCAAAGGCATTCAAAGCTGGATTTCACATCCATCTCTCTTCCATCTTTATTGGTTTTGTTTTACTCTTCAAATTATGGACCATAGCTCTCACAATGATGATAACTACCTGGTACTTTGGAGAAGAGCTGTCAGTTTTAGAAAGCTCTTTTCCCAGATGCAGGATGAAGCAGAGTCATTCCATTGTATGCAGAACTGTCTGTATCTGTGTCACATGGAAGCAGAAGGCAACCTGCTGAAGGGTTATTATCTTGTTTGACAGCACAGTTCTTTCAGACCTTTTTACTCATCAGCATCAATGTTTGGAGCCGGCAGCAAACATCTGTCTGAGACACATCATGCTGTTTATTGGCAGCCACAACTGCACAAATAAAACATAGGCCTTCTGTGTTTGGAATGGTCACTCACCAGAGTAGTTATCCTGTGTTTAAAGCAGTACATCGTATCAACCACTTTACTTCATGCATGGAGCAGCTTGTTCCGTTGCAGAAAGTAGAATCTGATTTTCAGTATGGCTCTTGTAACTATGTCAAGCTAGTGTTGGTGTTTTGAGAGTGAGACTTTTCTTGGCCAAAGAAAGAACAAATTCCTTTTTGTACATATGGCAGTTTTAGCAAGTGGACCCCCCCCTCTTTTCATAAATGTGTTTCATCATTATTTAGTTGAGAAAACGAACTTTAAAAACACAAACACCAAACCATTAGCAGATGGATTCTTGATCTTAAGTGTTTGCAACTGTGTTATTGCCTGTAATGTTGGCAAAAGCGAATGTGGAGGAAATACCACAAAGACAAGCTAGAACTCATTTGGGCAATGGTAGAGGTGAAGAGATCATTTTCCTACCACTGTTGCATCTTGTTAGGGCCATGCAGTGGAACTTTAATGGACAGGCAGGCATCTGTTTCATACTGCTCATATGGTGGTGTCCTTGTTGTGATCAGGTTGTGGTACAACTTGCTGTTAAAGTCACTCACATCCATTCCAAGTTGGACTGCAGAGTTAGAGATGTGGCTTATAATCATTCATATGGTTTCTTCTGGTTCTAAATATGCATATGGTTCTTTACAGCTTATGCCACGTGAGATGTGGTCAGGATTCTGGGAGAAGTGAGATGGACCACTTGCGCTATCCTGCAAGATGATTAAATTTTGGGACTAGCATCTTGGTTGCTGAAAGCTAAAACTGCCTTTTTACGAAAGGGTGGGGTTCCAGCAAACATCTGGCCTGGTTTGGGGTTCAAATCTACCTTGGTCACCTTGGTGTATGGGCTTTGCTAGAAGAAGGGAGAGGGAGACTGTGAACCTGCTAATACTTCTGCTAATTCTTATCTTACTAATTCTTCTGGATCTCTCAGTACATTCCTTGAGCCACAGGTCTAGGCGGCAGTTGGCTTCTGAGCCCAATTCAAAGTGCTGGTCTTGAGTATCTGAGACCAGTTCATCTCAAGAAACATATGCAGTGGTGCCCCGCAAGACGAATGCCTCGCAAGACGGAAAACTCGCTAGACGAAAGAGTTTTCCGTTTTGGAGGTGCTTCGCAAAACAAATTTCCTATGGGCTTGCTTCGCAAGACGACAATGTCTTGCGAGTTCCTGCTGGGTTTTTTTCCCTTTCCCCCCTTTTTCTAAGCCGCTAAGCCGCTTATCAGCTGATCCAATCAGCAGATAAGCCGCTAAAAGCCGCTAAAAGCCGCTAATAGAGCTAATAGCGCTAATCCGCTAATCCGTCAATGGGCTTGCTTCGCAAGACGAAAAAACCGCTAGACGAAGAGAATCACAGAACGGATTCTTTTCATCTTGCGAGGCACCACTGTGTTTCCGTATGAAGCAGCATGGGTGATACCCTCAACACTTGAGACCACGTTGTTTGCCGTGCTACTGCCTGAAGTATAGTAGGCAGGGACATGAAACAGGGCTTTCTTGAAGTAGTAGAATGCTTTTCCTAGAGAGACTGATATGCTGATATGCTTCTTGCATTTACGTATCCTGCCAAGCTTGCCTTTTAACTAACGCCTTTGATCAGAATTGTCTGCTGTGCTGTATAAAGCTTTTCACTATTTTATCTCTGGGTTTTTTTGTGCCTTCTCTTTTTTTCCAAGCCTCACTGTTCAGTGTTTATTGTCTGTTTAAACTTTTATCATCATCAGTCATCTTGAGGGCCAATGATGGAAAGATGAAATATACATGTTATAGCAAATAAGGAAAGAAGTAAATAATGTGGCTGCAATAATAACACTTTTAACATAATAGGGAATCATAGAGTTGTAGCGACCCAAATGGTTATCTAGCCCAAACCCCTGCAATGCATTGGTATTATGGCAGTCATAGGTTGGATCCAGACTTAGCCATGCTTAGAGTAGATCTGCTGAAACCAGTGGGGCTTAAGTAAACCATGATTAACTCCAACCCATTGTATGTGCCATTATTGTATATCTTGGCAGAGCTTCAAACATTGCACATAAAGGGTAGGACAGTTGTAATTTCCATTAAATAATTTCAATTCTTTCAGAGGAAAGATAACGTTAGAAAATGAACTTGAACAGGAGCCTCTGAATGGTGAAATTGGTTATATATTTCCCACATGCAAGTTCCTTGCCTAGTGTTACAATGTCATGTTAAAACAGAATGCACAGCTCATGCTTACTTCCTCTTCCCTGCCTCTTGGTGCTCAATGTGGTACTCATGGGATTATGCAGGTGGTGCTGTGGTCTAAACCATCAAGCCTCTTGGGCTTGCCAATCAGAAGGTTAGCAGTTTGTATCCCCATGATGGAGCAAGCTCCCGTTGCTGTGTCCCAGCTCCTGCCAACCTAGCAGTTTGAAAGCACATCATTGCAAATACATAAATGGGTACCGCTGCAGTGAGAAGGTAAACGGCGTTTCTGTGCACTCTGGTTTCCGTCATGGTGTTCCGTTGTGCTAGAAGCAGTTTAGTCATGCTGGTCATATGACCCGGAAGGCTGTCTGTGGACAAACACTGGCTCCCTTGACTTGAAAGCGAAGATGAGCGCCGCAACCCCATAGTCGTCTTTAACTGAACTGTCCAGGGATCCTTTACCTTTACCTTTTTTACATCATTTCATGCTCTTAGTAACCTAATGAAGTAGGTTAGGCAGAGAGATAGTGTTTGGCCCAAGATGCTGAGGTGAAACCAGGTGTCTCTGCTCCAAGTCTAACTCTGGCTCTTACGCCTTGAATGAGAGAGCAGAAGAATTTACTGCTTCGCATACATTTACATTCTTCTAAAAACATCCTCCCTCTGCCTAATCTAGTGGGTTTTTTGTTTCCTTTTATTTTTATTTTTTTTAATGCTCTTTTCTTGTCTGTAGTGCAGTTAATAGTCTCTCATTATTATAATTCCTAACTGCTACGTTGTGGGAGTATTACATTTTTTTGTCAGTTTAAAATTGCTGTGGCCTGAAACAAATCTGCAGTGAAACATCTGTCTTGCCATTTTTGTATAGTTTCAAAGATTGGGGAAAATATAATAAAATCCCCTATGGTTTCAATTGCTCTCCTAACAAGCTGCTACAGAAGAAAATGGTAAAATAACAAGCTGTCACAAAGGGAAATTTACAAATGAAACTTGAGGAACTATTTCCTAATATTTACTCTTCTCCATGGGGTGAAACACTTCCCTTTGAAATGCAGACACTGAAAGCATTTGCTGCCTTTCAGCATGTTTGCTTCTTTTCTTGGCAATGACATGAGATTGCACAGAAAAAAAAAGATGAAAATGTCAGCGACAGAAAAATAAATAAATAAATAGACAAATAAATAAAGTGCAAGTCTATTCCTATCCTATCAGAAAACAATTAAGAGTGTCTAAGAAGTGGGTGAGTCAAAATTTAATACAACACGCATAACATTTTGGGTAAACTTCAGACATCTTCAGGTTCTGGTTTTCATTACTCCCCAGCATTGCCTATGAACATTGGAAAAACCGGGGTCCTCTTTTGCTACAAAATTTGGCATTCAGAATTATGTGCCTGCTCTGGTTTTAATAACAGCACCGAGAGCTCGGGGTCCTTTGATACTGAGACTGCAATCACCTAACCAATTATTCCAGAATAATCTTACTGATTTCAGTGGTGTTTCTCAAGGTTATGCAAAACTGTCAAGTTGTATAGCTGCTAACCCCATCTCTCGGCCTGAACTGCTCATCCAAGTAATGGTTTGTGTAGAAGATTACTACAGGAAAAAAGAGGGTATAGGGAAGTCCAGCAGAGCTCATTTGCAAAGCCATCTTTAAAATGATCTAATGGAGAGCTGTTGCCAACAAAGGTCCGTATAGTTAAAGCCATGGTTTTCCCAGTAGTGATGTATGGAAGTGAGAGCTGGACCATCAAGAAGGCTGATCAACGAAGAATTAATGCTTTTGAATTATGGTGCTGGAGGAGACTCTTGAGAGTCCCATGGACTGCAAGAAGATCAAACGTATCCATTCTTAAGGAAATCAGCCTGAGTGCTCACTGGAAGGACAGATCATGAAGCTGAGGCTCCAATACTTTGGCCACCTCATGAGAAGAGAAGACTGCCTGGAAAAGACCCTGATGTTGGGAAAGATGGAGGGCACAAGGAGAAGGGGACGGCAGAGGACGAGATGGTTGGACAGTGTTCTCGAAGCTACAAACATGAGCCTAACCAACCTGCAGGAGGCAGTGGAAGACAGGAGTGCCTGGCGTGCTCTGGTCCATGGGGTCACGAAGAGTCGGACATGACTAAATGACTAAACAACAACAATGGAGAGCTGGGGCTGAGTCGTTCCACTGCTTAACAAAATCAATTGGAATGTTGTCATACTTGTTGCATTTGGATGTCACAATGTGGTCTGTAGCTCCTGACATTTGCACCAGAGGATAGAGGAGCCTAGGAAAGAGGGATTGGAGGCAAAAGCTCAAAAGGTCTCGGTTAACTTCCAGCCCTTGTTAGAACTTGCTCACTAGGAGCACTCCATGATGCTACTGCTATGGACCTGCCAGTGAAGTCTGTGGCTGAGCAAGCGACCTGAATCTGGGTTTCCCACCGCTGGTCCAATGCTCTATCTGCTACACCTGTCTGCTCAGATAACCAGTGTGCTGGCTTTCCATTTGGTAATTTGAATCCTGGATGCAGTGGTTTTTCCTGACTTTGCCTGACTAGATGTGTTTGTTGATGCAAACTTATTTTTTCCTTTATGTTCTGCTAAGTCCTTTCCTTTTTTGAAGCAGTTGCAGTCATGGTCTATCACTTTGGAACACCTTTACTAGTGTACAGTAAGCCAACATGTAGCTAGTTGTCTGCATTTTCATTTAGCTTGTCAATATTCCTCAAGTGGCTAACACAAGTACAGTACGTAGGGGATGGCAGGCTAGTGAAAATATGAGCTGTGCTATTTGCAACGTGGTAGTATACTGAATCCATAAGTGGCTTTAGATTATATTTTATAACTTTGGATAATATATGCCTGTTGCATACTTTTAAGTGTGAGGCAAGACAATTCAGTTGAGTTTGCTGGAGGAAAGATACCTTTGGAAGCCATTTTTAATGAACCAATTTGCTTTATTTTGTAGATTATCATGTCACATTTGGCAGTTCCCCATTGCCTTGCAAAAGTGCATACACAACACATCACAAAGAATTACAGAAATGGGAAAACAGATTTAAATTGGCAGACAGCATTGTCACCTTGTCATGCTTTGTATCAATTAATGACAATTGGCCAGGCAATTTACTTTATACAAATTCTGTGTCCTCTGCATACTAATATTAATTTAATTGTGCATTGTGTGGAGTGATTTGCATGTAGAGTGGCATTCTGAGATTATCTGAACAACCATACCATACCACTATGTAAATGAAGCATTGGCAGAGAGCCAGTTGAAGCCATTTCTTTTTAAGGACTTAGGCCACTCTCATTTGGTAATTTGCCTGGATACACTGAAGACACGGTTTCTTATTCTATCTTGAAATCTGATTTGAAATCTGTATCTATTATCTATAGATTGATTGATCTATTAATCTATTGTGATTGAGACTCTCTCTCTCTCTCTCTCAGCAAAGCAACAGCTCCTTATATTTCCAGCATGTGTGCCCACATTTAGAACTCTGAAGCTGGCAGGAAGCAGTAGATGGCAATTTGGAACAGCTAAATGGTTAGAATGGAAAGAGTTTAAGTGCCAGCTCCCATGCAGTTCCTATGCTCCTGCTTGTGCCGTCCTTTCCTTGGTGTTGGTTGTTTTGCTTTTCAAATGAACTGGGGGGTGGCTGGGTGTGGATGTTGCACAGATCTACATGTAATATCTAGTTTGGCCCTTAAACTGAGGAGATATTGAACTCATCTGTCACTGCAGAGGCAAGCACATGCATTTATTTCCATACTGCGGTGATGTCAAACTGTTTGCTCCAAGAAAATGAAAAATAGTGGAATATTTTACTTGTTGCTTTGGAATTTGCTTTCAGCTCCATTTAGCATTGTTTGGTTTGACAGGCTGTGAAGTTTTCTGCTGTTCTTCTGTCCTCCACACGTTGTCATTTGCATCCTGAATCCCCCAGCAATAAATTCACATGCCCATCACCTCTCCACTCCATGACTAGAATTCACTCTCTCAGGTGCTCAGGATGGAGGCTGGACAAGGATCTCTGTGCTACTGTCAGAACTGTTCTTTGTAACCAGGCATTTTTCATACCTGAGGGTATATAGTAAACTTCGTTTGGGTCCAGAATGCATCTTATTCCTTGGCTCCCTTCAGCCTGGTTAACCTAAGACAAAATAGAGAGTGCCACATTAGCAGACTTGTTACACAAGTCATTCTCATAGTCACAGATAATATCAGTGAACCACTCAGGAGCCAGAAGTGCAATTCTGTAGCTCGTAGCATAACAAAAAAGTTATTTATTAAGGCAAATATAGAGCTATCAAAAGCGTTTTAGAAAAATAAAACTCACACAGCACTTGACTTGGATAAGAACGTATAGTCCAGGGTTTGAACAAGACAGTATATCAAGCTTTGTTTAGTAACCATAGTTCTTTATCTCAGGAGTGTTTTTATTAAGCCATTTAGATTACCAGGTATCTGCAGTTACAATACTAAGTGAGGAAGCACTTTCTTTTATCTGTCCTGAACCTTTTCAACATTCTGTTCATTGGATATATCTGAGTTCCAGTTTATAAGAGAGGGTGAAAATTATGTCATGCCTAATTTTATAAACTTCTATCATGTCTTCTCCTACTCACCTTTTCTGTAAACCCAAAAGCTCAAAAAGATGCATTCTTTCCTCATAGGGTAGTTGGTTCACCCTCTGCCATTATCTGAACCTTTTCCAATTCTACAATATCCTTTGGGAGGTGAGGTGAGGAGAGGTGACCAGAGATGTACACAGTATTCTAAGTGTGGTTGTACCATAGATTTGTATCATGATATCAGCAATTTTATTTTCAGTTCCCTTCCTAAGGGTCTCTGCCATGGAATTCACCTGTTTCACAGCTGCCCCACATACAGCTGTGTTGGCATCTGCATTGAGTTATTCATTATGGCCCAAACGTCTCTTGGGACGCGGGTGGCGCTGTGGCCTAAACCACAGAGCCTAGGGCTTGCTGAATTCTGGGGTTTATGAAATGGTAATTGCTGGGGGTGAAACCTGCCTTGAAAGCCACAGACCTTCCGAGGGAGCTGTCCAGCAATCATGCTTGAGCTGTTACACTCAGGATGGCTTCAGAAGTCTCCTTAGCGTTCTCACCTCCAGTAAACTGTCATTAGCTGAAGATAAATAAAATACCGTTTCCAGACCATCCGTTGCCTTTACAAGATTGTATATTCCTGTTTTTGTTTCTTTGTTTGTATTTGTTTTATTGTTTTATTTGTATTATTGTTGACCCTACCTTAGATCTTGCCTGCTCTGACACTCACAAGCTGCACCTAGGTTGGGTCAGTTCTCATTTCGACTTCAAAAGTGTTAGACTTGGGCTTTGCAAGATTAGCAGGTGGCGCATTCCAACACAGGTACTCTAGCTCAACATCCACCCATAATCACAAGCTAATTGTTTCATTTTTGCTGCGATACTTCCCTCCCATCCCCACACATTGCCAGTTTTGTATTGCCACACTAAATGAGCTGCTTGAGTGAGAATGGAAGCTGTCATATTATAGCGAGAGGTCTTACCGTATTTTTCGCCCCATAAGACGCACTTTTTCCCCTCCAAAAATGAAGGGAAACTCTGGGTGCGTCTTATGGGGCGAATGCAGGCTTTCGCTGAAGCTTGAAGAGCGAGAGGGGTCGGTGCGCACCGACCCCTCTCGCTCTCCAGGCTTCAGGAAGATATCCGCAGTCTAGGCAGCCCTGTGGGAGGTCCCACAGGGTTGCCTAGGCTGCGGATAGCAGCCTGCTTCTCGGAGCGTCGGGCGCCCTGAAGGCAGAGCGCCCGACGCTTCGGGAACAATTCCGCCGCCCAGGCAGCCCTGTGGGAGGACCCGCAGGGATGTCTAGGCTGCGGATAGCAGCCTGCTTCTCGGAGCGTCGGGCGCCCTGAAGGCAGAGCGCCCGACGCTTCGGGAACAATTCCGCCGCCCAGGCAGCCCTGTGGGAGGACCCGCAGGGATGTCTAGGCTGCGGATAGCAGCCTGCTTCTCGGAGCGTCGGGCGCCCTGAAGGCAGAGTGCCCGACGCTTCGGGAACAATTCCGCCGCCCAGGCAGCCCTGTGGGAGGTCCCACAGGGTTGCCTAGGCTGCGGATAGCAGCCTGCTTCTCGGAGCGTCGGGCGCCCTGAAGGCAGGGTGCGCAAGGCTTGGGGCGGCAGCGGACTGCTTGCGCGCACCTAGAAGCTTGGGGAGTGCTGAGGTCAGCGCGCCCCAAGCTTCTGCATGCCGGCAAGCAGTCCGCTGCCGCCCCAAGCCTCCCGCACCCGGCAGGAGGTCCCGCCGGGTGCGCAAGGCTTGGGGCGGCAGCGGACTGCTTGCCGGCATGCAGAAGCTTGGGGCGCGCTGACCTCAGCACGCCCCAAGCTTCTGGATTAGCGCAGGGGTCCGCTAGCCCTGGGAGAGGCGCCGGCTCTCCCACGCTAGCGGAGACCTTGCCGGCACGCAGAAGCTTGGGGCGCGCTGAGCTCCGCACGCCCCAAGCTCCTGGTGTAGCGCAGCGCACCTGGGGGGGAAATAAAAATTTTCCCCTTCATTTCCCCCCCTAAAATCTAGGTGCGTCTTATGGGCCGGTGCGTCTTATGGGGCGAAAAATACGGTATTTCTTTATTTACTTATGGCATTTACTGTATTTTTCGCTCTATAAGACGCACCAGACCACAAGGCGCACCTAGTTTTGGGAGGAGGAAAACAAGAAAAAAAATAGTCTGAATCTCAGAAGCCAGAACAGCAAGAGAGATCGCTGTGCAGCGAAAGCAGCGATCCCTCTTGCTGTTCTGGCTTCTGGGATAGCTGCGCAGCCTGCATTCGCTCCATAAGACGCACACACATTTCCCCTTACTTTTTAGGAGGGGAAAAGTTAGTCTTATAGAGCACAAAATATAGTATATCTTTGTGTGCTTCACTGCTGTCACCAGTTTGCATTTCATTTCCTCCTGCATTGTAGCCTTGCTTCAGCCTGGTTTTCCTGTTCACCATTTTGCACTATCTAAATAACTGGCTTCTCCTGCTCACTATTCCCAGCCAACTATCCTACTCCTGCCAATACAAGAACTGCCAGGCCTGGAGCCATGGGCTTGACAGAGGAGCTATTCACTTAGGAAGGAAGGTTAAAACTGGAGCCAGGATACAAATTGCAGAAACAGCAGAAGTAGTGCCCACAAGCCAGCTAAGGTAAGGAGGTGGATAAAAGGTGCACCAGCTAGCAGCTAGGCAGTAATTTCTTATTCTAAGCCTGCCACCTGCAGATTTGATGAGCACCTCCGCAATTCCTTCATTCAAGTTGTTCATAAAATGGTTGGACAACAGCAGGCTCAGGACACAACCCTGCAGCACCCCACTTGTCAGTTTTTGTTTGGCCAGTCAACCAGCTACAATGACCGCTCCCCGCTTAAAATGGGGGGTGCCCTTTGCATGGACTGCACAGCCCCTGGATCTGGAGCGGCTCCATCAGCATAGGCTTGGCTTTGCCTTCCCTCAGGTGGGATACCTGGAGGTCTCCGCCTACCCCAGTCAGTTGTCCCATCCCACCTGGGGGAAGCATTGCCAAGGAGACCAGGCCAGGTAGGGGAGGGATTACCTGCCCACACAATAGAGGGAGGATCTTACCTAGGAATCCTCACTTGGCTCCAGAGCTTCTCCCACCCTACCCACCCTCAGTTAATGTCTTATTTTGCAGGTTAACTTTTCTTCACAGGTTTTGCAGGTTAACTTTTCTTCACAGGTATGCGGGTGCTGCTACGTTAAGGTCGCTGTTAAAGGGCCGGAAAGGAATTTCCCTGCATTGGCAGGTTTCGCCTTTCCCATAGCAAAACATCACAACTTTGGCGGTATCAGGCCTTGGGCGGAATCCTTTAGTCCATCTTCCTCTTGCGGCGGCGATACCAGGGTTCCCCATTAAAGGGGTTTTTGAAGGGAGGCTTTGACTGTACGCCGAAAGGTCATTGCTCTCCCCTGCGGCGGCGGCGTAACGGGGGCGGCTATCTCTGCTTGAACATATGTTCTCCAGAGCTGGCCCAACCCCCCCCCCACAGTGGATAACCCTGATGCTCCCTAGGTCCCCGGCTAGGGACTGGGGAGGGAGAACGCCCAATGCCTGAGCCAAGGTCTACCCACATTTGAAATTTAATAAAGTTGTGGCCAATTTAATCCCATAGCACGTTGTCTTGAGTTGTTATTCCACATGACGGGGGGAGGGGGCACTCGGGATCTGGGGACTCCGCCTGTCCACGCAAATCCACCTGCTAGTTACCTTACTCTGGGCCTCCCCCTCAAAATTCCCTCACAAACGCCCCTGTTTACCAGTCCATGTCATGAGCTCCCAGAGACTACAATCAGCTAAATAGATCTGCTGCTGACTTGAGTTGTTCTGTGTACTGAATCCACAGCTATGGCTTTGGGGAACCCCTCCCCCATTGAAACCTAATGGGGAAGCAAGATAGGTTGGATAGTTAGTGTTGTGAGCCTATGCTCAGGATATGTATGCATACACAAAACCATATGCATTAAAGACACCATCTTCATTCAAAAGAAATTGAACCCTGGATAAGTGCTGGAATTCCTGAATTCTCTTGCCTCTCAGAGTTTGGGGCGTGCACAACAATATTATAAATGTATAACACATAAACCAGGGACTACGTAGTGGGATAGACAAAAATGATATAGAAGCAAAAAGAGTTTGAGTTTACTGTTTGGCACTTCATCCAGCTTGCATTATTTTCTGTTAAACAGTATTTTTCAATCAACAGATCTGCCACGAAAAAGAAACGCACAAAGGTGTATTTAATAGTAACAAAATAAAAAGCTTGTTTATGAAAATGAGCTTTTAATTGCTTCTCTGGGACTAAAGCAAATTGGAAGTTATGAAAAGTATTTACGTTCAAACTGACTTAATTAGTTTTCATCTGCTGTAGAGTCAAAAGTGCAATGAAATTATCAGAGTTTTCTAGATGTATCCTGCAAAACAACAAAAATTGCTTGGTGAATTAAAATGAAATGTAGAGATCTTGCCCCTTTGGAAATGCACTCTAATAATGCCCTAAATATATTTTATAACATATGCTATGTATCATAATGTGCTAGGTCTAGCACTGTTGAATGCCTGGCACATCTTGAGAAAATGTCCTTTGGAATTATCTTCTTTTCTAATCTATGGGGGTGTGAGCAAGTGAGAAAATTGGTGGTTGCCTGAAAAGACCTAATATTTCAGTAACTTCATTTCTTGAGATTCTTAGAGGTCATGATGTGGGTTGGGAGCTCTGATAATAACTGTGGCAGATGCAAGGCAGAGGTAAAAGCATTCCTCTTTGACACATGTGCACTGGTCTCAGATCAGAGAGAGAAGGGAAATCACACTGGTGTTCAGGAATATATGTACGAAAACTGGATAAGCTGTGCATGCATGTGAGATCATGGAATGGAGAGATGTAAAAAGAGGTTCCTGTCCTAAACTTGGAAGCGGAGGGCATTTGTGTGTGTGTGCAGAATTAAATCTGTATTTACTACTGTCTTGCTTCTGATCGTACTGCAGTAGGCAAAACTGGATCTTCTTGGGTACATGTTTGTGAATCAGTCCTAAGATAAATTACATGCCAAGATTCTGTAGTTTTAATTTAATTTTTGTACCATTTTAATTCTGAATTGATACAAGAAGATTTAATTGGGAAGTTTTCAGATCCTTAGCACAAACATTAAATTAAATGCTATGCTGTGTAATTGCCCGTGGTATGTTTCTAAGATGAATGGGTGTTTCTTGTCAAGGGTGCTCAGAGTTCTCACAAGGTAAGGAGGCAGTCAATTATTCTTCTTTGTTGCTTTAAAGAATAGAATAGCACGAAACCAACAGTACCTTGTGTGTTTGTACAAAACGTTCCGCTTTTACCCAGTACCATTCTGAACACGAATAAGGATCTGCTGGCTCTTTCAAGGATGTGGTGGTTAGATCTTACCAGGTCCCACAGCTTTGGTGAAGGGGATGCATCCCGTATAGATGAGCATAAAAATATGACTTGGGGCAAGATTTGCTCCTGCAGTCTGAAAAGACTATTTTAGACCATTTTAGACTGCATAGTTTATCTACTATGAAGAAATCTGCCCAACTCTAAATTGATTTCATCCGTATTTAGCATGCATGGGTTGTAAACATGCTCATTTGAAGAAAAACGGGGTGTTCCAAGATGAGGAAGGGTGGCATTGAGCAGAATGGTAGCAGATATGGCTGACATGTGGTAGAAAGCTGGCTGAGGAGATGGATAAACCTGTGAAGGTGTTTTTTTTTAATGTTCAAATGAACTTTTTTGGGGGAAAGGACTGTACACAAGCATGTATCTCCACAGCATGGGTTTTGAGCAAGATCAGTAAGCTCAGACACAGAACGGCTGCAAGTCTTCTTGTCAAGCAGAAATTACAACAGGAAACAATGAATAAATCCTGCTCTTACTGGTGTGCCTGAAGCAAAAAAGACCCTCCCACCTATGGATCCCTACAGAAACCACTCCAAAAATATTAGAGGGTAGATTCTGTCAACAATATCCCAATGATGGATGGTGCTCCCTTCCACAACTCCCGCCCGCAGGTATTTCATGATTTTCTATCTACTTGCTTCCTTGTTCTCTTCAGGCTATATGTAGGTGGTGTGGGAGGATCCTAGTTTTGTTTTATTGTAGAACTCCACATCCTGGACTGATTTAGGCTGTGTGAGAAAGTTCCAGTATTAATATTCTGGCTTCAGTTTATAGGCCAGGGGTGGGAAACCTCAGGCCCAGGGACCAAAAATGGCCATTCAGGACTCTGGCTCTCAAAATTCTCCCCAAGCCACATACCCCCTCACTCGCCCTTGATTTGCACTCTGGGCGTTTTTGCTTGGCTGGAATGTATCCTTGAACTCTGATAATGCCTCTTGGTTGCCTTGATGGATGATAGAGGTGTGTGTGCGTGCGCGCACACGTGTAGAAACTAGCCTATTGTACAACACACAGAACGTTACATCTATAGCTCTGCCCACCTTTGCCTCCCACCCTGCCAGTCACTTTGATGCGGCCCTCAGGCAGTTGCTGAGAAGGTTCAAAAGGTTCTCCACTCCTGTTACAGACTGATGTGGCATTGCACTTTAGTGTTACTGAGGCTGCTTCACACACACTGCCTACTTTACTAGTATGTATTGAAGCCCGTCCCTTCACTATTGCACACAGGCATTGAGAAGACACTAGTGGAGGATAATAGGTTAGTTAACGTACAGTCCACACTTTGTAAATGGAAGTACCTACATTCTGTCCCTGACCCTGGCATCTCCAAAGAAAACCCCACTGGAGAAGGCTGCTTTACAGAGCTTTACAAAGCTACTAACTGTTGGCAGATTTTATGCTAACCTAGAGGTGGATCGGGTGGCGCTGTGGGTTAAACCACAGAGCCTAGAACTTGCCGATCAGAAGGTCGGCGGTTCAAATCCCCACGACGGGGTGAGCTCCCGTCTTTCGGTCCCTGCTGCTGCCAACCTAACAGTTCGAAAGCACATCAAAGTGCAAGTAGATAAATAGGTACCGCTCCGGCGGGAAGGTAAACAGGAAGGTAAACGGTGTTTCCATGTGCTGCTCTGGTTCGCCAGATGACCTGGAAGCTCCCTTGGCCAATAAAGCAAGATGAGCGCCACAACCTCAGAGTCGTTCGTGACTGGACCTAATGGTCAGGGGTCCCTTTACCTTTAGAGGTGGATCAGTAGTCTAACGGTATAGGACTACTTCATTTGGCATAGGTGGATTTCCCCATACACAGTGCAACAGAGACAGAATAATCTGCACCTAGCAAACATTTCCTTACCTTACCACACAGCAATTAAAATAGGGGTCGCTAACCTTGCTTTTTTAGCTTGAGGGCTGTATTGGGTAGCTGCAGGCTGCTGGTGGTGTGTGACTCTCACACATACACACACAGCAGAAAGCACACACCTTTTTTAAAAAAATCAACCTTGGCTTTTAAAAACAAGCAAGACAGCAATTCTACATTTGTGCGTATATGTGTACGAGGAGGGACAATCAAGCCTCCCCCCCTCCCCACTTTCCCAAATAGATGAACAACAGCACTTCCCACAGTCTGACTGCACACAGCCTCATCTTCTAGATCACGCCTTTCAATTTCTCAGGAGACAAGCTCACAACATTTTGGAAGTGGAGGGTGCGGGGAGCCAATCAGCAGCTGTTGCTGGTGAGGAGAGGAGATCAAACGGGAAGCAAAAGAATAGCAATCGCTCAGCCTTTCCTTTGCCATGAATAAGGCAAGAGGCTGAAAGGACAGGCACCCACCCACCCACCCCCCGTCAGGAAGACACCAGGTGCTCATCCCCCCAGCTGCACTTCCTCATCTGTTCTGTTCCACTTGGTGTCAGGGAAGTATGCAAGCAAGAAAAAGATAGTGGCTTTTTAATGTGTAATGTTTATTATGTTTTATGTATGTTGCAAGCTGCCCAGAGTGGCTGGGGCAATCCAGTCAGTCAGATGGGTGCGGTACAATATTATTTTTTATTATTATTATTATTATTATTATTATTATTATTATTATTATTATTTAGTGGCTGCTTCCCTTTCCTCTCATTCTCATCCTCTCTGGGCACCATAGCAGGGAGGACTGGGTCCATTATGAGCAGCTCCCTCCGTCTAGTGCAGCACAGAGAAAGGGGAAGGGAGGTTTCGGCCGTCCAGATGTTGTTGTACTACAACTCTCATAATCCCATGCTGGCTAGGGTCTGATGAAAGATGGAGCCCAACAACACCTCAAGGGCCACAGCCGGTTCCCCCATCTCTGGCCCAGTATGTTAGTTATGGAAGGAACAGCCTCTTCCTTCTTACCTGTGCTCTCCCTTGGGGTGGGTGGGGGTGCAGTGGTTGGAACTGGGTCCAAAGCCCCAATCCTGCCATCCTCACCACCCAGCGAGAGGGGGGAGCCTGCCTTCTTATGCCAACAGGCTCCCTCTGGATGGCATCTGCTGGACTCAGCCCTTCTTGTTTCAATCCCAAAAGGCAGAGGACATGTGGGCAGAAGGAGCTTTCCGGAGGAAAGAGGGCAAATGGGCAATTATCAAGGGCAGTAGTAGCAACCATTGTTTGCACAGCCTTCTGCTTGTCTTCACTTGTGGGCAGCATGGTGGGAAGGGTTGGGCTCCTTGGGCAGAATCCCAACCATTGTGCCACCCAGTCTATACCACAGGCCCAACAGCAGGAGAATGAGCCAGTGAGGAGGCACAAGTGGCTGCTCACAGTTTCTCTAATAGGTAGCACCATGGCCCCAATCCCTCCTGCTGCAGTGCCTAGAGAGAGGGTGAACAAGACTGTGGAGGTGGGACCAGCAGGCTTCCCTGGAAGTGGCAGAGCTCAGAGGAAGAGGGATAAAGGAAGCAGCCTTAAACCAACTCAAATGCTAGATCCATCTAACTCAGGCACGTCTGCACTGACTGGCATGACCTAATCCAGATTCCAGGCAGGTATCTCTCCCAAACTTAGCCGGAGATGCCAGACACCACCTGAGGCCTTCGCCATCCCAAGTTGCAGCTGTTCCCCAAGGTAGCACCCAGCAGGGATGGCTTCTAAGGGGATTCTTGACTGGGGCTCTTTCCACCTCACACTGCTTTCCCTCTGAGGAAGAAGGGGTTGTTGTTGTTTTTACTGCTTTTATGCTCTTTCCAAACCAGCAAGAGCTGCTGATCTGCTTTTCCCTCAAAATGAAAGAGAAGCTGTGAAGCACTCAGGGTGCTTAAAAATAAATGTGGCAACGTGAATAAAATATTGGGGGAGCAGGTAAGCCCCGCACCACATAATCAATCACAAGATGCAGTGCAAGCACACCATTTGCATGGCAATGCCCATTAGCTTTGGGGGCACCAAGCACCCTCAAATATTTTATGGGGGGCACATGGGCATAGACAGGATTTTTGTTAGGGGGCAGCACCCCAGTGAGTTAAGTATTTTTATTGATTTTTATTTATTGGGGGGGGGGAGCTTCCCCCCTGCCCCGCTTGGCCCCTAGGAGTTGGCTTGTATGGCGCCCGTTGACTCTCAATCTCGCATCTCCAAGCACAGCTCTATTTTGAGAAGGGGCTCGCTTGCATCTCTCCCGGGGACTTGTTTGCCACGGTGCGAGTGTCTTGCAGGAACAAATGAGAAACACCGTGTGCCTACACAAAGTGTCACCACTGAGCTGCCCCCTCCAAGATGGCCTCGCGGGCTGCTATGACAGGGAGAATCCTGCCTCCGCCCTCCCGCCCCCATGGAGCAGAAGCCCTGCGCGCCTGAGGGAAAGCAGCGGCGGGCGCGAGGCAGCTGGTGGGCCCCGTCGGCAGGTGCACGGGATTAGCAACAGCTGCTGCTTCCCCAGCTGTTGAGGCTCCGGGCCGCGCGAGGCGCCTTTTCTCCCCGCCCCCTGAGAGGAGGCTGGTCGCGCGCGCCACGGCAAGGAGACTGCCTGCTTCGTTGCTGCGCCGAGCGGGCCTCTGCGCAGACGCGGAGGCGCTTCCTCCCTTCGCCTAGCCGGCCTGACGCCTCGCCGGCTTAGCCCCAGAGCTGGCCGGGCGGACGGGGGCGCGCGTGCGCGAGAAAGCAAGCAGCCCAGGCGGCGGCAGCAGCAGTTTCATTGCTATCGATGGTGCCGCCGCTGGGAGATGCTGCACGCTCAGCTCGCGGCCGGAGGGGGGTAGCAGCCGCGGCAGCAGCAGCAGCAGCCACCGCCACCGCCTTCGTCGCCAGCTCCTTCTTCCGAGGCAAGGATTGCTGCTGGTGCTGGAAGAGACGAGCCATGCCTCCCCTGCTTCCTGGCATGGAGCTGCTGCTGGAGTGAGCGGGCGAGCGGGGCACGAAGCGAGGCAGAGCTCCGGCGGCTGCATGGATGGATGTGTTTAGCTTTGTCAAGATTGCCAAGCTCTCCGGGTAGGTCCCTCTCTTCACTAGGTCTTTCTTAGGTTGTCTCGAATTCTTTCAGCTGCTGCTGCTGCTGCCTCCTCCTCCTCTCTTGGTCTCTCTGGTCCATTTGGGGCGGTGATGGGCGCTTGGCGCTGGAGAAACGGAAGGGAGTGAGAGGTGAGTCCGCGAAGCCCCTTCAACTTCCTCGCCGCTCCAGCGGAGGTCCTGCGTTTGCTGGCGGAGGGCGCCCCCTCCCTCCTCCCGCCCGAGGCAGCTGCTCTGGGCGCCTGTCATGCAGCCAGCGGCTCCCTATGTGCGCTGCATGGATCATCATGTTGACGATGCTCCTCAACAGGGGAACGTGGGATTGAGGGGCTTGGACAGTGGTGTCAGAACTCTTTGGCTGAGCTCCAGGTGTAGGTTCTCTTTAGTTGGTGGGCGATTCCCGCACCAGCACTCCAAAAGCTGGTAGGGTGACCCTAGGTGGAGAAAGCCCCTCCCCAGCCTTAATTGAGATGCCCTGAAGTCCTGCTTGGATGGGAAGGAAGGTGGATCTACAATCTTACGGAAAGCATCATCTAGTTTTTAGAAATCTTGTGAATTAACTTGCAATCCGGTCTTGGTTAACCAGCTACCCCCAACTTGGTTACTGAACTATGGTGGTGCTCCTTGGTTATCAAGCTGGCGTTAGTAAATTAGAAATGTTGCGCATTAAGAGTTGTGGTTTTTTTTAAAGAGAAGATGTGTACCAATGCTCACGACTTTCAGTTCTGCCTTGCATTGGTACCAGATCAGTGATGAGTTAATTGTGTCCTTACTTAGCACAGCAGGTGGAAAATGCATCTTTCCAGAGGATGAATTTATGTGTCTGATACATTCCACCTCCCTATGCGTAGATATCTCTTCTCTTCTCCCAATAGTAGCGGAATGTTGATCTATTGCTGTAGAAAGGAAAGCTCTTTAGAGAAAAGTTAGGCCTAAGGCTACACAGAGATATGCATGCACAAACAAGCTGAGACCATTGAAAGCCATTTCATTGTGGCTAAAAAACAGGACTAGGCTTTCTTGGAAAAAAGGTGTTATGGAAACCACAGACATTCTCGAGGTTGTGGTGTGAAAGTGGTCCACCACTTTCATGGTTTTTGATAAGGATAATTTTACTAAAGAGTTTATTTTAGATTGCAACATACTCCAAGTTGCTACTGTGTTCATATATGCTGGTTAACATGCCATATTTACCACTGGTTTTTAGCCATTTCTGAGGTTCTGACTGGAATGAGATGTAGTCAAAGAAGAAAACTCTTGTTGCAGAAGTACAGTGGTACCTTTAGTTATGAGCTTAATTCGTTCCGGAGGTCCATTCTTAACCTGAAACTGTTCTTAACTAGATGTGTGCTTTCGCTAATGGGGCCTCTTGCTGTCGCTGCGCCACCGGCACACGATTTCCGTTCTTATCCTGGGGCAAAGTTCTCAACTTGAGGTAACTCTTCCAGGTTAGCGGAGTTTGTAACCTGAGGCGTTTGTAACTCGAGGTACCACTGTAAAAAGCAGATACGTTATATCAGGGTCTTACAGGCTGTGCACCTGCCAAATTGACAAATGGTTCCTTTATAGTACAGTGTGTACTAAAGTTGGAAAATGCCACAGGTGTGAAAGCATATTAAGCCAAGCTGTCTCTCCAGTAAAAGCAACAAAAAAAAAATCATTGTCTTTATACCCGCCCCCAGTATTTTCAAAGTATTCCTACCCAAAATATCCCCATTACATCTTCCTGTGTCAATTGCTAAGGTTTTTAGCTGTGTGGTTAACCTAACCCATCTCAGAAGCTACTTTGGTATACTATAAATGGCCTTCGGAGGGTGATGTAATAATCAAGTTTAAAGTTATATCTCTCATGTGATATTTGCAAAGTTGTTCAGCGTTATGAAAGGACCTGTCCTATGATGTGCAACCTTATGATAGTGGATTATATCCATTTTATGCTTTCAGAGTCATAAATGATAATTATAACACTTATCATGTGTATAATGGAATGCCTGATCCCATCCTAAGACTTGCATACTCTAAAAATCTATAGATAGAAATACATCAGGGGGAAAATTTAGATGAATAAATTGGCTCCTAAAATACATCTGGTATTCCTTGTTCAAGATGTATAATATTTTATGATCATCAAATTTGATGGTGGTGGTTAATAGTGCAATCATCTGAATTTGAATAATGGGGATCAACTGACTAAAAATTGGATGAAAATCCAGAAAAGGAGGAGAGAACCTGGAGGTAGAGGCGAGCAAAGCAACAATGAAGGTGTGGGGGACAGCAGAGACCTGACTGAAGGAGAGCAGATGAGGTGGTGGGGGAGGGGCAAAGAAGAATGATGGAAGCAAAAGTTCTATGGGAGGAGGACTTGAGACAGGGGAAGTTGTGGGGAAATGTGGGGCAAAGTCCTCAGGAAGTATGAATTGAGGGTGACACATGCCTGTCAGATCAGAAGTAGTCTTTTTATGGTCATGTTTCCATGAACACACACTTCCATCATTTGGTAGGCATTTTGCTAGTTATTCCTTGTTGTGTCAAAATTCTAAGCATACTTACTTTGACATAAATTTAAATCGGTGGGACGTATGCTCACATAAGTGCGTGTACAATTAGAATTGTAGTTTGTTCTCAGGCTTGTACATGGCTTCAGATGTGAGACTGATCCCTCACAATGCAGTTATCCTATACATACTTAGATGGGAGAAAACAGAGTTGAACTCAGATGCAGGATTGTGCTAACCCGTAAGGCCTATTTTTGATTTTCTGTGCATGAAACACGTTTAATGATAAAAAAGCTGATTAATTATTCTTTAAGACACAGGATCACTTCAAGTGATGACTGTTATAGTCATGGCATTAGAAGGTCTACCAGTTGACATCCTATGCCCTTTTTAAATGTGGGGGTTTTTTTGTGGGGAGGGGTTATTGGATTGTTTTTTGTATTTTGATTATGGATTTTGTGGTTTTATATTGTGATTTTATTCTGTAAACTGCGGGTATAGGGCAGTATATAAATTTAATAAATAATAAATAAATAAATTTACCAATTACCCTGGACAGTCTTCTTCATATGCAAGGAGCATCTGTGAATTAGGATAAAAACTTCTGTATGTGAACTGGTTGTGTTCATCTACAAATATCAATATAGGTCTAACTAAAAATGGTCTCTTTTTTGCCTAAAATTTTAGCTTTCTTAAGTGTTGTCTGGTGGTGTGGAGTACAAGATTGTTCCTTACATTCAGACTAATTCAAATTACTTGAACTCAAATGCATTGGTTTTTAATGAGGCTTACTCCCAAGTTTCTGTGGAACTTAAGCAGCAGACCCTTATTTTTTTTTAGGATAGTTGTTCTGAGATCTTGCAGTCTTCTATCATTTCATGGGTAGTTTTCTACCATTTTAGGACCATAAAACAGGAAGAAATTTTTCTGTGGCAAGTTGTGATGAATACAGTTGCCTTTGTGTCACATTGCACATGTTGTCTTATATCAAGTCAAATTGTTGATCCATCTGGTCTAGAATAACAGCAACAGTCAAGGATTTTAGACCAGAGACTTTCCCAATTCTTACTGGAGATGCCAGAGATCAAACATGGGACTTTTTGCATACAAAGCATGTGCTCTGCTACTGAGCTATGGAGATTGATTAAGTAAATAAGTAAGTAAACAAACAAACAAACAAACAAACAAACAGTGTGCATGTATGAGAACTTCTTTTAAGTACTGTAAGTGCTTTCCCCCCTATGGCCCAGGAATAACTTCACAACTGATCGCATTTTATTTTTCTGCATAATGGAATTAACCACATATCTTCTTTTGAGGGAACATAATGCTAATTTCAGTGGCCAATTTGCTTGTGTTTGGATTTATAAAATTGTTTCTATTAAAAATAAAATGAAATGTGTCTTTAGAGAAAGGAAAACCGCTGGCGGTGTTAATGACTTGACATAGGGAATGAAGCCTGGGTCAGATGCCCTCTTGATATCCCTGGAAGCAGAAGTGGTTTGGGGTGACCCTCTTCCCTCATTCAGTTGTTTTGAAAGCCTTCATTCAAACATGGCAATATTCTGGACATAATTAAGCTTTGCGAATACAATTGAAATTGGTAGTTGATTGTCTGCCCACACATAATTAATACTTAATTAATGACACAGTAGTGACTCAAAAAAAGAAGAAGAAACAACATTTCCAGTTTATTAGTTTTCCCAGGTGGAGTGGCTGTTTATAAGCTGCTGTAGCAGCATCAATGCAACTTCTCTCTATAGATACAAGCTAGGGAGTTTTGATGAAAGATATATTTTGTTACATAGATTTCACTGTTAAAGTCCTGTCACATGCTTTGTTTATTCAGAGGTAAGCTCCATTGAGTTCAGTTGAACCTACTTCCAGAAAATTTCATGTAGGATTGTAGTTAAAATCTACAATCCTATGCTGAGTTATTTATGTGGGAGTGAGCCCCAAAGAATGCAATGGGACTTGCTTCTGAGTAGTTGCTGTTTGTGCTGGATTTATTTTGAAGCATTTCTGTCTCCAGTTGCTAAATAAACTACACACACATTACTTAAACTGAAGAAGTGCTCTAGAATGCTCAACATTGAAGCTTTGCGCATGCAGCATAACATTCTAAGTTGTGTTTTGTTGGCGTACCATATACCGTATGTTGTATTTAAAGGATAGTGTAGATAAAGCCTTTAATTGTACTTGTTAAAGTTGTGGTGCCAAAACTTTTTGTGATGTTAAAAAATGAAAAACAAGACCTTTTTTGTTGTGACTCCAAGATTACAGAACTCCCTTTCCATGGAAGTGTAGAACTCTGCAGATCTTCAGCTGTGCAAATCTTTAATTGAGCTTTGGAAAATTATTTCTTTTGGGCTGCTTCTTCCTGATTTAGACTTTGTTTTATGAGCACACATAAAAGAACTTTTTTGAATGTTTAATTTTTCAGCTGCTAGAATATCTACTGATGCTTTATTTTGAACTGCCCTGTGTTTTCTTTTTCTGTGTTGCCACCTAAAATTCTCTGGTATGTTTTGTGTTTTTCTTATATGGAAGCCATCTTGTGTGAGTGGTGCTTGAAAACATGACATAAATAAGTTTATAAGCAAATTCAGCCCCAAAGGGCTATGTTGTTTAGCCTTCTTTCATTTCCACATACTGCTGTCATTCAGTAGTTGAGAACAGGTCTTCTGCAATGCTAGAAGGGGACATATTTGACCAGTGACTTTGAACTAACTGGGATTTTACTGCCAACTTTGTGTGCCATTTGGTTCAAGCATTATATGATAGCATTTAAATCTAGTCTGGCCATTATGGAATGCTTGATAAAGAGGGGAACGGGTTGCATGGGATTTGCTGGATTTTATTCAGTGTAGGCATATGCTAGGAAAGAGCTTGGTTCTATTTAGGATCAATTTGTTCTGCACTTAGCACTGTTAAATTGACCAAGACGATTTTAGTGCTAAGGGTGCTTTTCATTGCCTGTAACATGGAGACACTTTGAAGGTAGGTTTTTCTTATTTAGTGTCATTTTCAGTTATTATGGTATGCCAGCCAATTGTATTTTAAGCATGAGCCTGAAATTATAAATGGATTGTAGATATTCTCAGGTCTGCTGGAAAGAATTGATGTTCTATTGCATTCTCAACAATTTTCTGAAATAGGGATTACTGTGTATATCACAATTTAGCATCTAAGTGATGAAAGTAAAAAAAAAAAAGCCAGAGTGGATACATGTAAAGATCCGCTCTTTATTCTCTAAACTGACAGTGCATTACTATGTATAAAGTGAATTAATGCACAAGATCAAATATGAAAAGGAAGAAAAAAGGGACTCTTCAAACAAGTAGGGCTACTCTTTAGATATGTTTATATACAGTTGAGGGACATCATTACTTGAAGAGTCATCCTCCTCTTATCTGCAGTTTCCTTGGAGTAACATGCTCCACAGCACCTTATCCAATTTGTGGTGGCATGACCGGCTGTGGAATAGGACCATAAAATGATACATGGGAGCTCATTCTCTGTCGTGTATGTGTCTAATGTTGCATGATTGTAGAGGGGGGGGGGAATGTAATATGAGAGTAGAACACAATGAAACGCAGTATGTACAGCTCTTGGCGTCTCTCTACACCAATCAAATGTATGCATGATAAGCACATGGCCATGTACAAAAGCACCAACTGGCTAACATCTAAGCAGAGGATCTCCACTGCTAAGAAGAATTGAGAAGGGA
This sequence comes from Podarcis bocagei, assembly GCF_964188305.1. Classification (NCBI taxonomy): domain Eukaryota; kingdom Metazoa; phylum Chordata; class Lepidosauria; order Squamata; family Lacertidae; genus Podarcis; species Podarcis bocagei. The sequence goes on from NC_138130.1 coordinate 39,426,396, forward strand.
AATCACTTTCAGTTAGAACCTATACGGTGCAAGCTTTTTCAGAAGTCCCCCTGAGCTGAACTGAAATTCCCCTGAGTGTGCTTAAGAGTATATACTGCAATGGAAACATCATAAAATATGCTGACCAATCCTTCAATAAACTTTTACAAATGCTTTAGTGTTTTCTGAAACTCAACTTCAGTCTTTTCCTAGTTTAGAAGATAGCTGAGATAAATGTGAATAAATAAAAGTAACAACACAATAATTATAAATAACACAGTCCTAACCAGGCCTACTCAGAAGAACGTTTTGCTGAATTCAATAGGGTTTAGGATTGCAGCTTGATAGTTGGATAAGTTCTAAAAACAATAGCATTATTGTTCCTCAAAATTTTATATTTAAATGATAGACGTTGAAGATTTTGGATTGGATTAATAGCAGAGCATGAACAAGCTGATTAGGATCAAACACGTTCAGTAGAATCTTTCATTTTCCCACTTTTTATCAGCTCACCCATACATAAAACTTTGATTTTATTGTGCAATTTGTATATATTTGTATTTGTTTCTCATCTATGCTGTAAGCCACCTTGAATTAATGTAGTTGAAATGTGTAATATATAACTTTAAAAAATATTTAACTCAATTATTCAATTAATAAACTAACCCTCATATTATAAATCTACTAACATATCTTTAATTGAAGTGTTAGGCCTTTTTGTAAACATGGTGAGTTTCCTCAAGTGCCAGAAGATGCAACATTTTTTTAAAAGTGTAAAATATAATATATATTGAAAGTAGATGTGAATTTTCATAATCCACAGAGGAAGAAGGCAACAACCCTAAGGCAAAAACTTAGAAGGATGAGAGAAGCCATACTGTATACTTTTGGCCTTGGGGCAGTTATGTTCTTCTGGAACAATTTTACTGCTTGGGTTACAGTGTGTAATTAATTTTAAGGAAAAGACAACTAGACTGAATAAATGTTACTATTGAGTTCAGCAGAACAGCTGAATGCAAAATAGAACCAAATTCACCTTCTCTACAGAGCTGGGTCAAGATTGCAAGCAGTACGGCTGTAACCATCACAGATTGCATTTATTCAATAGCATAGCTTTGGAAATCAATACAACCCTTCCCAGACACTTTGAAGTGGAAGCAGAGGCAGATTTAGGGCAGCACAACTGGTTCCCCAGCACAGGCTACAGGGGCCAATAGGCACTGCCTTGCTTCTTCTCAAAGCCTAGTTAGCACTTACGCAGTTCTGGAAAGGAGGCACGAGGGTACTATGACCATGCCAGAGCCTTACTCCTCCTTTTCCAAAGCCTGGAAAGTCCCTTACCTGACTCTGGAAAGGCAGCTTTGGGATGGGTGAGGTGTGTATGTGTGTCAAATATTGGTCTTGCACAGGGCACTATATTCCCAAGGTCCACCCCTGCTGTATTGACCGTGTTATCAACTGGTTTCATAATACTAATACAAAAAGTTTACTTATGCAATATAAAACAGTCAGTCAAACAGTCATTCCATTTGATGTATGCATATAGGTCTGAAAACCATGTTCCCAAACCTCAAGTGTTAATGCACTGTTTGCATTCCAGACATCCGAACTGTATACACTTGTCAGTGTAAGATCCTCATATAAATTCATTCTTTGAGGTCTTGTGGCGCCTTTCCCGTTTTATGAATGCAATCCTAAATACAGTTGTTGGAGAGTAACCTCCCGCCCCAAGCTCAGTTGCTTCTAGAGATGGGAAGGCCTGGGGGGAAAAATCAGAAAAATTGGCCTTCCCACCTCTAGTTGCTTCCCAGTAAATATGCATTGGATTATGCTTCCTGTGCAGTACAACAGAATATTGTTCATTGCTTATTTGTTTGGAGGGCTGAAAACATTTTACTTATGCTGCCACTTCATGTAGATTATGAGGTTTCTGTTACGTACTCTCATATAGATTATAAGAGGTATAGCCTGAAGAAAGAAGCATCCAACACTTCCCTAATATGCACCTAATCTTCAAAATTGTGCCCTCCCTAATTTTTTTGCTTACCTGCTAATGTGCATGAGTCCCATTCTTATGAATTTCTCCACTTGAACACAGTTTTTGGGACACCTTATTCAGAACAAGTCTGTTGTGTTCTCTGTTGAGTTGGTGGGGATTTTGGGCAGTGTGTTGACAGGCATAGTTGTTTTCATCTTTAAAAGCTGTTGGGAGCACAAATGTATTGAGCATGCTATAGAGAAGAATCTGGTATTAGCATCCGTAGTATAGGCTGATCCATTAGAGGGAATGAGGGAGTGCCCTACCAATGTTGGTTTGCCTTTAGCCACCCACACCTTCCTTCCTTTTTACTTACAGCCAAACCTTAGCTGTCAACTTCCTCATCTCAGTGTTGCCCTTGTAGAACATAGCAGGGAAGGGGAATGGAGACAAAACCAGAATTATTTGACTCCACCTGTCATTGGCTCTGGCTCCATCTACTGTTAGCTGCTGTTCTAGTCCCAGTGGCATCAACACACCCTAAACATTTCTTCATTATCTAATGATTTAAGACCTGGGATGGGGGGGGGGATAGGATGCTCTTTAAACAGGAGATTTTCTTGTTAAGCACTAGGGATTAATGAGTTTCTCTTTCTGAAGGAGCTGGGGGGGATTATTATGCTGTTGTCTGCAACGGAAATTTCTGCTAGAAAATTTTGGAGCTTCCACAACAGGGCCAAATAATGATTATGAGCAAAGGAAGAACATCTCTCAGGTGAGGAATTGCTTTATAATAAAGGCATTAAAAGTAAAGTTTCAGGGTGCAAATGCTGTTTTCTTTTAGCAGCATATCTGCTAGATACAACCAGTTTCTTCTAGGTTTTACTGCAATCAGCGGACTTCAAAACCTTGAAAGAGGGAAAAATGGGTACATTGTTCTGGTAAATTCAGGTAAAAAGGTGAAGCAGTTATGAAGAAGGAAGCTGTTAGAAAGTAGGACTGCTTGATAGAATCTATGTGGGGTAGGGGTAAGAAGCTCACTAAATTCCCCATATCTTCAAGGAATTATTCCTTTTAGTCTTGGTAGAAATTATTTGGAGACTCCAAATGAGACTCCAGAGACTTTTTTTTTAATATATTAAGTCAATTTTTCAAGGAAACTGTAGATAAAAAATTCAGTTCCAGATATGCCATATGAAACTTTAATTGGAATTTTTATGAATGAGCCAAAGTAGGGCTTAAGAAGGTATGAGTCACCAATAACTGGGAAAAGTTATTTCTGGTTTGACTTTGAATTTCGCATCATTTTTCATCAGTGCTTGTTAAAAACATTTTCTTTCACCTTTGTTCTATAGCTTGCGCCAAACTTTGATTAATAAAGTTATACAAAAAATCTCACTCACTAACTCACAAATTATTTAAGAATTACCCATTGCACATCTTACCTTAAAATGTGCAAAACCCTTTAATGTGGGGTTTCTGAAGGAAATGTGAAGAGTTGTTAAACGTTCTATGGGACGCTTCCGCTTTCTGTGAGAGACATCTAAAGTATCTTGGATGGATCCTTGAACAATTGTTTTCGGGTGGGGGAATCATTGTCAAAGGATATTTCGCCTCTTCCATAGGTGGTTTGCCCCACTGATCTTTTGTTTCAGTGAATGTGTGACTCCTAGAATCTATATGGTTGCTAGACTGGAATTGCTATTGTTACTGTAATTCTTAAATTATTTCACAGTGATATGTAAGGATGTTGTTGTCCAGCAACCTCTGGAGAGTCACATGTACCTCATCTCTACCTTCCTCCTTCTGTTTCCTGCTTCTCATTTCAACTGTTTTCTCTTGCAGACCTCCGGTAATGAATGCACCTTTGATACTGCATACAAATGTTGTGTTAAACATGCCTCTTGTGTCTAATTGAATGTAATCCCAAAGAAATACAGATTTTGTGTAATGGTACTTTTTCAGAAGTAAGCATTATATTTGTATAATGTGGATTTTATCACAGGTGATTTGAGGAAACAACTTTGTGAAGTTTCATCATATTTGAGAAAGTTAAAACCTTCATGACAGAGTAGCTTGAAATCTCACTTTGTTTCATCAGCATCTTTTTATTTTCCATTAATATACAGAATTATATATTAAATTCTGTTAAATTCCATTAAATTATAGAAATATTTTTTCTATAAACATCATGGCCTGGTTGGGCTTTCCAAGGCTTTCCTTAAACCATAATATAATGTGCTTTTTGAAAATGCTATCAGTTTGTTCACTGTTAAAGGTCATTATTATGATTATGCATGTCATGATTATGTACATCTGATGACATGGAAGATAATGTTAACAGTGAGAATTCAACTGCATTCGCTGCAATCATCTGTGTAGTTGTATGCATGAACATATTTCTCATTTTATGGAAAATCTATTTCTTCCATTTATGCTGCTACTAATGTTTTTATGTTTAAATTCATGACCTAATAGTCTCATTATAGGAGGCCTGTCCTGGTATTGCACCAAGCCAATTGTATCTTGCCAGCCATGTATTGCGACAACCAAATTCTTAATACACACCCATTTTGAAATCCCAGAAAAGCCCCCATTTGGGTATTATGGGTCAAATGTTGTGCTAACTTGCATTACAATAAATGATAAATATGGTGTCTGGATATTCTTGCAGGGTCTCTCTTATTTGTAACTTGAATTCCAGTTGCTCAACATCCAAACCCAAATGACAGCTAAAAATGCAGCTCCCCAAGTCACATTGTTTCCTCTAGTGTCAATTAATTTCTTTTGCTTCTGATACCTTTGAATACTGGTGCTATCTGCCTTGTTCTATGTGATGATAGTGCATAGGGATGCTCTGTTTTTAATGTGTTAAAAGAAACATTGTATATGCAGTCCTATATACATTTGCCTGAGAGTGGTACCTTTGAACTGAATGGGGTTGAATTCTGAGTAGATATTTATAGGTTTGCGCTGCCAATAATACAACTTCAGAAAAAGGCACAGGCCAGGGAAGTGGGGATTGATTCATTTATTTTCATTCATTTGTTGGCAGTATCCAGTAGGTACCTGTCCCTCAAGCAATTACATTTCGTATGATGGATGCAATACTAGTTGGTGTGTGAAGTGGGGTAAAGTGCCCTTTCTGCAATATGAAATTCTGTGTTATAGGTAGTTGCAGAATGTGGTGTCTCTTCAACAGAAGTACTACCTTTGAAGGAAGATGCTCTAATCTTGCAGAATAAATCAGTGAGATCTTCACATTTTATTGTGTGCAAAAGCAATCATGTGGAACACGTTGCTTTCCTCTCTTTGCTATTTCACTTTTTCTAGTACACTTAACTGCTTGATTTTCTTTCATAGTGCCCTACTTTCTTTGTCCTTCATTAGTTTTTTCCCCTCCTCAGCCCACTCAATCAGCTTTATTCTGCCAAATCTTCATTTTAGCCACACTGTGTAATCAGGATAGCTTGTTAGTTCGTGGTGTTTGTCATATTAATGAATGCTGGAATTTGCTTAGTAGACTAGTATTAATCATCCACCCCTCAAAACATGTGTCCCAAACACAATATGGTATAAGAGGTTGTCTTCTGGGGTGGGGGTAGAGGAGGGAAGGTAGACATTAATTATCAGCAACATATTATAACTAATTTGTTGGTGTCACTTGGATATATTTGTTTTGTTTTGTTTGAAAGAGTATCTGGAAGAAAAATCCCATTTGCAATAGAGCCTTCATGGCAATGAGTTCTGTTAGCAAAATGAATTCTCCATCTAAAAGATAATTTGTAGAGTCATATTGGCATGACTTTTCAGGGCTAGACTGCATGTGATACTTAGTCATGTGTAATTTGTCCCCAATAAAGTGGAGTTAAGGCAAAAAAATGTGGAAACTGGTACTGGGCAGCGGTATCCTTACCCATTTCTGGTTCGCGTTGGTTTTCCCCAAAATCATGCCTTCCTAGCTGCTTTTTCCCCCCTCGGTCAAAAGCAATCAAAGGGGATGATTTTGAGTGGGGAAATGGTTTAAGGGGAAGGAGTCAGGACCTCTCTTTCCTATCTGCATTGGTCAAAGTCACTGGGAACAAAAGATATGGAACTTAACATCATCATGGTAGAGTTTGATCCTTGCTGTATATCAAGCTCTTGGAATCTGGCATTTCTGTGCGCTCTGATACTCGTCGCAGTCCTCCGTCCACCAGTAGTGGTTTAGTCCTGCTGGCCACATGACCTGGAAAGCTGTCTTTGAATGAACGCCGGTTCCCTCAGTCTGAAGCGAGATGAGTGCTGCACCCCATAGTCGCCTTTGACTGGACTTAACCGTTCAGGGGTCCTTCACCTTTACCTAGATTATAATTCTCTCATTGATAATTTGATAATTACTCTATATGATTTATGCTGTATTTGCTAGCCGCTTTGGGATTCATTTGAATAAAAAGCGGCATAGAAATATAATAAATCAAAATCAAATCAGTCGTTAATTGGCTGTGCTAGGCAGGTGCAGTTTCAAACCAGCTCACCCAAACAAAAACATGCTATAGAAATTATTATGCATTTGATCTTTCCCCCCCTCATCCCCCCTTTTAAACCAAACTACCCTCCTACCATATATCATAATTCCCCTTTCTTTTTGACACTTCCAGGATATGCCTGGATAACTTCTATTCATACTGCTTATTTTCCCAACTATGCTTGAAGAAAATGTGTGTGTCCTTTCCCATAAGTTCCCCAGATTTCCAATGGAATATTCTATATATTTTGGGCCTGTTTAATCATAGATTCAGTTCTGTACCTTTTAAAATATGATAGAACCTTTTTGAGTACTTTTCTTTAAAGGAAGGTCGACGTAATGCAGTCATTCTTGCTGTAATAAAATTCACTGTGATCCTTATGTATTTTCTTATGTTGGAAGCTTCTTTAAGTAGGATGCATTTTAACAGCAAGACAGATTTCCTGCTTGTACAGTTTTTTACCTGGTAGCACCTGCATATTCTAGCCTAGGCCTTTCTAAAATTTCACAGAGCAATATAGGAATTGTTCTCTCTTTTCACTGCTATGGGCGTCTAAAACCTGCAGAAATAGCTTTTCTAGTAGATTGGAAAAGATAATAACTGTTCACATTTACTGCGGGACAAGGCCAAACAAAATGCATCTGATTCCAAATCGAACAGCACTCGAAAGAACATAGCTGTCAAAATATTTGACAGTTTTTATGAAAAGGACTTGAGAAGACTATAGTACCGGAAAACATTGCTTTCTGAAAATAGACCTCTAGTGAAGCATATCACCCTAATTGAAAAGTAAAAAAGCCGAACAACTTCTACCCTCAAGCTTTTTGATGTTTGAGTCAGTTCAGATAAAAAATCTGTTTTCTCTGCTTATTTAAGACGTATTTGAAACGGAGCAGAGAATTGCTTTTAATTTCTGATAGAAAAAATGTTATCAAGAATTACTTCAGGGTTGTTGGTTTTTTTTGGCTTTTATTTAGCTGCTGATAAAGAGAACATTTATCAGCATTTATAACAATAAATTTGGCATAGCCAATGGAGCTTGGGAATATTATTGGTTTGTTACCCATCTGTCAGCAGTAGGTGATGGGACAGAGTCCAAGAAAGAAGCCAGTCAAGTTTGCCACTTCCAGGTCTGGCATTGAGGCAAACCTTCATTTCTGTTAGCGCTCAGCAACACTTTAATTCTATATTTAAGATCACTAGAATAGGGAGTAGCTTTTTCTAATATTATGTTTGATTTTAAGTTGATTTGTGGTTGTGGTTAATTGTGGTTTATTTAAAAGGCCTAAGTTATAGAGTATAAAAACAGACTATTGAGTTGGGGGGGGGGAGAGAGAAATAGCAGCAGCAGCAGTAGTAGCAGTAGTATTATTTGGACTCAAAGTCCCTCACCAATAATCTCTGTTGGTAAAATAATGCACTTCATTGACGCTCTGGGCGGTATCCAACTAAAGTGTAAGAGGAGCACAATGTACTCTCGTCTCCCCATGTGTACCTGCACCATGCCCAGATCTGCTCCAGAGGGAGATTTCTCTGGGTGGGATAAAACCCAGAACATATTTAGGAGGCGTATGAAGCGAGGGGTAAAGGGAAAATACTGTACTGCAAGTGGAAGGCATTCTCATCATGCAAGCAGTTGCTTAGTGCAAACTTTGGATACAGTCCTATATTTGAAATAGTATACCTACTAAACACAGAGTTTATTATTATAGTTACAGGAAATATGGTATTATAAGGAGCTCATGGATCTCCTCCTCCCCACTCTATGCTCTAAAAAGTCCTGTGAGGTAAGTTTGACTGAAGGACAGGGACTGGCCCAGTGTTGCTCCTGGAGCTTCATGGCTGAAGGTTGATTTGAACCCTGGTCTCCAAGTTCCGAGTCCAACACTTCAACTACCATGCTACACTAAAGCTCAGATCCCCCCTGCTGAAGAGGTGCTTGTGCCCCAAATGTGTTGGGCTTCCTTCTTTTTATTAATATTAATGTTTTGAGTACTACATTATTTACATGTTTCAAACAAACTTTAATAAACAAAACTCCAGAGTAGAGAAACTTCAGTGGCATGGTGGCTGAGCTAGCACTTTCTTTCTCATTATTTTTTTGAAGTTTGTTACATACTTTAAGTGTCCTTGTACTGTCAGTCTTAGTATGAGAAACAAAACTGCATTCTGGACCAAGGAGATATCATACAAACAACATATATGTCTGTGTCTCTGCAGTGGCAGCTTCCCAAAGCTTACCATTCCCGAGATTTATAGTAAGAGTCTTGTTGCTCTTTTGTTGTTAATATGAGCCTGACAGCAACTAATATTAATTTAATCAAGTCTTTAAATGCCAATTTTCCCACCTCCACAAGTAAAAAAATGCAGGGTATTTTTTTGAAACCAGTTCCCTTGACTCATCTGCTGTGCCCAAACTGAGGCCTTAACAGGCATGAGACATTCACTAGCTTGTTCCTGAATATTCCTTTTGGAAAGAAAATAACTGATATGATTAATTAAATCAGTTGACTTGGATATTGATTAATCAGTTGGTCAGTTCTTCATCTGTGACTGGATGAGTGTTATTTAAGTTCCTACACCAGTACAGTCCCTCTTCTTCCGAATCCCTAAATTATATCTCTTGACTGCTTTGTAGAAGGATGGACGATTCAACACAAGTATCAGGAGGTACTGACTCCAGATTAATTTGGATTCCTTGCTTTATATGTCATAAAGGTGCACAATGTGTACACATTACCTAATTTTGCATGCTTTGATCCTGGCACATCTATTTCCATCCAGATCTTGTCATTTCTGCCTGGTATCAGATGAATTAACTGATGCAACTAAGATGCTCCCCAGTGCTTTGGCAGATATGGAATTCACCCCACTTCAATGGATTGTTCTTTTGTACAGTAAATCACAACCAAGTTTCACCCTTTAAGTTTGGAAAATCAAGGTGCTAGTGGAAATTGTACTTTTTGGCAAGGAACAATTTGGTGGATATGCTGTCCTCTTACCTGACTCCTTAGGTTATATCCAATGCTGTGTGAGCACTGTTCCCCTCATGCAATTCGAATGTCCCATTCCTCTCCTCTCCTCTCCTCTCCTCTCCTCTCCTCTCCTCTCCTCTCCTCTCCTTGTGATTCCCTCAGTCTTCCCCAGAGGATCCCTCAGTCCTCTGGAGCAGACCTTGAGGGTGTGCATACAGATGCAGGGAAGAGGAGGGGTGTGTTCTTTTACACAAGTGAAACAGCAGCATTGCATACAACCCCTTGTGTTTATTTCCCCTGTGATGTTAAGGCAGAAAGCACATTGAATTAAGCAACTTATTGTGCTACAGCTACAATTTACAAAAGAATGATTTAGGAAAACGATGGAAAATGAAACAGGAAATAGCATAATGGGTTCAATCCAGACTTAATCCACTCCATTGCTATTTTATAAACATATTGTGAAGACATATTTACAATATGGTGTATAGTTAAGAAGGGGATTCTTTACCATTTTGTGCAACAAAGTATTAGTTTTAAAAGCACCATGACTAGTCTGTGATCTCTCTGCATGATTCAGTAGGTAGGGCTCAAATCTCTTCATATGTTAATATCTTAATGCTCCATTGAAATAAACTGCCTGCTCGTTTACTCTTTGTCAAGTGCTATATTTAAGGTCCCTGCCTTGATTTTGCCCTTATCAGCTCACATTCTGTGGGAAGTGTTCTGCAGTTTATAAAATCCTTATTCTTTCAGTGCAATTCAGTTCTTAATGGCAACAAATTAATTGATAGTTGCTTGATTGCCTGATGTTGCCTTGCTAAGCCAATAGATGGAGCACAAATCAGAAAGTGAGATAACTGAGCCTGTACTACTGCCAGGGAAGCTCATGCTATGAAAAGCGCAGGTACACATATGAGTGCAACTGAAAGGAATTACAGCTGGCCTGGCCACTTTCCTCCCTTTAATATCTGTTGAGATGATAGATAGATAGATAGATAGATAGATAGATAGATAACATGGAATTCCTGCAACTTGAAGATAATTGTATTCATTCCCTTACTGCAACTATGAGTGGTTAAAGATGCTAAGTTTGAGTTCTTGTTGCATTTCATTCCATTTATTTTCAGTTTTGCTCTTGTTGACTTGGTGCTGCTCTATACAGGTTTGAGCAAAGGAATGGACTCTGTTCTCAGATATGTTCTACAGTCTGTGCTTTGCAGTGGGAAGCATAAAAGGGCAGTGCGTGTACCAGATGGGTTCAGAGTCCCCATCAAACATGTGTGGTGGTTGCAACATTGCAGAATCTCATAAAGTGATCTCTCTCTCTCTCTCTCTCTCTCTCTCTCTCTCTCTCTCTCTCTCTCTCTCTCTCATTTCCTCTCTGCCTGTCTCAGCTTCCTCACCATACCCCTTTGATCTATACAAATCAGAACTGATTATTTTCTTACATATTCATGGGTTCCACCACTTTATCTATTTCCATTTTTCTTCTCCTCTAACCCTCCTTCTCGTCCTCTAGGCTCCCCCAACACCATGGCATCCACATCTCTCTCTCTCTCCCATACACACACACAGCAGAAGGCAGAGCAATTCCCTGTGGGGAAGTCCACAGAAAAAGAGTTGACTTGTAGTGTTCAGAAGGCTACATGAAAATAGGCTACTCCACCACTATTCTGTTGTTGTTGTTTAGTCATTTAGTCATGTCCGACTCCTCATGACCTCATGGACCAGCGCACGCCAGGCACTTCTGTCTTCCACTGCCTCCCGCAGTTTGGTCAAACTCATGTTGGTAGCTTCGAGGACACTATCCAACCATCTCGTCCTCTGTCGTCCCCTTCTCCTTGTGCCCTCAATCTTTCCCAACATCAAGGTTTTTTCCAGGGAGTCTTCTCTTCTCATGAGGTGGCCAAAGTATTGGAGTCTCAGCTTCAGGATCTGTCCTTCCAGTGAGCACTCAGGGCTGATTTCCTTAAGAATGGATAGGTTTGATCTTCTTGCAGTCCATTGGACTCTCAAGAGTCTCCTCCAGCACCGCTCTTCTAGGCTAATGTAAAAAACACCAGAATCTGAGCAAAATAAACTGAACATGTGCCCACATGGGTTGGTGTTTAAAGCATAATTCTTAGGAAAGTGTAGTGGTAGTTTAAAACACTGCATCCACTGTTCGTTAACACATTGGATCGACTGTTACTTTTAAAGGATGTGTACTGCAGTATCCTGGAGGATGATAGTAGACATTTCTTTATCTTCAAATGGTGATGTTTAACAGCCCAGGCTCTTTCCAAGTAGTAGTTAGAAAAGCTTTCTCTAGGCCAGCTATTACCTTTTCATTATCCTTTTTCTAACTCTGTACGAATGAGTGAGTGAGAGCGAAAGAGAGATAATAAATATTCCCAGGAAGGAATGGTTAAGACCCAAAACATCCATCCTGAAAACACTGTGAGGTTTACATGTCAAAAAATGTTTTATCAGCAGGGATCAATGGAGGTGACACAGGTTAATTTCATATCCTTTGGCACTAATGCACATTGCTCCTCAACATGAAACAGAGTGACAGAGTAGAACATTCGCTTATTTCACTGTTTTGCCTTGGAACAGATAAGATGTAGCTTTATGTGATTTGACCAGATACCCTGATACTTTTGCTACAGTAATTTGCAATTAAGCATAATAAGGTCAGCAAATACATTTAGTCTTATGAAGATTTACTGTGTCAGGTTCAGTAAAATTGAAGGAATGATGGATTGCCTCCTGTCTTGAGGCTAACGTTTTCAGTACCCATTACTTCACATATAAAATGTGATTAAATTGCTGAAGTAAAAAAATAAAAGATCCCCAGATTCTTAGACATGGCTTTATGGGACTACAGCATAGATGTCCATCAATCAAATGTTCAGTGTAAATAATGCAATATGCACAGGGACATTTGGTGTGTTCAGATGTATCTACACATGGTCCAGTGTGCTGTTTTCTGCTTTAAGTCCAGCTTTCCTTCAAATTTCCAGACAGCATGCATACTTCCCCCAAATCAAATGCAATTTCCTTTTTCTCTTTCTCCCTCCTCCTATCCCATGCTCTGCCTTGCACACAGTACCAGATGGATTTTATTTTTTTAAATTTGAAAATCTGCTCCAGAGAGAATATGAGGAGATGTTGTGATTGTCAGAAGGACTAGCCAACCTGCATTGTGCACAGTCCCTTTGGATAAAAAAATGAAGAACGTAGAAAGGCTTGTGTGCATATGAAAAGGTGGGGTGGGCTGTCCTGCCCCCTGTGCTGCTAATGTGTGCCATAGCCACCAGTGTGGCAGACAGCATTGGAAAGGGCTCTACTATTTATTTTTGATTCATTGTCCTTCCCCTTCCCACAACGGCTCAAGCTCAGGAGAAAGCAAAGCAACATTCACACAAATCTCTCCTATGTGTTGAAATAGCAGGTGAGGAAGCTGCGTGGTTAGCCTCACCACCTGCCTAGGGATAAGGGAGATATTTTATTCCTTTTAAGGGAGATATTTTATTCCAAATAAAGAGTGAAATACTTGGGCCTTCCTTGTGGACCTTCCATAGGCATCCGATTGGCCACTGAGAGAACAGGATGCTGGAGGAGATGGGTCACGCCCATCTTACATGATCCAGCAGGCTTTTCTTATGTACTGTTCTCAGATTTATTTATTTATTTTACAATCAAGCAGCATGTGCATTTTATGAAATAAATAAATACTTCTCCTGCCCAAACTTCTGTTTACTTTGTGTCTTTCTAATGGATCATTGCATACAGTGGTGCCTCGCAAGACGAAAAGAATCCGTTCTGTGATTCTCTTCGTCTAGCAGTTCTTTCGTCTTGCGAAGCAAGCCCATTGACGGATTAGCAGATTAGCGCTATTAGCGGCTTTTAGCGGCTTATCGGCTTATCGGATCAGCTGATAAGTGGATTAGCGGCTTAGAAAAAGGGGGGGAGGAAAAAACCCGCAGGAACGCGCAAGACATTTTCGTCTTGCGAAGCAAGCCCATAGGAGATTCGTTTTGCGAAGCACCTCCAAAACGGTGCTTTTTATACTAGTGGACATATGGCAGAAGTCCAAAGTGGATAGACTGAAAAGCATTGGAGAAGTCCTAAAGAGAGCTGTGTCTAGACAAGGCAGAGTACACATGTATATAAAATGCAATATTACATTTGTATTTACATATTTCTATGTGGTGATTTTACTCCAGAGACATTTGAAAAAGCATGTTGCATACCTTGGAAATTCATGACTTTAAAAAAAAAAGTTGGCAGCTCCATGGAAGGCGTAATTATGGCCTCCCTTCTGGAAAGCTAGTCATTACAGTGGCACTTGCTTTTGTTTTGGAGCAATAAAAATTGAAATTAGCTGAAGACAGCAAGGCATCCTTGAGAGTGTCATGCTAATCAGACTCTTAAATTACTACTTTACGACCCTTCTTTTGTGGATGCTAAGCATAAAAGTAGCAAAGAAGGGGCATTCCAGATGTCTAGAAATGTTTAAACAACCTTAAAGCAAAAGAATGGAAAATCAAAAGAAGGGCAGAGAGCTTAGAGCCATGATGGTCAATCAGCATGTACTGTGCAAGTTGCATGTTAAATAATTGGCGACTGAACCAGGAGGTTGCTTCTACTGTCATGTGTTTTGGAACCTGAGAGGAGTGGTTGACAAGAGGATGAAGGAAGACAAAGATATAAATCTACCAAAAGGTTTCTGTTTGGCTAATTTTCCATTGTGCACCACTGTACAGGATCTACTTTAGGAACAAAAGTACTGTGCTCACATGCAGCATTAAGAGGTTTAGCAATGGCTGGGATTAATCCTTGTATTGAATGCCATAGAAAAGGATCCAATTACTGGTTCTGTTGTATCAGGAGTGAGTCTGCCTTGCTGCCTGGGATTACAGCATGGTAATTAAAACAAGTAAAAGGCAACATCTTTGAACAAAATATAGCTAAATGTATGAATGAAGTTAGTACAAGGGAAAATAGAAACTAGAATTCTGCATTAAGTACATACTTTGAAGGAAACACTGGTCTTAATCGGTTTTCTGAAATGCTAACTGACTTTAAGGAAAACTCATACAGGGATATTTGAAAGAACCCAACCACGAGAGAGATGGAAAGAGTATAAAATATGGTTACCAGATGTCCCCGTTTCCTGGGGACAGTCCCCCGGAATTTACAAATCAGTCCCCGGACAAAACCCGTCCCCGGAATGTCCCCGGATTTCATTTAATGTCCCTGGATTTATATTTTAAGTGTTACAGATTTATTAGTAGGGAATGAATGTTGCATGATTGGTTCAACGGCAGAAGACACGTCATATGGGGACTTCCGGTGAGGCAAAATGGTGGGCGCCTTGGCAGCGAACAGCTCCTAAAGCCAGCCAGAGCCAACTGCACTACCAGGCTGGCTCCGGGCTGCTGAGACTGCCGCTGCCGCTGCCACTGCCGAGGGGGAACCAGGGACGCCCGGTGCGTCAACTGGAGGAACCGCTGACCCCCCCTTGATCCAAATCGAGCTGGGACTGAGAGCAATTGGCCAACTGCCCAGTGGTGCTCCGGGGCCAGGAAAACCCTGGAGCCAACGCAGGGAGGAGGAGAGGAGAAGGAGAAGGAAGAGAGATAAAAGGAAGGAGAAAAAAGAGGGGAGCCCCAACCTTTCCGCACCGCCGCCGCCGCTGAGGATAAAAGTTAGGAGAGCACGTGGCCGAGCCCAGGCCTGACCCGAGCCTACTCCATGGTGGCTAGTGCTCCAAAAGAGCAGGCCGGGGCCCAGAGGAAGGATGCGTGACAGAGGAGACCACAGAAGAGAAGATATTACTTCTTTTTTAAAAAAAGAAACAAACCAACAAAACCATTTTTAAAAAATAACTTTTCTCTTTAAAAAAAAAAAGTGTCCCCGGATTCTTTGGAAAAAAAATCTGGTAACCTCAGTATAAAACCTTACAATAGGTAGGGCATACCTTCGGGAAGAACCTCTTTTCTTATAGTGACTCCTGTAATCAGTGCTTTTCTTCTAAGAAGAAAGGTGCTGGTACTGTGTACCCTTGAGGAGCCCCAGAAAAAACCCCACTGCCTATAATAGATAAGATAAACTGCATGCTATAAAGGAAATGGTGGAAGTTGTTTAAAGCTATAAGCACAAGCCAGATAAAATTTGTCAGAATATAGAAGGCCTTTTAAAAAGTAGGCAAACCTTAGGTTAATGGACCCATCTGCTGTTGGGATAGACCCACATAAGCTAAAGGATTTGATGACTGTTGCTTAGTTTAAGCTCTTACAGAGGTACCTTGGGTTACAGACGCTTCAGGTTACAGACTCCGCTAACCCAGAAATAGTACCTCGGGTTAAGAACTTTGCTTCAGGATGAGAACAGAAATCGCGTGACGGTGGCGCAGCAGCAGCGGGGAGGCCACATTAGCTAAAATGGTGCTTTAGGTTAAGAACAGTTTCAGGTTAAGAACGGACCTCCAGAACGAATTAAGTTCTTAACCCGAGATAACACTGTGGTGGAATTTGGGGGAGGGGGGATGATCAGATTTTGGGGGGGTACTTCTACTTCAATGCTCAATTTAATTGGTTACTTAACAGGTGTTCCTTTACTCTTAATGCTCCATATACCAAATGACAAAGCAACTACAGTAGGTTTCATACTTTTATGTTGGTTTGATTTTCTCCTGCAACAGTGAAAGGAAACAAATTAAGTGTAATAGCACATGAACATCTCCAAATTGTTTAGAAAAGATAGATAGATAGATAGATAGATAGATTCTTTATTGTCATTACACTAGTGCAACATTGCACAAGTGCAACAAAATTGGATGCCATCCCTTAAAAACAGTAAAAGCAAAACAACAACAACAACCAAACAAACCACCTTCCAACCACACCCACACCCACCCCCAAAAACTCCCAGATCTCACTATCGAGTTACAGCATTCAAAAAGGCCACAGCTCTTGGATAGAAACTGTTTTTCAGTCTATTTGTCCTTGACTTGATGTTTCTATACCTCCTGCCAGAAGGCAGTAGTGCAAACAGACTGTATCCCGGGTGAGATGGATCCTGCAGGATGTTGTTTGCTTTCCTAAGGCAACGGGAACCGTACAGTTCTTCCAAAGGTGGGAGAGGGTGACCAATAATCCTTTGGGCTGTGGTTATGACCTTCTGGAGCACCTTCCTCTCTCTAGCTGTACAACTGGAGAACCAAGCACAAATACAGTATGTGAGTATGCTCTCTATGGAGCCTCGGTAGAAGGACACCAGTAGTCTCTCACTCAGATTGTTCTTTTTTAAAAGAGATGTGTGTCCTGCAATGCAAGATCCAGTGTTGACTTAATTTTTAAATTTCTATCCTCCCCAATATTAGTACGTATACAAAATGAACTTTGAAGTAATGAATACTGAAAGCTAATGCTGCTGGGAATGTGATTTTCTTACATAAGCTTTACATCTTGTGCCTTTAACTATTGTCTCTTCTCTAAGCAGTAATGAGTTATTTATCCTGGTACTTGTCTGCAGTAGCTTGCATGTTTTAATCTGCATTTGCTTAGACTCTGCCAAATTACCTCTTCTTTCCTGTGCCAGTCTATCCTCTTTTTATGAGGACAATCCCTCATCCTCACCAACGTATTAAAGATTGTAATGGGTAGAGGGAGAGGCTACTCTGGACCATCTGTAGCTCTCTCTCTCTCTCTCTCTCTGTGTATATATATATATATATATATATATATATATGCAGCAATATAAAACTCAGTATATTGATGCTTATTTTACGCAAATGTGTAGATATGACACTGAAATGGCAGCTCAGAAAAAGTTTTCTTTGGTTTGCTAATACGAGGCTTTAAAAGCCAAGTGCATGAAGAGTTGACTTCAGACAAACTGCTTCAGATTAACTTAATCTGATTTTATTCAGTTTTCTTCAGTCTGTAGTCAGGAAGCAGATGAAAATGGTGGAGGGACATTTTGTAGTTTGGGATAGAGAGCATCCATTTCCACTCGTGTAAAACCTTAGCGAATTTTGAAATAGTATATTAAAATGCCATACGTTTTAAAATGCCATAAATACATTAGGTAAAGGTAAAGGTACCCCTGCCCATACAGGCCAGTCGTGTCCGACTCTAGGGTTGTGCGCCCATCTCACTTAAGAGGCCGGGGGCCAGCGCTGTCCGCAGACACTTCCGGGTCACGTGGCCAGCGTGACAAGCTGCATCTGGCGAGCCAGCACATCACACGGAAACGCCGTTTACCTTCCCGCTAGTAAGCAGT
The DNA here is from genome assembly GCF_964188305.1 of Podarcis bocagei. NCBI lineage: Eukaryota > Metazoa > Chordata > Lepidosauria > Squamata > Lacertidae > Podarcis > Podarcis bocagei. The sequence continues at coordinate 39,444,113 of NC_138130.1, forward strand.
CCCTATTTATCTACTTGCACCCGGAGGTGCTTTCGAACTGCTAGGTTGGCAGGTGCTGGGACCGAGCAACGGGGGCGCACCCCGCCGCGGGGATTCGAACCGCCGACCTGACGATCGGCAAGTCCTAGGCGCTGAGGTTTTCCCACATAATAAATACATTATTAAGTAGTTAATTAGTTTTAATCAAGATTCCTGCACATCAACTACTAGCTTTAAAATTGAACTTCCATGTGAGATGACCATTCCATTATGATTTGTGATTGCTTTATAAATTGAAATTAATGCAAGGTGGTGATGGGTGAAATCTGACATCTAAATTCTGAATGTTTCTGAAGAATTATTTGGAGAGATAAAATCAGGCTCTTCCTGAGAATGCTGCAATGTGGACCTCCTCTACCATTGCCAGAAGTGACATTCCTTTTCCAGCCTCTCCCCTCTTCTCCTCCACCTGATCATATGTGTGATTGGTGTTTTTATGATGCACTGAGAACACTTTAGAGAAGCACATTTGATTTGATAGTACATGTAGTTCACTATGTTTTTAATGTGTTTTACTGGTGTGCAAGAGTATGCTGAATGTGCAGGATCAATAAAACACTGTTCAAAAAAGAATCTTAATGAAATTGTACTTACTAGCATGCCAATATTGTTTCCTTTGTATTCTGTTCTATCTGTGAGCATGTGGTAACTCAGAGGAGAACAGAAATCTGTGCCAACCTGCTCATGTTCCAGTTTTTGGAATTAATTTTAGAAATTCTCCAGGATTCAGGAGAATTGGGACTTGGGAGAACAAAAGATGCAGTCATTGCCTTCTCCAGTTGCTGCTGCTACACCAGCTATGATTGGACCCACCTCACCTCACAGTGGCCACTGGAAGCAGAGGAAAGCCGCTGTCACCATTCCCACATCTTCAAACATCCATTTTTAATTGAGGGTCATTCTTGCTGATTTTAGTATAAGCTATTCTGAGAGCCTTTTTGGATGAAGACCAGAGCAAGACTACTTTAAAATAATAGTTTTCCTCAACATGGTGCTCTCCAGACTGGGAAAAGTTAGTCTTGGCTTTCTTAGAATTTCTTAGAAATTGTTTGGGAAATGATGGAAGGTTGTTTTTACAGACTAATTTGACCATTCAAAATCTACAGACTAATTTGAGCATTCGAAATATGAAAAACACAGTTTCCAGGTTGATTTCTCAGTTGGAAGGCCTGAATCCAAGCTGATGTCTTGAACTAGTTCTTCTCATCTCTATGGCTGTATTGGAGCTTAGGAGAAATTGAAACGAACTTACCTAAAAAAATCAATGTACTGAAGAGGACTCCTGAATTTGAATAGTAAAGAAAAAGCAAAGAAGGACAGAACCAAAAATAGACTCATTCACTGAATGCCAGAAGAGCAAGTTATGACTTTTGTTAGTGACTTGTGTTGATAGAAGTGTTAAGATTCCTGCTCCGTGTTTGCAGTCATGAGATTGTTGTCTATCACATGATGGTGTATGTTTTCATTCCACAGTGTGGGAAGTGATGGAGACAGGATGTTTGTGTTACTGTGTTCCGTGAAGTGAGACTATTGTCCTTTGTTCTTTCTCTCTGCTGTCTGATGAGAAAGAGGAAGGAGCCAAGTCAGAATGCTCCAAGCGTATTATATGTAAATAAACGTAGATTAGCCAAAATGCTGTGCTACTGAGTTCTGTTACGCAAACTGTGAATACTTTGCGGATCCCTAAGTGTGCTGATGCTTCTTGGTATCAGTTGCTGTGATGTTCGGGCAGAAGAAAGCTTTTGAAGCTCTCGAATGAACGACCAGGAGGGAGAGAACATGCCAGTCGGGCATGTGTCTCTGCCAGGGTCCTACATAAAAAAAAGATGGACAGCCCAATATCAGTTATCTCAAGCCATTAGAAAAGACCCCTGGCTTTATGTCTTAAAGACTCTCAGAGTGAAACCATCAAGGACTGTGAAGAAAGTAATTTAGGCTGACAGGAACAGTCTACAGCATCTAATAGTGGTGCATGAGCCTGGAAGGCACATTGTCTTGCAACCAATATTAAAGCATGAACTTCTGCCTGTATCTGTACTATTGATAGAAATGAACAGTGATGTCCGAGACAGAGAGAAGGTGTCACTTATACACCTACTTAAAGCTGACATTGATTGTCCAAGAATTGTGGAACATGTCACTGATTCCATTCTTCTAGTAATTGATGGACAGGCAATGGTGATTGCTTTGAGTAAGACATCAGAAGCAAACACATTAGGGATATTGTCAATATTTTTGTTCAACAGTTGAACAATGACTCAGTGTCCAAGCAAGCTGATACTTTGTTCAACAGCTTCTGAGGAAAAAACAACAAAAACAAATTAAGGCTTGCACTAGTCAAAAACATGCAGATCTCCATGCCAGCACAATAAGTTACTGAGAACAAGAATGCCCCTCTGCTGAAGAACTGGAAACAATCTGGTATTGCCTGAACGTATACCAGATCTGACTTCCTGTATATCCTCCTATAAGAACTTCACTGTTGTCATTTTTCAGGTTCAAAGTTGAAAGAATATGGTGCTGAATAATCTGTCTATAAACATAGCACAACTAAAGTTGACACAGGTAGAAGCTGATACCATTGTAATTTCAGCTTGAGACATAAATATTTTTTTTTCCTGATGGCCTTCCAAAAAAAGAGAGAGAAAAGAATTGGAAGTAGACTTCTAGTCAGTCCACTCTGCCTGGGGCTAACTGTCAGCCATTGAGAAGGCCACTATACTGTACTAGTGGTGCACTCAGTCACAGAACTGGAAGTCACCTCGTATCATGAGACTTATAACTAAGTGGCATGTTATATTAAGAACTTAGACTTTTATCTTGGGGTTTTAATTTCTTAGCTCAGCAGTTAGTACAGAAAGCACACAAGCAACCTGCAGAGCTTTTCTTCCCATTTGGTACTGGGTCACTTTAGGACAAGGCTGCAAGATATGTTGATGAATTTGTCATGAGGTTGTACAGGGTAAGTTATATTTCATCCTGTAGGTTAAAATTTGTGTTGTATGTAACTGAAAAGTCGCTTTTTTGCTGCTTGTTCTGATTTAGGTGCAGCACTATTTGGTAACGTTAACAAACCAGAAGCATTGCCCCTTCTATCTCACAATTCCTTCTTGCTTTCTCATATGAAGTTTTACAGATTGCCTTATGGGGAGAGTGTTCGCCTTGCGGAAATCTGAGTCCTATAGCCAGTGAGCTGAGGCTGGAAAAAAGGGAAAGAGAGTCTCACTCCTGTTTTTGAAAAATTTGGCCATATTCTTGAAGTTTGCTAAAGGTAAAGGGACCCCTGACCATTAAGTCCAGTCGTGACCGACTCTGGGGTTGCAGTGCTCATCTCGCTTTATTGGCCGAGGGAGCCGGTGTACAGCTTCCACGTCATGTGGCCAGCATGATGAAGCTGCTTCTGACGAACCAGAGCAGCGCATGGTAACGCCGTTTACCTTCCCACTGGAGCGGTACCTATTTATCTACTTGCACTTTGACGTGCAAGGTTGGCAGGAGCTGGGACCGAGCAACGGGAGCTCATCCCATCACGGGGATTCGAAACGCCAACCTTCTGATCAGCAAGTCCTAGGCTCTGTGGTCCTGTAGTGTACATGGATGCAAAACAGGATGTGCCAACTGGCCGTGTCAGTGCAAGCAAGTACAGCTACTGTATATAAACATGTGTTTTTGTGGTGCTATCTGTTTCTTCTTTTTAACCAGATAAGAAAATGTGAACTCAAATTGCAGGTTACACTGAAACTTGTAGAAATAAGAGTAGTAAAGAATATTATCCAACTTACTATTTTAACTGGTGTAACATTTAAATTTACAAGTCCTCTGGAATAACTAAATATGTTTTGTGTTTCTCCAATGCCAAATGTCTTATGAACAGCCAGCCCCAGCTGGCTAGAAGTCTACTTCCAATCCTTTTCTCTTTCTTTTTTTTTGGAAGGCCATCAGAAGAAAAAAAAATGTATATCTCAAGCTGAAATAACTCTGGGATTGAATAAAAGTATTTTCAAAAAATTGATTCCGATCAGTGTGCCCAAAATTCACATCAGCAGGAAAATGCAGCTTTTCATCTCATGTTTTTCATAGTAAGAAGAGGTGATTTGTTTTAATTGGTTTAGTGAAACTTTCATTACATACTACATTTTGCAAGGGGAGAAAACATGCAAGTCCAGCTGGTTATGTAGATATTTCTCATAATATAAAAAATCTATAAGGAAAGCACTTGGCTTCACAATTTAGTCAGTCTGTCACCTTTCAAGGGAGGAAAAGTGAAAGCTGCATAGTTAGCTTATTCAGATATAAAATACTCAGTAGGTTTCCCCCCAAAGTCAAACTGTAATCTGTCCATATACAAGCATTAACACAAAATAAATATTAAAGTACTATTACTTTGATAATGGCAGGCTTGAAAAGTTCATTTCACTTAGTAAAGTTAAACAGTCTTTCTAATTTTGATTTTAAAATCCCATTCCTCTTGATGCATGAGTTAACAAATGTTTTAATGTTTATAAACTACCCAGTGAAACTCAATCTACAGCTCTATATTGGCTCCTCACCACAGATCATTTGGAATTGTAGCTATGATTTGTTTTAAGAATTGTGTAGTTTTGTTCCAATGGAAATTAGAGCACATTATATGTTTTGTCACTTGTACATATTTGAACAGTCAATTTTTCTTATTGATAAGCAGCAAACAGTTACATGTGACTTTTCTTATTTTTACCTATTATGGAATGCTGGCTTTTTTTACATTCTTTTTGTTTCAAGTGAATATGGGAGTCTGTCCGCTTCTGTATATTTGTTTAACTTGAAGCTTTTTTAAATATAAAAGTTTAGAAATCACTATTAGTCATCACCAGACATAAAATAAATTATGAAAGGTGTGTGTGTGTGCGCGTGCGTGCTTGCATGCTATATGTTGTTTAAACCTAAGCGCAGAGCCACAAGAAAAAAATAGGATGTATCAGCAAATACTATTTCCACAGTGAATCTTTAATCAGTTGTACTGTGTACCTCCAAAATCAATTTAAAAGTTGTGTGTTAAAGTAGTTTGGAAAACAGCCCTACTATGCAGCAGGGTGAAGCTGGCTCCTTCAGGCTGTTAAATTCATGAGAATAGATTGTCAAACTGATGTCTGAAATGAGGAGCAAGACTTTTTAAAGTGCTGGCCCTATTGTTGCAGGGACAGTTTGATGCTATGCATCAGGCAGCAAAAGGTCTTGAGTTCGCATTGTGGAAAAAGTGAAGTGTGCACAATTCAAAACTTAAGTACTTTGTTTTTATACTGGATACTTTAGGGTAGATCCATGCAGTCATACTTTTCTTCCATTCCATTCTATCCTGTTATGCTATAAAAAGGGTATACCCCTGGTCTTGTGAAAAAAAGAGAGTAGCATGAAACTTTTCAATAGGTATGGATCACTGTGAGGTTTTGCTTCTGGATACAATAATGAAGATTTCTTGTGCTTTGTTATCACATTGTCTCTCAGCCCAGGAGGTGGTGGTGGTTCTTTAAACGTAGACGTTTAAAGTTTCTTTAACAATTATCCATTCAGGGATCCATATAGGGGTTTAGGGATCCCCTATAATGTTAGGGATAATAGAAGACATTAATAATGTTCTATTCAGACATCATATGAATATGTGGAAGCAGTGGATTAATTTGTCTTAACTTCCATTTGATCATTACAAAGCCTGAAAGATCCTCCATCCATACAACTGTACAGAGATGGCTATCCTAGCACACTTGGGAAGAGTTGTATGGAATGCATAATGCATGTAAAGCAAGCATATACTATCCTGGTCCACACACATACACAGACACCCTCCACAAGCCATAATAGGCATACTGGTATATGAAGCCATAAGAAAGGTTTACATGAATATATTTTAACTAGTACTTTGAGACCTGGTGGGGCATTTTTCTGTGCATTCTGTTTGAATACATATGCTTCGTTAAAAAGAACAGAACATTTCTTCTAGAAATTAGAGCAGGCTATTTTCTTTTGATCATCTCTTTAGTGTTTTAATGTAGTCTACCAGGATTGATGTTTGCTTGGCAAAGTATTTTCCATTACTCTTCCTTTGGTTCATCTGAAGTATGTAGCCACCTGTTCAGAAATCTGTGATGTAGCACAGCATAAAATTCAAATGATTTGATATGATTGCTTTTTTGATCTGAAATGAGTGTTTTTTAGGTTGCTTTGGTAGATTGCATTCATATTTATTTGACAAGGTTTTATATGTATATTTCTAAATGGCCTTTTGTATTGTTTGGACATCGAATTCACTGGTTTATTTTGCAGTGGTTCTTTCTTTTTAATGTTACTGAAGGCTTTATGATGGAGTGTTTGAAGCTCTGTGGTCTGATTTGGGACAGATTTCTTTGACTCCACAAGTCCTATTTTGATATGACTATGGGGAATAAACAATTGTGCATATGATTCTTTTTCTATATTTAGAGGGGTTTTGCTGGAAACTTAGTAGGCTATATCCAACAAAGTTGCCTGCCTGCGCAATGGGATTTCTTCATTCTTTGCATGTTCCCTGCACTCCCCCAAATGTGTTCTGTATTTCTTACCAATGTATCAGAACAGATTTTGGGATGGTAGAGCAAAGGGAGAGGAAGTCCTGTTGTGCAGGCAGAAGTCCTTGTGCTTTTGGTACAACTTTGTTCGAATACAACCCATTAGGTTTGGTTGATCTATTTAGACACTATTAATTTATTTCATCAAATTTATATACTGCTTGATTGTAAAAACACACACCACAAAGTGCTGTACAAAAAGACAAAACAATAAAATCAAGAACAAAAATTACAGCCATCCTTTAAAATGTACGAAATTTAAATTGCTAAAACTTACTGTATTAAAATTGCTGAACTTTCTCAGCATCTGGGTAGGCTTGTCTAAACAAGCAAGTTTTTTCTCAGGCACCAAGAAGAGTACAGTGAAGGAGTCTTATAGTGAAGGAGGCTTCTGCATAATTGAGTTCCATTCTGTGCTGATACACTATGTATTCTGGAACTGCAATGGATGGGATGTCAGAAGGGTACTTCCCAAGCTTGTGGTAACAGTGATGATAGCTGCTGTGCATACCCAACAGTTCAGCATTGGATGGGTCCAGATTTAAGCAGCAGCCACCATATAAACATGGCACATAAACTGGTAAACTAACTGTGATTTAGCATGGAGGCACTTTAGGATCCATGCATTCTTTCTCTGCAGTTCAGGTCCCGAATAAGTTGTCAACAGTGGTCACCACTGATTTGTGTATGGGCATTTTCTTCCTCTTCTGCAATTGTGTCACCCATATAAGTTCTTCCTTCCCATTAAAAGCAGTGGGAGAGACAAGCTTCTATGAGAAAAGGGTATTGTGGCCCTTTGGTAAATACTGGGAGGGTGCTTATGCTCATTCTTATTATTTACCTTGGTCTCTGCAAGGATAAATAGTGACATGTTGGACACGTTTCAAGTGGTTGTAAATAATTGCCTCAATTTAGACAGCTTTCAAGCTTAAATTTTCAGGTAACCATAGCAGCAAAAGGGAATGTTTCTAGCTCTCTGGGTCTTATCAGGAGAGAAGTGGAATCAAACTTTACTCTGGATAAAGGATTCTTCTTTAAAGTGAAAAATTAAAACTCAAATACTTATATGTTCTTTCTTCTTTTAGACAGAAGGTATTTTTCCACATTTTTTGTGGAATTTTTAAAAGGAAGGGAATGATTCTAAAGCAAAGATAAAACATGAAGCTTAGTAGAAAAATTGTTTGGTGTGTGTGTATTAAAGCTTACAATGAGTAAAGTATTAAAGTCTAATGCAATAATTTTAATTTCATATTATTTCCAATGTTTTTAAAATGATAAATACTTGGTTTCAGTGTACAGTACAGTGTTTTAGTTCCGAGTCTGTGAAAAAAAGAATATATCACCAAGAATCAAGTATGCTTGATTTCAATGTTTTGTATTAAATGCCAGTGGTAATACCTAAGTAAGACTAGTGGGAAATAATTATTGGAGAACAAACCCCAGAATGAAATTGAAATAAATTCAGATGTTCTGCTGAGCTGGTGTCTTATTATATAACATCATTCTGACGCGGCATATCAGAGCAATTACTGAGCAGTTCTGCAAGGCTGTGTAATGTTGCTAATCTCCAATAGATTATTAGGGCACAGAGCAGTCAGGACATTAAAAAAAACAAAACCCTAGAAAATGAACTAATGCTTTATAAAAGGGATTTCTCTGTGTGTACTGAGACTATGGCATATTCACAGAATTCCTGGGTAAGTGATCGTAGCCCGAACTGAGCTGTAGGATGGAACTCCTGGTTTTACAAACATCATTGCAACTACTGTTAGGTGGATTCAGATTAAATAATAGGTCTGCACAGCTATTCAGAACTGAAGAGTGTGCAGTGGTACAATGCATGGTGTACAAATTTGCACAGTGCACAAAATAGCCACAGCAGACTTGAATGTTTTAGTCAGCATCGTCAGAGAAGAGGGGGAAAGAGGATGCATATATAAAAACAAAAAGAAAGGAGACCTCAGAGTTGCATTGAGACAGTGTGACAGACAGTTTTGGTTATCTTTTAAATGGCTTCAAAATGGATTGCCCTTGAAGAAGAATCATAAGACTTGAAATGTGTTGGGCTAATAGAGGCTGTAGAATGAACGTTGTTATCTGAGCAAAACCCCCACAAATAAATATTTTTGTGATACACTGGTCCTTGAATACTTGCTGATAGTTTGTTGACTAACCAACACCCACAAGCATTGGAGAATTGCCTATGTAAACTTCATTGTAGGTAACTGATGAATAATCAATAAATGGCATGAACAGCATACTAGTCCTGCCCCCTCCCCCGATCTTCACAAGCTGTATTCTGTCCTCATGAAGGTTTGGAGTTGAAGAGGCTGAGCTGGCATACAGTGGGGGTGGGTGGAATTGGTGGGCACACATGGCTCTGTGCCCGCTATACAGTTTGTACCTTTGCAAGTTTGGCTGAATGCCTGAGTAGAGCTAATAATTATTGTAAAAACCATTATTGCACAGAGAGAAAGACGTGGATTGTGAAACAGCCTAGATCTGTTTCTATGCCAAATCAAGCCTTTTATTTTTAATTATAATAATTAGATCACTTATGACCTCATTGTAACATTTTCGTGGTTATCCAGATACAAGTCATATATGAGTAAGGGAAGTAGAACCATGGACAGCTCCAAGTACAGCTGGAATAAAGGCCTGAAGTTATTGGCGATGGCAAGTGTCTCTAGCTTCACTGCCTCTGAGGAAGCTGTTGGTGCTTAAGGAGGCTTTTATTGATTCTTCTGGCATTGTCTCTAGTGGAGGAGATGAGGGCAGGAAGCCTTTGCTGTTCCAAAGGTTTGGAGTTGGAGTCTTCAGAATACATGGAAAGCAGAGTGGTTCCCCTGGGTTGCTTATGTGTAGTTGGCGCTGGCTTCTCGGGTACTTCTCTCACAGAAGTTTCTGGCAGAGTGGCATCTTCTGGAGTTTTGCTATGGGAATCATTCTCACAACACACCTTTTCCCTTCCTCCCTTTGTGTCCTCATATCCTTGTCTTGGGTCATGACAAATGAGCAGTAGCCGGCTGCATAATGCCTGAAGCCTTACCCACTAAAAATACCTAGAGTATGATTCAAGTTTAATAATGCAGGAAAAGTATATGACAGCATTAAGAGGATTTCAGAGAAAACTCTGCAAACACCTAACGATGGTAAATCAAGATAAGCTTCTCTAAAGGGGGAAAAAAACTAGCACCAAATATATTTAAAATATGGACTGCTCAATAGTTCATAACATTTTGATTTAATGATACATTTGCTGCATGTATGCAGGAGGGGGAAATTTCAGGCCAATCTGAGGTTGACTTGAAAACTACTTGAATGAGCAATATTGAAGTGACCCAGTTGACCTTCTTGAAATAATTTGTATTTCTGTGGTAATCTTATTTTAGTGCAGTCGTGTATCTTAATGACTGGCTGATAAAGCTGTTATTGTGTTCAGAGCTGCTGTAGGGAATATTTGACCCTCCAGATGTTTAACTACAACTCCCATCAGCCCCAACAAGCATGGGCAATAGCTAGGGATGGTCTGAGTTTTAGTTCAGCAACATCTGCAGAGCCTTGCAGAGAGACAAGCATATGTGCTTTTTAAAAACCCTTTCTTTTTTTGCAGTCACTTTTTAAATCATAATGTGAAACAATGATGCATGTATAGGTTCACTGATACTAAAGGCAGTGAAGTATTCAGAAAAGAATACAATAAAACTGTCTCTTTAGCTGTGATTTATATTTTATTTTGTGAATATGTTTCTCTTAAGAGTATTGCATAGAGTGTATTTTATTTATTTCCAAGTGGCCAGTCATATTGCATTGCAGTAATGCTACTAACTATTTACTAGCTTTTATTTTGCTGCAGGTTACTTGATTTTTGTTTTATAGGTCTTGTCTAACAGCTCGACATTTGTATCAACTTGAATTATTGTACCTCTAAATTAATAGTTTTAGCTCCTTACATTGAACTTGTTTGGAATGTAGCTTGGCGTTTGTTGAATGTAGCATAGCTTTGTAAAACACTCTGATAGGCCCACAAATAAAAATTCACACAGTAACACTTATGCCCTGCTCTCTTAATCCTAAACTATTGAAAACATAAAAATACAAAATGACAACACAAAATACTTTATAAAACAAAAACAAACCCATAATCTCCGTCTCACAAACACATTTTAAAGTCCATAGAATGTTAAATCAGCCAAAGGAAATGATCAGTTCAATGTAGCTATGACCTGTTCTTTACTCAAATCTGTATGTGGTTTCTATCCCATCTGTGCTGTATACTATGGGCCCAGATGTAGGAAAATCATCCAGCAAATATCCCTGGATTCAGATGAAGTAGTTTCCCGATTGTGTTTTAAAACTGAATGATAAAAAGTTCTAGACTCTTAATTATTTATGTTTTTACTATCTTCAGAATGAACACGACAGGTGACAAAATCAAAACTAGCATTGAATAAACAACTCATTCCACGCAAGATAAAAACCCTTCAAAGCATGAGATATGTATTCCCCAAAAGGAACATCTATAATGGTTCTGAAGGATGCTAACTCTCAAACTTGTGCCCATAGAAGGAAATTTCTTAATTTGGGGGCAGCTACCCAGAATCAACATTTATGAGATTTCAGAATAAGCCCTGTTAAGGGGACCCACTTCCATAATCCTGGAGGCAATTTTATCCAATGGCGTTTCCTTCATGCAAGTGTATGTGTGTGTGTGTTCGTACTTGTAAATATTTGGGGGTTTCCATAGGACATGACTGAGTCTAACAAATCCTAATATTGAACAAATCACAAGTTGGCCAATGTAACATCTCTTCAAAAACATGTTATATCCAGCTGTAACATGAAGCAAACTCTATTAGCATTGTTTACAAACACGTTTTTATAATGAATGGTGGAGGCTGAAGGTCTAAAATAAATTAAATAAAACAAATAAGCAATTATTTCGTTGTGAAGTCAAAGTTCAACATACCAAACCACTGATATTTCTTAATTTATAGCTCTAATTTAGACATTGCCTTTCATGCTCTCCCATCTGCTGGTAAAAAATGAGAGATCAAATATACCCAACCTCCTGCCACCCAAAAAAATCCATCTCTACCATGTATCAAAAAATGTGTTTTATTATTATTGCCAAAATTGCTAAGAGGTTCTGTTGATTTTTTATTACATTGTTATATTTGTTTTATTGTTTTAATTCCTACTTTGCATATTTGTTAAAAGAGCTGCCAGTGGAGATTCTGTAAAATCAAAAAGCCAAATATAAATATTTTAATAAAACAAACAAACAAACAAACATGGATATTTATGAATACCAAACAAAAATGATTTCTTAAATGTAATGGTTTCTACCTGCTGCGTATCCTTTACAAGCTAAGTTTAGATGAAAGTGTTTAGGAAAAAGCATACACTACAGTTTCTGACTGTATTGTTGCAAAACAATGTAAACTTGCTTATGGAAATAAATCAGGTACTTTAAAATGTAGAGCAAAAAATTCTACAAAACATTTTTTTCATTGTAATCATGTTACTACTTTCAACTGTAGTTTCTTGTAATAAAATGTCATTATATGCAATGGACCCTTAAAGAAATTCTCATGAGGAGAACTGTAAACAGTACTGTTAAAATGAATTGCAATCCAGAAGCTCTTGCTACCGAAACATCATTCAGACCCAAAAACATATTTCATTACCAAATTCACTGTGACTTCAAAATCATCCCATGAATATATATTCCCACAGGATTCATTTAATCATAATCCAGATGGAGTTCAGAACTTTCATACAAACTGATAATTGCACAATTCTTTTTTGCCCTTCTGTTTATGGTAACAACCAATTCACATGTCCATTCCAAGAGGGGTGGCCAGCCTTTTTCATTGCCTAGATTACACCATGCGTGCCGCAAATGTGTCATTTTTGGCTTTGACTCTGACCACAGACTTTTCCTGTAAAAAGAAATTCCAGAAACTTTGACTCCCATATATCAACACACAATGAAAAGACGCACAGCATCATGCATTACTGTTCATGAATCGGTTGTTACAAGCAATATACAATTGTGTATCAGTAAGACATGACATGGCATTAACTCAAATAAGAGTTAAGAGACAGTGAGTCACAGGCACAATCCATATATATATATATATATATATATATATATATATATATATATATATGAGATTTAATAGCCTGATACTTTAGCAGATTTAATGGGTACAGCATTAAGCTAAAATGTAGAACTGTAGCATTTGAAGGTAATATTTTAAAGAGCTATATTAGAGTTTGATTCTGTTGTGATATACCAATTTGGCATCATAATATCAGGAGTATGCAAGCTACAAGACCCACAAGTTAAATATATTACACAGGTTCACAATAATACCCTTTCATTGATTATTCCAGCTCATCTCAACTCTCCACCCCACTCTGCCTCTATCTCATGCCTATGCTTCTGCTTTGAATGCAAAACTTCAAATGATGATCTTATTAAATTTTTAATCTTGGTGGTTTGAACTTTACTTTCATTATCTTCATCTTCCTAACTTTATTCATGGGGAAATAAAAGTGGCATGGCCTATATGCCTCTTTGGATTCAAACTCCCCACATAAATCTCTGTTACGCTTCTGTTATTAAGAATAAATCATCCAAGGGCTCACTTCAAGCATAAGCTTTCTTATAGCAATATCTATGCCCTTCACAAATGCTCAGATAAGCACCGTACCTATCTCAAAATGACAACTTGTTAATGTCACTTGAATCTTTATTGCTGCACCCAAGTACCCATTTTGTTCAAGTTCAAACTGCAGACTGAGCAGAAAAAAAATCATTTAAGTATCTATTACAAAATTTCTCTCAAAGGATTTGTTAACTAAGCCCACTTGATAGAGTAAGGTGTAAAACCGTGCAGAGTTTTTGTTCAACATGAAAATTATCGAGCTCATTGTGGATTATTGTGGTATATCAAAGAAAGCGCTGCTACTCAGAAAAGTGATCTGGAATAAAATCCGAAGAAGCCAATTCCATCTGTGAGTTCCAGAGCTGAGATAGGGCATGTCATCTCTTCATCCAGGTGATTGACCTTTAATTGTATATAATAAGGTGATTGCCCATATTTTATAACTTCCAGGGCTGTGTTTCAGAGCTGGAGTATACCTGTAACATGAGTATATCTTAAACTATGTATTGGTTGTGTGGTTCTTTCTCAAGGAATATGTATCAGCCTATTCCCACATGGTGTCAAAAGATGTTGTCTTTCAGGAACGGGTTTTTATATTTTTATATATATATTTTAAAAACCTCTTAGACATCCATTAGTACCTCTGTGTGTTCAGAACAGAAAGCTTTATCTCATAATCTTCTTGTGCCATTTCAAATATCTGATGAACGTTTCCTCACACAAGGCCCTTTGCACATGTACAGAACTTAGCATTTTAGGGGAAGACTTGTAAGGTAGTCTTGCCCATGACATCTTAGGTTGGAATATGCAAAAATAAAAATAAATAAAAATAAATTGTGGGGGGTTACACTGAATGTTTGTTATGGGAAATGTTCAATGAAAGCAGTCTAAATTCAGTTTGATCACAATTACAAATAGGGCCTCACCTGAACTGCATCATATTTCACTTCTGTCCCTCCTTTCCTTTGGCAGAAAACATACTTTCCCAAAGGGAGAAAAACCCTGACCTCAGTGAAGATGATAGCAGGCAATAGAACACCCATATTGTTCTGGCACACTGCTGGCATAGTTATGTAGGCTGATCTGGCATAGGTTTTGAAGGATAAACTCTCTCCAAAAGTGTTAGGCTAGATGTAATTGCATTACTTCACTCCATATATATATATATATATATATATATCTATATATATATATATATATATATATATATATCTATTTCACATTTCTGCATTTTTCTTTTTTCAAGAAGTCATTTGGGAACCTTTGATTATAGATGTGATGTGTGCCCATGCAGTAGCTCATGCAGTAGTGATTCTTCCTCTCCTCTCTGCAGTTCCACCCCCAGTGCACCCCCAAAACCTGCTGTATAGGGTTGGGGGTCCTTCAGACCAGATTTTCAGGCACTACAGGGGGGAGAAACTGGAAAATTTCCATTGTGCAAGAGGATGTCACTTGGGGTTTTTATACTCTGTATAAAAGGGGTGTATGACTGATACAAGGTATTCTCAACACTTTTCCCAAAAAGATGCTATAACAGTGTCTTCTCTTAAAATGAAATCAAATGTCTTCTCTTATAGTGAAATTAAATAACTGCTGTGTTTCTAGATCTATAGCTGTCAAAATAATAGATAAGCCTCCTTAAGGAAATGGTACATAGACAGTTTCTAAGGAAGAAATGCAAGCTCTCAAATCTTACCACTTTGGCTGTGTTTCAGCTCAGTTGTGTTCAAGGGAACAATGTTCTCCATACCATAATATCGTCCCAAGATGTATAACAAATGGTCTTACAACAAAATGTTGCAGTGTATCCAGCGTATCTGTTCGGGGTTCCATTTCTCTCTCAAGAATATTCCATTCAGCTCCCCACTCCTCCTCCGCCAACCAATGTTATGCTTTTTCTTTTTCTACTGTCACACAACATCATTGGGCAGGTTTTAATGTCTATTTTTAAAAAAATTATTTCCCTTTTTTTCACTAGCCCCATTTCGGCTCTAATGTTGGCATTCACCACCTGAGTTACTCATCACCATCGTCATCGTCATCATCATTTTATTATTTATACCCTACCCATCCAGTTGGGTTTCCCCAGCTACTCTGGGTGACTTACAGCATACAGTGGTACCTTGGGTTAAGTACTTAATTCATTCTGGAGGTCTGTACTTAACCTGAAGCACCACTTTAGCTAATGGGGCCTCCCTCTGCCACCGCGCCGCCAGAGCACAATTTCTGTTCTCATCCTGAGGTAATATTTCTGGGTTAGCAGAGTCTGTAACCTGAAGCGTATGTAACCCGAGGTACCACTGTATATAAAAACATAGACAAACTTATGGTTTAGGCAGGGTCTTCTGAGGCTGTGGTCCACAGACCACCAGTGGTCTGTAAGCTTCATTCAGGTACTCTGTGGCGTTGGATGTAGATTCAATATTCATAATGATTTTTAATTGTATTTGAGTCTATGGAATTTGAATTGCAATCCAATAAAATACAGTATATAAGAAATAAAAGAATAAACATATAGAATCTTATACAGAATGTTACATTTGCTACAGCAGGCGGCGGGGGGGGGATCATTTAAGTGGTCTGTGGGGAGCATATGTTTGGGTCCACTTGCATAGGGCTCCCTCTGGGCTGGGTTCTATGTTTGAAGGAGATGGGGAGGGGAAGTTGCCACTTTTAAAACTCCTCTGCTACTGTGCAGTTTCCCCACTGGGAACCATGAAACATTTGGCCAGCCCATATGCCTTTGCCTATTTTTTTGTTTCCAAGGCAGTGATGAGAGACGGAGAAAGAGTTCTGCCAGCCATGTGATCTGTCTTTTGTGTCTTCTCAATTATACCCTTAGGAAACCCAAACTATTTATAAACCTTTTTTTAAACACACACACACACACACACACACACACACACACACACACAGTAATTATGCCACAATTTGAAAGCTCCTGTCCTACATTTGGGGGAGAGAAATACATTGGAAGGATGAAAAGCTTGAAAGCCTTGTTTTCTTAGATGAGTTTTGATTTAAAACACCTATAAGGAATCATGTATCAAATTGCTTCCAAATAATTGTGAAGCTTCCTCCATTTGGCCATCTGGCTTCTACACTTGCTGCAATGGACTAATTAATATTTTTAGTAAATGTGGAGGTGTTGATCACTCAGAGCAATATTTTCTGGTCTTTCTCCAAACAAACAACAGGGTTCTGGAGAGTTCTCCCACTCTGTGTGCCTTGTTCCTTTAACAACTGAGGATAAGTGGGTATGTGTATTGCAGAATCTCTTGGGGGAAGGGGTTTCTGGTTGGCATCCACCTGTATTGTGAGGTTGATGAGCCACATCTGCCCCTTAGGGTAAGAAGGATTAAGAGGAAGGAAATAGAAGTGATTCATTTTTCCTATCTCAGCACTTCCTTGTACAATTCATAAGGGAACTGGTGCATTTTGTTCCATGAAAGAAATAGTAAATACTTGTTGTTGTTTAGTCGTTTAGTCGTGTCCGACTCTTCGTGACCCCATGGACCAGAGCACGCCAGGCACTTCTGTCTTCCACTGCCTCCCACAGTTTGGTCAGACTCATGCTGGTAGCTTTGAGAACACTGTCCAACCATCTCGTCCTCTGTCGTCCCCTTCTCCTTGTCCCCTCAATCTTTCCCAGCATCAGGGTCTTTTCCAGGGAGTCTTCTCTTCTCATGAGGTGGCCAAAGTATTGGAGCCTCAGCTTCACGATCTGACCTTCCAGTGAGCACTCAGGACTGATTTCCTTAAGAATGGAGAGGTTTGATCTTCTTGCAGTCCATGGGACTCTCAAGAGTCTCCTCCAGCACCATAATTCAAAAGAATCCATTCTTTGGCAATCAGCCTTCTTTATGGTCCAGCTTTCACTTCCATACATCACTACTGGGAAAACCATAGCTTTAACTATATGGACCTTTGTTGGCAAGGTGATGTCTCTACTTTTTAAGATGCTGTCTAGGTTTGTCATTGCTTTTCAGTAACAAACAAAAGTGGGTGTTGTGAGCCCTTGAGACTTATTCTTAAAGCCTGCAAGGCTAAATACCCACTATCTATTATGCAGTAGTCTGTGGACCTCACTCCCCTGGCTGCTTTTGCATGTATTTTTCACATACACCCGTTTTCTGTGGAAAGCTATCTGGAGGGCATTCATTCGCTTATATGTTTGCCAGCAGTGTGTGCTTTCCTCCTGTCCTTTAAAAATATATCTTTGTTTTCTTCTTTATATTTGACACATAAAAATTAACTTTAATATTCTTCTTAGGGTTTGCTGCAACAGGTAACTGTGTAATAACATTACCATATGTTCTGTGCAGGCTTCTTTTGTTAGCATGTGAGGATTAGTAATATGGTGAACATGAGCAATATGCTGATGGGGATCATGGATGAGCAAGCAACATTTAATTTCAGTGGGTCTGGGCATTCTGTCAACTTGGAATAATCCTTGTGATTTACAGCAGATGTTCTAGACAGTGGAATCTTTCCCCTATAAAATAAAATAAAAAGTTGTATATAGGGGAGTGGAGAGCCTGGTGGGTTTCCCCCCCGTTAGATTCCATTGTGGCTCTGAAAGTAATTAGAGGTATAGTGTAAAACTCAATGTGACACTGAGTCATAACACTCCTAAATTATTGAGATATTTGTTTCTCATGAAAACATTTTGATGGAAAAGGTAAAGACATTTACAGGATTCTTTTTTTTTAAACTATTTTAAAAACCAGCTCTTTAAAGTAGCGTGAAGAAATAGGCCATGATAATTAAACCAGAGCCAAGCCAGCAAGACTTTGGTGGAGTAAATGGTTTGTTGGTTACACTGTGAGTCATAGCTATCTTTGCCTCAAAATAGGAAGCAGTTACACGAGACATCAGTGTTTGGGGGGGGGGAATCACGCAATTAGTAGTGGATAGCCAGTTAAAAAAGATTTGGGATTTGACAGTGCGTCCTGTTGAGTCATTGGGAAATAAAGTGGAATTTATTCTCATGAAATTTTTATTAAGATTTTCCCATAATGCAGTAAAATGACAACTACAGAAATTACAAATCGAGTAAGTAAAATACGGAATCCAAGTAATTCTTGGCCTTTAGCACCCACAGAGGACAGTAGCTCCTCTGAGCTCTCACCTGGGATCTTTCCTTTTGCCTTCCAGCCTCTCACTGTGGAAGACAGACAAGAAAAGGAAGTGGCTTGTTTGCAGTGGGAGCAGGGCATGCATACAACTATTTCTATGAAACAAGAAGTCATTGTTGACATTCTGCAAGCTTTTAGGGAGCTGGGGTGTGCGTGAATGCGTGAATGCACTGCCATAATGCACTTCTTACCTCTGGGCAAAATTCTGAACCTTCCTGAGTTAACATGTTTGAGGAATGTTGTGATGGTTTGACAATCATCCTCTGTAATGAGGTGTTTCCATCATTGTTCCAAAAATATTGCATACATGTTGATAGTTATTCTATGTGAGTGGACTGAAAGAAATACAGTGGTACTTCGGGTTAAGAACTTAATTAGTTCCGGAGTCTGTTCTTAACCTGAAACTGTTCTTCACCTGAGGTACCACTTTAGCTAATAGGGTCTCCTGCCGCCGCCGCGCGATTTCTGTTCTCATCCCGAATCAAAGTTCTTAACCTGAGGTACTATTTCTGGGTTAGCGGAGTCTGTAACCTGAAGCGTCTGTAACCCGAGGTACCACTGTATTTTAAACTTGTCAGATTAGTAAAATAACATGGAACAGTTGTTACCATACTTGCTTACTTTAAGAAAAATCTTCTGCAAATTTTAATCTAACTGAAGCAACAGATTTTAGTAAAAATGTTATCTCAGGTAAAAGCAGTTCACACACACACACTATGGGATATTGCCTGAAGAAGGCTAAGTGACTGAAGCTGAAAACTGTCAGTACCGTAAAGGAAAAAAAATATTCAGATTGCTCATTGCTTTGAAAAGATGAGTTGCTCTGCATTAATTCATTCTCGCTGTCATTTGTATCAAGTTTCATTTGCTGTTTCATTTGCTGTGAATGCACTCTTTTAATATCAAAAGTGCCTTTGCATTCACTTGAAACACTTTCTTTCCTGGCAGTATTAGCTGATAGAATGAGGCTCTTTGGACAATATAAAAATGCAAGATTAATTCCTGAGTTAATGTGTGTGTGAGTGTGTGTATGAGAGAAGGATGGATGGATAATGTGTCTATGTACGCATCATGGAGTGAATAGGAGAGAGAGAAAGTCCTTAATGGGTGAGTGAGTTAGTATGATCCTTAGTTTTGTGGACCCAAGTGCAGTGAGCCCCGTGAAACCAGTGGGGATGTAGGAGATAGAAGCAGCAAAAATGACATTAAAACATATTTGAATTGAAATGGTCGCAATTTTATTGATTGCAGATAATAGTAGGCTTTGGCATCGCAATTGGATAAGTATCCTGAACCAACCAGCCCGACTCCTGGCTGATTGTTGAAAAGGGTCTGTCCTGGGTTAAAGGTCCCCTCAAAGTGAAACTCAACGAAGGTGACCCTCCCCCCCTTAAGGCTGCCAACTGTGAAGTTCTATGGCCCATCTGCCCCGTCTGGACCTTCAGACAGAACCTTCCACCCAGACCCCTTTACTGAGATTTTGACTTGTATAAAGGGTGAGGCTCCCTCTCAACCCCCTGGATTAGACTGAGCCAATGCCTTTTTCACCAAAAGTTGTGGTAGTTGCTATGAGGAAGGCAAATGTGCCCAATTTGTCTGCAAGGAGCTTGCTCCCTGGTCCCAGCAGGGAACTACTTAACTCCACAGCAAGGTCACATACACACTTTGCCCAGTTACTTCCAGGCAGGGCCAAACATGCCCCTTGGGTGGGAGGGATGATCAATGGGTGATTATTTTTGGTGGGCTATCTGATTTTCCCTCATAGCCACTCCAAGGCCATTTATATGTGGCCTTTATGGACCTAAAATATGCCTTTGATTCCATCCCAAGATCCAAGTTATGGTCAAAGTTGTATTTGGTGATGGAGGACAAAATACTCCTATACCTTATATCAGGCATAGGCAAACTTGGCCCTCCAGATGTTTTGGGACAACAACTCCCATCATCCTTAGCTAACAGGACCAGTGATCAGGGATGATGGGAGTTGTAATCCCAAAAGAACCAGAGGGCCGAGTTTGCCTATGCCTGCCTTATATAGTGATAGTAACATGCAGGTAAGATATGATCTACTGGGACAACACTCTTAACAAAATCATGATGTCAAGAGGCATCCAACAGGGTTGTATTTTCACTCACCTATTGTTTAATCTTTTTAAAAATGACTTAGAGGAAGTCCTAATGGCCCTGACAGACACTGCCCCATACTGGGGTTACTATAATCTTTTGTTGTACTGAGTATTTTGGGTCTATGGACCACAATAAATTGGTGTGTGTGTGTGTGTGTGTGTGTGTGTGTATTGTGTTGCAGTCCTTGAGAACTGAATCATTTCCATTCTGCATGCCCCTACACTTGCACCTATTTATTGCTCTCTAAGTTTCACATCTTGATGTACTGCTAGAGTGTGATGGAAGAACCTTGGGAACTGGCTTTTTAATGTATTGTCAATAAACCGGTCCTTAACTGTGCCATGCAGTGCCAGTCTACCAAAGATAAATGCTATGCCATTTTTGATGGCACATCTATCTGTTGAACAGAAGCTTTCAATCTGTAATTTCTTTCAAAATATATTTCTACTTCAATGGCATTCTTCTTGCTGATGTTTCCAAACCCATATTTTCCCCAGACATTCAGTTGTCAGAATTATAAAACTGATGTCAAGGCTGATGCTGTTACTGGTCTATGGGCAGCCTGTTCTATCAGCACAAACAGCAAATAACAGTTCCAAATAAAAACCAAGTCCCAGGTGGTAACTTTTCTTCTTAAAATGGGTGGTGTTCATATGAAGAAGACACAAGGGACTCCATGGCTGCTTAGTTCAGTTCACGGAAGCCTTGGTTCAGGTCTGTACTGTACAAACCCTAACACAGAATCACATTACTACCAATCTTGGAAGATATAAAATCATTTTCAGATTCTCCTATTGAGTTATATGGGGGGGGGAGAGAATAAGTGGGTTTCAATCTGGAACATAACTGAGAGGGGTTAAGAACAGACCCTCACATCAGAAGACAGGAATAACCAAAAGCGGTCTTAATATCCACCCATATCATCTTCAGGAGTGTTTCTCTTTACCAGACACAGTTCAGAGAGATGAAAGAAGAAATAAAGCCCTGGCTTAGAGAAAATGGTACACTGGGACAGGAACACATTTAGCACTCCTAATAGTGACTGGCCCACCCTCTGTTGATAGAGAAGCCAGTAGATCTCATAAGAATATAATAAGAAGTCTGTTGGATGAGGCCAAAGACACATCTGCTACAAGCATCCTGTTTTCAATTTTCCCAGTCAGAGTCTATGGGAACCCCAGAAGTAAGACATGAACACAGTAAAACTCTCCCCACTTGTGATTCTGAGCAACTGGTATTCAGATATATACTCTTCCTGTGCATGAAGTTGCGTGTAAGATAGGAAGGTAACGTTTCAACGTCTTACACTATCTTAGCAGTGCACCAATTAAAGTTGTTTTTGCATCAGACTTGTATCCTAGTGTGGGCTTAAAATATAGTGTATTGCTTTAAGTGAACAGATATTCTGGTCTGAAGGTGGTGGGGAGCGGGGAGCAGAGAGAGATTCTTACAGAAGGGAACTTCAAAGCTACCTGCTCTTTATAGCATATGCCATGCAGGAGAGATGACAGAATGCATATTATGATTTATTGATGTAATAGGAGACTGTAAAAAGAATAAGGCATAGCAGACAGACTGGCTCAAGGGAACTCACATAAAACTGGCTGTCATAACCATAACAGGATGATTTTTAGGTTAGATTTGCGAGATGCTGTACAGTTTTTGGCTCGATTTAAGAGAAATACCAGGCCTGATAAGTACTATAGCACTGGGGGAATACTGTTGCATCACCCAAGGAGAACGTTGTGGGTTAGCTTGCTTTGGAGAAAATCCAGGTAAGCATCCCAACTACCTTTTATTATTATGTACAGTCATACCTTGGGATAAATATGCTTCAGGATAAGTATTTTCGGGTTGCGCTCCACAGCGACCTGGAAATAATGGAGTATGTTACTTCAGGGTTTCGCCACTCACGCATGTGCAGACAGTCAAAATGACGTCATGCACATGTGCGGAAGTGGCGAAACGCAACCCGTGCATGCACAGACGTGCTGTCGTGTTTTACATTCTATTCAGGATGCGAATGCAGCTCCGGAACAGATCCCATTCACATCCCGAGGTACCACTGTACAGTGGTACCTCAGGTTAAGTACTTAATTTGTTCCGGAGGTCCGAACTTAACCTGAAACTGTTCTTAACCTAAAGCACAACTTTAGCTAATGTGACCTCCTGCTGCCACCACGCCACTGGAGCATGATTTCTGTTCTCATCCTGAAGCAAAGTTCTTAACCTGAAGCACTATTTCTGGGTTGGCGGAGTCTGTAAACTGAAGCATATGTAACCTGAGGTACCACTGTATTTATTTTATGTATTATTATTTATTAAATTTATATACTGCGCTTCATCCAAGGGTCATGGGGCAGTTTACAATACAGAACCACAAAAATGCATACCATAATAACAAATGAAACAATACCACCCTACCGCTGCAAAGCCCCACCCCCAGAGTTGTTTTAGGGCATTGTGGGGGTGGGGTTGCCCCCAAATTGTGGTAGGAAGTTTCCAGAGTAAAATCTGCAAAGTGGCCTTTTTCAGAGTGGGGAGGTTGGAAAAAAATCTTGAATTCTCAGGGAAAAAAATAACTGAGATTTTCAGCTCTGCTAAACTTTTGGCGCTTATCTCCATCTGCTTCCTCATCTGCCTCTTTATGACCTGCCTCCTTCCTCTGTTCTCAGGGGTCCTGCAATACTTAATGTGGTTCAAGGTATAATCATCCTGATTTGCATAGAAAATGGACCTTTTTGCAACATTATATGTGGCTGCTGTGAAACATGTAATTTGACCCTCATTCTGTTATCTAACAGCTGACTAGTAGTTCCATGTGATTCCTGTAAACTCAGTTAAAGCTTTCCTCTGCTACATATGTAGAGGCTCTCAGCTCACGCAGCACAACAGGGATGGGAAACATTTTTCAGACAAAGGGTCATATCTCCTTATGAGCAAGCTCCCAAACGCTGCATGCCAGTGGTGCACAGCGCCAGAGGCAAAAATGGGTAGAACAACTGAGGCGGCTCTAACCTTTGTACTGTAGACTACATTTCAGACCAAAGGCAGATGTTTCTACACATACACAAACACATACATGCATTTCTCAATCAAGATAAGCAAAAGGCATTACTACAGTTCAAGTACATGTTCCGGTCAGGCAAAAGCAGTAAAGCAAGTCATGGAGCAGGGCCAATGAAAAGTGTGGTCTGGGAAGAATGGGTGAAACGTGGGGATGGGCATAAGCCCCAGGGGCCAGACAGAGAGGCATGGAGGTCCACTGTTTGCTTCTGGACCTGAATTTCTCCACTCCTGCAGTACAGAATTTTCTTTGGCAATTTGGTCTGCGCTGAGATCCAAGTTTGGAGTTGAGCTTCTTGTATTTAGATATACTAGTTGGCTTTGAAAATTGCTTTATTTTTTCTGCTGCAAGATAAAGAAAATAGTCAGTGATTAAATAGAGGTTTGTGACTGACACATAGATGGGATAGCACTGTGATGGAAAAAACGGAGGAGAGAAGAATGAAGAGCAGTGCCAATGTTCTGCGGAAAGGAACGGCAGAAAAGGACAGAATACCTAGTTTGTATCTCAGGCCAACTTGAGAGCTACAGTTATGCCATTGTTTGCTCCTCTCACTGTAGCTGTTGCATCTGGCAAGTAAACATAGTGTTTGTCATGTCAAGCCTTGTTGGAAGACATTTATTTTAGCCTGTGAACTGTATAACTGCCTGGCAGTAACACAGCACTTACATGATGGGAAATATCACAGCATCTGCGATTCTGAATCTTATTTTACCAGTGTTCTAAAATAAGATGCCACAATTTATCTTTGGTGATGTGCTTCAAAGTCATGTCCTTAAAAATTTCTTTCTTGAATATAAATCCCTTTCATTGCAAGCCTTGCCTAGCAGCAAAATACCAAAATGGCAAGACAACTTTGCCCATTTGAAGAGTTTAGCTGCTGCAAATCATCTTTTGGCAGCAGGACCCAAAGGTTTGCAGCTTCTGCTTATTAGTAGCTGAGGGGAGTTTGGAGTGGGGAAGGGAATTTCAAATGTTCCCAGTTTCATGCTTGTGTGCACAGTCTTAAAGGAAAAGCACAGTGAGGAAGGAGGAAGGAGAAATTAATCACAATTAATCATTTCTGATCACATGGTGATTGATGTTCCCAGTCATATAGTATTTTACTTTGAAAATCCCTTCTTGAAATCCAGGCTACGCCCTCCCTTTTATCATTCCAGTGTCAAGCCATATATTTTTTGTTTTTTCAGGTGGGAATTTTAGAAAGAAACTTTTAAAAACTATTGCTACCCTTCTGCTCTGTTAAATTATTTTTGAATTATTTTGAATTATGGATTCCATAGGATTTTATATGTGTTAGTGGTCTCCAGTGCTAGGGTAAAAAGATAGGGCATAAATATTTTAAATCAATATATAAACAGTAGGATAATAAGGTTTTGTCATCAGGATATAATGAATCCCTTGTTAAGACATAAATGTTGAAAGCAATTAATAATGTATTTGTCCATAAAATCAATGGCAGCATTTTCACACAGTGCCTACATTCCCTGTGCTTGGCAGAAGATGTAAATCTCACAAATTGTAGTATTCTGTATTTGTTCCCTCAAGATTTAAATAGCTGACCATCTATTTTAACATCTTAATTAGATCTTTGTATTATAGATAGTTTATTAAATATATTTGCATGTTAAAGGCAAAAATGAGCACATTTTGGGCTTGTGAGTAATACCCACTGGTGTTGTGCGTATGTATGCTGACTTCAGTGGGACTTACTTCTATGTAGGTGTTTATTAGATTGTAGTCTTAGTGCAGCAAAGCATATGCATGGTCAACAATGGATTCCTGGTTTAAGATGACTTTTCAAAAGTGTTTCCACCCCGGTATTTAATGAGTTTTATTGCCCAGCAATGATTTTAATCAGGAAATGGAGCAACAACTGACATAGAAGGACACTGTTTAGCTTTTTGTAGGGTTCACCAGAAGGCCATTAATTAAATGGCAATAATAATAATAATAATAATAATAATAATAATAATAGTAATAGTAATAGTAATAATTTATTATTTATACCCCGCCCATCTGGCTGAGTTTCCCCTGCCACTCTGGGCGGCTCCCTATCAGTGTTAAAAACAGTACAGCGTTACATATTAAAAACTTCCCTGAACAGGGCTGCCTTAAGATGTCTTCTGAATGTCAGGTAATTATTTATCTCTTTGACATCTGATGGGAGGGCATTCCACAGGGTGGGCGAGAAGGCCCTCTGTCTGGTTCCCTGTAGCCTCACTTCTCGCAATGAGGGAACCGCCAGAAGGCCCTCGGCGCTGGATCTCAGTGTCCGGGCTGAACGATGGGGGTGGAGACGCTCCTTCAGGTATACAGGACCGAGGCTGTTTAGAGCTTTAAAGGTCAGCACCAACACTTTGAATCGTGCTCGGAAACGTACTGGGAGCCAATGCAGATCTCTCAGAACCGGTGTTATGTGGTCCCGGCGGCCACTCCCAGTCACCAGTCTAGCTGCCGCATTCTGGATTAATTGCAGTTTCCGGGTCACCTTCAAAGGTAGCCCCACGTAGAGCGCATTGCAGTAGTCCAAGCGTGAGATAACTAGAGCATGCACCACTCTGGCGAGACAGTTCGCGGGCAGGTAGGGTCTTAGCCTGCGTACCAGGTGGAGCTGGTAGACAGCTGCCCTGGACACAGAGTTAACCTGCGCCTCCATGGACAGCTGTGAGTCCAAAATGACTCCCAGGCTGCGCACCTGGTCCTTCAGGGGCACAGTTACCCCATTCAAGACCAGGGAATCCCCCACACCAACCCGCTCCCTGTCCCCCCAAAACAGTACTTCTGTCTTGTCAGGATTCAACCTCAACCATTAAGAGAAGAAAGGCGCTTTTACAATCATTTTTGGGCAATGTCCATATAATGATTACAATATTTTCAATTAAAACAACAACAGAGCTGGAAGGAAGTCATTGTTTTTACCTGGTTCTGGCTGCCTTGGTTTCCAGTTCCATGGGAGCTTGAGGCTCACAGGGCAAAGAGGCAAAGGCAAGACCTCAGACAGCTCCTGCTGAGGATGTTATCTCAGTTGGGAATTCGAACAACTCTGGCCACTCCCCCCCCCTAAAAAAAGCTCCACAACTATGATCACTGCCAGTTTTTTGGTGTTTTTTTTAAATACTGGGAGTAGATCACAGTCTCTTGGGAGTTGGATGTACCTGGCGGAGATCAGTGGTTTTTTAAATCCCTTAATAGCAAAAAAGGAGAAAATGGCTAGGACCAGACCTCTCAGCATTTGCTGTGATTATGGCTGTGCACTTGTCCCTTTCACTTTGCAGCAATATGTTCAAGGCTGCCAGCTTTTTCAGGGCAAGTTCCTTGTGCAGGAAAGAGACGTATAAATATACACTGCCTGTGGGTTTGTTTTTTTAAAAAACAACAACACAAGTCTGCTGAATGACCAGGAAGCATAGGGGCACAGCAGCAACACTCAGCAGTAGCAGTGCTAATGCATTTATAAAAGCCAATAGGCTCTGTGAAGTTTTCTTGAAAGAATCTTTTAAAGTGGCAAATGACTCTGAATAGGGTGAGGTTCAGGCTGCTTCCCTGGGTGGGGGCATGGGTCCTCCAAGTCAAAAGAGAGCCCATCATCATTGCCTGATTCAGATGATCCATCCCTTGCAGGGCCGCTATCTCCCCAGCTTCACAGAAGTAAAATTTTGCAAAATAAGCACAGGGCTCTTTAATCACCGTTTCTACTATTCACATTTCTTTTACAACTGAGAAACAATCATGTTGATTTCAATAGTAGCAGTAGTAGTAGTAGTAATACAGAACCCAAATGAAGGGGTATGTGCACATAGGAGAGAATATTGACTTCTTATTTTCTCATGGGACCTGTAAGTTGTGATGCAGACAAAATGAAGCACTTTCAAGTGCTATCATTTCAATAGGAAAATGTTAAAGAACGAACTCTCCCCCCACTTAATGGAATATAAAAATTTAAAATTATCTGGACTGTATCCACATGTGCCTTGAAATTTAGCATAGGATCGACAGGATTTTTTTTTTAAAAAAAAAGGTTTAGGGACTAGAGTAGTGTGAAAAGATTGAACGGAATTGGAGGGAGGAATAACTATTCTGCTTTTTTTTTTAAAAAAAAATGCTTTACTGGGGAGATCTATGCAGAACATCAAATGTGGCATATACTCATATCTAGGATGAGTCATGGATTAAATTATCTGCTGACACTGAAAGAAACAAAAATGGAAAGTAATTGGGCCACTTAACATGCTGTACTAAAAGACTTTTTTGCAAGACAGAAAATGGATATAAACACAGGTTCGTTTATTTGTTTTGGAGGGCCAGAAAAGGGTCAGTTGCCTTTGATAGGATATCAATGAAAATTATGCTCTCATTTCTTTAAATATATATTTGAATCTTTTAAAGTGACTTTTATTTACTTTCCAGTATAGCTGTTTCCCCAGTTAACTCATTTTGAATGCTGCGTGTCTGGAATTTAGTTCACTTCCTTTGGAAGATATTTGTCATGTAATTTAGCATGACAACATAAATACTATAAAACCCATTATCTTGTAGGAGGAAATGTATCAGCATATATGACCTGCAACAATCCTGAATGAGATATTTTTACATTAGAGCTTCAACCATAACCCTGTGTGAAGTTTACAGAGAATGTGTAATGGAAAATTAATTAATTACAATGAATTCAGTGGGATGAATGTGACTTTTTTCCCTTTAGGCTATGTCCCCAAGTATGTGAAATTTAAGACATGTGAAAGCAGGTCGTAGGAGAAACAATATTATTTTTACTTGCTAATGTGATGTAATGGGGTCTGTTATTCCATAGCATCCAGCATTGTACTCATCTGGTGTAACTTCCAAGATGGTAAGATGCATTATTGAATTGTACCAATAATTTCATTGAGACTACTTCATGGCAAGTAGCTTTAGGGATGCCATCCCAAAACATGTTTATTTCCTTATTATTGCAAACCACAAGTGATTCTGGTTGTTGATAGATGATAACCACCACCACCACCACCACCACCACCACCACCACAACAACAACAATGGCCTTCTACACGATTATCTCAAGGCAATGTACAGTTAAAACAGCAAAAAAAAGTTAAAAACACAGAAAAACAGTATGCACTTCTAAATTAAAATGAAAACAATACAAAATAGACACTCATGGCAAAGTCCCATTAATCCAGCTGGGAAAGCCTTCTGGAGCAAAAACATCTTCATTTGTTTCAGGGAGTTTAGAGTGGGCATCTGCCATATCTCAACAGGAATGGTATTCCACAGAACAGGGGCAGCCACAGGGAAAGCCCTGCTCTGAGTTATTTGAGTTGAATCCTTCACTGCTTTTCCTCCTATGCAACAGACTTCTACTTGCACAATGGAATTTCCTCCTCCTCACCTCTCTCCTGTAGCCCCGCCCCCATGCACCATCCACATCTGCAGCAGAGAGTTTGGGGAACCTCTGGAGCAGTTTTGGGGGCATAAGAGGAGGGGGGAGTCCAATTTACAAGCAGAACTCCATTTGTGCAGCATTTGATACAACCCTGTTTTATTCCGAGTAGGCACTGAAATTTCTGTTTTGCAGATTTACCTCTAGGATGTCACTTTGAAAATATATTCCATGGAAAGGTTTAACGTAGATAAAAAGCTAAGGGCAAAGCTCAATTTAAATATCATTTTTCTTCATTCATCAGGAAAGATATGTAGTTACAATATTAAGATGCACAGTATTCATAATTAGCATTTTGAATTATGCATAGAGTGTGATTGCCATATGTGTGTGACGCCTGGCTCCAATGTGTATATTTAAAACTACGTTATAACTTGTTGTCACATAAGTTACTGCTTGCTTCAGGGTGCATATTTAGCATATCCATTCTTACTATGCTATTTTTTTTTACTGTAATCAATTTGCATTGTTTATCCATTTAAAAATAATTAAGCCAGCATCTGCCAGATTCTTCACTGAATTTTTGCAGATGTATGCAAAGGCATATCACTCAGCCACATCGTTGAAAAGCAAATTTCTAACAAGAAATATAAATAGCAATGCAGAAGTTATTTCTTATGTTATTTTTAAAGATGAAATGTGTGGATAAAGCACATTCAGCTGCATACAGGTTGGCCAACAATCAAAACATCCAAATGTGTCTTATTATGAGCTACTGGTTGGGATTTAGTTGTGCTACAGTGTTGTTAACAAATTTGAATACAAATCATTATCCATGGAGAAGAGAAAGAAAGAAAGGAAGGAAGGAAGGAAGGACGGACGGACCCCACTAACACATAGTGATTAAACCATAGAAAGTATGGTGGCTAAATGAATAATAAGTATCACGCTCCTTTAAAAAGGGGTTGATTAAAGTGAGCTAGCTCATAATAAGGTTACTGAACGATTTAGGTAGGTTAAATCCCAAGCAAACTGTGCATAGTTCCACAATGAATTCCTTAGACTGAGCAAGAGAATGGGCAATAAGGCAGAGCATATTTAAGTACAAAGTGCCAAAACTTCTCTGCTCTATTGAAATAGAGCACAAATATTTTCTTTGGGTTTGAACTTGGAATTCCGTATGTTGGTAAATTTCTGACCTACTGAAAATGGGTCAGGATTTATATTAATTTTATATGTGTTGTGTACAGTATTACGCTACTTTCAGCACGGTCTATTTGGGCTTTTCTATAGAATAACTCACAGATTTTCACTTTTTAGCTGTTCCTGATCATTCTCCATATGTATATTTGGTTTGGTCTGAACTTTCTAATTTATTCCTCTTGGCTAGAAATATACTTACCTACCTACCTCTCATCTTGAAATGTCTATTTGTGTTTAAACTTTACTATAGATATTTCAGTAGTTTTAGTTGACTCATTAGCTTCTACATGCTTGTTGTCAAACACTACCCCAGTCATAGGCAAATTTGGCCCTCCAGATGTTTTGGGACTACAGCTCCCATCATCCCCTACCACTGGTCCTGTTAGCTAGGGATGATGGGAGTTGTAGTCCCAAAACATCTGGAGGGCTGAAGTTGCCTATGCCTACCGTACCCTAACGTTGACATCATGGAGCATTTTTATCGTCACTGCCAAAATGATGAGCTGTATAGATATTGATGTTCCTCAAGAAGTTGGTTTTAAAGTTTGAAATATATTTTTAAGCACTCCCGGCAGTGTGCATACAGATGCACAGCCTGTTCTGATATACATAAAGCAGCAGAAATCTGTCTCCCCCATTCCGGGAGTAAACAACAGTCTGAGCTTGTGGCAGTAATGCAGAAATACACACACACAAACCACATATCATTTAACACTTGTGTCATGGTTGACACTACTGTGTGCAATATATCCAGTCTCTGGAGGAAACAGCTGTCATTTTGAGTACAGTAAGAACAGTGTTCCCAAGACATGTACGTGACAGCAAAGAGCAAAATACTTGACCTGTGACACAACTACTAGCATCACCAATGATGCTTCAGATAGGAATATATTCAGAGTTATAGCAATGAGAATCAGTGTCAGAGCTTCAACAACATATACACCGCATCACTCTCTAAACAATATGCATGGCTTTTAGAAGAGCTAGTTACATGCACAACCTGATATGTAAAAATGGTACTTGCTCCAAAATATTTGATTTTTTTAAACAAACAACAACAACAACAATTTTAATAAGAGGTTGTCCTGAGCACACCCAGCCCACGGAGAACAAAGGGTAGTAATTTATTTTATTGGGAAAGCACTCAATTACAGCATTTCTCAAGGTGCACAGGATATACACACCTCTCCTGCTACATAGCTAGCTTCTTGTCCTTAGAGACAGCAGAGGAGGGGATATAGGAGATCCTAATGGCCCTGCTCTCCCAGGGACTATCTCTTTCTCCCTGTGCTGGTCCCGGGGGTTAACCAAGAGGCGAGGTCCAAGTCCAGTCCGTGGTCGATGATGCAATCAGGAGGCAGTCTGTAAAAGTTGAAGCTGGGTGCAGGGCAGGGTACAGACAGGATCTGACAACCAACAATGTTGCTTCCGCAACTTGGGACTGGGGCTGACTGGCTTTTATCTGCCCCGAGGCATAGGGCGGCCCTAGTCCTCAGGTGACTCGCCTTCCGGCCTGGAGGCAAGCACTCCTCCTGCGGGAACTTAGTTCCCTCCGCCTCTCTGCCCTAAGCCTCTGCAGCCCAGGAGAGGCTGGAGGGTTACCGGACCCAGAGGCAACCTCAGCTTCCTCTGCCCGGGCTGAGAGTGGAGCACCTGCAGGCAATGGGTCCTCCATCACCTCAGGAGCCAGAGCAGACTCAGCTGCTGCCTGCACCTGAGGATCCAGCACAGGTGAGGACCCTTCAGGCTCATGCCCCAGCCCTAGCTCAGCTGGTTCTGGAGGCGGGGAATCCTGTGCAGGCTGGGATTCCTCAGGTTCAGCATCCGACTCCGAATCCCAGGCTATCACACTCCCCTTCAGATACTTCCTGCCACAACCCCCCCCCACTTGACAGCCCTGACTCTTCCTCTTCCCTCAGCCCCAATTTCTGGATTGTGCGTGACACATAACCCCACATTGCTGGTCCCTGGCATCAGCTATACCAGGGGTCAGCAAACTTTTTCAGCTGGGGGCCGGTCCACTGTCCCTCAGACCTTGTGGGGGGGCCAGACTATATTTTTTTTTGGGGGGGAAATGAACAAATTCCTATGCCCCACAAATATCCCAGAGATGCATTTTAAATAAAAGGGCACATTCTACTCATGTAAAAACATGCTGATTCCGCGGGCTGGATTTAGAAGGCAATTGGGTTGGGCCGGGCCCCGGGCCTTAGTTTGCCTACCCATGAGTTATACTATAGCTCATGTTTGCTTTTCAATTTCTCTCTGTATAAAATTCCAAGAAACCAAGACCTGGGCTTCCTACTACAGTGGTACCTCGGGTTACAGACACTTCAGGTTGCAGACTCCGCTAACCCAGAAAGAGTACCTCGGGTTAAGAAATTTGCTTCAGGATGAGAACAGAAATTGCGTGGCGGCAGGGCAGCAGCAGCGGGAGACCCCATTAGCTAAAGTGGTGCTTCAGGTTAAGAACAGTTTCAGGTTAAGAATGGACCTCTGGAACCAATTAAGTATGTAACCAGAGGTACCACTGTATTTGCAAAGTAAACTGTGAGTCATCCTTAAAAAAAACACAATATAGTTATTATGATTGACAGTTTTCATGGAACAAATTATCTTCAAAGTATCTCATTAAAAAGGAGAATCTCTTTTATATATGAGAGGATGACAGTTTTCCATTGCATGACATACCCAACAAAACACTATTTAAGTAAGTTGGCTATTAAAACTAATACCTTACAATAAATGTTGTGTCTCATATAATGGGATATAGCAATTTCTTATTTTTATTAGGGGGAAAAACATTTCAGAGGCTTTATTCAATCCACACGCAAAGGAGTTTGGACTGTTTTACCAAAAATATGGACAGGAGCATATCTTTTAAAGAAGAATCTTCTATAAACATGCTCATCACAGTCCAGAGATTTGCTGCAGGTGTGGGAGCTCAGATGTAAGTGCTCCCTGGATTCCTCAAATCATGTACTTTT
Organism: Podarcis bocagei; assembly: GCF_964188305.1. NCBI lineage: Eukaryota > Metazoa > Chordata > Lepidosauria > Squamata > Lacertidae > Podarcis > Podarcis bocagei. The sequence continues at coordinate 39,477,309 of NC_138130.1, forward strand.
GAGAGAAGATTCATGTAAGTATTTGTTTTGGATCAGCAGATCTCCTCAACTCATGAAAGAATGGCAAGTACCAATACAGTCAGTAAATTATAGTAATGTGGAGGTACATAAAAAGTATCAAAGGTTTGAATTGTTTGAAGAATGAATATTTTCCAAGGAAGGAAACATGCAAGGAAACATCAACTTATGTGATGCAATCACTTTTGACATGTATAATAATAATAATAATAATAATATGAATAACAGAGGCCTTAGGCAGCATTTGTATGTAGGCAGTATAAAGAAAAGGTAGGCTGTGGAAATAGAGATGTCGTAGCGGAGAACACAGGAAAGTAGGCTAATATGTCCAGTGGTGCATGCTGATACTAGAACTACTTTCTGCTTTACTGGAGCATAGTGCTCCATTTGTTGATAAAGCACTCTAATGGAGCACAAAATCTATGCAGTGCATAATTTGGGCTAAATGATTTTGTTACGTAGCCCATAATAATGGAGCTATGATGACCTTCCTTCGGAGAGCTCCTTCCAGCAATGTTTGAATAATTTCTTTCATTTCTTTCTTTATTTTTGTTCTAGTATGTTTTAACATCCCCTCACTGGAGCCACCCACATGTGTGTGTGTTTGTGCAGTCCTCCCTTTCATTAAAAAAAAAATACAGTGGTGCCTCGGGTTACATACGCTTCAGGTTACATACGCTTCAGGTTACAGACTCCGCTAACACAGAAATAGTACCTCGGGTTAAGAACTTTGCTTCAGGATGAGAACAGAAAATGTGCTCCGGAGGCGCGGCGGCAGCAGGAGGCCCCATTAGCTAAAGTGGTGCGTCAGGTTAAGAACAGTTTCAGGTTAAGAACCAGACCTCCAGAACGAATTAAGTACTTAACCCAAGGTACCACTGTAATGAAAAGATAGCATCCTCTTTATACACACCGCCACTGCCCACTCTTGGTAAGCATGTTTCTAAGCATAGAGGAATTCCTTTAGGCCACTGACATAAATGCATAATAGTGAGAATCACCAGATGTTTCCTACTGGAACATGTTGCTGAAATGCTTTTTAAAATAATCATCCAAAGAGAAAAGCTGCCACTAGAGAAATGACTGTGAAAAGTTGCTTGGTACCGATTATTATTATTTATTAAATTTGTGTACCGCCCTTCATCCAAAGATCCCAGGGTAGTTCATGACATAAAAATACAAAATGAAAATAAGAATTGCAGAGTTTGTTCTGCTTTTCTGCTTGAACTGAATGACTCCGCAGAAAACTTCAGAGTGCTTTTCTGCATGCGACTCTCCTTTTTAAAAAGAAAAAGAAAAAGAGAGAGATAGAGAGAGAACTGAAGTCTAATATCACTAATACCAAGAGCATTGCTTACAAAAAAGCACAGAAACACTTCCATGGATTTTATTATTATTATTTTTATTAATTTTTTTTGTTTGTTTACGAAAGTACGTGCATTGTCTCTTTTCTCAGGTTGTAAAGTATTTTCCATATATCAGTTACATATGTGAGACAGTAGGTGTTGTATACAGAACAAGGTTGGGGAAGGAGAAAAGAGTTTTGTTTGCGTATGGTCACTTACCGTAGGAGAGAATGAGAAATTACCTGGTCCCATCTTGACTCCAGTATAATGTGTGGCGAGGGAACATTTGCAGATGAGCTGCAAAATTATTCCCCTGTTTCTTGAAGAGGAAACAGTACACAAACTGTGGACATGTATTTTTATATATGATTTGCATATGATTTCCAAAAATCATATAACATATTATTCTTATCTTATACAAAGTTTTTGGACTTCCAGCAACTACATCTGAAGATTTTTTCAATCTTTATCACTTAGTCTGCATTTCATTATTTCATTATTGCTTTATAGTCCTTCACTAATAATTCTATTCGCAAATTTTCTCTGCAATATTTCGCATAGTCCTCCTTACAAAACTTCTTGTAATCCTACTAGTGTAATCTGTTGATTACAATTGCTTTTCAAATAGTTCACATATTTACTCCAGTCCTCTAAGAATCTCTGATCCCACAGGTTTCGAATCCTTCCTGTCAGCTTGTCCAATTCTGCGTAGTTCGTTAATTTCATCTGCCATTCTTCTTTCGTATGTGGACATGTATTTTAAACTCACACCTTATTACTGGTCAGAAAGACTTGTACGTTCTATCAACAGGTAAGCAGGGAGTACTTAGATAAGGTTCCTCTTCCTAATTTCAGGTGCTTCTCCATCCTCCAACTGCAGACCCTTACAACAAAGCACACATAGTTCAGGTGATTGTGCACCCCCCACTGAAAAAATGCTATGGAGAGGATTTGAGGGGCTGCAGCAGTGGAGAAGGGGAGGCGAGGAAGAGAGATCAGTTGTGCAAGTTGACTTCTGGTGTGAATTTGAATATAACCCGTGGGTTAAACCACAGAGCCTAGGACTTGCTGATCAGAAGGTCGGCAGTTTGAATCCCTGCGACGGGGTGAGCTCCCGTTGCTCGGTCCCTGCTCCTGCCAACCTAACAGTTCGAAAGCACACCAGAGCAAGTAGATAAATAGGTACCACTCCAGCTGGAAGGTAAACGGCGTTTCTGTGCACTGCTCTGGTTCGCCAGAAGCGGCTTAGTCATGCTGGCCACATGACCCGGAAGCTGTACGCCGGCTCCCTCGGCCAATAAAGCGAGATGAGCGCTGCAACCCCAGAGTCAGCCACGACTGGACCTAATGGTCAGGGGTCCCTTTACCTTTACCTTTTTTGTTTGCACAGAATGACTAATCTATATCACCTCTCCCCTTTTTGGTGTCCCTGGGGAGTATTTTGTCTTCTGAAGAACTGATTGCTCATTGGAATGGTGATGAGAAATATGAACTGTGTTCCAAGTTTCCCTGGCTTTCCTTGGATTACTGGAAAACCTCGGCCTTTTCCCAGTCAATGCCTGGGTTTCTGCATCTCAGGCACTGGAATTTTTCTAATTGCCCAAACGTTTTGCTCTTTTTTCCTGCTCTCTGAGTGCCCTGCACCTGCACACATTACAGGGGGAAATGAGCTCCTGTCAGTTACCGGTAAATATAGAACAAGCTATTTTAAATGCAGACAGTCTTCACTGGTGTTGCTTGAACCTAGGAAGTGCTCCTGATTCCAGGAAAACAAGTGGGACCAGCCAACTGAGCTGTAGGGGTTGGTGTAGTGATAAGTAAGGAACTACAACTGAACTGGATATTTAGGGTGTGTTCACATACAAGCCGAATCCTGCTAGTCTTGTTGACAAATGTTCTTGCTGATGGAATCACTCAGTATGTCAAAACTTTTCATGTTGTGTTTAAGAACACCTAGTTCTTCTGATTTAATCCTAAGAACACTTATTTGCAAACACTGAAATCAATCGGACTTTCCAACGGAGCATGTTGACAAATGCCGTATTGATCTTAAAAAAATAAAAATGGAACACAGTGCCTGCTGAAGTTAGACAGGCTTTAGCACTGTACACATTTCACCAGATGCCGAAAACATTTTGTAAAATTAATCCAAGTTTTCACTGAAGGATGAATTTATTATTTATTTGAGAACTGTTGAACTGAGAACTGTTGAACTGTACTATTTTTGTAAACTTGTTTTGCTTTTTACTATTCTATGCCACCCTGGTATTTTAGAATGTTAAACAGTTTATAAATATTCCAAATAAAAGAAATATTTAAAATATAATTAAAAAAGCAAATTAAGCACTGTTCTACCCTCCAGTCATACTTCCTTGTGTACATCCTACATCGGTAGGTTTCATGCTTCCAAGGAATCTCCACACTTCTTCTTTGGCAATCACTCATAGCCGAGTAAGATTGTCTTCCATAGACACGGTTATAACAATGAGTCCATAAGTGACTGTGGAGGCCAGTTCTGGATCACACGTCCTTCCACAGTGGGGACGTTGGTTCCCAGGTGGGAGTTGATCACGATGTGGATTTGCCAAGCGTGCCGCCTTCTTAGCACGTTTCTCCCTTGCGTCCTGAGTTTGAGTGTCTTAAAGTCCATGACACCTTTGGTAAAGGCTGTTCTCCAACATCCTCCAAGGAACCACTGTGTATTGCATAGGATTTTAGTAATACTGCAAGGCACCGACTTTGTTCAAACAGAGGCCTAACTAGGCTAATTTGGCCTAAGCATTACAAAGGGAACATCTGTGGCAGGCTATCTGTGTCTCAGCTTACAAGTTACAGCAGATTTTGCAAAGGCTGGGCTTTAACCTGGGTTGCTTGAAAAACCAGTCTACATTCAGGATATTATTTAAATATTGCAATTTGTGGATTTGGCTATAGCAAAAACCAGAAACCAGCAATGGCAGAGGCCTAGGGCCATGGCCTGTTCCTCCCACTGAAGGTAGGAGGCTACCGTAGTTTCTCTCTCTTGCTTAACCTATAATATACAGTGGTGCCTCGCAAGACGAAATTAATCCGTTCCGCGAGTCTCTTCATCTAGCGGTTTTTTCATCTTGCGAAGCAACCCTATTAGCGGCTTAGCGGATTAGCGCTATTAGCGGTTTAGCGGCTATTAAAGGCTTAGTGGCTATTAAAGGCTTAGCGGATTAGCGGCGCTAAAAGGCTATTAGCGACTTAGAAAAAGGGGGGGAGCGGGAAAAAATCGGAACACTCGCAAGACGTTTTCGTCTTGCAAAGCAAGCCCATAGGGAAAATCGTCTTGCGAAGCAGCTCAAAAACGGAAAACCGTTTCGTCCAGCGGGTTTTCTGTCTTGTGAGGCATTCGTCTTGCGGGGCACCACTGTATGCACTGTCAAAATGTTTAGTGCAGGGGGCCAGGATAAAATGTGAAAAATAGTTAATACCATAGAGATGTGATATAGGATAGTCACATGTCCTACTTTATGGAGACCACCGGTCTACTTAAAGGAGTCACCTCTTGGAAGCCCAGTCCAAGTCTGGTTTAAAGATAAAGAACCATAAGAAAGTGGAGCAGAGGCCTGGATATTGTCCATTAGCAATAAGCACATGGAAAGCAGACCGAGCAGGCACAGACGTCACCTAGTCACAGTTGTCCCTACTATGATAGTATGCAAAATATTTCTGTTTAAATTATAGCAATTATTTCTAAATCTGCATTTGTATGAATTAGGATATGCAATTTTTGAGCGGTTGCATTTTTTCTCCTTTTTGGCAGTGCATGATTGGCAGATAGCTTCATCCCCGCCCCCGTGTAACTCTCCCACCATAGCTCTTGCTCTTCAGATGTCCTCAGGCCACGTTTTCCAACTTCCCTCAGACTAGAGTAAACCCTCAGGACAGGCTTTCATATTTGAAGTCTGTCTTTCTGAGTGTCGAGAAGTAAATTGCTACTTAACAGCCCAAATGTTTTATTCTCTTTGCTTCGAGTGCCCTGCAGTGGGCTAGTATAGAATATGGAAGATGATGGTGATGGTTAGGTCTGTTTCCACCATTGTAATGGAACTCTATCAGTTAAATAATATTAACTGCTTAATTACCAGTCTATTAAAATTTGCATATAAGTAAAAACTCAGTTTAGGTGCCTTGTTTGAGATGCTGAATGAAATGCTGTTTAATACACAAAAGCCCACCATTCATTTCCAAAGTGCTGCCTTTGATGTTTTTCTTTTGAAGTTACAATAGCAAAACCATCAAAATAAATGTGCCTTTCTATATTGGCCCTACCACATAAAAGTTGCCCCCATTGTAATCAACAACATGCTGCTTCATTACAACTAGATTTGATTAAACCAACAGCTCAGGACTGCAGTGATTTAAGGACCACCTCTTACCATATGAACCAACCTGGACCCTGCAATTACTATCTCAGACTCTTCTTCGTGTGTCCCTTCCACAGGATGGCAACATGAGAGCAGGCCTTTCCTGCAGTGGCTACCTGCTTGTGGAATGCTCTCCCTGGGGCGGCTTGCCTGGCGCCTTCATTACATATATTTAAGTGTCAGGTGAAAACATTCCTCTTCTCCCATGCCTTTGACTGATTAAACAACCTATGACCTTTACAATGTGATTGTGGGGCACAGTGTTGTTATTGTTTTATGTATTTTGTGTTTTTATGTTGTAAATCACCCTGTGATCTTCAGATGAAGGGCAGCATTTGAATTTTATAAATATTATTAATAATATATCTTGCCTCTCTAATGCAAAAATCACAACCTAGAAATGTGTGGCAAAATGAAAATGCTGTAAGTAATATACCGTATTTTTCGCCCCATAAGACGCACTTTTCCCCCTCCAAAAATGAAGGGGAAATCTGGGTGCGTCCTATGGGGCGAATGCAGGCTTTCGCTGAAGCTTGAAGAGCGAGAGGTGCCGATGCGCACCGACCCCTCCCGCTCTCCAGGCTTCAGGAAGACACCCGCAGTCTCACAGGGCTGTCTAGGCTGCGGATAGCAGCCTGCTTCCCGGAGTGGCGGGCACGCAGAGAGCAGAGTGCCCGCCGCTTTGGGAACACATCCGCAGCGTAGGCAGCCCTGCGGGAGGTCCCTGCAGGTGAAGCAGAGCACCCCGCACGCCGGACAGACATCTGCAGCGTGGGGAGCCCTGCGGGAGTTCCCGCAGGGCTCCCCACGCTGCGGATAGCAGCCTGCCGCCCGGCGCGCGGGGCGCCCTGAAGCAGAGCGCCCCGCGCGCCGGACAGACATTGGCCAGCCCCACAAGCTCGGGGGACAGCAAGGAGGCGCAGCGCCGCCATCCCGCTGTTCCTCGACCTGGTTCGGTTTCCCCGACCTGGTTTTGGGGGGGAAATAAAGGAAAAGATTTTTTCCTTTATTTCCCCCCCAAAAAACTAGGTGCGTCCTATGGAACGGTGTGTCCCATGGGACGAAAAATATGGTATTTAAAAGTTAGGTACTTTCTGGAACAGGAAACATGGTGATTCTTGTACTTGTTTCTCCCTTATAATGCCTTTATTATTTGAACTGACCCTCCCTTAATACTCAGCAGAAGAAATAATCAAAGTTACAAAAAATAAAATAAAAATCTGTGCCTCCATCTCCCTTCTTAAAGAGCACTGATATTACCCCAAAACAACTGTGGAAAGCTATATTCTTTATTTTAAATCACGCTGTGCTGAATGTCTAAAAACGAAATTTCAATAAGAACTATTGGGAAGTTGGGTTAGTCTGTCACAGTGGCACAAGACCAGACCCCGGGCAATTGGGAAACTAGGGGCAGATTTAACTAATGACTCCGACTAATCGAAATATGTGCAAGGACTTCCACTAGTACAGCAGAGATTCCCCCCTTGCCCATCATTTAACTCCATATCCCTCCAACTGGCTCGGGGCAAGGGCTAGGAGAATGCCCAAAACACTGCACAGGGAGACAAGGGATTGTTCTGTTTGGCAAGCTGAAGTAATTGTACTGATGAAGCAATGGCCATGGCACTCAGTTGAATTCCTCCCATGGAGACCCTCTATATGCTGCTAAATCAGGAAATCTCTGCTGTTTTCAAAGCTCTGCCCTACACAGTTGGCTCACCAAGTTGGCTCACCAAAACTAGTTGTGTTCCACACAAATTTCTACAAGAGCTGCAGCAATCATTTGCTGTGTCATAGACATAGGGAAACAATTTTTCAGCCACTTTAGAATTAAAGTTGACTGCTAAGTACCAAGAAGAACAATGAGAAAACTTATGGGCAATTTGTTGAAGAATATCCAATATTCTTCTAATTGTTTTTTTGCTTAAGAATTTATAAAGCTCCTGCACGCGATGCCTCAATGTGTTGGAGTCATGAATCTTGATGCAGTTTCCTGCTGAATCTATTTAAAGGATGTATATTTCTGAGGTTGTCAAATAAATCAAATATTGTGACACTTATAAATCACTCCTAGGAAGTGTGGATACCAAAAATACCTAATCTGAATTCCCAGCTAATTAATTTCCTATATGCATTTGAGAACACAAAAGAGAAAATTAGCTTGATTTGATTTGCACCAGTAATAGGCATAAAGTTGCTTCAACAAGTTTCTACTGAAGGCCTAATGCAAAGAGAATTGTTAATCAAGGGTGCCATCTCTTATCAAGTGGAAAGTTGGTAAAGTATAGCTATCCTAAGTCTTTCTGCACGTGATACAATGCTGCATTGCACATCAACTGACAAATTATATTCTGTGATCCAAACCAAGAAGGTCACAGACTTCATCATGCAGAAGATCTACAGCAGAATGTTGTTGTTTAAGTGCTTCTTTGGTTCAAATCAGCCACATCATTTCCTTAGTCTACTCGTCACCTCATTAATAGCAAATTTAATGTCTACTTAGACTGTAATGGAAAGGAAATTACAGTGAAGGTTTACTTATCAGCTAGTGATGTAGGCTACTATATACAGTAGCCGATGCCCATTGACTCATTAGCCTTGCATTTTGTTTATTCACGAGCAATAGACAAATGTGTTTGCTTGACTTATGACTCTCCATGAGCTTGGGGTAAGTGACATTTCCACATCACCCCATAGGCTGCTCTGTGACGTATAAATACATGCAAATTTTCGTTGCTCAGATTGATAAATATTTTATATTTGCCGTGAGACACTTGAAAGCTTAACTTGATTGCTATGTTGGATAAATATGATATGATTTAGAACACTTCACAAGTCTTCTAGTCACTTAGGTGAAAACATTTCTTATAGCTGGGTAAAATATATGATGACAAGCCTGTATAATAGAGGTATAACATATTTATAAGCCCTTGGAAACCCCTGGTAACATTTTTCAATGTTTAAGTGATTTATTAGTAAATAAAATTAATGGGTAGGCAATTATTTTCCTTTTACATGTTTTGTTTGCTGAAGGCGTTTGGCTAACATATTGGTTCAGCCTGTTTTGTGGTAAGGACTACACTCAGTTGTAAAACATAACTTCATGTCTGTCAATCAGACACATTTGCCTTTTATTTTACAGCTGCTTTGGGTTCATGCCCCTGATTCTTCCATGTTAAGTGATGAATGTGATTTTGTTAAGAACAGAGTAATTGGAAATTTGTGACCTGCACAATCCAGGGGTTAAATCATGCAGGGAACTTCCCAAGGGTAGAGCAGGCTCCCTGCTTCAGACCTTCACCCCAACTGGTCCTCACACACTTATTTACACACAAGTAAAGAGAGCCTGTGGACAGGGATTTAGTGGAAGTTGATTTGTGATCATAAAATTATAGAATTGTAGCTTTGGAAGGGATTGCATGGAACATCTAGTCCAGTATCCCTGCAATGCAGGAATCATAATTAGATCATTCCTGACAAATGGCCATCCAACCTCTGCTTAAAAACCTCCAAGCAAGTAGAGTCCATCACCACTCATGGGAATCTGTTCCACTGTCGAACAGCTCTTAATGTCAGAAAGTTACTCCTGGTGTTTAGTCGGAATCTCCTTTCTTGCAACTTGAATCTGGAGTTGAAGAAAACAAGCTTGTGTCATCCTTTTAGATATATTCTTTTTCTTGAAATTTTTGCAAATGGGTTTGTTATCATTTCTAAGAGAGTTTTGTTATGGATCAAAAATGGGATGGTGTCTGGTAATATGTGTTGCACTGGTTAATCAAAATTGTAATTTTATCCAGATCTTCTCCATTACATTGTATATCATACTAATGACATAATGGTGTGCCCCCCCCCAATACCCTTATCCTCTCTTCGGGAATATCAATTCAATACAGTTACTTGCAGTCTAGGTCTCTTGCCCTGATGAATAAAGTTTGCAATCATTTGCCATTAGCCCTTTAGATATTTGAAAATGGTTATCATATCTCCTCTCAGTCTCCTCTTCACCAGACTAAGCAAACTCAATTCCCTCAATCTTTCCCCACAAGCTTTGGTTTCCAGACCCTTGATCATCTGTGGGAAAATGATTGCTTGGTCACCCTCCTCTGAACACGTCCCAACTTGTCAATATCCTTCTTAAACTGTGGTGCCCAGAACTAGACACAGTACTTCAGGTGTGGACTCACCAAGGCAGACTAGACTCTATTACTTCCCTAAATCAGGACACTATACTTCTGTTGATGCAGCCTAGAATAGCATTAGCTTTTTTGCTGCTGCATCACACTGTAGACTCATGTTAAGCTTGTGGTCTAAGACCCCCTAGATCCTTTTCACAAGCCAGGTGTCCCCCATCTTACATTGGTGCAGAGATTTATCTTCCTACTTAAGTATAGAATGTTACATTTGTCTCTACTGAAATTCATTTTGTTGGTTTTTGGCAGAGTTCTCCAATCTGCTAAGGTCATCTTGAATCCCAAGTCTGTTTTCAGTAGCATTCGACACCCCTCCCAGCTTGGTGTCGTCTGCAAATTTGATGATCATCCGCTCAATACTTTCATGGTGCTGAGTTCCACAGTAGTGTGCAACCTCTCAAGAGGGTTTTGAGAGATACATGGAGGTGGTGAAGTGTGAAACAAACATTGTATGAGAAAAAAATAAAATGTGGTGCAAGGGGTTAAAATTCCATTATAAGGTTTATTACGAAAACATTCTTATAATAACTATATTGTGGTTCATTTTCATTACTCAGTTAATTTTCATATCTGGGAAAGCTGAACAAATCTTGGCAGCATTTCATGTTTCAGTCCACTTCCTTGCTTGGCTCCTAGGCAGCCATTTTATTTGCCAAGTTGCAACTTCCTTCCTTGGCTCAGTTAGAAGAAAGCCCTGAGGGAAGAAATCATGTTACGTTCTCCTTCTTCATGATGCAGTGTAGCCGATACATCCTCAATGCCTGCTTGGGATGCTTTTTAACCTGCTACCAAATGACCAAGCAGGGCCTCGTTTAGACTAAAATGACTTGTATTATTCATTGTACAAGGTACAACTTCAGAAAATGAGGAAGTGCATGAACATTTATGGTATGTTAAAATAAAAGCCTATTGTGCTGCAGTTAAAAGAAGCAGCTTGACTGGCTATTATCAAGTTGAAGTAAATGGATTGCAGTATATACGTACAGTGGTACCTCGGTTTACGAACATAATCTGTTCTGGAAGTCAGTTCTTAAACCAAAGCCGTGCTTAAACCGAGGTGCACTTTCCCTAATGAGGCTTTCTGCGGCCAGTGCCCTTTCACCATTTGGATTCCATTCTTAAACCGAGGTAAAGTTCTCAAACCAAGACATTATTTCCGGTTTTGTGGAGTTCGTAAACCAAATTGTTCTTAAACCAGACTGTTCTTAAACCGAGGTTTATATATGAAAGGGTCGTGACCTTATGGTCTTTCAAGGCTATTCAGTCAAAAGTAATTTTGTTTTGATGTTCAGCATTATAGAGTTATAGAGATCTCTAATATATTAATTGCACTTGTTTTCAGACATCTAAGTGTTAAATCAACGTATTGTTTTCTTTTGGATCTCCCCCCACCCCCACCACTATTATTGCAGCGGTGTGTCAACAACTTGCATTTAAGGTTAATGCTGTCATAGCATCTGCTTGTATGGGCATGTACAATTGGCCGTTTGTGAACCCAACTTAAACTTGGTACTGGCGAATAAAACAGCTCAAAGAGTAAGCTCTCGGTCAGCATGAGTATGTGATAAGCCCTAGGGTGTCAAATATGTGGTGATGGTTGCACTTACAGAGTATGGGCGTTAAATGCTTGGGCTCTGAGAATGATTGGCTGCTAGCAGAACATGAGCAGCAGATAGGATAACTCCATACATAGATTGGTGTTTTTGAGGCAGAACTGCATGCTGTTAAGAAAATGAGACTGCCCCCCACCCCCAAATAGTAGGTGTGTTTCTAGTTCAGTGCATCCTATGTCCTCATGTCTTTGTGAAGTGCATTTCCTTCTATCTGAAAATGACAGCCAAGGGTGCTGGGCAGGGAAACACGTGATAGTAATGTGGGGTACTAGTAAAGATAGGGTAAGATGAACTAAACCTTATTGAAATGGGAAGGTGAAAATTGACATGGGACTATTATTTTGGGTGGCTGTCCTGTGTACAAGAAGAAGAAACCAAATGTCAGAATAATCTGTGCTCTTCATATAAATGCATAGAACAGCCAAGTAGATTATGACAATCGCCTTTCCCCTCGTAGTTCTGCACTCCCCACCTCTGTCTCACACACATATCCTTGAAGAGGCATCTTTCCCCTTCTATATACCATACCCTCCAGGCAAGTGTGCAAACATCTTTGATAAACATTGGATCCTCTGCAGACTACAAAAAGGGGAACTGATGTCTGATAAGTTATAGCTTGTGTTAAATCTATCACTGTAGCCAAAATCTGACAGCATTTCCCCAATAGTTTCTGTTATAAGACTATAAGACTTTTTGGGCCAAACCACACAATATCTGACAGACAATCAACTCCTTACAGATTGCCTGGTGATCAAGAGTAGGTATCGTAAATCAAGGGAAGAGTATAGAAAGCCATTGTACTTGAAAAAATTCAGGATTGAACTGTGTTGGAATGTGAACTGTACCTAGTTCAGAAATATAAGCCCCAAAGCTCTTGAATTTTTGTCTAGCTTGTTATGGGATTCACTGTCACTTGCCAACCAGGAAACACACATCTGTGTGAAGTTGTGGGGAGTGGGATGGGCAGAGATAACTCACTGAAGTCTTTTAGGCTTGGATACTTCACCAGTGTGGTCAAGGGAATCATTTCTTGCTAGGGTGCATTGGGACAAGGTGTGCAACTCCTGGCTTATTGTATACTAACTAACCTTGACTAGTATTCTGTGCAGGCAGCGACTGAAAACCTCTCTTTTCTAAAGTTAAATAGAAATGGGTATGCTATTCCTATAATTGCCCCTGCCCACGCATATGCACTTTGAAAGTAACTTTGCAATATCATGAAAGAGCTTTTATTTATGCAACACTTAAATATGGAAGAAACACAACATGTGCATAAAAGAAGTTGAAAACTGAGCCATCTGTTGTGAGCAGATGTAAGGTTTTGTGTTAAAAAATATTAATCTGCCAGTGCTTTCTTTTTTTTATTGTGAAGCAAACAAGAAAGATCACCTGGAATGTCACGGTTAATAGTTTTCAAATAACATCTGATAATGTCTGTGGTGCATTTGTTTGTGTGGCAAACCTCTGTCCTGCAGAGAGTTGAGACCTACTTATATGGTTAAAAAAAAAAAAAGAAGGCCACAGTGATTATGCTCTAAGCAATAATCATTGATTGGATGGATGGATGCTGGCCTCCCGACTTTTTCCATGATGTTGAAATGTGCTTACTCAAAGGCATGGTAACAAATGGACATTGATTATTATTTTTTAAAGTTCATTATAATTTCAAAATGTCTGTAAGAATTTAAATACAGTGGTACCTCGGGTTACATACGCTTCAGGTTACAGACTCCGTTAACCCAGAAACAGTACCTCGGGTTAAGAACTTTGCTTCAGGATGAAAACAGAAATCGTGCTCCAGCAGCGCAGCAAGCAGCAGGAGGCCCCATTAGCTAAAGTGGTGCTTCAGGTTAAGAACAGTTTCAGGTTAAGAACAGACCTCCGGAACGAATTAAGTACTTAACCCGAGGTACCACTGTAGATAATAGCAAAAGGTGGGGAGGTAAATATTAGCATTGTGCCATTCCAGCTTTTTGGCAGAGAGTGGGAGGGGACATAATTGTTAAGGGTTAATAGCCAAGTCGTTTTAGGAAATACAGTGTATTCATTTGAGGAATGTGCAAGTAGATTGAGTGATGGGAACATCAAATTAGATATCAAATCCAATGGAGCTGTGCAATAAGGAATAGCAATTGGCTTGTTGGCTTATTACAGAGGAAGTGTCCTTGCTGTGATCCAGAACTTAAAGAAAGGTCCTAGTCAATCAAATTATGAATGAGACTTTTCCAAACATACTTCTGTGAATATACCTCTGTGTTCTGGACAAAGACTGCTTCAGATATTTGATTCATAAGAAAGATGTTCTAGAACTGGCCAATTTAAATTTGAGCCTCATTGATCTTAATAGGGTAATAGAGTAGGGTAAAGTGATCTTATCTGAAGGACTTGGAAAAATGTATTAGCAGGCAGGTTGGCTTTCTGCTTACTAAGTCTTTTTGACCTAGCTGTTGCATTTTCCCCCAGTTGCCTAAGACTGGAGTAAAAACATTTGAAAAAGGCATGCAATTTTATTAACAATGGCAGGAATAGGGAACTTCAGGTCCCCAAATAAGACCGTCAAATTCTTTTTCTCTGGGCCTCTGGCCCAAGCCATACCCTTTTCCCCAAGCCATACTCCTTTCCCCAAGCCACACCTCTCACCAGCCCTTCTCTTTACTCTCCTTGAGTACCTTTGCCAGGCTGGAATTAACCTATTAACGTATGTTGCTTACTTGGGTGGAGAATGGAGAGAGATTTGTGAGTGAGTAGAAACCTCTGATTCTTGCATGGCTGAAATGAAACCTACAATAAAAAAGCAAAAGTCACGGCTGGCTACTTATACCTCTGGCTATATACCCTACAGGAATGAAACCCCTGAAATGTTTCCCATAACGTAATGTGACCCTTTAGCTAGAAAATGTTCCCTGCCCTTAATCTATGGTTATCAGCGCCTGCGTAATGTAAAATAATGTTCAATGTCAGGATGGAAAAGTCATGGGAAAGTGTTGCTCTAGAGCAGGCCTGGAGAGCCTGTGAGCTTCCAGAAATTGCTGAACTACATCTCCCATCTTCCCTGACTATTGGCCATGCTTGCAGGGGTTGATGGGAGTTGGAGTCTAAAATCATCTGGAGGGCCACAGGTTCCCATCCCTGCTCCAGAGAAAGGAGGTGGGGGAGGGGCATGCTCCCAGAAGTTGAATTCCATGGTGTGTAATACATTTGCACCAAGCCAAAGATACTAAAGAACAGAAACGTTTAAAGGAATTTACCTTTTTTGGTATGATAGCTTTTACTGTACTCAGTAAAAAGAAAATGCCTGTTCCCAAACACAAACCATTAGTTCATAGCATTTTAGGCATCTGTTTACTCTGTATTAACTATCAATATGTTTCCAACAGAACCACCCAAATTTAACTTTTTGTATGTATTCACATTGTGTGCTTTGTTTAAGCTTTGAAAAACTAGCAATTTATTGTAGTCTTTTTTTAAAAAGGATTTTTTTAAAAAAAGGAATTGCCTTTCTCATCTAGGAAATATTTTTATTTTAAAAAAATTAATTTT
This sequence comes from Podarcis bocagei, assembly GCF_964188305.1. Lineage (NCBI taxonomy): Eukaryota > Metazoa > Chordata > Lepidosauria > Squamata > Lacertidae > Podarcis > Podarcis bocagei. Next base: position 39,492,410 of record NC_138130.1, read on the forward strand.
GCTTGCTTTTGTGACAAAAACAAAATACTTAACCTATACGTAACATATAGGACTCGGCTATACAGCTGAAAATACGACGCTTTAAGTGTGTTTTAAGTGCAATATACAATGTGACACTAGATGGCAATGGTGAGCCTTATGGTAAATTCAATGCATTTTTAAAAATGCTTTGTAAAAAAGCATTTCCAGAACTTTTTAATATGTGTGTAAATTCCGCCATAGTTAAGAGCCTTGGGCGAATTTGTTCTTTTTTTTTTTAACCTATGACTGGAATTTGGCAATAAATGTCAGAGAACATTTCTGTATTTTTCTGCTCCTCAGAAGACTTAATGACACCAACAGTTTTATTTTAAGCATTTTCTGTTATGATTAATCCAACTTACATTGTGTTTGTTCTGTGTTGTAAGTTTGTACCATGATATAAGCATTTGAGGGAAGAAACAGTGTAAGAAGGAGGGAGAGAGAATACAGAAGTACCATAGGAATTGGGTTAGCAATTAGTGAATGGTCTGTTTCAGAGTTAAGATTACTCTCTGCTTTAGAAAACTTTATTTGGGATATAGAGTGTGGCTCAGCTTCTTAGACAGTGATCTGCATGAGAAAAGACCAAACCTCCCCATAACTATACCAGCGCTAAAGAGAAAGGAGGGTGCTGTTGGAAGTTTATACATGGGGCTGAGGTTTTTATCCAGATTGTTGTCTGAAATCACAGAGCAACTAATAGAAGAAGACTAAAAGAGTCACTGGGCTGAGAAGCAGATCACTTTCAATGGACAATTCAGTGAGCTGACAATCATTTCCTCAAGAGCAAGCTATCTGCAGAGAGAAGACAACAGGACATCTCAAGGTGACCTGTCTTGCTGCTAAACTATGAAAGATCCAGCTGAAATTCTAATTTTAAGGGCCTGGTTGCAGCCTCAGGCTGGACTGTCAATCAAATTCTAGATTGGCTGACCAACTCTTGAAAGGTTAAGAGCACTCAAGCTTCTGATTTACCACCTGATTTGCTGCAGCTCACTTGCATGAAGCAGAGCATCCTCTGAGACAGCTGGAAGAAAGGAATCGCTCTGATTCTTCTGCTGTTATTCTCATTTTCATCCATAGAGCCAAATGCATGAATATAATTCACACATACTGCAAATCACACAGTCAGAACAAATCCCTAGAATTTATGTGCGGGGAGGGGACTCTGGCAAGGGTGGAGAAGCCCCTTGCAGTTAAATCCGATCTTTGGGGTCCTTGAGGGATACATAATGCATACAGATTGGCGCAGGCAACTTGGCTTCTATACTGAGTTTCTCTATACTCTTGGCCAAAGATGAGCATTCATAAAATCTTCCCACCTTGTTCCTGCTTGGCTTGATCCCAAGACCCTCAGTTTTAAGAACCCAAAGCCTGTTAATCTAGAGAGCTTGGTGTACTTGGAACACTTAGGAGTAACTGAAACTATGTTGGAGTAATGCATGGGTCATCTAAATAGATGGAGCTGCCAGAACAGAGCTATTAATGTTAAAAGGAAATTCTTGTGGAAATAGCAGCCGCTTGTAATGGAAGACTTCTATTATCCAAGGAAGAGAATAATCTTCTAATCAGGAAGTAGAAGACTCCATGTTATCCATGGAGTCATAACAATGCAGTTGCCCAAGTCCAGAGGGAACTGAGATGGTACGCATTGGGCCATGTTGTCCAAGAATGTCAAAAGGTTCCTGGCCTGGTAAAGTCTCAGCAGCTGTCCCCATGCTGTCATAGCCATCTATACATCAGATATGAAGGGGAACCTGAGGAATGTTACCTGTACTTTTCTTTTGTCAGTAAAGCCTACTTTCAGCACATAACCATTTCTCTCATTTGTGGGCTTAATTGCCAATTGAAAGGGAGGGGGGATGGATAGACCCAGGCCGTTCCTTCCCTCACTGATGAGCTTGTGGGATTGTTGCATAATATTTCAGCAGCACAATGGTTTTTTTCTTGCACCAGTCAATTGATTGCAGCAATTTGGAAGATTAGCACAGGGTACAGACAGTAGAAGAATTATTTTCCACACTACCCATTAGCAATGTGTCTCATAATTAGCAAAGTCTCTATACTGAAAGGAGCACTACCCTGCTATTCTACGTAGATTGGAGACGGGTCTCAATTTCCACCATGTTTGCTGTGGGAATTATGTGGATTAGAGTTACCTAAGCAATATAAATATTTATTTATGCGACTACTACCGCTCGAGTGATTTTTGCCCAAAGATGGAAAGAAGAAAATGTTGACCAAAGAAGAATGGCAACAGAAGCTATTAGAATACTCAGAAATGGTGAAATTTACTGGAAGAATAAGAAACCAAGACAATAAACTTTTTAATATAGAATGGAAACCTTTTATTGAATATTTACAAAATTATTGTAAACAAATTAAGACTTTAGCAGGATTAAAGTAAAAATGTGCAGTAACAGAAAACATATATTGATTGGGGGGGGGGAATAAATAGGGTTAACTTGGAAATGCAGTAAAAAAGTAGTATAAATATAAAAAACCGTAGAAAGGGGAGGAGGAGAGTCAAAATATGATGTGTGGAATAATTTAAATCTATGTTTTGTATTTGTTGTAAAATAAAAAGTATAAATATAAATATAAATATATATATATTTTAATATTTGTTTTGGGGTTGCAGCATTTTAGCTGCAGATCTGTATTTAAGTTCTTCCTTTGCTTGATATCTAACTCAATACAGATTTCAATGCGTTCGTTGGTAAGTCTTTTAAAGTCCCTTTTCTTGCTTTACACCATGCCCAAGGTAATGAACTATGGCAGTGGGCAGGCTTTTATAAACTTGGACCTACTCTGTCAGTTCTAGGCCATTGGAGGGAAGCAGTGGTATGAGAGCAACAGTATAAAGTAGATGCACACAACCATCCCCACATCCAGCTTCATACAGAATTCACATCCCTAATAATGGGAAGGCAACCTGGAAAGGATAAAATGATCTAAAAAGGAAAAGGAAAGGCATAGTGTACAAATTAAATGAAGACTGTGAAGAATTTGGAATATGTTCTATGGTATATGCTGTTACTGGAAACTTTAACTTGCATTTTAGAGGCATGTTGAATGTAGCATGGTTTATGGGAAAGTTTGTATAAGAACTCTAAAGAACTGTGCATATTATTATTAGTATTATTATTTTGTAGAAATAAAACAACTTTAATACAGGCTCCTTTTCTCTTTAATAACTACTTATATTGTGCAGTCATTGATGTTCACCCTTGGACAATAGTTACTGTTTTATGATATCTGGTCCTGTAAATAATATCAAAGAAAAGGACTGAGGCTAGGAAAGTAGTAGAAGATATGATCAGAGTACGCTGATCAAGAATTAAGTTTGCCATCTGATAACTTGCTTTTTGGGCATTAAAGCACATGGAACTTGTTCAGGCTTGTTTCTGACTAGACATGGATACAAATTCATTCAGTTTTCAAAACTGCTATGCTTTACATTTATGGCCAGGTCCCAGAATCATTTTTTAAAAATAAAATAAGAATGGCAGGTGGCAAAAAAGCTGATTATATTATATTTGGGTCAATTTGTCCAGGTGGATTAAGATCCTGTGCCACAATTAAATTTCATGAAAATGACTTATTTTTCTAAGATGCCCACATATCCAGTTTAAGATGTACAGTGGTACCTAAGGTTAAGTACTTAATTCGTTCCGGAGGTTCGTTCTTAACCTGAAACTGTTCTTAACCTGAAGCACCACTTTAGTTAATGGGGCCTCCTGCTGCCACCGCACCGCCGGAGCCCGATTTCTGTTCTTATCCTGAAGCAAAGTTCTTAACCTGAAGCACTATTTCTGGATTAGCGGCGTGTGTAACCTGAAGCGTATGTAACCCGAGGTACCACTGTAGTCTAAATATTGCTATAAACCAGCCATCTCCAAGTTGGACTCTCCAGATGTTTTGGATCTGAAATCCCATTAACCCCATGGTGGTTGGGGCTGATTATTATTATTATCCATGGTGGTGTTTATTAATTGCCTTCCACATATATCCCAAGGCAGTGTACCAAATACGATTAAAAACAGCATATAAAATAACATGATGATGAATTTACAAACAAAACAAAGTGTAGACCCATGGCAGAGAAATAGTGATCCAACTGTGAATAGCTTGTTGGAACAAAAATGTCTCCAGTTGTTTCCTGTCATATCTTGACAGGAATGCTGATAGAATCACAGAATTGTAGAGTTGGAAGGAACCATGAGGGTCATCACCCTGCAATGTAAGACTCTTTTGCCCAATGTGGGGCTCAACCCCACAACCCTGAGATTAATCTACTAACTGAGCTATCACAGCAATCCAAAACAGCTTGAGGGCACCATATTAAGGAAGGCTGCTATAAGCATAAATTGTAGTGCTACAGTCCACTTTCTTGCAATAAAAAATAGGCTTTCTCTTTCACTATAGTGGCAGGTGGATGGAATGATAATGAAGTCTTCCTCTGAAACTTACCTTCAACACTTTACCTGAAATCTCTCCCCTAACCAGAGTCAAAATCACATGAGTATATGGAACTTCCAAAGGTCAACATGTTTCCCTATTTTTTATAGTGCCTGGGCCTGTTCCATATGTGCAGTATAATCTTTTCCTTCAGAGGAAGCAGTTTAGAAAACCTGAAGTCAGATAATAAAATAAGAAAAAATTATGTGCTTCAAATGTCAGGCACTGTGCTGTGATTGTGCTAAAAAGGAATAAATGTTGCCTGCAGGCTTCTGGTCGATGAAAATAAGGGAGTTATCCTCAAGGTGTCCCTACAACTTGTGGAATTAGTCACCATTATATGCTGCTGCTAAATAAGGGTCTAGTACCAGACACTCTAAAGGCAGCAATAAATGGTCTCGGTCAACAGGTTTTCCATTATAGGGGAAGTGGGTATGAATAAATATTTCTTCAGGTAGAAAATACTGTGATTATGAAATGCTTCTAAGCAACAGTGGCGTAGCGTGGGGGGTGCAGGGGGGGGGCCGGCCGCACCGGGCGCAGCATCTGGGGGTTAGGGTTAGGGGGCGCAAATCCACGGGTTAGGGGGCGCAAATTACTTGCCTTGCCCCGGGTGCTGACAACCCACGCTACGCCACTGCTAAGCAATCACCCTAACCTACATTTTCCACTTCTCCAATGGGGGCTGGGAAAGTCCTCTGCAGTTCTCAATGTTCTCTGCAATGATAGATTTTAGCAGCAATTAGATCTTCAGCACATTTCATCTTCTTACACATGCATAGTAAATGCCACCAGAATGGCACATCACAGGCGACCTTCCCAAATAGCTCCTCATAATTTTGCTAATTCTATTATACCCCACCCATCTGGATGGATTGCTCCAGCCACTCTGGGTGGCTTCCAACACATATAAAAACATAATACAGTGGTACCTCGGGTTAAGTACTGAATTCGTTCCGGAGGTCCGTACTTAACCTGAAACGGTTCTTAACCTGAAGCACCACTTTAGCTAATGGGGCCTCCTGCTGCCACCGCGCCGCCAGAGCACGATTTCTGTACTCATCCTGAAGCAAAGTTCTTAACCTGAAGCACTATTTCTGGGTTAGCGGAGTCTGTAACCTGAAGCGTATGTAACCTGAAGCATATGTAACCTGAGGTACCACTGTATTACTAAAGCCGGTGGCACTTTACTTGTTTTTGCCTGAGATTATCCAGAGTTTTTTTTCCCCACATTCTTGTGTTCAGCTCTAACATATATACACACAGTTCATATTACAATGGGTGATAACCAGCTAAGTCATACTCAGAGTAGACCCATTGAAACCAATGGGCTCCAGAGACGTAATGTTGATTTCAATGGGTCTGCTCTGAGCATGACTAAAGTTGCCCATTACCCTTCATAATTTACAGGATATTTCAGTGCCCTAAAAACACGCAGCAATGCATGTGTGTTTATTTCTTGTGAACGCTATTGCACCGCCTTTTGAAGATAGGTCACATTCACACCATACATTTAAAGCACATGGCTTCCCCAAAAGTATCCTGGAAAATGTGGTTTGTTAAGGGTGCTGGGAATGGTAGTTGCTTGGTGTTTGCGGAGGGCATAGTTAATATATCTGAAAGCGACATTTTCCTGCATCTGCAATGAATGACCAGGGAAGATAGAGACTACTTGCCGGGTACCATAGTATGTGCTAGTGAAGTGAAAAGAGAGCCTTGTAATGAAATCTCATTGAAGATGCAGAGAGTATGTTTCAGCATTAGGCATTCTCCTCATGTTTCACATAAATGCATCCTGGCCTCATGAGAGGATGAGCAGTGCATTTGCACTGGCTCATTCAAATTGAATGTTGGAAGGAGAAGCATCTTGAGCAAACAGGGAACAGACTGTCTGCTTGTCTGTCTATTTATTTATTTATCTACCTGTTTATTGGGAACGGGGAGGAAAGGTTAAAGCTGTCAGCTACTTACCCTACTCTTTTACTGGATGTTTATTTGCTGGTCTTTTTGCACGCTGAAGACATTCTTCAAAGAATCGTTTGGCAAGATTACAGATTTCTGCATAGCCCAGGTCTGGACGAAATTTAACCAATAACTGCTTTACAAAGTTGCATTCGTCACAACGTCACCTGTTGTAGCATTCTATGGAATGGATAGTGTTGTGTCAGGGGCCACAAAGGATTCAAATGTCTTTCCAGGTTTTCCTTCTTCATTTTGCTTCTTAAAATTGTAACAGCACTGCAGAGCTCTCATTCATTTTTTCCTCTCTCTTTCTCTCCTCCCTCCCTCATTCTTTCTCTCACCCCCCCCTCCTGTACCTCTCTATTTTAGTGCTGAAACAAAATGAGACTGTAAATGAGAATGTTTGATATGACTATCCCAAAGCAATATTTTTTGTGAGCAAAGTATACCTTAGAGACATGCTTTTTGGTTATTGGGCGTTCATAGTCATGGAAGCTTAATATACAGAGAAGCAATCCTAGACTTGATCGTTTCTTCAGTATTGCACTGAATTCTTCATTTAAGTGGAATCAGATGTTTGTTTGCAATGGGGTATGGGTATCATCTTGCTTCTTTACTTGATATTTTAGAAACAGTATTAATTTGGCACAGCAAATGAATGAGAGTATTAGATAATAACAAGAAGGTTAAGATTAATGTTCTGTGTAACTTCCAGGCACATGCATGTTTCAAACTTATTCGGCTTCAGATTTTGCAGCTATATTGAGAGAAAAGAGAAATTACTCTCTTGGAAGTGATTGCACAATGTCTGTGAGGATTTGCTTCTCATGTGCTTTCCTCCTTGAACATTAGGCAACTTGCATTACTAAAGAGGCCTCAAGTTTCACTGAGCCAAAAAGTATATTCCATAGCACTGCAACACTGTTATTTTATGCAAAGGATGAAAATGATATTTCCAGAGACAGAAATCTGTAGAAAATGTTTGCTGCTAATACTCAGTTTATTATGAATCTGCAGAGTTTGCTGGTGAAAATTTACTTCCTGTAAGGAACAAAAAGTTTCAGATTAAAAATGTATGCACACATGAGTGTATGCACGCACTTGTACACACACTCACACACTGTGTTGCTGAAGAATTTCACTAATGAGTAACATGCCTTGCCATTGGAACCACTTGATTGGTGTGCCTGAAAGAGCAGCTGCAAAACTGTGTAGTAAGCGTCATGTCACTGCTATTTAAGCATATATATTCTCTGGATATGAGTTCAGCCTAGTATAAGTTCAGTTCCTATATCCTCACATTTACTGGCTGGAGTCCTCTTTTAAATATTACAACCTAGTCATAGGCTGCAATTTATTTCATGCACACTGGCAAAGGAGTATCATAAGGGGCTGTTTTCCATTTATTGCATGAAAGTAGATTTAATCCGTGTTTGAGACTGATAATTTAAGAATGCCTGTGGCAGTCCTATACATGAGGACCACAAATTCTAAATAAACAGAGCCCGCTTCACTAGTAAATTAATGCCCTGGTGAATTTTTCAGGAGGAGCTATTTTTCTGGATGGCAAATGATTATGTGAACTGTTGTCATATGAAACATTTTTTAAAAGACCTGTGAGACTGTTTTGCTATTTCTGCTGCTTTAGGTTGATGTGAATGTGAGCTGGCTCACATTCCAAGAAGGATCCAATAAGAAAAGAGAGGGAGAAAGTGACAAGTTGTCTGGCAATAAATTAGGGTGAGGGATTGCATTGGTACCTCCATTTGTCAAATGCTCTAGCTTGTGCATTTTATTTTTATCTGGTGCAGTGGAGACTGGCAAAGAGCTCTTTTAAAATTTTATGGTTGTGCATAGAAAAAGGGCAAGAGACAATCCAAATTGTTCCGACCCATTAAAGACTTCTGAGGTAAGGGGATGTTCTTTCTGTGTGCTCTGTGTTCTCTTCTGTGTTAGCAGCAAAGTGATGTGTTGTAAAGTTCCAGTTAAACTTTTGCCTCATATTAACAACGAGCTTTCTCAAGTTTCACTTTTTAGCTTTTTTGAATGGAGGTGATCAAGTCAGGGTTATCCTTAAGTCCCATTGATTTCAATGGAAGGGTTTAAGTGCATTCTTGAATTTCTCCAACTGAAACAAATACATTTTAAAAGTGCTTCCATTTGTCTTGGTAATATCCATGTGTTTTAATATTTTTAGTGTTTTGTTGGGGGGGGAAATGCAGGCATTACTAGCAGTGCTGTTTCGTCTAATGGAGGTGAAAACTTACTTTTCCTTAATGTTTTTGTTTGGGGGTGTGATTTCCTTGTTTACAATGCTATGAAAGTTCCTTATTTTCAACATTGCACTGTCTTATTATTCTTTATATTGAACAGTATGGAAACTAGGAATTGTGATATTTAAAAAGGAAAGTATATTTTCACTGAGAATATGAGTAGAAAATAAATAATATTTTGCCATTAGCAGACATGATAATGGAAACAAGTGGTTACATATCTAGTGGTTCCAAAACCTAAGGCATGCTCTTATATAAATAGCACTCTACCTTTCACATAGTAGGCAGTGTGTATATTCAGCAAGATGTGTCTATTTTGCTTGGGCCTACACCTGGTTTATTAAAACGAATCATTGTATATTTTCAGTGAGTGATCAACACTACACAGGGTAATAAGTATCATATTCTTGGGTAACCTGTGTCCTTTGCAGGGATATGGTTTGGAGAACAGTTTCATCTAGCCACTAGGCACAGTAATTTGTGTATCCTTGGAAACTAGCCACACTGAGGTCCAGCGCCGAGAGCCTTCTGGCAGTTCCCTTGCTGTGAGAAGCAAAGTTACAGGGAACCAGGCAGAGGCCCTTCTTGGTAGTGGCACCCGCCCTGTAGAATGCCCTCTCACCAGATGTCAAACAGAAAAACAACTATCAGACTTTTAGAAGACATCTGAAGGCAGCCCAGTTTAGGGAAGCTTTTAATGTTTGACGGACTATTGTATTTTAATATTTTGTTGGAAGCTGCCCAGATGGGCGGGGTATTATTATTATTATTATTATTATTATTATTATTATTTTATCCTGGCTGGAAAATGGAGGTGGAAGGATTTGCCCTGTTGCTTGGCTTTCGACACGTTGCTATCCCCAGTGTATGCCAGATATACAGGGACAGGCTTGTCCCAAAGATCTCATGTCCTAAGACAAGGCTGGAGATTCTGTGACCCAATTTCAGGCAGCAAATAAAAATGGGGGAGGGGATGGGAATGGCAGAAAGAGGAAGGAAAGGGGTGTCACAAATAAATGGGGTGCTATCATTTTGCTTCCTGTAGATCCTGTATGCTTTGGTTTCCTTTCTTGAAAGGAAATGAATGTGTCTTCCTTCCCTTTCCCTCATAAAAATATTTCCCCCCAATGGAGATGCCATTGCCAATGGTACGTGCCGCGCTATTAGTGTTGTGTGTGTAAAATCATACACCACAGTCAGAGTTGAACCCTCCTCCTAGGAAATTCTCCTTGGGGGAACCTTATGCCATTAAATCTTAAGGCCTGTGTGGGTGGGTGGGTGGGTTGGGTGTGTACGTGCATACACACAAACATGCACATTAGAAACGGTGACATCATTGTGGCTTCCCTGCTCTTGCTGCATATTGATGGGTAGAATCCATGCATGAATATGCATGAGGGCCTCATTGGCAATAACGCCATGATTGAATGGTGGCTATGCAATTTTCAAGGATGGTGTGGCAAAGTCTGCAGGTACAGTGGTACCTTGGGTTACATACGCTTCAGGTTACATACGCTTCAGGTTACAGACTCTGCTAGCCCAGAAATAGTACCTTGGGTTAAGAAATTTGCTTCAGGATGAGAACAGAAATTGTGCTCCGGCGGTGCAGCAGCAGCAGGAGGCCCCATTAGCTAAAGTGGTGCTTCAGGTTAAGAACAGTTTCAGGTTAAGAACGGACCTCCAGAATGAATTAAGTACTTAACCCAAGGTGCCCCTGTACTGGTTTGTTTGGATTGTTTCTACAGCTGTCATTTCTGTTAGATTTGGTGTAGGATTGTGGCTACGGTACACCAGCTAGACCCCATCTCTGTTTGCCCCACCATTTTCCCCTGGGAAAACCTGGGGTTTACTCTTAAATCGGACCAAACAGCAATCGGGTTATCCACAGACTGCCATATGGTCTAATTTGGCGTTAAAGGATGTATTTTCCAGGGGGAAACTGTGGGGAGAAACACAAAACATCTCAGACCCATGCTTTCTAGGTACAGAACAAGCAGAATGTAGACGAGCCCTTTGTGGCTCAGTTGGAACATAGGGGTTGTCCTGTTGGAATTCCAGGTAGCATCTGGTATTCCTTGTTCGTTATGTATAATTGGTGCCATTTTTTCTAGAAAAATAGGTGCCAGAACTCACCACGAATGCCTCCCTTGTTCTCTTATGATGGCTATGGCGTTCTGGCGAGTTCTGGCTGAAAAAAGCCCTGGGCAGAAGTGAAAACTAGTGTAATATTTTATGCATAAGAAGGAAAGTGGTGCAATTCCAAAATCTGCCATGCGCCATTCACAGGATTTAAGTTCAGACAGTGTCCATGTTAAATTAGGAAGAAGACAGTGAAGATTTGGGAGAGCAAAGCCACATAACAACAGTGCAACTGGTAGGGAAAATCTGTTCATCTCTAATACATAGAAATATTGTATTATACCTATAAAAATCCCATTTTTATGAATCGCAGCATGATAAAGTAACAGAAAGAACAAGGGCAAACTAACTCAGCAAAATGTTTCATACCAGGGTCAGGATCATAAATTTGACAAATACAAGAAGCAGCAACCCTCAGTTGCTTCAGACATTTTGTACAGACGTATCTTTTTGCCAGGGCCATAAGACCAGCCCTTGTTTTTATCTGTATGAGATTCCCCGAATCCCTGCTCTGTTTTTATATGCTTTTTAAAACTGTTTTTATGTTCTTGTTGTTTTAGTGAGATTGTTTACTGTTTTTATGTTGTAAAAGGTAAAGTTAAAGGGACCCCTGACCATTAGGTCCAGTTGTGGCCGACTCTGGGCTCTCGCTTCATTGGCTGAGGTTGCCGGTGTACAACTTCTGGGTCATGTGGCCAGCATGACTAAGCCACTTCTGGCGAACCAGAGCAGCACATGGAAACGGCATTTACCTTCCCACCGGAGTGGTACCTATTTATCTACTTGCACTTTGATGTGCTTTCAAACTGCTAGGTTGGCAGGAGCAGGGACCGAGCAACGGGAGCTCACCCCCGTCGCAGGGATTCAAACCGCCGACCTTCTGATCAGCAAGTCCTTGGCTCTGTGGTTTAACCCACAGCGCCACCTGTGTGTTGTACACACTGCTTAAAGATTTTCAGAATATTAACTGGTTTGTTGGCATCCATCTGTCTCAAGAGACAGTGGAGTGCACCTCCAGGGGTGAAGTTAAACCACTGGAGAATCACAGCACCTGCTGTGGCTGCAGAGAAAGCTAATTTGTAACTGCTCCATCCTGCATTGTTTTTGCTGCATTAGCAGCACCAAAGTGACCTCTCTGGGGTGCAAGCCTGGGCAGTGCATATGGAGATCCTGGGCTTCCCAGACAACAAGACCCCACTCTCAGCCTCACTGTTGTGGTCCAAAGGAATGCAGAGCAATATGTTTGGCACCTGCTTGGCTGCAGGACTTGCCAGAAGGAGGCGAACAAGGTGCCATCCAACCGTCTTAGAGAGGGTTTACTCCTTAGCGTTTTCTTTGAAGCCCCACGTTGGGCAAAAGACTCCTGCATTGCAGGGCGTTGGACTCGATGATCCTTGTGGTCCCTTCCATTCTAGGATTCTAGGAGCTGGATTGCTTCACATTTATTTGAAACTGGTGTCTCTTTGAAGACCCTCCTACCAAAAAACATAACTGAGGGGAGTTGATGCGGTGGTTGGATACTAATGCAAATAAATGAGGTACAGACCACTTTGTGCATTACTTTCTGTTGGTGCTAATGAAGCAGCCCATAAAGTTATTATTTGCTCTGAGCATCTATACATGTGGGCTATGAAGGTCTGATATATTATAAAACAACAACAGCAAAACACAGTCATACCTTGGAAGTCGAACAGAATCAGTTCATTCGAAGCCCATTCGAAAACCAAAGTGTGGCGTCTGATTGGCTGCAGGAGCTTTCTTGGAAGCCATGGAAGCCCTGTTGAATGTTTGGCTTCCAAAAATAGTTAGCAAAGTGGAACAGTCACTTCCGGGTTTGTGGTGTTCAGGAGCCAAAGCGTTCTGGAACTAAGCTGTTCCAAAACCAAGGTATGACTGTACTAGGGAAAGGGTATAATTATCAATCTACCATTTCACTCTTTGGACTGGTGTAATTTAGTAGAACCTTGTTTCTATCAAGTGCTAGCTTTTTTTTTAACCTTCAAAAATACAGTTTCTTATGTGCAGTCTGAATCCAAATAACCCAGGTACAACTCTAGAATATGAATTTGCAGAGCATGTAGCTCAGCAATTGCAAATACTGTTTTTGTGATCCCAGTGGAGCAGCAGAATTAAGTCACTGCAGCACAAGAGCAGTTCTTGTTCTCAAAAATAAGTTCACCTCCTACAGATATTTCTAAACTGTAAGGTGTTTGGTGTGGATGGGGGGGGGGTATACTCTTAGAGCTGGTTCACATTTACAGAAGACTGGAAAATTAGTTCAAATAGCTGCAGTAGTTTTGGAACTAAACTAAGTTCCATGAATGGTGAAAGTCATATGAAGCTAGAGGTGTAAGACCTATGTTGGAGACTTCAGTGGCTCAAGTATTTAGTCAATAGCCACCCATATTTCTCTTTTGTGGAACATGTTAATCTCAGTGTAAATTTAGGGCTTCACATTTCAAACATATAATATCATCCCAGTGAAGCATGAAACACATTTCTATGCAGATATTAAAAGCCCTCGCATAGAAATGCAATAAAATAACGTTGTTTTAAGGACTTTCATGATGAAATGAATTATGCAAATAGTTCATTTTGAGAGTAACTAGAGAAAGGTTGGATTTTATTTTATTGATGTTCCATTAGATTATGTTGAAATATAAGTTTCTTTCATGCTGTATAGGGATGTTGGCAGGTTTACACCAGATCAATAAAATATCAAAGGCCGTATTTCACAGCTGACAAAGGAACAGATCTCCTTGGTAACTAAAGAGCTTCATGGGGAAATAAATCTTTTGTGGGAGGAGTATAAATGAAAAGGTTTAGATGGAATAATTAAGATAAAGCACATATATGTAACTTTACATTTACATAGAAAATTACCCAAAGGTGCCTTTGAACTACCGTACTTTAAAATGATATTTATTTTGAAAATGCAATCTTTGCATTAAAACACCAGTTTAAAACAATAAAAGTCCTTCATTATGAGACAGATTTGAAGAGTTTTTTTAACACAGGAAAATGGAGCTGAGAGCACTTTGTGTTCAAAAGCTGTCCTTGAATCTCTTAACTTTTGCATAGACGACTACCTATGCCTCATCCAAAGGGTAGAATGAGGATGAGATGATGATATTGCTGTAAAAACAACAATTAATCACTCTGTTCTGTTCCATTTTCCAAGGACTAAATGGCAGATTAAATTTCAGGAGACTGTAATAATGGATTGTGGTAAAAAGGGTGGGGAACTATTAGTTTGCAGCAAACTGAGAAGGTGACAGAAGGTGGCTATAAAATGGCACAGGACAATGAATCATAGAGAGGCTTCTTTCCAGAGCAGATATTCAAAGTAGATACGGGAAGCCTGCATTGTCTACATAGAAGTACTCTGCACATTTGCTGAATTACCCATCTCCATAAGACTTCCACCTTCTCACTTGGTACACTATAGTCAGTCTAGCCATTTACCACTGCTGGCAAAATAGGATATTAAAAGTTTGTTGTAACCATCTTTTTCAATGGCTGTTGGGTCATGTAAGAACCTATGAGGAGCCTGCTGGATATGGCCAATAGCCCATCTAGTCCAGCAACCTTAGCTCATAGTGGCCAAGCCCATGCCTGTGGGAAAACCCACAAGCAGAACCCAAGCATGAGAGCATTCTCCCCTTGTGTGGTTTCCAGCAACTGGTATTCAGAAGCATTACTGCCTCTGACCATGGAAACAGAGTGTAACCACCATAGCTAATATGCACATTGTTCCTATTATTGAATCGCACAGCAATCTCAGTTTTTAAAACAAGTAATATAGAAAACATCTATCCTTGAGCTTCACCAAAGAAGACCAACCTTTCTCTTACCCACTAAACATTATGGGCAATATTATGTTTGTAGACACGTAGTGGGACTTCCCCTTCCTCTTCTCCTTCCTTCCCCACATCTTCCCCAGAGGGTCCTTCAACCCTCTGGAGCAGATCTAGGTGTGTACAAGGAGCTGCAGGGAGAGGAGAGGAAAGATGAGTTCACTTGTGCAGAACATCCATTGTAGGGCTAAACTGGTACAACTGGATGTTGACCTATATTTCTACAAGGTAATCTGCCCTTGTTTGTAGTTTTATTCTTGAAGGATAGTAAGGATTGCTCTTTGCTTCCTGTATTTAAAACTAAACACAGAAGTTTCTTCAGACACACAATTGTATCCTCCCCATAAAAAGAGGGTCAAACTCCACCCTTTATTCTTCTTATTCTCCTGAATTGTTCTTTCTAGAGCTCTGTTAAATTTACCTACTTAATATGGACAGAGCTCTCAAACTAGGAACAATCCATAATAGTGATTGTAGTTACTCATGCAGGCAAGAACAACAACAGAATGCACCCTGCTTGTTTATAAATGTGTCAATCACCAACATAGCATACCTTTTAGCTTTCTTGTTTTTGGAAAAAAGAATACTGGACTGGTTGAAAGTGTTGTATGTAGCTAAGTTGTTTGTTAACATTGATTCGATATATCTCATTGCTGTCTAGAAGACCTAAGTGCCATTGTTGTTGTTGCTGATGATAATATTTTACAGTTTATATTTCTATCCTACTTGGAGGCAATGTGCTATATGTGATGAATCCACACATTATTTCTTTACATTTTTTAAAGATAAACTTTCATTGAAATTGATGGGTTGTTTGCAGGAAAATCAGTGTTAGTCATGATTTAGAGTAGAATGGGTCTTTGCTAGACATATGACTAAGTATAGATCCAATATACTGTACTAATTTTGCAAACTAGCATAATGCTTATTAACGTGGTATCTGGAGCACACTGTGTTTCTAACCTGCTATAGGATGGTACTTCGAAAGCTCAGACAACCAGATATCTACTGTGCATGCATAAAATCTACCATGGGAGAGATTGGGAATTGACCAATGAACAGGCACAACTTGCTGTCAAAGCCCAGACATAATTTTTCATGGATTATTGTTGTTATCCAGCTGTACTGTGAAACTAACCCATGAAATAAAAATGCTGAGTTATTTTAATGTTAATTACTGGTAGAATTAAGTCATTTGTTCTTGTAATTAGTGGAGCTTTAATATAAAAACCAGATAAAACTAGATAACTATAAATATAATTCATGCAACCAAATAAAAATTAAATCCCACCACTGCAATCTCTGCTAGCAGTACTCAGTCCTGGGCTCAGGTACTCAGCAAAAATAAAACTTTTCTTCCCAAATAAAATAAAATAAAAACGACACTGTTCTGCCAGGGTTTGATTGCTGACACTTTAATCCTCTTTGCAGAATATTTGTGAGCATTTAATGGCAGTTTATATAACATACATTCACAAGATAATTTTAACCACTTAATGGGTAGAAACTTAGTGGCATTATCATTGAAGTTACATAATGTCAATATATACTATTAGTTCAGTCATATAGTGCACCTGGTGTTTTTGATGCTTTTTATTTACAATACTTAGTTTGGGCAGCTGTTATACAGTATTTGACTTCATAGGAGCCCATTATTGTAGATATTACCAGGCTAGATGAGCCAATGGTATGACTCTGTATAAGACAAGTCAGCTTCCTATGTTTCTATGTTTCTACATGAGTCCCAGTGATGAAACAAACTAGCAAACATCTGTCAAATAACAATGTGGTTTAAGTCTTTCACCTACCATAAGATTCCCAAATCACAGACTGAGCGCCATCATTTTGCCTATCCACAACTCAAAAATGGAAGACCCCAGACATTCCAACTGTTACAGATTGGCAAGTAAAATTATTTAAATATGCGGAACTAGCAAAAATGACACAAAAAATTAGACACCAAAAAGGTACACAGTATATTAACGATTGGAATAAATTTAGAACATTGAAGGAAATTTTAGAAATTTAAGAACTACAGTAGAATTAACATAAATCTTACAACGTATAGATTATTGAGAATGAAACTGCAAAAGGGAAGATATATCAAGAAGCCCCTAGCCAGGAGGGAGGGAGGTCTATATGCGTGGTGTTAAGATGATGCTAAAGAATGATTGTAATGGAAATTTATATTATTGTACTTGTTTGTGTTTGTTCTTGTTTATAGTTTGTTTATTCCTTTATTTAATCAAAATCAATAAAAAAGAAATTTTTTTTAAAAGAAGAAGTTTGTCTGCTCAAGGATGGCCACCTTACAGTTAGTTACAGAGCATCCTGGGTGGCTAAAATGTTCCCTACCACCTTGTTCTATATTGCCATTTCTGTGTCCATTCTCAGAACTATCTCAGAACAGAACTGAGGGAAGCCACTGAATCCTAAATATATCCTAGAACCAAACTATTAAAGGAAAATTGTATAGACAATGTAAGGTTAATGTGATGTCCAGTAACCTTAGTGGAAGCTCCAAAGCTGCTTTATAGGCTTCCATGCTTGCCTTCCACATTTGAGGAGAACCTGGCAGGCAGCTGTCAAAGATGCATTAGGTTTAAGATGCTCTGAGGTGGCAAGGGGTGGAAGAGTTGGGCAGTTGCTTGGGATGGAGCCGTTGTCAGCAGCCAAGACCTCTGCCTTGCTGGCCAGCACCCTGGCCCTCCTGAACCGCCCCAAGGCGCAGCACCCGCTCACACTGACCATGGTGATGGATGTGGTGCCATCAACCTCACCAAGAAACTTGCACAGGTACAGACTGATATCTTCTTTCTTACTAAATGCAAGAACCTGGACATTATACCCAAGGGTCTTAGAATTAAGAACCCTCTACAATCCACGTATCCCACTGAATATGCAAGAAAACTATGCAACACTTTCTCTAAGAAGCTGCTCAAACATCTGATCAGCGTTCTCTACTCTAAACAGAAGCTAATAAAGGAGGAACTCCTTGTATTAGACAACTCTATCACTGGAACCATGGTGATGGAGGTGGTGAAGACCCTGGATGAGTGCAAGGGGGTCTCTGTCATGGCCATAAAGTGCTGCACCCTGGGCAGCTACTCCAGGGTGGACCCCATCTGCCTGAAGAAAGCCCTGAAGGCCGGGAAAGGGGCTGCCTCATCCAGCCACAAAACTCTTCCACACGGGGTGCCACAGGGAGATTCAAGCTGGACACAGAGGAAACTAAGGGAAAGAAGAGCCAGGAAAAGCGCTCAGATTTGGATGAACAGCACCCAAACCAAAGAAAGCGGACAAGAATCCCACGGCAAAGGTTCTGGTGGAGAAACCGAGGCAGGGAGCAACCCAGAAGGGGAGAAGGAGGAGGCGGCTCCCAGCAAGAGTACCAAGGCGAAAGCTAGCAAGCATCCAGGCAAACCTCTAGTGAAGCCCAAGGCAAAGAAGTCCCCCGGGGGGGGGAACGACCCAAATCCTCAAGAAACAGAGCTCTTCTGAGGCCTTCCCGACAAACACACATGGTGCCCCCTGGGAAGCTGTGTCTAAGGAAAGCAAGATGGGGGCGATGACAAGGCACCTGCAGCGGCCAAGAAAACCAAAGAGGCAAAAGGGGAGAAAGCCAAGGGTGACCAGGAGTCCAAGCCCCCCCCCCCGAGCCAAAGGGGGAAGGAAGGGGAAGGGCAAGGGGAGGGAGGGGAAGAATCCAGCCAGCCGGGGCCCCAACGAGGCCTGAGGGGCCAGATTCTGCAGGGAGGGCAGGATGGGGGGCACATGGCTGTCCAACGTAGCACCCTCCATCCGCCTTGTCCAAGGGAGAGGAGACCCCTTTTATGGTGGGGGCTGCCCCTCTACCTCTGGCACAACATCCCCATATATGAATGGACTATTTATGAAGCGAAGACCCTGTTTTTAAACACCGTGTCATTTTCCAATAAAGTTCAGAGGGGCAGCACGTATTAGCCCACTTCAGATGAGGCACCCTTGGTCCATCATCGGTACTCACAGGCCCCATGGTAACAGCACTTAAATTGGTTATAGCTGGTTTGGAAGCCACAGTATCAGACCCTTCCCATCCGGGACCAGGTTTCCCCCAGTTTCTGAACTTTGCTGTTCCGATTCCCAATCTTCCGCCGGCCGCTGGATCATGCACACCGCAGGAGTCGAAGTCAGGACTGGAGGCTTCTTTTCACTTAATTGGGGGCAGGCTGCTTTTACATGACCCGGTTTTTTTGCAATAAAAACACAGTCCCGAACTAGGAGCAAGTTAGTGTGTTCCCCACCTGCTGTAGAGGAGTCCTTTGCAGGCATAGGGGGGCTCTACTTTGGTCTTTAGCGGGAAGAACAGACCTCCCGGCAGAAACTGAAGCTGCCAGTCTATTCCCACCGGCCAGTCCCCTGTTTGCCAGATGGGAACGGTTTAACTGAAAAGATTCTGCGAATTCTGTGGCTTGCTCCAATGGGAGCTGATGGGAGATTGCCCATCAGTTCGGCTAGTTCTCCACAAATTAGGGAGCGCAAAATTGGCATGTACATTTTCAAGGACACCCCCATATCTCGACAAGTGATTTCAAAAAGAGTCAGATAACTCAGGACATCAGTGGGGGGGGGGCTGATATTTTGGGAACGCCCTCCAGTTCAAGTTGTTCAAAACCAACCCCGGAGAAGACTGTCTGGTATTTTCTCCTCGTGGTTCTGGGCTGTAGTCATACCTTGGAGCATAATGACGAGGCGCCTGTCCATCCGGACGCAGGTATTCCACCTCTTTGTATCCATGTGAGGGTCTAGAGGGAAGTTCCTCCTCCTCCTCGTACCATTGCCTCGCCCCATGAGTGTCCCAAGCTCTTACTGGTGAGTAGACCCAACCTGGACTGGGCGAAGGCCATCTCGACGATCTGTGAATGTTGCGCGATGGACGCTCTCGACGGTAGTCTCCCACAGATACTTCTTGCAGTTGCTGTGGCAAGTCTTGATACTCATAAGCCATCCGGCTGGTTCTCGGGCCCCTAAGAATGGACTGGCCCATTCTGGGAAACTTATCTCGACACCGGAATCCTCCGTGTGCAGGATCTGGTACCCACTCAAGAGCGTCGCCAGCTGAAAATTCCATTTCTTTAGGCTCTGCAAAAACAAGATAGTTCCCTCTAGGACGTGTGGAGACCATCCCAGCTTCCACTTCCTCACGAGGTGACAAGGGTTGGTTAACCGGCACGCCCCTTACTCTTTCCAAGTTGCAGGACTCGTGCCCACCCTTCCGAACAGTTCTTAATTGGTTGGTATCCGCCAACTCCTCAGCCTCGGAATCTCTGGAAACCCAAGAGGAGGATTCCGCTTTGGGACTTGGAGGTTGGGGGGGGTCTACCTCTGTAGAAGGGAACTGCCTTCTCCACCTGGCACCCATTCGTCTACAGTTTGCAGTGAATTTTCTTCCATAATTTCCTAACTGTCTATCAAAAAAATAAAACGTCTGCAGCATACAAAAGATACGTGCCGATTTAAAATCAAAGTGCCTTTCTGCAGGGAAGTTCTATCCCACAATGCTGCCAACATGTAGTAAAGGTCCGGCCACTCGCCCCTCCCTCACCTGTCCTTGCCATCCAGCTGGGTCAGATTTCAGGGACGGTAGCCGGCAGCATTTACTTTTTTACAGAACAAAACGCATCAAAAAATGGTATTGCTGCCACCGCTCCCTTGTCTCAGGGCACCAGGAGACACAGCCCAGGGAGAAGGCGATGCTTCCTAGTTACCGGCTGCCCACCCTGCAAATTGTTTCCACAAAGTTGCAGGCAGAAATCCAACAGGTAGTGCGTAACCGCTGGCCAGCAGGCCTTTGGACTTAGATTTTCCCTCAGAATCGGCACACAAGACAGAAGAAGGTCTCTTTTAAAAAAATATTTTAAAAATAAATTTAACATGCTTAAAAAGCAGGCACATCTTTTGTACATTTCAGTCAGATAAAACAAAAACATTGTAAAGTATAACTAAGATACTCACTCTAAGAACAGAGAAAAAGTTAGGATAGTTTCAGAGTCCTCAGCAAAATCCACATCTCAAAGGATAGTAAGAATCTTCATCACAAAGACACACAGGCAGGATGACTGTTAGCAAGGTGGCAAAGCTAACAGACGGGCAGGTTGCAGAGCGCACCTCCTCAGCATTTTCCTGGGATCTTTATTTCCAAATTTCACGTGGAGACAGAACCTAGACCCAATCAGAATTCTTGTTTACATTTAAATTCACCAATGGTCAGCTGGCTGACTAATAATTTTAACTTGTGACAGCTGAGCTTGTTAGTTCCCAGAACTTCTGGATCAAAGGGTTCCTCCCTTCCATTAACACTCCACAGATGCACATTCCCAGGGTAATTGGAAGGTTGATAACAACACTATTTGGGTGTAAATGAGCTAGGCACCAGGTGTCAAACAAGCCCCAAATCAACTGGAGAAGTTCCTTCCCAAGATAACAATTCACACATTTGGAGACTGATAGTCCGCAGTGTTAAAGCAACAAGTCCCCTTTCCCATAACTCTTGTGGCTTCTTGACTTCCCACAATACTCTGCTCCTCACTTGACCAAAGTTTGAGCTTTTGAAATTCCTAACTTCACTACACATGGCAACCTGGTGCTGCTGTTGATGATTGGTGAATGCCATATCAGTCCATAATAAGACCTTCTAGAGCAGATTTGGCAACAAATGCTGGGGGTAAGAAAGAAAGCAGAAATCCTGTTCCAGAAACATAAGTTTGATCCACTAGCACAGGGGTAGGCAACATGTGATGCAAAAGTTTTATGTGTATATAGACAAACACAGAAAGGGTGCCAACTTGAATAAAATATTGGGGGTAAGAATGCAAGAAGTGCCTTTACACTCACCAGAAGCTCTGCCCTGCCCTCGCGGGTCCTGGAAGGAGCCTTTTAAAAAGTCCCATACGCTCAGAGACTTTGCACCTGTTCATTGGGGGAGATAAGAAGCCCAGAGCACTTGTTCTTTAGATGTCCCTTTTATGAAGAGGCACGTAGTAAGACCATTGATCCCCTACTGGTGAGGCTCGCTGACCTTCCGGAAAAGCAAAAATTTGACCTTTTCCTGTTAGGCAAAGATCAGAAGACAACCCAGATGGTCGCCAGAATCTGTGTACAGATCTGTAGGCGCAGACAATCGCCCAACTCAAACTAGTTTATTAAGAAAATCCCCAAACTCGGTTCTATGGGTGACTCTGAGTCAGCTCCCTGCAGTAGTTTATTGTTGTACATTGTTTTAATTGTTTGTTTTCCTTCGGTGACTGTACCCCCAAGTGTGTTTTATAAGCTGGTCTCCGACCGTAATAAATTATCATCTATCTGTCTGTCTGTCTGTCTGTCTATCTATCTATCTATCTATCTATCTATCTATCTATCTATCTATCTATATATCATCTAATATTGGGGGGAAAGGTAAGCCTCGCCCCACATAATTGATCACAAGATATGGTGCACACACACCATTTGAATGGCAATCAACTTTGGGGAGGCCCTGGCCTCCTCAAATATTGTATTGGGGTGGTGGTGAAGAGACCTCTGATCCTAGGAGTTGGCTCCTATGAAACACAGTAGGATCGGTGGTAACTGCAGTACTGGGAAAGTTCTGTGAATCTGTTAGTATTGCAGATGGCAAAGCCTTGTGCACATTATAGTTCCTACTGGTTGTGGCATCTCTCTCTCTCTCTACTGTAAACAGCTTATGAAAAATAAAGGAATTTTGCCTCTTTCAAGATAATGTGATTAAGGAGCATACAGAGTTGGAAATAATAAATCTGCTTCCTATGAAAAATGTTGAGACTTTGAACCAAAGTGGCATCTACAGGAACTAGAGTTTCACTGTTAAATCATTTTCTGCCTGTCTATCTCTTTCTTGGTGCCAGATGCAGTGTGCTGGATATGTCTGGTATTAATTAATTTCTCTAGATTTAAATCATGGTTTCATGATCAAGGGTTTTAGTGGCTGTTGCTGTAGGGCTGATTCATATACGTATGTGCATCATTTACGTTCCCATTGCTAAGAGCTCAGTCAGCTAGTACCTTACAGATGAATGTGTCAGCTGCTGCCTCCACTGAAAAATATGGACTCCAAAAAGTGCCTTGCAGGAGCAGAAAGTATGCATGATTTCTGCCAATTCCATCCTGGATTCCCAATGCCAAATCCTCTACTTCTTAGGAACAACCTATTGGGGAAGGAAGTAAGAGACTGTAGGAGGAAGGGGGTCAAGAAGGCCCTGTTGAATGAGCAGAAATCCTTTCTGCAGATTTTTTGATCCATGCTGTTGTGAAGAGCAGTAATATGAAACCTCTTTCTGTCTCTGATGTATGATTTGTGATCTTGAATTAGACCTGAGTTGCCATCCTGAAACAACAGTATTTTATATGTTCATTAAATCATCCATAGATCGCCTTTCATATAAATTAACAAGGATGGAATGCAGAAGACAATAAATTACTAAAGACAAAGCAAACCACAAATACCCACATATATCTGAAAATTTTAATAAAACCAGTACTAAAAGCTAATGTTTGTGAATGATCTCATGAATAAGTATATATCAGTCAGTCAGTGGACCAGCATTACTGTAAGTGCCTTGCCCTATCTCTTGGGAAAGGCTGCTCCATAGTATGGGGGCCACTGCGGAGAAGGCCCTTCCTCAGGTAATCAGATCTCCAGGCATGATGTGATGAGAACAGCTTCCTCCAGTGATCTCAGTGAATGGACTGGATTGTACAGAAGGAGGTGTTCTCTCAGATAGCCTGGTCCTAAGATGTCCAGAACCCCAAATGTTAGCAACAAAACCTTAAACTCTGCTCAGTAGCTAATCAGTAGCCAGTGCAATTCCTTTAACACAGCATCATGTGAGTGTGGTAAGGATGCACAACTGAGCTTCCTTAGTTGCTGTATTTTGTGCTAGCCATGCACATATACAAATAATTCCTTATACTGTACTATGTGTTTTGGGCTTTTTTCGTCACTCTAATTTCTGTGAATTGTGATGCAAATTAACCCTGGTTGACACTTTCCAGACAGATGTACAGAAGGCAAACACAATGATCCTTCAGATTTTACAGGCCTCCAAATTTTATAATACAGTTCTCTGCTTGAAAATGTACAAAAATGTGCTTTAAAATGCATCTTTAAGATAAAACACACTTTTAGCAATGAATATGTATCTAAATGGATTTTTGGTGTGGGTTTTATTTTATTTTTAAAAAACAGCACATTACATCATAAACAAAATGGGGTAGACATGAATGAACAGAAACAAAACTGATCTGTGCATCCCTCCTTTCATGGGCCACTTACAGAGGTTACCATGTTTCTACAACCATTTGCATTCTAGGCATAATAATCATGCTACTGTTTTATATTGCCAATTACCCCAGATTGACAAAGAATACCCTGATTTTGCACCTTTTCAGCTCAGGAAAGCTTCTGATTCAAACGTGTAAGCAAAGCAAAGTTTTAAGTTATTCCAGGAATTCTTACACAGGATAACTGGCTATGTGTGGAAAGTATTTAGAAATCTCCAGAGTAAATGAGAGCTGTGTAAATTTGAAAGGGAAAGCTAACCTGGGAAGAGAGAGAAGGTATTATTTCAGCACACTTAAATACTACAGACAATATATCATTAGTGCACAGCCGCTACCCTGAGCTATCTAATTTATGTGCAGGTCACAAACTAATGCTGCTAATTGCTATTGGCTATTGTGACCTCTTTTGCAGACAAAGGGGTTGATCTTTATGTTGTCATTGTGTGGCATGGAGCTGAGCAAAGATACATTTTTATTGTTTTGTTTTGTGTTATTGCTGCAAATAGTTTCCATGTTCCATGTGAAACCAATTACCTGAGCAAATAAGTCATTTGTCTCTCATCATGAATCTCTTTCAAAATAGAAAGCAAAACCATCCTAAGACTTTTCAGTCATAATATACTTGCAGGTAGGTTAGCTACCATGCTGTTTGGCTTCTCCTGCATATAATTTATTGAGTTTACCATCATTCACTTTTGTTAAATGAAAAATCTTTCTCCCTCATGTGAAGCTCCACAATGAATTTTATGCATAGCTTCTGTTTGCCTCACCTGTTGTTAACATCTCTGTGTTACTTTCCAACTCTAAATGGCTTACAGCTATTTTAAGTGCAAGGACAAATTGTGTGGCTTCATAGCTCCATATTGATCAAAGACAACCCAGGTTAATATAAATTGCTTTGCAAATTCCCTTTAGCTGTGACCCACTAAAAGCAAATATATTTCACAAAGATAGATGTTTGGTTTGAGGCAAAGTATTAGAATAACATAAATACTTCAGATGGCTATATGACAAATAAAAGAACTGCATATAAATTACCTGAATTCTTTTACGACACATTCAGTTAAGAAGTAGTTATGGGAAAGGAAGGTGCATGGGTGGGTTTGTGCATCAAGGAAACTATCTATCAAAGGGAAATGTGTTTAAAAGCAGAGATAAAATTATACACTGAAGAAAGCCAAATACCCAACATAAGAAATTGAATGCAACAAATAGTACAGTATTCAATCACAATATGTACAGCACACAAAGCTTAAATGCTCAAAAATCTAACATTAATCACAGTATGCCACATATGAAAAGGCAAAACTATAAAACCTCAATTCTCAAAGTATCAGTCACATGAAGAATATCACCTTTTTAAAATGTGGTAACTAAAAAAAGAAAACTACTTTTCTTTCACAGAAGTTCTTTCTGCCTTTAAGTTATAATGAATGCATTGTAGAATATACATCCATATGCATATCGATTAAGATGTCATGTCTTCATTACTTTATTTACATATTACTACACATCACCTTACCAACAAAGGTCCGTATAGTTAAAGCTGTGGTTTTCCCAGTAGTGATGTATGAAAGTGAGAGCTGGACCATAAAGAAGGCTGATCGACGAAGAATTGATGCTTTTGAATTATGGTGCTGGAGGAGACACTTGAGAGTCCCATGGACTGCAGGAAGATCAAACCTATCCATTCTTAAGGAAATCAGCTCTGGGTGCTCACTGGAAGGACAGATCGTGAAGCTGAGACTCCAATACTTTGGCCACCTCATGGGAAGAGAAGACTCCTTGGAAAAGACCCTGATACTGGGGAAGATTGAGGGCACAAGGAGAAGAGAATGACAGAGGACGGGATGGTTGGACAGTGTTCTCGAAGCTACCAGTATGAGTTTGACCAAACTGTGGGAAGCAGTGGAAGACAGGAGTGCCTGGCGTGCTCTGGTCCATAGGGTCACGAAGAGTCAGACACGACTAAACGACTAAACAACAACAACAACAACAACAACAACAACAACAACAACAATAACAACACACACACACACACACACACACACACACAAAGTTGACACACAAATCTCTAAACAACTTGGGCCTCAAATATCTGAAGGAGCACTTATGTCATTATTAGCCTGCTTCTCTGTGTTAAGATGGACAGAAGAAGCCCTGTTAGCAGAACTGCCACATGCTGTGGTTTGAGGGATATGTGTTGTGTGAGAGGGCCTCCTCTGTTGTTTCCAGGTTGTGGAATGGCCTCCCCTCCAAGCTGAATCTTGCACCATTGTTGTATAGTTTTTGGCACTGGGTCAAGATGCACCTCTTTTCCCAGGTTTTTGGGTGAGTGGATGTTCCCCCATCTGCACTATTGCAGTGTTTTTTCTCCTCTTGTGATTTGTAGGATTGTTGATTCTTTAAGTATCCATTCCCAACAGAGCTACCTTGAACCTTGGAAAGACTGCCAGCTCCCAAATGGACAGTACACTTGCTGAGTACTTTTCTGATTCATTTAACTGAGAAGAGCGGGCATAATCCCAAATCTGGCTGCCTTTCATAGCAATGCATTACCATCTTGCATCTTGCTTAAATGGAAGCAATTTGGATAACTGATTAATAGTCAATTACTATACTCCTTACCTTCTGAACTGTGCATATCCCTTGCTTTACAGTTTTTTATCTTTCTATGGCAGGTTCAGCTTGACAGCACTCTGCAATTGAGGCTGGCTATATGGCATCCAGTTATCTCTCTCTTTCCCTCTGTGCTGAATTGTGATTTTTGTGCAATAAAATGAATTTATATGTATATGAGCACAGTACAGAGACTCCAAGAGAGATGTTTGAAATTGCTTGAAGCAACTACCTAACCTAAATTATAGAAGCCTTGTCAATTACCAAATACCTCTTAAACTCTCCATCTTGCAGCACAGACAATTTAGTCAAGTGGTACCTTGGCATTAATTTGTGTCCAGTGAATTCTTTTCCTCTTGCAACTTAAACAATAACAATGGTGCCATAAAAAGTATTTTACATTAAGTTGCTACATTTAGAAAATTGTTAGGTATGGAAGAGTCAACCTGTTCCCTCATGTAAAAGCATGGCATGGTGTCTGAAAGCTTTGATTATAGGTATCTGGCAGTCTCCATGCAGCTACGATAGAAATGCCTTAAAATTCTTTTTAAAATGAAGATTATTTGGGACATCAGCAGTATATTTTGTGGCATACTGTGCTCCACATGTGGTGTAGTAGAGAGAGTGTTATGACACAGGGGTCACCCACACTTCCATTTATGCTGCGATTTCTAGACACAGTCCATGATTCGTAGGCAAGGGTCTAATCAGGTTTGCTTTGTGTCATTCCACTTTCCTCGGGAAAACTTATTGTTTACCCCTGAATCAGAACAAACATTAACCAGGACTAACGAAAAGTGCAGATGAGCCCTCTCAGACAGGTGATCTGGATTCAAATCACTGTTAGTATTTATAGACAGGAAAATTTCCTACTGAACATTTGATTGATAATATTAGTCTGAAGCTAATAGCTTCATGGCATTAAGTTTCTAGCTGAGTCATTTATTTTCAGAATGTAGGGAACGGCATAGTCCATCTTGACTTCACAAGCTCAATTACATTTTCCATAAGCACAGTGGTCTTTTGCATGATTTTGAAATATGAGAGCTTATTATAAACACACATGCATGCTGTGCAACTGTGAATTATCATTTTCCAGATGAGCATCCCCACCATGCTCTTCAGTTTGAGGTGGTATAGGTGGGCTGGCATTCCTAAAGGCTCTATGTTAAACGGCTTTCTTGCAGAGCATGGGGAAGATACACCATGCAGAAGTTTACAAAGTCTAAGCTTTATATATCCCATCATGTGTTGATGTGAACCAGTGACAGTTTATTTTAGAACTCAATAATGTTTAGCCTTGAGATAGATGAAAACTTGTGCAATCTTCCTTTGCCCTTTCCCCCAAGTATCAGGATTCAAGCTTTAGATATTAGGTTGGATAGTCACTATCGGACAGACAAGTTCAAGGGATAGTGGATGCTAGGTTTGCTTGAGTTTTTTCCTGTCTTGGAAAGATTAATGAGCTGCAGTGGCATTACCTTGAAAGTAAAAATAAGACAATATCTGGGACCAAAACATAATGGGCACCACTGAAATTATGGATTTGGGATGAGAATGAAGTGAGTGGGGTTTGGCTAAAGCTAGTGTTAAAAGAGTTGATGGGAAAGCTCAGATTATCAGTCCTTGCTCAGTTCATGGAGTTTGTGGTGGTGACTAGGTTGCTCCCTATTATGTGTGAGTCTCTTGTGGCCTAATCTCTTTCCTGCTGAAGTTTTCCCATGTTTTATTGCTGTAGTGGGGGGCGGGAATATGGGACAAACATCCACAGTGACCTTCAGCATTGAGTGGCTTCTAGGAAGACTTATTGGACATGTAATGGGGCTTCATCCTTCTTACAAAGCTTGGTTCTGGACTAAAAAGCAAATAATAGCTCCTTCCTTAGGAAGTAGAGGAGGTCACCTTTCCTGGTATCAGCGTCAAGTTAACCAGGCAGTAGTTGCTTGGGTCTTCTCCCCGCACCCTTTTGAAGATAGAGACAACATTTGCCCACCTCCCATCTATTGGGACCTCACCTATTGTCAACAATTATAGACAGAGGCTCTGAGATTACATCTGCAAATTCCTTAAGTAGCCATGGATGCAGTTCATCAGGCCCTGCAGATCTGAATTCATTTACAGTAGCAAGGGTTCCATTTCCACTTCTTTTCCTATCTTGGGCTCTCTCCCTGCATCCCTTATTATCAGCATACCTATTCATCTCAGTGGGTCTCCTCTGAGTAGAACTCATGTTGGATACAACCCAGAACTAGCACATGTAGTAAGTCATTATTGGTGGCTGTTATAGAGCTGTGGAACTCAGAGTTTGTGCTTTCCTTCAGATTTCAAGAGTGTAAGTATCTTTTGAAAGCATTAGAATGTATAATAGGTTTTCTTTCACAAAGCACCTTTATTCTATGTATTCTTCTTTAATGAAATGTTTTTATTGCAAATTGATCCAAGTGTGCTGACTGGGTTCATGGCCCATTCATGTGATGGAAAATAGTTTGTGATACCACTTATGCAATCCATTAACTAAGCCTACTAAGGTACGACAGGAAAAATAGCATGTATTGTGGATTCTTTTATAGGCAGTTGGCAGCTATTTGAACTCCAACCAAGTATATGATTTAACAGCTGAAATTCTCCACAAACAAGGAAAGAAAACCATTTTAGTTGAATGATTATCCCAAATCAGCTTTATAAAGTCAAGGGGGTGGGGAGAGGTGTTCTTTCAACTTCTGCAAGTGAATGTAGCTATTCTATTTGGCTATTCTATATAGCAATTAAAATGTATTTTCTTCTGGAGATTTGCAGACTATGGCTGCACAAACACTATACCCTCAAAGCACGTTTGAAGCACATTATTCTACTCATAGAATTATGGGCAATGTAGCTTAGCCCTCAAAGTGTTACAGTCCTCAGCAACCCTTAATAAACTACAGTGTCCAGAATTCATTGAGTTGGGGATAATGTCCTTCAAATGTGCTTGTAAAGTATAGTGTGTGCACAGCCCTGGGTTTCATTCTTTCGTCCTGTTCAGGCAGCAGGTTCCTGAGCCAGCCATAGTTGAGCATTTTAAAGTTCCGTTGATTGCAGCAAGTGTGTGTTAAAAATTTCCATGAATGGAGCGTCATTAAAACAGCTTAATGTTGGCTAGTTCCTGCGCTATGCTTTTCCATTGCCTCTATACCCAGTACTTTATGAATCCAATGCAAAATTGGTTAACGTCTGGAGATTTCCAATTCTGTGTTGCACATAACTTAGGTGTTTATAACAAGTTGATAATATTTTTCTTTCATGTTTGTTCTGTTATCATATATTATTTCAATCTCAAATTGCTCTCTATTAAGCATTCATTTTCTTTCAAATGATTGGATTGTGTGCTACTTCTTCTGTGTAGTGAAGCTTTCCCTGTTAGTAACTATAGAAGAGATAGCAAACAGAATTGTGTAGATATGTATATTCTGTGGGGTTTAAAGTGATCGTTGCAATCCTATCATGTTTCCATAATGTTGCTAGGTTCAATGGGACTTGCTCCCAGGAAAGTGTGTACAGGATTGCAGCCTAAATCTTGTTGTAGTATTTTCTTCAGAGTTAAAACTGGAAGAACAATTTACTAGAAATATGCTTCTGGAAAATTATTGTTTTGTTTTAATCTAATTAAGGGCGTTTAAAAATTAAACACATGCAAATGCACACACTTACAGAATTACTTTTTGAGTGTGTAAGAGTTAGCGCTAGGGATGAGCAGAACAAAAGAGATTCTGCAGTCGTTCAGTTCTGGAAATATCTGTATACTGGGAATGATGGAATGATACACAATACAAAGATAAGAATTACTTGTACAGATGGGGATAGAAAAGGGAATAATGCAGAAGTTCAGCAAGAGACTTGTCTGTGGGTGAGAAGTCTGAGATCACAGAACCTTTTGTAAGTTACTGAGTAATGTTTTTTCTTGCACTACACACCACCAGTAATGTGCAAATTACTGTCTTAGATTAATTTGCCATGAAGTTGCTCAGAGTTGCTTTCTAGAACCCTGTGACCATAATAATCCTACTGTATTGGACCAACTTGACATATACAGTAGTATAGCATTCTGTTTCTCATGGTGGATTTATTTTATTTATGTATTTATTCATGGTGGATTTATTTTATTTATGTATGTATTTATTCCTTATGTTTCTCATATGCTTCTGAGAAGCCTATAAGCAGTTCATGAATGTGATATCCCTCTTCTATTGTTCCTTTCAAACAACTGGTACTTACTGGCATGTTGCCTCTGAATTTAAGAGCCTGCACATTGCCACCACAACTAGTAGCCAATGGTAGATTTATTTTCCAGTTAAGGGATCTAAAATGGCAATTCTAATTCCACTTGCCTGGGAAGAAGCCCATTGAATGCAATAGGTCTTACTTCTGAGTACACATACTTAGTATTGCACCTAGTAGCTATTAGCATGCTTTGTGTCAATGAACTCCATAAACAATTATGATGTGCTGTGTGGATAACTATTTAGTGTGTCCTGAATCTTTTGCTGATCAGTTCCATTGGGTTTCACTGACTTCTATCATGAGAGATGGGTAAAAAAAAGTTTCTCCTCACCCCAATGCATACTTTTTTAAAACTTCTGTCATGTCCCCTCATACTGTATCCTTGTGGTTCCACTTTCAAGCCACCCCCAAGTCTACCCCATTTATTTAATGATTCCAGTAATCATAGTTAACAAAGTACCATAATTCCGGAATGCTGTAAAGGAGAGCAAAAGTCAGGCATTTTCTAACCTCTACCATGACATCTCACCAGTGTTGTATATTTGCAGTTTAGTAGCGCTGCAGAGAGCTTGCTGGGGCGACCATGCATAACAAGGAGCTCAAAAACTTCTTAAACAAGGTTTTAAAAAATCCTTTAATGGATTTTTTTTTAAAAAATCCTTTAAGGTTTTTAAAAAATCCTTTTACACTAAAGATAACAACAACAAACATGACCAACCCACCCCCAGGGTAATGGGAGAGCTAGGTGCTGCTCCTTATATACTATGCCCAAATGCTGACACAGCTTAATTAACACAACCTAGCAGCACCTGCTATGTTTCACAGCTGCAAGGCTGGGTCTTGTTATATGCCCTGGCCCTTAAAGACATACACAACTTGTGAAATAATAATGAACCTTCACATTTTAAAATGACAATTCAACAGCCGGAATATGTTGCTAAATATAAAATTCCCTGTCTGTATTTCTGACCCCCGCTCTGACACATCAAATCTATTTGAAGTGTGCATGGGCTGTTCTTCTTTTACCACCTGTTTAAGTGAAATAATACGTTCTTGATGTACCCAAAAGAAGAGGTACCTCCTCACAGAAGCCATAGGGATTCCTTAGAATTTGTCAGCATGTCAACAGGGGCTAGGAACATCAGGGCTTGGGGTTTGACCAAACATTTATAGTCATTGCCTCCTCTTTAGGACCAACCCAAGGGAGATAAAGGCACTGGATACCAAAATGCAACTGGAAGCACTAGAAGGCATGAGAAACGAATAGCTCCTTGTCTACCCTGTCTACTGGCTGCTCAGATGGGAAACAGGCTGTTGCCTCTTCGTTGCCCATGTGAGACCTTGGTTGAATGTATCTCAATGCCTTGCCTGTTGCAAGGCAGAAAATTGGCTAATTCCTTCTCTAACACGGCCTCCAGTCCCCCCGCCCCTCACAACAATCTTTGCCATAGTGAAAAAGGGCCCTGTCTTTCTAGGCCAGAAGGTTCATTTTACAAAGGATTGTGAATTCATGGAACCAGGCACAAACAATCCACCTGGTCTTTGATATTCCATAGCTAGTGTTGCTGAAGTATGAAGGCAGAGATCAGTGCATATAACCATGAGCTGGTAAATGGATCTGTGCCACTCTCCAGTTAACCTCGATTTGGTTATTTATGGCTTCACTGAAAGCCTTTGCAATGTTTCATTTCTAGAAACTAGCTATTTTGGCTCCTGAGCAAGTAATTCACATGCCCTTTATGGCCAGCCATAAAAGTTATGACAATTACACACCACAAAATTAATAATGTTCATAATAAAAACAGGCTGCTCTTTTAAATGTTTGCAAAAGGTCAGAGTTAAGTCATTAGCCAGATATTGATCGGTATAATATAAACCCTCCTTAAAATTATTATCCTTAGTCTGAAAAGCACTAATAATTTTCAAGAAGGATGAAAAGAGGGACTATAGATAGTGCAAATTAATAAGCAGAATAATATGCTATAAAGTGAACATTGTGACACTTCAGAAATGTTCAGCAAGAAGCAAACTATATATATGCAGTGTGCAGGTTGCATTTATTCCATGACATATCATGTCGAATAAATTTATACTTTTCATTCCTGTAGTAAACAAGGGTTTTATATATTCAACCCTAATGTAGTTTTGCCCCTGGCTGAGATGGCAATAGAATCCATTTTGATAAATGGGGTCATGTTACTGTAATCACTGAGGGCTACTTCACACACCCAGCAGAAGCAAGTCAGGCTTGCCACTGTGTATACTCAATCGGTTGCTGACTTCCTGTCATGGCTTCCTGTCAATTGTAACTCTACAGTAGAAGCATTCAAAGAGTCATAGAATTGTGGAGCTGGAAGGGACCCCCTCCAATTCAGGAAAGTCAACTAAAGCATCCATGGCCTCTGCTTAAAAACCTCCAGTGAATGAGAGTTCACCACCTTTCAATGAAGTCCCTTTCAGGCACACATAACATAACTGAGGCAAACCCTTAAAAAAATGTAATATGTGATGTGGCCTTATATTTTCCATTAGGAAAAGAATGGCAAAACTGTGTCCTACCCTGTGGGTTATGGCGTGAAGCTTAAGGGAAGCTGACTGCAATAGGAGAAGGATCGTGGCAGACAAGGCAGGATCTGTCAGGACCCTGGACAGAGCATTCTGGAAGGTGCTGGCTGGAGTGTTTTCACTCACATAGGAAGAACAGTCAGCTCAGCACAAGGCTGGGGCCTTCTGAAGGCTGGCTCACCTGGGACCACTTTGGACCCTATCCCAGTTGAGAATTGGTCTGTTTTTTTAAAAAAAGTGGTGTTGCCTGATTCTATATCCATTGGCTCCCAGGGCATGCTACCGTGAGAACTTCCTGGGGATGTGTGCCATCAAGTAAGACCATGTTTTCCAGCTTGGAAAATGCCAGAATGAGAAGCTTTAGTTCACCGAGTGATGCATCCTCCCGCTCCATGTCTTACTCTGAGCTTGAGAGTGGAGAACTCTGGCAGCAAATAGCAAACAAGGGGAACGAATGCTCAAATTTCTTTCAAAGAGGGCTTCAGAATCACTGTACACACTGTCATATCCTGAGTCAGACCACTGATCTATCCCAATACCCTAGCCAATGACTGGCTTCATCCCTCCAAGGTCTCAGGTCCTTTCCAGTTTTGTTACCTGTGATTCTGTTTATTGGAGACGCCAGGGATTTTCTGCATCCAAACATGCTCTCTACCACTAAACAGTAGTTTCTCCCTGATGTGTTTAATTGCATGTACTAACACACTTATCCCTTATTCTTGCTGCTCCCTTCCCTCTCTCCAGTTTGTTGTCTCTCTTGTTTTTCAAATCTGCATTGAAAGCTTCATACAGTTAATAGTTTGTCTTCATTGTCCATCAAAATAAAAGTGCCTTCAATTTCTGACAAAAGAGAAACTGTGAGTGAGTCTGACACTTTTAGTTTGGGAGAGATTTTCAGAGATGCAGCGTCACCACAGATAGACCCTACCTTTCATGCTCACTAACAAACTCACTAACTAAATCTCCAAGGTACTGAAATCAAGGCCTTTGATACTGATATTAATTCCTATGGAGGTAAGTTTTTATGTATAGAGCCACCTAATATGGGCAACTGTACAATGAAAGAAGCTAACATTTGTTTATTTAAAATAATGCTATGCTAATTTTAGAACCAAGGACATTTCAAGGTGGCTCACAGTCAAAATCATAGCAAAATACAATAAAACAAAATTAATAATTACAGAGGTGTGTCAAATTGTCTTGGCAAACTGCTTCTAAGTAAAGTCCCTCAGAAAATATGTGTATTGTTTTATGGGGCAGAAACACAATGAAATGGGCATTTGTAACTGAAGTTTTGAGGAGCTTATGATATGAGCTAAAGGAGGAACAGTTATTGTCAGGGGTGATGTCAAGAGCAGGTCAGTAATAACTCACATGGCATCAGTTAAGTTAACTCTTTATTCAAAGAAACAACCCAACAGCTCTTTGATATTTGTGAGCACATCAGGAAACACACAGTCATCTACAGTGGATCCTTTGATGTCGCTGGAGGTTCAGGTGGCTAATGTGGTGCTGAGTGCCTCCTGTCAGCTTGGCTGATGGCTCTGGCCAGGGGTAGCCTAACTTCTGTTGTCTGTGCTCTGGTAACCTCTGTGTTAGAGCACTGCAACATAATAAAATAATAATAATAATAATAATAATAATAATAATAATAATAATAATAATAATAATAATAATAATAATTTATTATTATTTATACCCCGCCCATCTGGCTGGGCTTCCCCAGCCACTCTGGGCGGCTTCCAAAAGAATATTAAAATACTATAATACATCAAACATTAAAAGCTTCCCGAAACAGGGCTGCCTTCAGATGTCTTCTAAAAGCCTGGTAGTTGTTGTTCTCTTTGACATCTGGTGGGAGGGTGTTCCACAGGGCGGGTGCCACTACCGAGAAGGCCCTCTGCCTGGTTCCCTGTAACTTGGCTTCTCGCAATGAGGGAACTGCCAGAAGGCCCTCAGCGCTGGATCTCAGTGTCCAGTCTGAACGACGGGGGTGGAGACGCTCCTTCAGATATACTGGACCAAGGCCGTTCAGGGCTTTAAAGGTCAGCACCAACACTTTGAATTGTGCTCGGAAACGTACTGGGAGCCAATGTAGGTCTTTCAAGACCGGTGTTATGTGGTCTCTGCGGCCGCTCCCAGTCACCAGTCTAGCTGCCGCGTTCTGGATTAGTTGTAGTTTCCGGGTCACCTTCAAAGGTAGCCCCACGTAGAGCGCATTGCAGTAATCCATGTTCTAGATATGTGGTGCTGCCTCAGAAGATGGTTCATAAACTTCAGCTAGCACAGAATTCAGCGACCAGGTTGCTCACCAGAGCAAGATGGTTTGAACATATTACACCGATCCTGGCCCCGATTGCACTGGCTTCTAATTTCTGGGCCCAAATCAAAGTGCAGGTTCTGACCTATAAAACCTGAAACAGCTTAGGACCGCAAAATCTCTCCCCATATGAACCTAGCCAGGCCCTGCAATCATCACCGGAGGCCCTTCTTTGTGTGCCTCCTCCATGAGCGGTCCAGAGGGTGGTAACAGGAGAATGGACCTTTTCTGCGATAGCTCCCCGTTTTGTAGAATGTTCTCCCCAGGAAGGCTCACCTAGCATATTCATTACATATCTTTAGGCGCCAGACAAAAATGTTTCTCTATAACTTTGGCTGGTTAACATTCTACAGCATTTAAAATGTGTTTGTGAGAGTGGGGTTATTGGTTTCCTTTTGTCTTATTATGTATTTTGTGTTCTCGTTTTGTATTTTTCTGTTGCGATCCTTGGGTGAAGGTCAGTATCCTAATGTTAATGATGATGATGATGATGATGATGATGATGATGATGATGCAGTTCTTGTGGTTCTCTGGCCTGCGACATGAATCACCTAACTCTACAACCAACTTTTGCATAATATTTATCAGTTTACTAAGCGGCATTCTAGATGGCGATTCCAGCAGTCTCTCTTTTATCCTCTTCATTCTTTTCAACTAGTGCGCATCTGATGCAATGACCTACATTCATATTAAAGTAAAGCAGAAAAACCTTGTTGAAATCGCTGCTTTCACAGCTTGTTTTGCAGTTCATTCTTTTCTGGAGCATTAGAGCATAACAAAAATGGAATCCAATTGCACATTAGGGAATTATTTACCCCCTCCCCGTCTGAACCCAAAACGAACAGAAAACAGAGTCAATAGTAACCATTCAATCTGAAAATATGCCAATCGAGGAATGAACCAATAATAAAAAAACCCAGAAAATTTGCACACAGAAAAGAAACAAAGCTATGGATTTCTTTAAAAAACAAAAATACACACAAAATAGCTGTGTGAAGGAGAACCAGCCAGTTATATTAAAAATGTGTGATGCTTGGTCACCAGTAGAACATAGCATGCTTTTGATAGAAATCTGGACACATTTCAATTGATTATATATCAAGATGGAATAGCCTACATTATGGTGCTCCGGCAAGAGAAGGGAAATGCTGGAGAAGCATCTGACAGTGGTCGTTGTTATAAAATAGACTTTTTGAAAATGTTCATGAAAAGCAAGTTATTTTTCCTGGATTTGGAAACAGTTGAGCTATTAGGGGTCTGTGGTAGGTAGGAGTTAAGCAGCATATAAATGAAACTGTACTGATTTCCAATGTAACCCACCAGAGACCTCAGCATTCAGAATACATAAGCAAGTAAGTATGAACTCCTTTAATTAAGGCCTTCTCATTAATTCAGCCAGCATGGATTCCTTGGCCGGGGGAAGGAAATGCTACAGTCTTCAATGCATCTTGGCGCAGGATTGAAAAAGCCTTTCTGAGTAAAAGTTGCCTTTGACAACAAGCTGCATAAAAAAGACCCCTCATGGGTTGCCCGTTGTCCTGGTAATACACAATCAAGCAACGGCTTTAGTCCTATGCCATACCTACAATACTGCCTCTGTGCAGTCAAATGAAGCAGTATACTGAAGTCCTAGTGTTGCATACATTGAAGAAGTGGGGCAAAGAGGAAGGGAGCCCAAGAAAACCAAATGCTAGATAGCCACCTTCTTTGGCTTATGTTGCATAACCCCCAATACATTTTGTTGCCTGAGGTGAATGACATGTATTTTCATGTATAGAAGCTGACCTGGATGGTAGCTGAATCTTCTCCTTTGAATCTTCTTTCAACACTAGTGACAGGGCACATCCTGAGAGCAGCAGATTTGTTTATGGGGCACAGGAAAGGCATATGGCAAGCACAGCTCTCTCATCCAATACTTTGTCACCATTACCTATCATTCCCTGTGCATGTGCCATTTAAGGTGCCCACCTTACTCTGCCTAATGATAGGGCCAGCCCTGCCCATTTTGGGGGGGATTTTTAAAAACAAAAATCACTTTTGTGTTACATCAAAATCTTTAGGAACACAAAGGAAACACTCACATGTGTATTGTAGGACTGGTGCTTTCTTTCAGTTTTTTACTCCTGGGTAGCACCAACCCCAATTTCCCACCCAGAGACAAAGACGGGTTAAAGGGGAAAGAGGTGCGGACTTAAAGTGGTAACAGTGATCTGAGAGGGGGGCAGCCAGAGTACAGTCTGCAGTTCCCAGTCCCTCTCCTTGGAAGCTTGAACTGGTGGGGCAAGATGAGTAAAACCAGGTCCTTTGACTAGGCAAAATGGTTGTCCACTTCTGAATTCGGATCAAAAGAGCAGAATTATTTAAATCAGTACGAGAGAGTGGAAGGAGTGGGAAGTGGCTTTAAAGGGAAAGAAAACACATACTCACTATCTGAGGTTGTCTTAGCAACTGACAAAAAATATGTTCAGTTGACGTGCAAAACCAAATGGGTCATCCCAGGTGATTCATCGAAGACACACAAATGGGAGGTGGAAGGAAGCTGGAAGCTTTGCTCTTTTTATCTCTGCAGTTGCAAAAGGGGAGGGCCTGGAGATTAAAAGGCATGAAGATGATCCACCAATCCAGGAAAGCCAACTCTACTTGGCATCCTGGAGATCCATCACATACTCAGAGGGGAATTTTGTCATTTGTGTTTGCAAGCTTGTTGAAACAAAGCATGTCAGTGAGGCCAATCTCTTTCTTTTTTCCTGGGCGGGGTAGGGGTTGGGGTGGGGGGAGTGGATTAGGGAAAGGACACCACCTGTGGATGTGAAGATGGGAGGGAGATGCTTTAGAGGTAGCTGGCTATCTCTTAGTTAATGGCATGGTCCTGGTAAAGAGGCATTCTCTTAAAGGGACAGACAGAGGTAGGAACAATATTTGCTTTATTTTCTCCCTTGAGGTATGTTTTCTGAGGTTCTGTTTTGCAGGATTTCCATTGGTGCACATAGGCACCATTTGCAAGATTAATGGCAGGGACTGCAGGCTTAGTGCTGCAGAAATCTTACTTTTCACATTTCTCAACTGAAGTCATTTTTTCCTATTGGAAAACGTCCTCTGAAATTAAGGATTTGATTTCCCAATTATGAAACATATAGTGGATGCCCTGTTATACCACGTATCCTTTGGGTGGTTTGCTACTTGAGTGACTAAAATCTCTGTGGTTATTTTTACTTCCCTAATTTATCCTGTTTTTTTCTTTTTAAAGCACTTCCTTACCTTTCTCTCCTGTGAATTTTCAAAAAGCTTGATAATTCAAGCTATCATACTTCCTTCAAAAAGTCTAAGGTTTATGTATGTAAGGTTTTCTCATTATATTCTCACAAAATTCAGTGAGATAGATCAGGCTGAGGGAAGGGGAATTTCCAAAGACAAACCAATGAGAAGAGATCTGAACTATAACAAAAGATAGGTATATTGGACTATTTTTGGTCTGTACCAGTTTTGCCTATATTTATTTATAAATTTGCTGCATCCTTTTTCCATGCTAATCTGCATTTTTGTACTTTAATTATTTCAACAACTAATTAAAAAGCTACATTAAAATTCATATTTTGATATTTTATCACGAGATATTCATTTGAACATATGCATTACCAGTCTCATTTTATCACAGGAAAATGCACTTAATATGTATTCATGGTATGTTTCTGAGCTGAGCACTGTATCATACAATTTGTAGAAGTGTGAAATGTGAAGCATAATCACATTCCGATCTGCCACATTTATTTAGGAGTTGCTGATCAAGGTAACCTTAACATAAAAATTCACAAAATTCAAAAGAGCCCTACCTGTAACTTTCCAGTGCAACACAATACAGCACTTCATTGGTAAAGTTTCAAACTGTGTGTCAACACTTGATTTTTAAAAAATAAAAATAAAAATTGAATGCTATTCAAGTTGTAAAAAGTTTAGATAAATGTCATTGTTCCACATTTGTTAAACAAAGTGCAGCTTGGTTTTATAAACTCTGCCTGTTCTTTAACTGTATTAGGAATTTGATTGTACATTTACATCAAAGGCAGACATGAAGGGGCTTCTCAGTCTGTTGGTAAGTTGCAAAATAGTTTTTCTAAAGAGAAGGTTCTTTTCGCAGCATATATATTTTAGTATCTCGGAGCCCATTGTTCTGTTCTAATTACAGTGAAAGCATAGAAAGAAGGAACTTAGACATATTTAAAAACTTTGAACTCCACAGACTAATCTTGTGCCACTTTGTAAAACTCATTAAAGTTAGCAGAAACTTTCAGATAATCAAATATGTCTTAAAATATCTATTTTCTCATTTTTATTTTTTGTGCCATGTATATTTAATCCTTGATTAATTGTTAGGCTTTTTTCTCCAACCAACTTTTTCAGAAGATTTTTCTTTGCGTAATCAAAGTGTAACCCTTTAGATAGCTTTTTCCCAATGATACTTGAAAGAAAACGCAATTAGTTCTTGATGTCTGAGCACTTCAAACAGCATTTTATTTTATTTATTATATTTGTATATCTCTCTATGAAGGCTATGTGCGCCTCCAGTGGCAATGCTGAATCTATGAGCACCCCCCTACTATAAACCTGTTCCTTTGGGGGGGTGTACCTCCCACATGAACACCACTCAGCTGTGGGGGGGGGGAGCACCTATTGGGAGAAACTCTGTCATATGTGGATTGAATTTTAGATGATGATCGCAAAATTGTAGTGTTGGACTAGATGATACT
Organism: Podarcis bocagei; assembly: GCF_964188305.1. Lineage (NCBI taxonomy): Eukaryota > Metazoa > Chordata > Lepidosauria > Squamata > Lacertidae > Podarcis > Podarcis bocagei. The sequence continues at coordinate 39,532,965 of NC_138130.1, forward strand.
CAGGGTCCCTTCTAACCCCCTGGAATGCAGGAATATGCAGCTGCCCCATTCTGGAATCGAACCCTCAACCTTGGCGTTATCAGCATCATGCTGTGAGCTATGGGTTAAAGATAAAAGTAAAGGGATCCCTGACCATTAGGTCCAGTCGTGGCGGACTCTGGGGCTGCAGCGCTCATCTCGCTTTATTGGCCGAGGGAGCTGGCGTACAGCTTCCAAGTTATGTGGCCAGCATGACTAAGCCGCTTCTGGCGAACCAGAGCAGCGCACGGAAACGCCGTTTACCTTCCCGCTGGAGCAGTACCTATTTATCTACTTGCACTTTGACGTGCTTTTGAACTGCTAGGTTGGCAGGAGCAGGGACCGAGCAACGGGAGCTCACCCCATCGCGGGGATTCGAACCGCGGACCTTCTGATCAGCAAGTCCTAGGCTCTGTGGTTTAGCCCACAGTGCCACCCGCATCCCAGAGCTATGAGTTAGGGGGATGCTTTTGCAAAGGTAGCTCTTTAAAAGGGGAAGGGGGCATATATTGTAAAATTGCAATTCCTTCTTGGATCCTGGCCTAAAACTGCATTCTCCTAAATAACTATGTTTTGATTAAAAATATCAAATTCAAAACACATTTTCCCAGGCTATTTACAAACCTTTTGGGAAGTAAATCCTGTTTTAAACTTTTATATTCTTTTGTCAACAAGTAGACCTATTTTTCAGTAGTTTCATAGGGTCTGCTTGAGCCACCCTCTCCATTCGTGTCACTGCTCCACCCCTGGGTATTTTCTTCCGCCAACCTTGACTTCCCTTGGCAAGCCTTCATCGATTTTTTTTCCCCCGTAGAAGAGAACAGCTCATAGCTAAATGATACATGCAAGGGACTGATAGGATCAGACTCCTAATGTATATACTGAAACATTGGCTGGACATAAATCCTGTGAGCATTACTTGTTTCACAAATAAACCACTTTGTATACTTTGGGGGTTGTGATGATACTGTGGTGTAGCTCCAGGTCTTTAAGTGGCTATCCTGGAATACTAGACCGGCTATTAATTTTTCATTTATTTATAGAAATGAATTATTAATGTTGGCTTCTGCCACCACAGTCTAAGATTTTGAAGGTGAGCACAGACAACTCACAGCATGAGCCAAACTGTGAAAATGTTTGTCTCACAGAACCCTGGAAAGGGAAATCATACCGAAAGTGAAGAGGTAATTGGAATAAATGCCTGGAGTAGGGGTTTTGTTTTTTGGTAAATTGATATGAGGGGACAGGTGTCATTCTGCCACGAATAAGCCTTTATTTGTCTAACTCTTCTTGTGTATATAACTGCTATCTGCAATAAGAATCTCTGCTTTCAGATTAAATAACAAGGCTTTTGTTTAGTACTGTAAATTATGACTGTATCATGGAGCATTCTCTCAATACCTTGCAAGTTTGGTGTGTGTGTGTTTTTTTGTAGTAGTAGTAGCAGGCTATTTTCAAGTTCAGTACCGTATTTTTCGCCCCATAAGACGCACTTTTTCCCCTCCAAAAATGAAGGGGAAATCGGGGTGCGTCTTATGGGGCGAATGCCTGCAAGCCTCGCGCGCCCGGCAGGAGGTCCCACCGGGTGCGCGAGGCTTGGGGCGGCAGCCTGTCGCCCGAAGCACGGGGAGCCCTCTGGAGGGCTCCCCCTGCTTCCGGCGAGTGTCTGCAAGCCTCGCGCACCCGGCAGGAGGTCCCACCGGGTGCGGGAGGCTGGGGGCGGCAGCGGACTGCTTGCCGGGATGCAGAAGCTTGGCGCGCGCTGAGCTCAGCACGCCCCAAGCTTCTAGGGGCGCGCAAGCAGTCCGCTGCCGCCCCAAGCCTTGCGCACCCGGCGGGACCTCCTGCCGGGTGCGGGAGGCTGGGGGCGGCAGCGGACTACTTGCCGGCATGCAGAAGCTTGGCGCGCGCTGAGCTCAGCAAGCCCCAAGCTTCTAGGTGCGCGCAAGCAGTCCGCTGCCGCCCCAAGCCTCGCGCACCCAGCGGGACCTCCTGCCGGGTGCGGGAGGCTGGGGGCGGCAGCGGACTGCTTGCTGGGATGCAGAAGCTTGGCGCGCGCTGAGCTCAGCACGCCCCAAGCTTCTAGGGGCACGCAAGCAGTCCGCTGCCGCCCCAAGCCTTGCGCACCCGGCGGGACCTCCTGCCGGGTGCGGGAGGCTGGGGGCGGCAGCGGACTGCTTGCCGGCATGCAGAATCTTGGCGCGCGCTGAGCTCAGCAAGCCCCAAGCTTCTAGGGGCGCGCAAGCAGTCCGCTGCCGCCCCAAGCCTCGCGCACCCGGCGGGACCTCCTGCCGGGTGCGGGAGGCTGGGGGCGGCAGCGGACTGCTTGCCGGCATGCAGAATCTTGGCGCGCGCTGAGCTCAGCAAGCCCCAAGCTTCTAGGGGCGCGCAAGCAGTCCGCTGCCGCCCCAAGCCTCGCGCACCCGGCGGGACCTCCTGCCGGGTGCGGGAGGCTGGGGGCGGCAGCGGACTGCTTGCCGGCATGCAGAAGCTTGGCGCGCGCTGAGCTCAGCAAGCCCCAAGCTTCTAGGTGCGCGCAAGCAGTCCGCTGCCGCCCCAAGCCTCGCACACCCAGCGGGACCTCCTGCCGGGTGCGGGAGGCTTGGGGCGGCAGCGGACTGCTTGCCGGCACGCAGAAGCTTGGGGCGCGCTGACCTCAGCTTGCCCCAAGCTTCTGGATTAGCGCAGGGGTCCGCTAGCCCTGGGAGAGGCGCCCGGCTCTCCCACGCTAGCGGAGACCTTGCCGGCATGCAGAAGCTTGGGGCGCGCTGAGCTCCGCACGCCCCAAGCTCCTTGTGTAGCGCAGCGCACCTGGGGGGGAAATAAAATTTTTTTCCTTTATTTCCCCCCCTAAAATCTAGGTGCGTCTTATGGGCCGGTGCGTCTTATGGGGCGAAAAATACGGTACATGTGTCTTTCCTGAGGCTTTCCCCCCAAGTTGCACAGTAGCTACCATGACAGATGTTTGCTTCCTTAGCAAACTGTTCCACTGGCTTTCTTAGCAGTGAGAAAGGAGCTTGAACAATTTATCTCCCTCCATAGTGCCTTCAGTAGAGAGTAAGGGACTGCTCTTCCTCTTAATAACTCTGATAAATATGTGTTTGTGTATCTTTTTAGTCCCTCCAAATCATGAACTCTCAAGCATTCTTGTGGAAAGTTTTTGATTGTTTCTAGAATACACGAACATTTACTCCTTACTTCTCGCTGGAAAAAAGGCCTTCGTGTTAAAATCCTTACACATTTCTCTGATAATTAGGCCCCTGTTGCTTTGTGTATTTAATGCTGCTCCCTTGCCAGCTTTTGGGTGGTTGTTTATGTGTTGCTGTGTGTATAATCACGAGGCTTTTGCCATATTTCTGATATAGCGTTCAGAATCTGCTGTGTGTTTGTATTTTCTGTTATGTGGCGTTATGACATGAATGGAGCTCAAGAGTACACGTGTTAATTATTTTCTCCTTGCTGTGTGCACTTACTGTGGCTCTTCATATTGATTCTAGCTGGATGGGCACAACCTACAAGACTCGATGGGTAGTTCTTACATAACTTAGCATTTTTCATTTGATTTTTTTTTTTTGGGGGGGGGGAGTCGATGGCTATTCATACGCACAGCCAAAAAGTTCTTATTGTAGTGGAATGCCATATTTGCTAATGAGAATTTAATTGCAGAAAGGACTAATGTATTACAACACCGGGGGCTCTCTGTGGGCCAATCATATCATCAAATGCAAATATCCTTCAGCCGGGTATCTAAACTGAAGGTTTCAAACTGAGGGTACTGATATAAAGTACAAAACAGGAAATCAGGTAGCAGTGTTGAATCCTCCTTACTACCATAACTATCTCCCCTCCATACTGACTCCAGGCCACTTTCCCCTTTTGCCTAGGGTCACACCTGGTTACTGGAGTAAGAATATCTTAGGGGATAGATGGCAGTGGGGGGGACCAGGATACAAGGGGAAGGAATTCAGGACACATATGTCCATCTTGTGCCCATTTTGTATTTTGACCCCTGATAAACCCATGATTAGGACAAGCCTAGATTTGAATACAGGTATTTTGCCATCCAGCATACCCCCCCCCCCTTTTTAGTATATTTCTAGAAAAAAGTTTTGCTTAAAGATAAGACAGAGGGAAACTTTGTTCTCTTGTTTTTCATTTCTTGGCTGTTTCCACATACCTTTATTGCACTGCATTTCTGTGTGGCACCTTACTCTCAAGTGCACTGCGATAGGCTTAATGCGACTAGGACTGTCAATGGGACAGGCATGGTGGGGAGCCTTCTATAGTCTTCAAAGATGAAAGAGTGTTCAGAATCCTTAAAACTCCTTTGCATTTTATGAATAGCCACCTGCAATTAAGACAATAATTGTAGAGGATAAGAGAAACAAATTAACACTCACTGGAAAATGTGAAATGCATCTTGCAAACCATTTGACATGTGTTCAGATAAGTAATAGCGGCATTTGTTTACAGAGAATGATGGAAAGTGAAATTGCTATGCACCTGCAAGCTCTTTTTGATTTTCTAAAAAGCCACCTTCTGTGTATGATGCAATTCCTGAACTGGCACATTTTGGGGTCAATGATGGATTTTAATATATTTTTTGTAAGGCTGTTTTTTGTGTGTGTGTGTGTTTTGTTCGCTGCTGTCAATAGCATTGCATTAATATCTGACTGAACAAATGTTCTAAGTTGGCTTTCTTCAACCCTGGGGCCCAAGATGTTGTTGGACTACAGTTCCCATCACCCCTGATCATTGCCTAAGCTGGCCTGAGATGGTGGAGGTTGTAGTTTAACAGCATATGGGGAACCAAGATTGAAGAACTGTGCTCCAAGTGACCATGGCAGAAATAAGATTCGGTCTGTGAAACAGAATCATAGAATTGTAGAGTTGGAAGGCACCCCAAGGATCATGTAGTGCAACCCCTAGCAATGCAGAAATCCTGCCTGCAGCTGTTCCTGGGTGGGCTCAAACCACCAACCCTCTGGTTAACAGCCAGATACACTGACCCATTGCGCCACAGGTTCCCCCCCGATATAGTTCACTGGTAGGAACATCTGGCCTCTGTTGTGAAGGCTTGTTGGTTTAGACTGATGGAAGTCTATTATGAAATCATTTCCCCCCTCCCCTGGTGATACATGATATCTGGAAATTGCAAAAAACAACAACCCTGTAGTGTTGTGCCCAAAATTATAGCTGAGAGATCTTTCAGTACAAAGCACTCTGCAGTCACAATGGCAGCGTTCCTCACATGTTGTTTTACTCCAGTTCTTTTAATCCCCAGCCAGCCTGGCTGAGATAGGATGTGTGGTCCAACAGCCTCTTGAAACACAAGGTTGGGGAAGGCTAATATTCTGTGGTATGGGAATAATAATGCAGGCCTACCTTACAGGGAGGTGGTAAGAGAACCGCTGAAATAATGTACCCAAAATCACTTTGAACACTCCAGAGGTTCTGCGCAAGTGCTAAATACAAAATAACTTTTAGCATTTATATAATGCCTTCCAGGTTCAAAGAGGTTATGCCCAGCTCAGTAAATTAACAAATAAATAAACAACGTAGCTTCCCAGCAGATCATCAGTGGCAATCAGTAAAAGCTCATAGCTCCACAGTAGTGACTCATTTAATAAGCACAATTATTTTGTTTAAATCAAAATCACCACAGGAGAGCCTGTGATAGCAGCCAATTCTGAAGCCCTCCACATTTTGTTTCATTCCCCTGCCCCCCTCAGAATTTATTACAAGGTCGTTTTTTCCAAAAGAAAAAGTAAATAAAAATGGTTTTGTCTTTTTTTTCCTCAATCTGACCTGCCTTGTGCAGATTTACAGGAGCTCCGAGCACCTTATGCATTTAGTTGGTCTGAGAGCTTCCATTTCTTCCCTCACATTCCTCCCTAAATTCTACAGTGCTGGAAACAATAACAAAGCAAATGTATCCCTGGCTTTGTACAGTAAATCATTCTGCTATATGTAAAAGTGAAAATGACCTGTTTGGGTGCCTGAAGGAATATTTTAGCTTGTCGTTCTTCCTGCAGGGGTGAAAAGAGCCTGCTAACTTTCCCATTCCTCAAAAGGAAAAGAGAATGAGCTGTTTAAGATTAATACTCCTTATGGTGCATCATTCAAAGCTTTTCCCTTCAGCTTGAAAATAGGGCAGTTTCTGCGGTACCCATTTGTCACATACTGATTTTAGCCCTCCACTCCCCCCTACAATATTTTCTTCTACATTCTCAGCTAAACAGCAAATAAGGGTGTCAAAAGACTGCCTCAGAGGTGACGTATGATTTTAACAGCGTTTTTGTTTGTTTGTTTTTTAAAAAGCATTTGAATTTTCGAACTCTATAAATAATAATTCCTTTCCTTACAAGAACTTCTGAATAAAAAGTGCTTTGGCACCTGAGGGGTTAATGATATTACAGACTTACAGATTATCCGTATTTTCCTTTAGCCAGGGAACCTGGAGGCGGTTGGAGGATGGATGGCGGCTAACAGAATGAGGTTGAATCCTGACAAGACAGAAGTACTGTTTTTGAGGGACAGGGGGAGGGCGGGTGTGGGGGACTTCCTGGTCCTGAATGGGGTAACTGTGCCCCTGAAGGACCAGGGGCATAGCCTGGGAGTAATTTTGGACTCACAGCTGTCCATGGAGGCACAAGTTAATTCTGTGTCCAAGGTGGCTGTCTGCCAGCTCCACCTGGTATGCAGGCTGAGACCCTACCTGCCTGCGGACTGTCTTGCCAGAGTTGTGCATGCTGTAGTTATCTCCTGCTTGGACTACTGCAATGCACTCTACGTGGGGCTACCTCTGAAGGTGACCCGGAAACTGCAATTAATCCAGAATGCAGTAGCTAGACTGGTGACTGGGAGTGGCTGCTGGGACCACATAACACCGGTCCTGAGAGATCTGCATTTGCTTCCAGTACGTTTCTGAGCACAATTCAAAGTGTTGGTGCTGACGTTTAAAGCTCTAAATGGCCTCGGTCCTGTATACCTGAAGGAGCGTCTCCACCCCCATCATCAGCCCGGACACTGAGATCCAGTGCCGAGGGCCTTCTGGTGGTTCCCTCATTGCGAGAAGTGAGGTTACAGGGAACCAGGCAGAGGGCCTTCTCGGTAGTGGCGCCCACCCTGTGGAACGCATTCCCTTCAGATGTGAAGGAAATAAGCAGCTATCTTCTCTTTAAAAGACATCTGAAAGCAGCCCTGTTTAGGGAAGTTTTTAGTATTTAATGCTGTATTGTTTTTAACACTTGATTGGAAGCCGCCCAGAGTGGCTGGGGAAACTCAGCCAGATGAGCGGGGTGTAAATAATAAATTATTATTATTATTATTATTATTATTTTTATTATTATTATTATTATTATTATTATTATTATTATTATTATTATAACTGTAGTTTCATAAGGGGATCTGAGGGTCTATTAGACTCTGTGTTGAGTCCATTAAGAATCTTGGGAGTTGTGTTTATGACAAGGGGCTTAAAAAAATGAGAGTTGTTTTTTAAACTCTTAGTACCTTTTTTGTTTTTAGAAAGCCTATGATTTCCAAGAAACCTATGTCACAGCAGTACAAGCTGATAAACATTTGTAGTTTGTCATAAGCTTTCCTAAGCTTCATGAGATGAATGCTTTCCTACAGTATGTATATCCATCATGTAACAACTCCTGTTTTCTAGTCAATATGCTACCAAGAAAATAGCTAGAAAATCTTTTTCGGATATCGGTAGCAGGGAGAATACTTTGTATTTCTGAAATTCTTAACTTCCAAGGAAACTAAGGGGGGAAATCCCCACTTCTAGAGCATGTTCAAGCTCCAATTTCAGAGCAGTTCGAAAACAAGAAGCCTGCTCATTTTCATAAGGATACTGCTCTTATCGGTCCCTAATATTATCAGCAAAGTGGGATAACTCAGCACTAAATGGGGAAGAATTTGAGAAGCAATTTGGGGAGAGATGGACTCTGAATTACTCAGTGTGTCAGGGCCAGCCCTATCATTAGGCAGAGTGAAGTGGCTGCCTCAGGCAGCAAATTCAAAGGGGTCCTGGCGCGGAGCAATGGCAAGATGTTACAGTTGTGTATATATGTTGTATAATTAGAGTAGATCTTATTTTTTCTCCCCCTGTCGCCATCATCTTCTTTTCTCTTTTTATTAGCAGGGCCATAGTTTTGAAACGTAAGTGAGGCAGATAGCTTGGTATGTTTTGAAAGGGGGGGGGGGGGAATTCTTTTGTTCAAAGACTATCTCTTTTTTTAAACAGCAACAACAACCATGAACTAGCCTGCTTAATAACAATTCAGTAAGGAAAATTAACTTTAATTGAAGTCAACATAGGCATATTTACATCCGCTGTATATTCAATGTAATCACAACTCAGTCTGACAGTCTCTAAACATTGACTATCTAAACAACAATTTGCCATTCCCAAGTGCTGTCAGTAACTGTGAAAAGATGTAAAAACAAATCTTCATCTTGTGCATCATTAGGCATGTGTAGTGGTGACCTCTTTAAGCACAGGATCCTGCATCTCTGTGCAGTGAGATAAACAATGAGCACCATAGAAATAGATATTAGCTAGGAAGCTTTCATATCTTCAGCAGGCATAGGCAAACTCTGGCCCTCCAGATGTTTGGGACTACAATTCCCATCATCCCTAGCTAACAGGACCAGTGGTCAGGGATGATGGGAATTGTAGTCCCAAACATCTGGAGGGCCAGAGTTTGCCTATGCTGTACATTAATTAAAGGAGTCAAATGACTTATTTTCTTAAATAAAAGCAACATTAGAGGAGATAATTTGGAGTTGAAAAACTGCTGGGGGAGAAGGCAGTAACTAATGTGAAGACATTTGAAACCCCTAAGTAAGGAATGTTGCTTGGGACAGTGACACTGCCCCCCCTGCCCCCCAGGAATGGACTTAAGGATTGTCATGATGACTAGCTTTCTAACATAGAAGCACTTTGTGTGTCCCCCACCCTCCCTAAAGGAGAGGTCCTAAACTTGTGCTCCAGGAACCACTGGTGGTCAGCAGACTGGTGGTATGATGAAAGTTTGCAGAACAGTCAAAAACATATTCATTTGGTCCTGCTCTTTGATTTATTACAAAGATCAACTACTCAGAACAGAATCTACTCAGAATCAAAATCAGAGTCAGCCCATAATCCCAAAATAGTTTTTTTGTCGGAGGCAAAGGACAAGATCAGGGGTCAGCAAACTTTTTCAGCAGGAGGCCAGTCCACTGTCCCTCAGACCTTGTGGGGGGCCGGACTATATTTTTTTTGGGGGAAATATGAACAAATTCCTATGCTCCACAAATAACCCAGAGATGCGTTTAAAATAAAAGCACACGTTCTACTCATGTAAAAACACCAGGTAGACCCCACAATTAACCCAGAGATGCATTTTAAATAAAAGGACACATTCTACTCATGTAAAAACACACTGATTCGTTGGTCAGATTTAGCAGGCGATTGGGCCAGATCTGGCCCCCCCGGTCTTAGTTTGTCTACCCATGGACAAGATGGTGTCCTCCCCTCCTAATCCAGGCTGGATCAAAGAAGTGTTTCAGTTAAATGCATTGTAAACTTCATACAGAGAAATCCCGTTCTGGAGATATCTGCCACAACCTGAGGGCAGCAGGCTAGCTTAGGGAGTGTCATCAGGTCCCACGGCACACACAACTCAAATATATTGCCATTATTCTCTGCCATTCCCCCTCAAATTTGCTACTTCAGGTAGCCACTTTGCTCTGCCTAATGTTAGGGCCTACACTGACAACAAACATATCCATCACATTAGAAAGTCAAAACTGCTTTTTAAAATATGTGTTGCATACTACTTTGATTTGTAGAACAAAAAGAAGTTTATTAAGTGGTCTACTGAAACCCTCAACAATTTCCAAGTTGTCTCAAAACGTTTGAGAACTGCTGTCCTACAGCTTTGGCATATATGTTTTCAGTGGAAATCAATCCTTGTTCCTCAGGGAAGATCTCTAAACTCTGGGGGGCAAGCTGCTAAAATCTGCTAAAATGTGAGGAACTGTGAAAGACAGTACTTTGTACCATGCTGTGTATGATGCTGGAATGAACATTGTAAATGTTGTCGTGCTGTTTGTTATTCCTTCTTTATAAGGTGATCTGTACGTCCATATTAAAGCCATCTTTATCTGAAATGCAGTTATAGCAGATGATGCTAAACAAGAACAGAGAAGCATATTAAAGGTGTATTAATTTAAATGCACTTGAAATGTATATTTTTTTTTGTGTTCATCTGCAGCATAGTTTTCAGCATATCTTTTATTTCTTCCTTCATACAAGAACATTTTCAGTGGCAATCACTACTACTGTCATAGTTTTGAGTGCCTGAATCTATTTCATAATTGATACGACTGTAAATATTAATGGTCGGATCAAACCTGAAGATTACATGGAGAGAATATAACACATCAAAGCATGTGATGAAAGCAGATTTAGGAGTGAGTCCTCCTTGTTTTCCACAGAAACAATGCCATTTTTCAGTGTGTTATATCTTTAACTGTTTCTTTGCATCTCACCTCACGAGATGAGTTTTCTTTTACTGCTGCCATTTTTTTGTTTGCCTTAAATTTTCACTCCTCCTTTTTGAGCAGTGTATACTAAGATTGGAGTCCTTTTTTATATCAGATGGTGTCATAAACGGCTTTGTCACAAAGGTCAGCTTCTTAGCTTTCTGCACTAAACAGGCTTAAGATACAGTTTCCCCCTCCCTGCCAGTGTGGATTTTACAGAGCTATTGGGCAAAGTTATCAGGGCTGTTTTGTTCTGGATGCCATTGTGCAGTGGCAGTAAGACTAGCTCAGGATCCAGTAAATGGAAAGGTGGCTCAGTCCTTGCAGAATTTGAAATGCCCTGTTTCAGGACCTTCTGCTTGGTGCTGCTGGTAGTAGGGGGAGTTGCCACACTGATGGAGTGAGAATTTCATCAGTCCGTTGTTGTCAGCCAGTAGGAAACTGGTTTAACTGGAAGAGCTAGATGGAGGGACACCTTCATTCAACCCAGCCCCCCTTTCCCAGCTTGGCAGAAGTGGGACTTGGGTTGCTTTACCCAACTCCTCAGTCACAATGAAACATCTGAGTAAACATACCTAGGATTTTATTGATTTAAACTCATGCATATGCCAGTAAAATCTCAGAGCAGTTCGGAAATCACCTACCACAGCAACTGCCCTTAGAGGTTACTGCTTCTGATCGTGCAGTTAATATGCAGCAATCATGCCTAGAAGCCATTGATAGCCTTGACCTCCGTGAATTTGTTTAGTTCTCTTTTCAAGTCATCCAAGTTGACGGTCATCGCTACATCTTTGTGCTGGTGAATTCTGTAGTTTTAGCTATGCTTCCTTTTGACTGACCTCAGTCTGTGTTGGCCCATTTAGCTCAGTACTGTCAACACAGACTGGCAGCAGCTGTCCAGGGTTTCATGCAGGGGTATCTCCCAGCCCTACCTGGAAACGCCAGAGATTGAGCGTGGGATTTTCTGCATGCAAAGCAGTCAACAATAGCCTCTCTCCTAGAAGCTATGCCATTAATGTGTATGGAGACTTCTAGGGTACCACATGAGTAATTTTGCTTCTTTTAGTTCTAAGTACACAACAGCATTGTAAACACTGGCATACAACACAGAGAGTTGTTGTGCACATTTTACAGCCTCTGAGTGGTGCACTTGGGCGTTTGAAGGATTGCTTTCAAAGGAGATTATCACATAATCCTGCTACTGTTTATATCCAGCAATGGGAAATGCAAAATAAATCCCTGTAAAGTAACTAATAATTACGGATGTGAAGAGTGAAGATAAATTATGTTAGTGTTTAAATAATTTGTGCTGATTTTTTCTTTATTTAAAAAAGAAGACGATCAGGAGGGTATCCAGTTCGGCTCAGTTATTTTTGTCTTTCTCTGCTTTTCTTCTGCACTGAGCACATCCAGATTAAATTGACACTGCAGTTAAGATTTGGCCATATGTATTTTAGCAGCACCTTAGAAATGGCTCAATGCCGTAAGGACATAGGAAGAGTCTTCTGGATGTGGCAAATGACCCATCTAGTCAAGCATCCTTTTCTCACAGTGGCCAACTAGATGCCTGTGGGAAACCTACAGTGGGACCTGAGCTCAAGAGCACTCCCCCCACCGTTGAGATTTTTAGCAACCGTGACACCTTTTTTGAAGGGCAAAGGCTCTTTTGTGGAACCATGTTCCTACAGTGTGTACTCTGATGAATCTATTCATGATTTATTCATCCTTTCATTCTTCAGGAAATGGTCTAAGGTGACTAATACTTGGAAAGCATGATGGCACTCAATACGACATTGACTGGGGAAGAAGCTGAGTGGTTCTTACTTCACATTATGTATTTCCCCAAACCCAGTTTAGGTCTATTTCTTATCATGTGTGCACAACATGGAAGAGGTTCATACAACCTTCCCAAGTGTTGAAGGTGCCCATGAGTGGGTCTTGGGGGTCATACCAGCTACTCTGCCACTTATGGGGGTATATGCACAAGCCATGGATTGGCAGCTGTGTGAAAGGGTTGTAGGTGCACACTGGTCCTCCCTGAAGGAACCCTATTTATGTGCATTGTTATGTATATAAGGCCCCTTCACACAGTTCCCATTGTTAATATGCAAGGGTGGTTATATGAACCTCCCAAAAGAGTCTTCTTGAAACAGCCTCTCTTTAAGGTCACAGGTGAAAAGCTAGTTGGAATGTTCAATTTGGTCTGCCAAAATCAAAGTAAGTCTAGATTTTAATAAAACAAGGAGTCCGATGATTATTCAACAAAGTGCATCTAAACATTTAGGTCCTAAAGTGTGTTATGCTTGTGTTAGTTATTACTGGCTTATGTCACAATTCCACACATATAATAGGATTTAACATGAATTCACTTTGCACTCAGAAATACAGAAAAGTCACTGTTGGATTGAATGGATCAGGCTCATTTTGAAATACTAATGATTTTCATTTGTTTTTAGCCACAGAACCAAGTCTTCAGGCTGGCCTCCCCCTTCAGGAACCTGGACCTTGAACCAGGGATCTTCCTATGGATGGGAGATGACGGCAAACAGAGATGGGAGAGACTACTTCAAGTAGGTTGCTGCTTGATGAGTTTTGTATGCAGACTGAAGTGTAGAGTTTAAACCTAAGTATGCTATGTGCTAGCTGCAAATTTGTTAGCCAATAGGTTATATGTTAACATGAACTGTATACAGCATCTTCCACAAAGAGTCTTACATGTGTACTGTAAAAAACAACAACATCTCAGTGTTTGAAATCTGGATATTTAAAACATGTCAAACATATTTTCTGTTAGTCTGTTCATCTGAAGTTAGTGCATTCTCACCAATATAACACAGCTACTTTTCTTCCTATGTCCATTGTGCCTATGTCAGGTTGTTCCTGAGCAAATATGCAAGGCTTCAGACAAGGTGTAGGCTTGTTGAATTCATTAACCAAGCGTGCAGCATGTTACATTTTGGTTTTGCTGTTCTCCATTGTGTGCCTGAGTGCTCCTTGTTTTCAAATAAGCGTTTCTGATTTGAAGGTCCCGGGGTGCAGAGGTAATGTCTGAAATACAGTTAATTGGCCAAGGCCATATATTCAGCACTCTGAATGTAAAAGAGATCTCTACTCAAAGCATTCAGCTGAAAGGGGGAAAAGAAGAAGGTGTTCCAGAACAGGGACAATAAAAAAAGGAAGGAATGTGTGTTGTTTCATCTCCTTTTTGAGGTTTCTGTTCCTAGTGGCTGTACATTGAGGGACATACAAATGCTGGGGGAGTGGGGGAGGGGCGGCTGTACGTGCTTTGCTGCTGTACTTCTGCTTTGTCAGGTGCGTCAAAAGCCCAAACGTACCTTAATACCAATCCACTGAGAGTGAGCTCTAAGACTGCATGTGCATGATATATTTAAAGCTCATTTAAAGCGTATTCCTCCCCCTCCCCCCCCCAAAAAAGAATCCTGGACATTGTAGTTTACCCCTTACACAGCTACAAAGCCTTTGTGGCTTAGGGCCCTCGTATTTATGGGACCGCCTCTCCTGGTATGCCCCACAGAGGAGCTTAAGGTCCATGAATAATCACAGTTTAGAGGTCCCAGGCCCTAAGGAAGTCAGATTATCCTCCACCAGGGCCAGGGCCTTCTCAGTGATGGCTCCGACCTGGTGGAATGCTCTGTCCCATGAGACCAGGGCCCTGCAGGATTTAACTTCCTTCCACAGGGCCTGTAAGACAGAGCTCTTCCACCTGGCTTTCAATTTGAACTCAGCCTGATCTTTTATTCCCCTTCCTTCCCCTCTTCCCCTTTCTGTGAAGATTACCCACTCTGGGATCCCACAGCTAATTCTCCCCTGGTCTCCTCGCTGGCCCAAATAGGACTAATTTAGCCAGCTAGCCCTGGTGATCATCTACTGTTTATTGGGTGGATTTTCCCCCTAAATTGATTTTTGAATTCTGAATTTATTGTTATTCACAGTTTACCGTATTTTTCGCACCATAGGATGCACCGGACAATAGGACGCACTTTGTTTTAGAGAGGGGAGAACAAGAAAAAAAAAATTCTCCCCCTCTCTGCCCAGCGCCCCTTCAGCGAAGCGGCAGGAGGCGCTGCGCAGAGAGGGGGAAAACTTTCCCCCTCTTGTTTTCCCACTCTAAAACAAGGTGCCGTTTAAGGTGCGTTCAGGCGGCTACCTTGGAAGCCTGGAAAGCGAGAGGGGTCGGTGTGCACTGACCCCTCTCGCTCTCCAGGCTTCAGGTTCTTTTCGACCTGCTCTTTGGGGCTGGCAGGGGGGGAAAGCCCACCACCAGCCCCAAAGAGCAGGTCAGGGAGAAGCGGAAAGGTGCAGCGGAGAGGCTCCTGCCATAGCAGCGCGTCACCTCTCCAGCCGGGAGAGGGTCGCGGGGCTATGGCTTCTTTAGCCCCGCGCGCGCTCTCCCGGCTGGAGAGGTGACGCGCAGCTATAGAGGCTCCTGCCATAGCCGCGCGTCACCTCTCCAGCCGGGAGAGGGTCGCGGGGCTATGGCGTCTTCGCTCCATAGGACGCACACACATTTCCCCTTTATTTTTGAAGGGGGAAAGTGCGTCTTATAGAGCGAAAAATATGGTATACTGTATTTTATGCTGTTTTTTGTTGCATCAATTAAGTGTTTTAAATTTATTGTTAGCCGCCCTGAACCCTGTTTTCTGAACCGGGAAGGGCGGTGTATAAATAAAAATTTATTAGTATTAGTATTAGTATTAGTATTAGTATTAGTATTAGTATTAGTATTATTACAATGCCCAGAACCCTTAACAAGCTACAATTCCCAGGGTTCTTTTTTTGGGGGGGGGGGTGAATGTGCTTTGAGATATAAACAGAAGGATTGGGATAGATAAATGCTATTTATACCTCAGAGCAGTGGTAGGCGGTGCCCATTGAGACTGGTAGGGTAGAAGGGCAAGGAGACCAAAATGGGGTGGAACCAGAGCCAAAGGCTCCCACTGTCCTTGTGTAAGTAAGAAGGCAAGCAGGTGGAGGCTGAGGTGGGTCAGGCAGTGTCCCATTCAACCTAATGGACTAGCCTTCACTGCCCCAGAGCACTCTGAGCCTATGGGGAGGGGGGCATTCTCAGTTTCTGTTACCTCTTTTTTGACCAACAGGGTGAAATCCATAGGTTTTGTTGTAACCTGAGTTTAGCGTTAGCACTACATGGTGAAGTGTGCTCTATAGGTCTAAAAGGCTTGGGTCTGTTAGTGATGCTGCTGGGTTGTATTCAAGGATCCCATGAATGGGGTTCTACTCATGAGAAGGACACTTCCAGCATGTTTCCGTGTAAAGGTATAGGTAGTTTTCACTGGACCTCCCTCCTCTCTGTCACTAATTTCACCCCGCAGAAATATTCATCAGAGAGTTGGAATACCTTCTAGAACAGTAAGTAAGCCAGTGTAAGGGACTGCAGGGGTAAGTGGGAAATCATCTTTGCTCCATCTATTAGTGGGAGTGTCCAGAGGACTGAAAACCTCTTCTGAGAAGGAGTATATTGTTGCATGCCATCCCAGTCTCCGAGTGGTGTGAGATTCCAGGTGTTCCAGGTGCTTTCCCAGATTCAGTTTCCTCGGCATGAAGAACAGCAGAGACTGTTGTGTCTTTAGGATATATCGTTTATTTACACGTATATACAACTTAAGCCCACTGTAGATCAACTCATAGCTTTAATGACCCAAGAAGTTCTTGCTTCTCCTATGGCCACAGCCTTGGATTCCAGCAGATATCAAGCATGGCTCTGTCTCTCAGCTGCCTAGCCTGCTTCTAGCTCTCACATACAGTGGTGCCCCGCAAGACGAATGCCTCGCAAGACGGAAAACTCGCTAGACGAAAGAGTTTTCCATTTTGGAGGTGCTTCGCAAAATGAATTTCCTATGGGCTTGCTTCGCAAGACGAAAATGTATTGCGAGTTCCTGCAGGTTTTTTTTCCTCCCCCCTTTTTCTAAGACGCTAAGCCGCTTATCAGCTGATCCGATAAGCTGATAAGCCGCTAAAAGCCGCTAATAGCACTAATCCGCTAATCCGTCAATGGGCTTGCTTCGCAAGACAAAGAGAATCACAGAATGGATTCTTTTCGTCTTGCGAGGCACCACTGTACAACTCTGGCCTTTGTACTTCACACTAACAGCCAGGTGAGGGAAGGACCCCCACCCATTTGTTGTCTGCTATCTTAATGGCCCATATTTAGGGGTCATTATAAAGAAACTTGCCTGGCTATTCCAGCAATTGAACCCTTGTTGGATCCAGGAATAATAATAATAATAATAATAATAATAATAATAATAATAATAATAATAATAATAAGTTTGTTGTTGTTGTTGTTGTTGTTGTTTATACCCCGCCCATCTGGCTGGGCTTCCCTAGCCACTCTGGGTAGCTTCCAACAAAATATTAAAATACCATAATACATCAAACTTTAAAAGCTTCCCTAAACAGGGCTGCCTTCAGATGTCTTCTAAAAGTCTGGTAGTTGTTGTTCTCTTTGACATCTGGTGGGAGAGCATTCTACAGGGCGGGTGCCACTACTGAGAAGGCCCTCTGCCTGGTTCCCTGTAACTTGGCTTCTCGCAGCGAGGGAACCACCAGAAGGCCCTCGGCGCTGGACCTGTGTCCAGGCAGAACGATGGGGTGGAGACGCTCCTTCAGATATACTGGACCGAGGCCGTTTAGGAATTAGAAGGGACTCAGGCATACAGCCTACACCTGCCCCAAACTCACAACAGTATTATGAAAAGGGCACAGTGGTTTGTGACCAGTATTGGCAGTCTTCAGTATTGAGTCTGACATTTGGATTAAATTCTCTAGCCATGCAGATGAGTATGCAAAAGCTTCTATGTTGGGTACTGAAACTCTCAGACACAACAGCCTTCATTTCTCTGCACTGGGACTCACAGTGATAGAATTTAATTTCATATATAGCCCAAAGAACTGAATTATAATAAAGTAGTACATTTCTTACAATGCTTCCTTTTGCTCTTTAGTTGCATCTGCCTTGTATTTCTTTTAGCACCTTGAAGAAGCCATGCAATTACCCAAGCAGATGCAACCAAATGGGTTTTGTTTTGTTTTTCTTTATTGTGAATGCAGCTTTCCTTGGCTCTGAGAGAGCCAAACTCCATCATTTATATTATTAATGGCATGTCACTGGTAGGCGATGCTCCCTAACTACTAATAATACCTACAGTATTCAACACAGAGGCTCACAAACATACTCATCAATTTATGCTCCAAGATCAATAGTGAACAAATGAGAAGGTCAAGGTTTTTGACTCCCATCTACTTATAGTTTCCAGCTCTGAGGCTGTGTTGCTTTCATATATTTTATTGGGCATGCATTATACATTGCCTGCTTTTCCTAATATCAGGCCCAAATATTTATTCTGCTTGAATTTTTAAATATATTTTTGCTGCTTTTTGTCTTGCTCACAGAATCAGGGATACTCCCAGTTGTTACTTAACACCTGTAATCCTGAATATCCCTGAGGCTTGTTTACATGGGCAGTACAATTCTTTTAAAGACCCAGTGTTGTTCTGAATGATGTTTGAAGTGAATGTGCATCCTTTGCAAATACTTTGATTGTAAATAAACAAACAAATACTACAGGCTTAATAAGGAATGAACTTTCTATGCAGTAATTTTCTTAGAATACTTTATACCTTCAGTGCATATATATATATATAGAGAGAGAGAGAGAGATTGCTAAACAATGCTAAACAGTGCAGGTGGTGCTGTGGGTTAAACCACAGAGCCTAGGGCTTGCTGATCAGAAGGTCAGTTGTTCGAATCCCCGCAACAGGGTGAGCTCCCGTTGCTCGGTCCCTGCTCCTGCCTACCTAGCAGTTCGAAAGCACAAAGTGCAAGTAGATAAATAGGTACCACTCTGACGGGAAGGTAAACAGCATTTCCGTGTGCTCCTCTGGTTGGGCCAGTAAAGCGAGATAAGCACCGTAACCCCAAAGTCGTCCGCAACTGGACCTAACAGTCAGGGGTCCCTTTACCCTTTAAACATACTTTGTCCACATCATGTCAGTTACTGTGCCGATCTCTGCAAGCTAACAGTTAAGAATTTACAGGCTAGAAAAGTTAAACAAAAGCCTCACAGATGCAGTTTAGAAGATGCCTCTGTCTTGGTGAGATCAGAGCAACATGATTTATAGAAAACTTGGAAACTTTCCGTTCTGTGTCATTACATAATTCTGGGGAAATTCCAGAGATGCACAGTGCTTTCATATAACCTCAGCTCACTTCAAACAATATTTGTCAGTGGTGTCAGTAAACTCATACAGCTGTTGATCATTCAGTAATTCAGATGGGTGAATATAACTTCAAAGTGAATGTGGAGATTTAGAATATTTAATGAAAACCATATTGGACAGTATTCAATGAAATGCTTATGTTAGTACAAAGGATTTTGTCTGCTCATCAGAACTTACCCTCTCCTCTTCTGATGCACCCTGACCCCTCAAAATCTGCTCTGTGGACTCCCCACGGAGAGGGGGGTGGCATACAGGGAGAGGGTTCTGTCCCATTACCAGTGCTGAAATAAGATTAAGCTGCCAGCTGGCTTCAATATGAGGAATGCAGAAAGGGGTACCATCTTATCCTTTTCTCCAGGTGGCAAAATATCTCTGCTTGAGGAGCAGCTAATTTGCTGGCAATTAACCCATAAATTATCCAGGATGATAAGGAACTATTAGTGAGTTCTCTTTGGGTTTCGTCAGTCAATAAGCCACAAATGCACCTAACTTCATCCAACCCGTTTCATACAAAATGAAAGGAACTGAAGTGTTTCTCCTGTGTCTTAGGACTTCAGAGAATTTTTTTCTGACAAGGGAAGTAATTAGCTGGGATTACAAATAGGAACAAGGCAGACAAAAATGTAGATGTGCTTCCTTAGGGCTTAATCATTTTCCCATAATTAAAATCAAGGTTTGTGTTTTATTTTTGGACGCAGGAAATATGCACAGTAATAATGTTTGTGCCTCAATATAGTTCAGAAGAACAATAAAGCCACCTATCATGAAAATAAATGCATATGAGGAATCCAATAGTGTGTGTGTGTGTGTGTGTGTGTGTGTGTGTGAGAGAGAGAGAGAGAGAGAGAGAGAGAGAGAATTTGCTGTACATTATGCTACCTATATGTTTTGCTTGGAGTACGGCCTTATGCCCTATGAGGTGTGGTTAAGTCTATTGCCTTCATTGTTCTTAAGCACATATGCAAGTAGATTCAGCATTGTATCTATCAGGGTCAGTTTGCCTGTACATTCAGGTCACTGAAAGCTGATTTAAATGTGTGAGAAGCCTGGTGGAATCTGCCAAAAAGTATTACCTGTGTAAGTGACCCCCATACATCTGGCATTACAACTGAATTGCTCTTCTCCATATGCATGTAGCATCTGCATGCCTGCACAGTTCTTACTTGGACCAAACCTCACTGGTGCCAAAATACTGCATGCCTAATGCCAGTTCTTAAAGAAATGGGAATGCCTGATCACCTCATCTGTCTCCTGAGAAATCTCTGTGTGGGACAAGAAGCTACAGTTAGAACTGGATATGGAACAACTGATGGGTTCAAAATTGGGAAAGGAGTACGACAAGGCTGTATATTGGCTCCCTGCTTATTTAACTTATATGCAGAATTCATGATGTGAAAGGCTGGGCTGGATGACACTCAAATTAAGATTGCCGGAAGAAATATCAACAACCTCAGATATGTAGATGACACAACTTGGATGGCAGAAAGTGAGGAGGAATTAAAGAACCTCTTAATGAGGGTGAAAGAGGAGAGCGAAAAATATAGTCTGAAGCTCAACATCAAAAAAACGAAAATCATGGCCACTGGTCCCATCACCTTCTGGCAAATAGAAGGGGAAGAAATGGAGGCAGTGAGAGATTTTACTTTCTTGGGCTCCATGATCACTGCAGATGAAATTATGAAATCATGAAATTATTTAATCATGAAATTAAAATACGCCTGCTTCTTGGGGAAAAAGCAATGACAAACCTAGACAGCATCTTAAAAAGCAGAGACATCACCTTGCCAACAAAGGTCTGTATAGTTAAAGCTATGGTTTTCCCAGTAGTGATGTATGGAAGTGAGAGCTGGACCATAAAGAAGGCTGATCGGCAAAGAATTGATGCTCTTGAATTATGGTGCTGGAGGAGACTCTTGAGAGTCCCATGGACTGCAAGAAGATCAAACCTATCCATTCTTAAGGAAATCAGCCCTGAGTGCTCACTGGAAGGACAGATCGTGAAGCTGAGACTCCAATACTTAGGCCACCTCATGAGAAGAGAAGACTCCCTGGAAAAGACCCTGATGTTGGGAAAGAATGAGGGCACAAGGAGAAGGGGACGACAGAGGACGAGATAGTTGGACAGTGTTCTTGAAGCTACCAGCATGAGTTTGACCAAACTGAGAGAGGCAATGGAAGACAGGAGTGCCTGGCGTGCTCTGGTCCATGGGGTCATGAAGAGTCGGACACAACTAAACAACAACAAAAAAATGTTGGCACATGACATTTTGAAGCCTTTTGAAGTTATACCTGCAGTATAGAGGGAGATGAGCAACAGAATCTAGGGGGCTGTGATGTTGGGGTTTTGGAAAACTGGCAGGAACCCTGTTTCTCTCCTGGGTGTTCTGGTATGTCAGCTGTCTCCTTTCCTGCTGATATCATCATTTCTCCTGCTTTGATGTTCCTTGGGCTAATGCAGAGGGGTGCGGTGTGTGTGTGCAGATATAAACATGCAAACCATGAATAAATAACAGAGGTGCAAGTGTGTCTATCTGCGTGTTAGCAATAAAAATGTGAGAAAGCTGGCAGATATAAGGGACTGTTGCAGCAGCTGTAGGAGGGGGAAGGGGCGACTGGAGCTCTAAACTTGCCATGATCCAAGATGAGAAAGATCCCATCGTGAAAGCAGCTGGGAGTCTGGGGGAGAACCATTCTGTTGGATGCCATAATGTGTGATGCATGGAAAAGTCTTGCAGTAACCAGTTTGCCAAGACACAGGAAACCTGGAGGTAACATTTTTGGGGAAGAGGAAGATAAGGAGAGCCCCTATAAGAGCCTGCTTTGCTTATTGTGTCCACAAAATCGCTAATGTGATCCTTCCTTCCTTCCTTCCTTCCTTCCTTCCTTCCTTCCTTCCTTCCTTCCTTCCTTCCTATCTTTCTTTCTGTAAGCTACCAGGCTGTGATTCTGCAAAAAGCAAATAACACTTGAATTGGTCACGGTGGACTATATATATTTCTGTCAGTCTTAGTTGTGTTCTGTTTTGTTATCCTAGAATCTTAGTGATTTGCCCCTAGAAAACATAACTATATTAAGTGACCCCAATGAAGGGAAGCCATTATTTTACATAAAATAAATTTGAGCTACAGGTAATTTCCAATGCACGTTTGGACCAATGGATTTGTACAATAACATTTCTCAAGTCAGTGCATGCTCTGAAAAATTGCTTTGGCATCAGACACACTATAAATAGTAGTTGCTAAATGCAGTGTGTTACAATATGATGGATGACAGCTCTGCCAAAAAGCCATTTTGCCACCATCGCAAGGCAGCTGCAGAAATGTAGTTTCTCATTTATTTATGGGAAGAAATGGTCAAGGGGAAAAAACCCAGCAATTTTCTTTCAAGTTAAAAAGGAAGTACACCTGCAATCTTATTAAAGTAAAAGCAGTAAAATGGGCTATAAATGTTTGGACAAGAAATTCAGTGCATCAGCAATATTTTATTGGCATTTTGGAAGTTTACACAATTGCACAAATAGGAGCAGCAGTAACAAGTCAATTAACATATCCAGGTTTGTATGCTGCCATCTTCTGCCTGCCCAGATAAAATAATTGCTGACACATGGACCCTGACCTACATAATTAAACACTATTTTAACTACTATGAATATATTGCACGCTGTTTTGAATTCCAAGAGCCTGCTAGGGCAGATGCCCCCTCTTTCTCCTTCCCTAGTTATGCTCTGGGACAGATTACACTTGCTGCTGATATAAGTGTAACAAAAAGCCATATAGGAGGCCCAAAAATAAAAAGGAGTTTTAAGAGTACAGCAGCATATGTGGGAACCATAGTGCCTTGGATTGGTTTGATACTGAAGTGCAAACTTCATTTCTCAAGTATCGGGTTTTGAAAGTACTGTATTTCTTTTGAGAAGTAAAATATGTTGTAGCTGGAGTCCAGGGAACAGGACAGGGGCATTTAAAATGCAATCTCTCACCTGCATTTTAAACTGGTGCAGCCTAGTGGAGGATAGAACATGTTTCTGCCACAACAGCTACACTTCATGCAATCTATGTTTGACTGATATCAACTAAAGAAGTGATAGGTCTTCTCTTCTGAAAGTTGTGTACAGTGGTACCTCGGGTTAAGTACTTAATTCGTTCCGGAGGTCCGTTCTTAACCTGAAACTGTTCTTAACCTGAAGCACCACTTTAGCTAATGGGGCCTCCTGCTGCCACCACGCCACCAGAGCACGATTTCTGTTCTCATCCTGAAGCAAAGTTCTTAATCCGAGGTACTATTTCTGGGTTAGTGGAGTCTGTAACCTGAAGCGTATGTAACCTGAAGCGTCTGTAACCCAAGGTACCACTGTATTGTACTTCCTCAGACTAATCAACCACACACCATTGGCCAAGAAATCAAAAAGGGGCAATACTAGCAATGCCAACTGCACCTTAGTAATATTGGGTGTGGTGCTAGGATAACCTGAATAGAATTGCCTTAAGAATTCTTAGTGAGTATGGCTGTCTTAGCTTCTTGGCTTCAAAGATTGTTCTGTGCCTCATGATGTATTTTATGAACAAATAACTCTTCAAAATTCAGTCATTAAAAATAAACACAAATCCTTGCATCTGCTTAGGATGGTTTTTTCATGCAGGAAATCCTCTCTCTCTCTCTTTTTAAAAACTCAGCAGTACCGATTACTGACAACTAATCACTACCGGGTGCCTGTTCTTAGTGCAGTCCAGCATTCAGAATGATTTAACAGCCTGTAGAGGCCCACAGTTTGGCCGCAACCCGTTTTGCTCCTTTAAGAATGGAGATGAATAGCTAATTTTGCTGCAGAGAATTTGCCTGCTATGAATCACAAATACTCCTTCACTTTGTGACTCTGAGAGTCTGATCAAAACATTGCTGCACACTCTTATACTGACAGAAAGGATTAATTGTTCTTCCCTCTGCTTCTCTCCTTGCCCTGCTCGTCCAACCCCCAGGAAGGGGAAGAAAGCATTTGCATCATGATTTGGAAAGCAAATTAAGTGCTTTCAGCATGGCTAAGACTGTTTTCATTTCACCTGAAGATTACATTGGTGTTGTTGAAATGGCCGGAAGGATTAAGGAAGGAGAGAACTCAGTAGGCAAAAGTAGCTGATGCAACCTGAGAGCACCAAAAGCAAATGAGGATGAGACTTCAGCCCGTTATAAAGAATGCATGTGACTTTGGACTTAAGGCACTTCCAGGCGGTTGCTATTTTGAGGTGAAAATCACATACTGACAAATTCTGGTTGCACAATCATTGATTGGGAGGTCTTGTGCAACAACCCCACTTCCCTCAAAAGATCAGACCTTTTTGTGCTATAAGAAGATGGCATACTTCTAAAGGGGGCATTCAATGGATCCCCCCCCCCTTTATTTACACTTTCAAGTTTAAAGATATGTCAAGAAATTCTGGCGGAACATCCATCAGCCCCAGTTTGGATGAGATTCAGGTTACGGGGCAGAAGCAGATGGCTATTTAACCTCCCTGCAAAGGAAGCAGAATGAATGTTCAATAAGCAGAATGCCTAATCCAGGCTTCCTCTGCCTTGGCCATCCATATGTTTTTTGCCTACAATTCCCACAATCCCTAGCTAGCAAGACCAGTGGCCAGGGATGATGGGAATTGTAGTCTCAAAAACATCTGGAGGGCTGAGGTTGAGGAAGCCTGGCCTAATCCCTTATACACCCAGTATTGCTGCAGACCGCGGAAGAATCCTCCTTCCAAAGATCTCAGAAACCAACTCCACAGTAAGTTGTAGCAGGGCTTTTAGAGTGGCTGCCCCAGTTCTGTGGAATAGCATTCCTGTCGAGATACGACAGGTACCCACTATCCTGACAAGCTTCCCCAGCTGGCTAAACCAGTATTTACCATGTGTTTCCATGTGTTAGGGCTTTCATCTTGTTTTAAATGCACTTGCGGTTTTTAATGTTTTTAACTTTTTTATGTGTAACTTGCCTTGCAATGGTGGTTTACAAGGCAATTAATAAGTGTAACGATAATAAAACAACAACAATGAACAGGTTGCCAAGAAGCACCCCAAAGGCTCATTTCCCTGTGTCTGTACTGCATAAGCTGCTTCTGATTTTGTTGAGTCTGCACTTGAACACACATCTACTCAGTCATTTGACCTTACAGATTTAGGAGGCAGCATTTTCTGGAAGTGATGGTGTGTTACATCTTATACAGTTGTTTTTTCTGGTCAACTGGCAAGCCCTACTTATGTCATGCACTCAAAATGCTTCTTTTAATGCAAACTGGGCTCCAAAGCAAGGGTAAAAACATTTAGCCTACTACTGCCCAGTTTGCCCACTCCAGTTCTCAGGCCAGCTTGGGATATGCTTTTTTTTTTATTTCTGACAAGTTTGTGGTCTGAAGACAAAAAGGATTCTGCTAATTCCTGGGGGCTGTAGTTTCTATGGAAATGAGAAAGTAAAATCTGTTCTTCTCTTTGTCAAATATTTTGTCAAGGTTTTCACAAAAGAAAATGAAATGAAATGCGGCTTCATAAAATGATATTACTGTCCAACTAAATTTATGGATTCTGTGACAGAGTGAAATCTCTGAGCTGGCAAAAGTGTGTTTAAATATACTGGTTTTATCTTCCAGGTTGACTTTTTATTCAATTTGTTTGGCTTATAAACTAGACTGTGGGGGGGGGGGAGGATAGCTTCTTAAACCAATGTAATCATATCTTCTGCCTGCCTTGATGAAAGTGTGTTTTGTGTATTTTATTAACTACTGTTTGTTTTTCTAAATTCAAAAGGTTTGCCTTATTTATATACTAAGTTTACATGAACTTGTTTGGCTTGTTACCTTGGTTACTGAGGCCCATCTTTGTATAGATTTGTGCTGAGGCAACAATTCTTCTACTCAGTAACTTGAGTTTAGGTCTCATATGGTAGCCTTTTCCCTTTTTTCTATGCAGAAGAGTTTAAGTAGAAACTACAAAAAAAGCACCTCAACTTCAGTGTATTTTGGCTACCTTTGAATGGATTGTGCTTTAAACCTTTTGTCAATATGCAGGAAAGTCAGAAAATCCTACTTTTGTGAATAACAATTTAAAGGCTGCATGCGATGGAAATGTGGGCTCATTATTCATGGTGATAAGCACAGTTGCTTAAGTGATAAGTTTGCAGGATTTTCTCAGTAAGGCAAGTTTTAAGGTCCTAGTTGCTAAGAGATCCTTTGACTTAGCGTAAAGTCACAGGTATAAAGTCTTATACCTGTGATTACAAATGAAGCAATGAGTTACACGTGGGTACTCTCAAGGTCACAGATTATTTATTGATAACACAATTATATTGCAACTATATAATAATTTCATTGGGGGCAGCACAGAATAAGAATTTTCATCTGCATTGTAGCTGGGGAAAGAAGGGTTTAACCCCCCCCCATGCTGCAGTGCCAATTGAAAATCAATTCCCAGTTGCTGGGTTTTTTGTTTTTTTTTAAGCTGACATGTTTAGCATCACAGGTAATTTGGCCATCACAGAAGGAGGAAATGACAGCAAAACTTTCTGGCTTTGATCCTAACTACCATGAATAGATTTCTGCTCATGGAATAGGTCTTTCCTATCTCCTACTTTTTGCTGAAGTACAATGAACCAATGCTAAAGAACTCTGGATTTGAGGCCCTAATTCTGAGAAATATTTTATCACAAAGTTATGATTGAATTCAGTAAATGACATGCATTTGGTGGTGACCATGATCAATTACATTAGAAAGTTTCTGTTAAATTAGGGTTAATAAGGAGGCATGCTAATTTAATTGGGGATTAATAAATCATTAGATTTCCTGATATTAATATGTTATTTAACTTGAGCAACTTAAATATGTCACTATTAATTAAAAGTGTTGTTCTGCTAATTATTCTGTTCATTTTCATTTGGACTTCACCAAATACAATTCAAAAATCTACAAGTTAATATACATAAATCTTGTGCATATTCCATCAGAATTATATTATTTCATTTTATTCTTTTGTGCTAGATGAAGAATTGGACTCGGCTTCCAAAAGCCCTAATGCATTAATCAAAACAGTACATAGGCAAAGCTCAGTTTCCACAGGGCAACAAGTGCAGAAGAGGTAGAGATGCATGGCTAAGAGATCCAACAAGCAGTGGCATAGCGTGGGGGGTGCAAGGGGGGCTGGCCGCACTGGGCGCAACATCGGGGGGGGCGCGCTCGCTGCCTCCGGAGTCGCCGAAGAGCCTCGGGCGCAGGCTGTAGCAGAGCCCCATGTCTCGCGGAACCGACGAGCTGTGCGCGCGTCCGGGCTGAAGGCGTCTGGCAGGCAGTGGCTCTCAGCGCTCGCTGTGGTCCCCGTGCGTCAGGGCCGCGGAGGACGCGCCAGGCAGCCCCTCCTCACAGCCCCGCCTCCGCCGCTGCTGCTGCAGCTGCTGGGCCATGTTGCATTTTCCTTGCCTCTCTGCCCCCCTCCTCCTCCGGGCAAGCGGCGTCGTTTGGGCGGCAACGCCAGCAGCAACTCGCCTCAGATCACCTGACGTGGCAGGTTAGGGGTTAGGGGGGCGCAAATTACTTGCCTTGCCCCAGGTTAGGGGGCGCAAGTTACTTGCCTTGCCCCGGGTGCTGACAACTCACGCTACGCCGCTGCCAACAAGTGACACACCCCAGTACTTTTCTTTTAAAATATAGGGTGGGCACAGCATTTAGCATGACAGGTGACCATTGTCCCAGGATTGGGTAACCAAATGGGCATACCTCAAGTGGCCTGGGTTTGCAAAGTTTGTTCATGCCAGCACTGGTGTTTCTGTGTCCTTGGATACAGAGGCAAAGGTGGCAGCAGCTCCTCCGATTTACTCTCAGTTGCCTCCTCTAAAGGAGGAGATTTCTCATTAGCAGGAGGTCTCCAGTGTCAAAGGAAAATGACATTCCTCTGCTAACCTTCTTGGTCCCTCTCCTGCATCCAGTTCTCCACTCCCTGGACTACTGAACACCTCTTCAGACTCATCTCCTTCATCATGCTAGGACCCTCCACAGGGTCACCGAGTTCCAGTTCTCTGGGCTCCACCCATTCTACCTCAGGATCTGATGTTTCTCGCCATTACATATCCACAGGACTTATGACATTTTTAAGACATTTGAAACTTTAGACTTCCCAGTATTGAGTGTTCAAAAGTTTACCCAGTACAGATGACTCCAGTGGAATATAATTCTCAAAATATCATTGTCACAGCCCGTAACAAAAATTGATGCAGTCTATTTAGGATTTTCCCAGCTCCGAAATGTGGCTCTCTGCCAAATGCAATATAATAAAACCATTTGCTTTTGACTTTGAGAAAGGTTGGAAGAGAAGGCTTCACAATTTTAATGGAAAACAGTTGGGTAGCATATTTTGCTCTAGAAGTTGGTTTTGTTTTATTTTTTAAAAAAGAACTCAACCCAAACCCTGAAAAAACTTGAATTATCTTACTCTCATTTCTTGTTTTGTTTGTTTCATTAGAGACTTGCAATGCTTCCTTGATTACCCCAAATGTAAATGTCAAGATCCAAATGTCACATTACTTCCAGTTCAATTATTTTGAAGTAACTGTTAGGGAAGGAGTGGAAAGAAGAAAAACTGGCTGGAGGGGAAGTAAGTTATACACAAGTAACATCTGGAGCCTAAACAGCAGCAATGGCTATAGTAATTTCCTGACATTTCACAGTACAGCATATCCAAGCCATTTACACAGTTACAGTCCAACAAGCCTCTTTGCATGAATGAGTGTGGTCACCTATTTGCATGTCATTGGACATTTCCCTTTCACATTCTAAGCTGGAAACCTCAGTTGCATAGCAGTTACATGCATGTGTACACAAACACACGCAGAGAAGGGTCTAAGCCAGGGGTCAGCAACCTTTTGCAGCCGTGGGCGGTCCACCGTCCCTCAGACCTTGTGGGGGGCCAGATTATATTTTTTTTGGGGGGGGGAATGAATTCCTATGCCCCACAAATAACACTGAGATGCATTTTAAGTAAAAGGACACATTCTACTCATGTAAAAACATGCTGATTCCCGGACCGTCCAGATTGAGAAGGCGATTGGGCTGCATCCAGCCCACGGGCCCTAGTTTGCCTACCCCTGGTCTAAACTTAGGCAAGCCATTATCCCCACTCTTCTGATAATGCAAAAGGTAAAGGCAAAGGGACCCCTGACCATTAGGTCCAGTCGTGGCCGACTCTGGGGTTGCGGCGCTCATCTTGCTTTATTGGCTGAGGGATCAGCTTCCGGGTCATGTGGCCAGCATGACTAAGCCGCTTCTGGCGAACCAGAGCAGCGCACGGAAACGCCGTTTACCTATTTATCTACTTGCACTTTGACATGCTTTCGAACTGCTAGGTGGGCAGGAGCAGGGACCGAGCAATGGGAGCTCACCCCGTTGTGGGGGTTTGAACCGCCGACCTTCTGATCGGCGAGTTCTAGGCTCTGTGGTTTAACCCACAGCGCCACCCGCATCCCATCTGATAATGCAAATACCAGTTTTATTTGCATATCCCCTTCCCATATATGCTCAAGGTAGTTTACATCAAACTGACAAAAATATTGCAATGCATAAAATCATAAACAATCAGCCTCCAGTATCTCAATAGTTGAAATATAAATTAATAAGAAGGCAATGCATACATTTCAAAATCCATTAAAGCAACTCCTCATATGGGGATACTGGCCTGTCCTATAGATTTGCTGAGCTAATGTTTGCAAAGGTCTTTAAGCACAGTGATCTCTGTGTCTTGTTAAATATAGATGTATTTATTATTGGAGTTTATCTCTGCACTTAATTCATATGCGAATGGACATTAAGGAGAGGAATAAATAAGAGTTACTTTATTACAACTGTTTAGATTTTCTGTTGACAGCAATCTATGAGCCAAACAGCACTAGACATTTCAGAGCAGGCCTGAGAAGAACCTCTCTTCGGAAGCTTTGGGGAGGGAGAATTCCCCATTATTCTCATTCATACCAGCCCCTCCTACAGCTGAGGCAGTTTGCATTTTTAAAAACCTGAACTTTGTCTACATGCAATGTCAAGTGTGATAATCGTCTCTCCTCTTGTCGCTAAAGTGACTAGTGAGTAAATTTGCCTGGGATTGCCGCAAAAATGTTAAGAGCATTCTGATTACATGCTACTGGTTTAGGAACTTTCGTTCAGAAGCATTTGAGTACAGTGGTACCTCAGGTTACATACGCTTCAGGTTACACACTCCACTAACCCAGAAATAGTGCTTCAGGTTAAGAACTTTGCTTCAGGATAAGAACAGAAATTGGCCTCCGTCGGCGCGGCAGCAGCAGGAGGCCCCATTAGCTAAAGTGGTCCTTCAGGTTAAGAACAGTTTCAGGTTAAGAACAGACCCCCAGAACGAATTAAATACTTAACCTGAGGTACCACTGTACTGTGTACTCTAGTCTTCTAATGTCTAGACCACACAAACACACATGTCTGTATGCATGTATATCAGTTTTGCTGGGCTTACCCGTGTTTTTTCATGATAGATTAGACACATCAGTGCCTTATTCTTCATGATGGAGAAATGCTCAAGAACATCACCTGAAGGCATATTGGAGTTCTGTTTGTAGACTGAGGTTCAATTTAAGCAGATGTGTTGCTGTCATTCCCCTTAGAATGAAACCTGTCACAGACACAACTAACAAGAATTGTTCATTCCACTTTAGTACAGAGCCCTTCAACCTCAATTAATTTACCATGTGTTTTCAGTTCTCCAGCCCACTTTACTCTGCTTTATCTTGTAAACTGCATTTCATTAAGACTCTGCAATCGGGTTTACCGATGCATTTTTATGAGGTGAAAAAATAGCTCTCAGTCTCTTTCTTCTCAGGCCAATTTCTTTTCTAAAGCATAAGCTTGTTGACTAATAACGTAGGAAGATGGCATAAGCACATACCAGCAGTAATGTGAATAGAGAAAAATCCTCAAAGGCTTGTGTTCACACAATTTCAAATTTAGAAGTACTCCACATGAAGGTATGCACTACATATGCAATGCACGATGTGATATGATCTGGACATGCCCATGTACACCTGTACAACTTAAGAGAGATTCCCTTGATGCCCTTTCAGAGTGATTACTAAGTGTGCTGACTCAGCAACATAATTGGCTGGGTCCAACATTTTAAATAGATTTTTTACCCCAACCTTCAAATTAAATTTGCCAGGGTGGCTTCCATACAATAAAAATTACGTGAGATGTAACGGAAGGCGTTCCCACTCACAGGAGGAGATTCCTACTTTTGTAAGGACCTCTTCACTCACTGAAGAGTTCTTCAGTCAGCCTTGGGCACCCTACAACAACTTCGCTAGTATACACCAGAGAGAGATGAGTTACATTTATGTGGGGCTCAGAAGTATCTGGGAAATTGCAATATAGGAAAAAAAACAAATACCAAAGTCCCCAATTATAAGTCATTATGTACCATTTCTCTGTTCAGGTTTGTAGATGTATTTCTGCTTTCTTGTGTTTAGGTCTAGATGTTCCACATGTTGTATGAGGAAGGCAAGGCAGCCTTTGGCATGTTTGCATATGATTGATTTGACCAAGCTCAATTTTATGGAAAAGTATGTGACTTTATTTAAAAAAAGAAAATGGACTTTATAAAAAAACAGATCCTTTTCCCCACCCCTTTCTAATTACATTTCTACCATATGCTCATCCAGATGGCTTCTACTTATAGAGCGCTATAAAATGACCTAACTTCAGAGGATTTAATCGCTGAAGAAGCTTATGAACAAATAGAATTGACACTTTGTCAGAAAAGGGGGGGAAATCAGAATTCCCCTCCCCTTGCTTTGATACGAAGTTTCCCATTCACCTGATGCGGTTGTCATATAGCCTATATACTGAGTATATATATTGAGTAAAACGCTGTAAGGATGAAAATGCAGGAACCAGGGCATGAGAGGCACCTGACAATGAAGCAGCCATTTTGAATGTAATCTGGGCCTATTTGTTGCCTTGATGTAAGACTGTCTGATGACTCCATATATACACCACCTTGAGCTTCCTAGAGAAAGGGCAGAAAAGGAAGATTATAAATGCAGAATTGTGGAAAGGGGAAGTTGATTTTTAGAAATGAATTTTTTTTAGCTGATTGAGCAGACAAAGTATTCATACAAGAGTCCTCATGATAATTTGCTTTGCTTTGCTTTACACCCTGTGGGCATTTTCCTTAAATGATCAGAAGATGTTAACTTCACGGTACTTATTTGACTGCCAAATACTAATGGTTTGTTGTGTGATGTTAGTTTGTAGGTAGAGAGAGAAATACATAACAAACACATTATTCCAGTGTTCCTATTTTATTCCTCCTGGTTTTAATACTTTAACAGGAAGGTCTAAGTTGACTTTGAAAAGAGATCTAAATACTATACAAATGTAACAATACAAAATTTTAATCAGGGTAGGATATAGGGTTTTGGAGGGGGTTGTGGTACTCTATGAGAAGTCCATCTATCACTCTTTCCAGGTTTCCTGTCTGGCTGAATTTTTGTAATTTGTGTTGGGTGAGCAGGACAGATTGCTGCCTTGGGCATGGTGCTGATCACCCCCACGTTTAGTCCTGGGGAATGTCAGTATTCATGCTGACACACTTTGGATTTGGTTTTGTTAGCCAGGCAAGAAGAGAGGGTGATCTGAAAGTGGGAGATTTTACAACTGTCTCCTTGTCATGGGCAGGTAACATTCTGTTGACATATAGGAATATTCCACACCTGGAAGTTGACTGATCCAGATGGCTTCCAGATAGCTCTGGGGAGTTTCCTGGCTGATGGGTGGAATGCCATTGATGTGACTGCTCCTGAACATCCTCTCACACATAGCTGGTGTCTATTGTGAATGCTCTTTATAATACCTACATTTTATAATAGCCTATTTTCAAGAAGCATTGCCAAATCACTTCCAAGAACCTTCTGATCAGATGTAGTTACCATCACCTATAGTCTGATTCAGTATAAGGCAGCTTTCTAAGTTCACTGTATCACAGCTAAATTAACCCTACCCAGGATCTCAGCATTTTTCATCCAAGATCCTTCCTTAGCATCTTCTCCAACTTGTTTGAATTCAGTTTTCCCCTTCACTATTCACCTTCATCCATCCCACTGCCATCCACTCCACCGCAGCCTCCAAACCTTGGTTTAGGAGACAAAATTTGAATTCAATTTACCAGTGCCGTATCTGCTAGTCCCCCTGTGTGTTATTTACTAGGTAAGAAAGTGTCCATGCTGATGTATTGAAGTGTAACTTTACTACTGTTATTACTCTCTGGAACACTTCGACTGGACTTGCATATATTGTGTAAACACCAAGAAGGCACAAGGTGAACCCATTTATGAGTGTTCTGCTGATATGTACTTAGGATGTTTTATGTAGATTTGAAGTTTTATTCCTCATTTCTTCAACATAAGATGATGAATTTTAGAGTAATATGACTTAGTCCTCAGTTTCTCACCATGTCATTCTGTCACCCAGGTAGGTAACCTTTAACAGATAACAAACATATATTTTATGTTTCTTTTCCCCTTAGTCACATAACGCAGTCTGCCCCTTTTGATGACCCACGATTAGACAGCTGCCAAATCACACCTCCAGCCCCTCGAAAAGTGGAAATGAGGCGAGATCCAGTGCTGGGATTTGGTTTTGTGGCTGGCAGTGAAAAGCCTGTGGTGGTGCGCTCTGTCACACCAGGTATGGTTCCTTCTATGTTTGAGTTATTCTAAAACTTATGACCTAGCAGAAGAATGGATCTGATTATTGTGTGTAACATACTGCATTATGATTTCAACATTTCTGCTTTCTGCTGTGAATCCTTCTAATGTACAGCCATAATCAACATTAAAGCTTATATTGGTGACTAGGTTGGCTCTTTCCCTCATCCTAAATGAATTAGCAGGTGGCACATTACTATCGATCATTCCTCCACTGTGGCTGTCACTTAATAATGCAGAGCAGCATCTCACAGACCTGACCTGCTTTACCTACTCAGTATCCCAGGATCTGGGATATCTTGGATGCTTCTTAAAGCACAAGGACCACACTTCTGGGAAGTGTGCAAGGGTGGATGGTTATCTGTGGTTAAGCAGAGCCTTGAGCAGGCAGATGTCCAGCTGTCAGGATCTACTTCGGTCCTTCTTCCCACCCTTAGAACCCCTAGATCAACCTGCTAGAATCAAGTACAAATGCAAAATGGACATACACTTGGAATTAAGAAAGAGCTCAGGAATTCTTGCTTTCAGGACCTGAAAAAAGCTGATAATCCATTCCTATTTTTGCCTTGTTTCTTCATTTTAGCAGGCTAATTTGAAAAGTATTAATAATGATGATGATGATGTTGCTGTTACTTGGAAGTCAGAAATGTTTGATAATCTACTGCAAATCACTCAGTGATCTACCAGTAGACCCTGGTCTAGCTTCTGCCCATTCCTGCTTCATCCCTGCTTCATGTGCCACTAGGGAATTTCAGAAGTCTAAAATAAGAAGCTGAAATTGATACTAAAACTACTATTGGTACAATTCTTTGATCCGTCAGCAAGTTTTGATTGTATATCTGTACATGTCACGTGGAGGGGGCAGATATCATTGCTTTCCCACTGATATTTGATATCTCCAGCGCAAAATGCTTGAAGGAGTGCCACCTCCTATATCAGCTGAGCCAGCCCAGAGATCTGTAGAGATGGTCCTTTTGGGTATCCCACTAGTGAGTGTAGCTCACTGTTTGGTGAAGTGGAATAGGACCTTCTCCTTAGTGGATCCCCAAATGTGGAATTCCCTCCCTGCAGTGATGTGGCTGGCCCTTGTACTTCTAGATTTGCAGCATCTAGTTAAATACATGTCTGTTCACCCAAGCTTTTGGTGGAAATTTATCATTTTGATTATGATCTTATTGTTATGATGTACTGCTGTCGAATCTATTGAAATGATGTTTTTCAAAAAAACCAGTTTCTCACTTGCTGGTTGGTGGTGTTACGGTTTTATGATAGAGTCAACAGAACTGTATTTTGTCTGTTGTTGAGACTGGGTTCTGTTTTATATAATATTTTGTAAGCCACCTGGGGATCTGTTTTTCATGAAGGGCAATTTAAAAGCAAAGGGAATTAATATTTTTGAATGATTAAAACTAGCCTTCAACAAGGATGATCTGGATGTAGAAGGTACTTCACATTTCCATCATAGTAATATATAATGAATATCTACTATCTGCCTAACAGAGACGTTTTATTGGTACATTTGAAATGATGTATAATCTGTGCTTGAATGTCATATGTTTATAGGGGGTCCCTCTGAAGGAAAACTTATACCGGGAGATCAGATCATAATGATTAATGATGAGCCTGTCAACACTGCTCCAAGGGAGAGAGTCATCGACCTCGTCAGGTAGTTGTTTGTTTTTTGTTTTATTTTGAGTAATAAACTACTCTAGCAAGCTGTGGTTTGATAAACACCATTTCACTTTTGCATTCAGTATTAGTAGTATTAATAGGTAGGTAATAATTTTATTGGTTTAACTATAAGCCACAAGACAGAAAGCCAACCCTACCCTCAAACTCAAACCTGAGCTACAAATTCAGCTTTTATACTGCTTTCAAAAGTCATGTGTTCCCTCAAATAATCCCAAGAACTGTAGTTTCTTATGGGTGCTAAAAGTTGTTCAGAGACCCATATTCCCTTCATGGAGCTGTATTTCCCAGATGGATGGATTATTAAACCACTCTGGGAACTGTAACTCCATGTTGGGAAGAAGCTTTTAAATATTGTATATGGCTGTATATGGTACACTCATTGTTCCTATTCTACATATATTGGAATTAGGTTGCCCAAGTGTTGGTAATGTTAGGAAAAGATGAAAAACTGTAGTCTGTGAAAAGAAAATATATTTAAAAGCTATCTATGGCTTTTAAAAGGTGTTTTCTTTTTTTCCCTCCCCAAGACCACCTGTGACAAGCAGGGATTTTATACAGGTTAACAGTCTGACTATGGCAGACACAAAAGCTGTCGATTTGAACAAATTACTAGTGAAACAGCTTGGCAGGTGACAAGTATGAAATTAATAGCTAGTTATATGTACTTGTGTATTAGAATCATCTTGACAAAGACAGAAGGATTGTAAGAAAGAGAGCCATGGAAACTGGGAATTTACTGAGGCCAGCTTCAAGGAATATGAGATTATGAAGGAAGAACAAGGAGTTTTGCTGTGAGCAGAACCCCCCTCGGAATTTCTACTTTGTCCTGTTGTGACTTCCATGATTTTCTCGGCCTCCATAAGAACTGGAGACATTCGGTTTTTAAATGAAAACAGAGAGTCTCAGGAGTCTGTACTCCATCCTAGGCATCAGATTGTTTTTATGCTTCAAAGCAATGGTTGCAGGGAGTGTATGCAGTCCTGGAGTATAATGCAGTTTCCTGCAGGCGAATTCAGGCAGTTGATTGTAGGTCTTTTAAGCAAACTTCTGTCATTCTAGAATCCTAGATGAGCCATGCATTTTCCAGGGCTAATTCTGCGTGTAACCCCTTTGATACCAATTTAGTCAGGCAATTGTAAACGGATCCTGTAAGTGGTACTGAATTCTTGGAGGAATACTGCGATGGTGATGTCCTTACTGTAGAAAGCTACCCTTTCTTTCCCGTGTCTGCCTGCCGCTGGGACTTTTGACAGCAGTTGTCTTCCCTTTAATGAGTTTCAGTGAGCTGTATTACTGTTACATAATACTTCATTCCACATAAAGAGCTTACTATCGTCTCAATGGGGACATCTGGAATGATTAGGAAAAGTACAGTACAATCACCACATCATGGCAGAAAGTAATCCATGGTGACAATGTGATGAGGCATCCCTTCTGTGAGGCAACATAGCCCAAGATTATAAATGGTTTGGGTACTTTTATGTATTCAGAAATTGGGCTTCCCTTCCTTCCCCCATTCCTGCACCCACAGTTCTCTCTCTCTCTAAAAAAACAAAACAAAACTTGAAAGATACATGAATCCAAGGGGTATGATTTTTCTGCACAAAATAATGAAAGTTAACAAAATGAAACTATGGCCTGGTTGGCAGGTAATACTAAACCAAACTATGGCTTAATATGAATGAGCAAACATGTTGGTGCACATTTAGAAAACCAGGGCTGCTGCACACCTCCCCTGCTGCTTCTTTGCTACTGAGAGCTAAGCCATGGTTTAGGGGGCCTGGCCACAGTGATCCATGCGACAGTCACCTCCAGGCTTGAATACTGTAATTTGCTCTATGCGGGGCTGCCCTTGAAGCTGTCCCAGAAACTCCAGCGGGTGCAGAATGCTGCAGTGAGGCTCCTCACGGGGTCTCTGCCATGGGAGCATATTCACCCAGTGCTTTTCCAGCTGCACTGGCTCCCGGTGGAGTACAGGGTCAGATTTAAGGTGCTGCTTTTGACCTTTAAAGCCCTTCATGGCCTAGGACCCTCGTACCTACGGGACCGCCTCTCCCAGTATGCCCCACGGAGAGCCTCAAGGTCCATAAATAGCAACACCCTAGTGGTCCTGGGCCCTAAGGAAGTTAGATTAGCTTCAACCAGAGCCAGAGCCTTTTCAACACTGGCTCCGGCCTGGTGGAACGCTCTGCCTCATGAGACCAGGGCCCTGCAGGATCTGATTTCTTTCCGCGGAGCCTGTAAGACAGAGTTGTTCTACCTGGCCTTTGGCTTGGAGCCAATTTGATTCCCTCCCCCTCTTTCTTTTTTCTTTTTCCTTTCTCCTCCTGTGACGAGCTGCATTTTAATATTTTATTGTTTCAATATTTTAATGTTGTATTTTAATCTTGTTTTTAAGTTGTATTCATTCAACTTGTTTTTAATATTGCTTGTTAGCCACCCTGAGCCCGGCCTTGGCTGGGGAGGGCGGGGTATAAATAAAAATTATTATTATTATTATTATTATTATTATTATTATTATGGTTTGGCTTAATGTTACATGCAAACCTGGTCTCATGCTTTGTCTTTCTCTAAACAAACCATGAGTTTTAACCAGGGTTTGGGGTAGACACACCACAGGGCCCAGGTTTGTATGTATCACTAAGTGAAACCATAGCTTAGCTTCTGGCAGTGTAGCAGTAAGCAAAACTGGGGAGGTGCAAAGTGTTTGCAATTTTCTAAATGTTTGGCATACCGAGCCAATAACATAATAGCTCTCCTCTAATGCTTCGTCTTATATATATTCACTCTACATATAATTGGCTATTTGCTGGCTATTACATGATTACATTATTTACTGCTTAACAGGTTAAAAAAAATCATAGAAAAGCGGCATGTCACTGAAGCATCTGGTCAGGAACTCTTGTCCTTAGGTGTCTACAGGCAAGTAGTTTTTGGACCCAAAAGATTTACGAATGTGATCCTCCAGCTGTAGTCCAAATGTGTATCTGAAGTGATATTTTTGAATGTGTGCATTTTGACTCCTGCCTTGCAGTAGGAATTTTGACTGAGAGTCTATCACGGTTCATGTTGATCAGCCTTCTTGTAGGAAAACTCTCTCTGGAAGAACGTGAAGTTAAAGGTCTAGAGACTACCAAGTAGATTCATTAAAAAATAATGAACTGTGGTTCATCCACATTTCTCATTTTACTGGGCTCCTGTTATGCTGACCATGCTTAATTAGAGTGTTCGTCGCCTTTTGAAGCCCAGTTGCTCAGATAGTGTTATAGTATAGTTTGCATCGGTAAGCTCTCATTATTCCTTGGCACACTGAACTGCCCTTCTTCTTGCGTTTTGCTCTGCTGAGTTTCTTTTCCCCCAGGTGAATGACCCCCCATGGACAAAAAATAAGAAAACGGCTTGCTTATATCAGTATCTGTAAACCAGACTTGTGCTTTACAAGAGGGGCAGAGGTGCTTCTTTTACAAGCAAAGAAACAGGGAATAAGTTGCTTCTAAAAACCAAGCTCAATTCTTACTATATTATTAAACTGCAGAAGGAGAGTGGGTAACGTGCATGCCAAGCAGCTGAGGTCTATTTAAAGAACCTGCTGTGTTGCTATGTAGCAGCAGCTGCTGCTGATTTTATTATGCTGGTGGTGCCTGTTCTGGTGTCTTAAACTTAATCACGGTATAGTTTGGAATTAGAGTGATTTTAAATATGTATGTGTGGGACACGGGTGGCGCTGTGGGTTAAACCACTGAGCCTAGGACTTGCTGATCAGAAGGTCAGCAGTTCGAATCCCCGCAACGGGGTGAGCTCCCGTTGCTCGGTCCCTGCTCCTGCCAACCTAGCAGTTCAAAAGCATGTCAAAGTGCAAGTAGATAAATAGGTACTGCTCCGGCGGGAAGGTAAACGACGTTTCCGTGCACTGCTCTGGTTCGCCAGAAGCGGCTTAGTCATGCTGGCCACATGACCCAGAAGCTGTACGCCAGCTCCCTCGGCCAATAAAGTGAGATGAGAGCCACAACCCCAGAGTCGGTCACGACTGGACCTAATGGTCAGAGGTCCCTTTACCTTTAAATATGTATGTATGTATGTATGTATGTATGTATGTATGTATGTATGTATCAACACACACCATAGCAGACTTCTGCATTCCCCCCCCCCGAAAAAATGCTCAATTTATTCCATGTCAAGCATGCTGCAAAGTGTACAATACAAAATAATGACTGAAGGGAATTTTATGCCTTTAATCGCCAAGAGTGAGGTATGATTTTCAGTTTGTATTGTTGCACACACCCTCATCGCCAAGCAATGAGAGGCTTCAGGGGTTTGAGCACTTACCCAGGTTTGATATCCTTGGAATGAAGGTCAGTGGCAACTGTGGTGTCTGTAGGATATATGGCTTCATTTACACAGATATACAGCTTGAACTAGGATTGCCACCTTCGTTCTGGCAAGATAAAGGACAAGGCAGTTGGGTTTTTGTTTTTGTTTTCAATCTGGTACTAAAGTGACTTCAAATCAATCTGTTAGAGTCTATTGCAGCCTAACAGGATGGCCCCTCTGGAATTTGTCGTGCGCACACATACACATGAATTTGTAAATCTGTCTGTGCTTGGCTACCCAGAGCTTAAATACATGACCTTTCCTGCACCCTTTCAAACACATGCATTTGGAGAGGATCCCTAACTTGGCAGAGAGAGAGAGAGAGAGAGAGAGAGAGAGAGAGAGAGAGAGAGAGAGAAAAGACCCAAAATACAGGACAAAACTGTATCAATACAGGATGCAGCATTTTACATTGAAATACAGGACAATCCTGTATTGTACAGGACAGGTGACAGCCCTTGAGCATTAGATGGAAGGGCTCACTGCAATAACACTCCAACAAATCCTGCCTCCCCAGAAGGCTTCCAGGTGGGAAGCCATAGCTATCATTTTAGCGCAGAGATAAAATCAAGACTCTCTGTTTCCACCTTCCAGCCCCAGACAACCTCATCTAGGGACTAGCCCTGGCTATTGTTCTTCTGCCTCTAGGTTGATTGAACAATTGACCAGGTGAGAAAGGGGAAGGCCCACCCATTTAACTCTCTGGCAACATGGCCTGCTCTTCATTCATGTAAATAGAGTGTGCTTACAGGTCCACCTATGGCATATTAGCCTGGCAAACAAGCTGCTCTGACCAGTTCAGCAGTTCCTTCTACTACAAACTCCCCTCTTGTAGATAGAAAACCATAGGCTTTGTTGAGACCTGCAGGCAACATTGAAACCAGCTGCCAAATCCTATAACGTAATATACGCACGCAAAGAAATTGTGATCCTTTTTGTCCTTTGTGAATGTTTTTCCTTGCACAAATATCCTGAGCAAACAGTGCTTGACTATGTGCTTCTGATGCTGGATTCCAGGGACAGCTGAGGATACTACTCACTATCCTGCACTCATTACGTGTAAAAGGGTAAAGGTACCCCTGACCATTAGGTGTAGCATCCACCTAATGGCCAAGGGGACTTGACTGACAGACCTGTTGGAGGTGATGGAATGAAGTTAGAGATCCACAAATTTATGATGCTAGGGGACTTAAAGCTAATTCTGCCTTATCTGTCTTAAACTTTAGACTTTATGGCTATTATGGGCATATTAGCAGTTTGAGGGGTGGAGCTAGGTCCAAAATAATGTCTCAAGAATGATACCAGGTGCTAGTTGGATGAGCTGTATATTCAAGTATAGGCCTATATCCGAGTTACTACAGGAGTCAGCCTTTCAGATCTACAAAAAATAATCCAGTAATCTACTCGTAGATCCCAATCTAGAGCCAGTGTGGTGTAGTGGTTAAGAGCAGTGGACTCGTAATCTGGGGAACCGGGTTCGCGTCTCCGCTCCTCCACAAGCAGCTGCTGGGTGACCTTGGGCCAGTCACACTTCTTTGAAGTCTCTCAGCCCCACTCACCTCACAGAGTGTTTGTTGTGGGGGAGGGAGGGAAAGGAGAATGTTAGCCGCTTTGAGACTCCTTCGGGTAGTGATAAAGCGGGATATCAAATCCAATCTCTCTGTGTGTGTGTCTACCCTGTATAGTACAGGCAGACAGGTGGCTGATATTCCAAAGGCAGCATTGCAGTGGAAGGGAAGCAGCTACTCTGTCTGATTTTTTTTCCTGAGGAGGCAGCAATTATATAAGACTAGCTGGTCGCCTATTGGCTCCTGGGTCCACGTGGCCTGGGCTGATAGGCTGCAGTACATCTTTCTGGCCATTATCTGGATAGTACTTCATAGCAGCAAAATGAGTCCAAAAGTTCCTCATACCTGAGAACTGCCCATTGGCACAGGGAGTAAAACACTTGACTCTCACTGACAGAGTTCCTGGTTCAAGCCTGTTGGTTCCCTAGGAAAGGTAGTGTTCTTAATGTTTTATAGACCAATCATTGGATGAGTACTTTTTGCTGGGAGAAACTGAAATGGTCTCTCTGAGACTAATTTACTGTTTTAAGAAAGTTTTCAATTTTCCCCAGTTTGCCGCAACATATTCTAATTGCTAATGTGGCACAGTTGAGAACATTTTGATTTCTCATTTGAATCTCTGTGCTGTCAGTTTTATTTCATACACGAGAAAAGTGAGTAACACTCCTCTAAAACAAATTGTCACATTGTTTAGCATATATCCCTATGGTTCTCTGTGTTGTTTTCCCAAACAACTAAAGAACCTGGAGTCTGCATTTGAATCATAAACATGGATTTATTTGACACTAATTGTGCTTGTTGCTGAACACATGAGGTTTCACAGGATGCTGAAAGTCTATTATTTCCTTTGACTGCATAGAATTGTGTGAAAGCTCTTAGGTACCTAAAGATAGTAGATACCGTGGTATTTGTGTAGTTCTTTGATATAGCTTGTAAGTTTATAATAAGCAAAGGAACAAATCTGATTTGGGCAATCAACTGACATAAATTCCATACTTTTTTAGAGTATTAGTGAAACTTTTGAAAATAGTGACTAAAAGATTTCATAGAATCATTGAATAAGGGTCATGTCATCCACCTCCTGGCAAGGCAGGAATCTCAAGTAGATCATGCATGACAGATGGCCATCCAACTTCTGCTTGAAAGCCTCCAAGGAAAGAGAGCCCACTACCTCTTATGGGAGTCTGTTCTTTGGCGAACAGCTCTTACTGTAAGAAAGTTAAAATAAAAAAATTCCTTCCAGTAGCACCTTAAAGACCAACTAAGTTAGTTCTTGGTATGAGCTTTCGTGTGCATGCGAAAGCTCATACCAAGAACTAACTTAGTTGGTCTTTAAGGTGCTACTGGAAGGAATTTTTTTATTTTGACTATGGCAGACCAACACGGCTACCTATCTGTAAGAAAGTTCTTCCTGATGTTTAGGCAAAATTATCTTTCTTATAACTTGAATCCATTGTTTCAGGTCCTAGCCTCTGGAGCTGGAGAAAACAAGCTAGCACCGTCCTCCATGTAACAGCCCTTTAGATTTTTGAAGATGGCTGTGGTATTTCTTCTCAGTCTCCTCTTTAGAAGCTAAACATACCCAGTTCGCTCCACTGTTCTTCTTCCAGACCCTTTAGCATCTTGGTCACCTTCCCTGCACACATTCCAGCTTGTCAATATCCTTCTTAAGTTGTGGTGCCAAGAACTGGACACAGTACTCCAAGTGTGGTCTGACCATGGCAGAATACAGCAGGACTATTACTTCCCTTAATTGGGACACTATACTTCTGTTGATGCAACCTAGAACAGCTGCTGATTCGTGTTAATGCATTGATTGTAGTAGTATCTATGTCAGTATTAAGTATACAAGGGGGTGTGGGTGGCACTGTGGTCTGAACCACCGAGCCTCTTGGGCTTGCCGATCAGAAGGTCGGCAGTTCAAATCTGCAGGATGGGGTGAGCACCCATTGCTCTGTTCCAGCTTCTGCCAATCTAGCAGTTCAAAAGCACACAAAAGTGCAAGTAGATAAATAGATACCACTGCAGAGGGAAGGTAAATGGCGTTTCCGTGCGCCTTCCGTCATGGTGTCCCATTGCGCCAGAAGCAGTTTAGTCATGCTGGCCACATGACCTGGAACGCTGTCTGTGGACAAACGCCGGCTCCCTTGGCCTGAAGCGGAATGAGTGCCACACCCCCATAGTCACCTTTGACTGGACTTAACCATCCGGGGTCCTTTAACTTTACTAATTATACAGGAAAGTTCAGCCTGAGCAAGCTGCAGAGAATTCTAAAGGCCTGGGAGGAGGGGGAAGCTATTATTTCTTTAACTAGCCTTGATTTTGAAAATTATTCTCAAATGTGGGAAATAGCCAAAAAAGAGAGGTTTCATTAAAAAGAGGAAAAATTCAGTAATCTAAAGTTAATACATATTTTGCCAAAAGAGCCAGTTTTTAATTAATACAGAAAAAAGGAAATAGGTTAATTAGTGCAAAAGAGAGGAAAGAGGAGAGCTGTGCACCATTTGGCTCAAGGCAAACAGCATGTGTCCCCTGCATTTGTCAGATACTCACAGAAATAGCTGGATTTAACCGTGGAAGAATATGCAGAACTTAGAAAGGAGACAGACGGTAGCTGTTTCAGAGGCTTGAAGGTGATCTGAAAGAGGCAATGTTGCCTGTGGTGTGTGCACTTACCTCGCTGTCATGTATGGTCAAATGGCCTTTGAAGGGTTTTTTAATGCATCAAACGAAAACTCGTAAAACCTGCCACAAGCCAGCCAGTCTTAACATCAGGATATTCTCAGATCGAAACTAGAAGGGATGCCATCTGCACAATTAGCAATTGCATAAATGGCTCTTACAAAGCCAGTTGGAGGCAGAGTGGGCCTAATCCAGATTAGGACCCTAGATCATAGAATCATAGAATCATAGAGTTGGAAGAGACCACAAGGGCCATCGAGTCCAACCCCCTGCCAAGCAGGAAACACCATCAGAGCACTCCTGACATATGGTTGTCAAGCCTCTGCTTAAAGACCTCCAAAGTAGGAGACTCCACCACACTCCTTGGCAGCAAATTCCACTGTCGAACAGCTCTTACTGTCAGGAAGTTCTTCCTAATGTTTAGGTGGAATCTTCTTTCTTGTAGTTTGGATCCATTGCTCCGTGTCCGCTTCTCTGGAGCAGCAGAAAACAACCTTTCTCCCTCCTCTATGTGACATCCTTTTATATATTTGAACATGGCTATCATATCACCCCTTAACCTCCTCTTCTCCAGGCT
The DNA here is from genome assembly GCF_964188305.1 of Podarcis bocagei. Taxonomy (NCBI): domain Eukaryota; kingdom Metazoa; phylum Chordata; class Lepidosauria; order Squamata; family Lacertidae; genus Podarcis; species Podarcis bocagei. Next base: position 39,577,418 of record NC_138130.1, read on the forward strand.
AAACATGCCCAGCTCCCTTAGCCGTTCCTCATAAGGCATCGTTTCCAGGCCTTTGACCATTTTGGTTGCCCTCCTCTGGACACGTTCCAGTTTGTCAGTGTCCTTCTTGAATTGTGGTGCCCAGAACTGGACACAGTACTCCAGGTGAGGTCTGACCAGAGCAGAATACAGTGGCACTATTACTTCCCTTGATCTAGATGCTATACTCCTATTGATGCAGCCCAGAATTGCATTGGCTTTTTTAGCTGCCGCGTCACACTGTTGGCTCATGTCAAGTTTGTGGTCAACCAAGACTCCTAGATCCTTTTCACATGTACTGCTCTCAAGCCAGGTGTCACCCATCTTGTATTTGTGCCTCTCATTTTTTTTGCCCAAGTACAATACTTTACATTTCTCCCTGTTAAAATTCATCTTGTTTGTTTTGGCCCAGTTCTCTAATCTGTCAAGGTCGTTTTGAAGTGTGATCCTGTCCTCTGGGGTGTTAGCCACCCCTCCCAGTTTGGTGTCATCTGCAAATTTGATTAGGATGCCCTTGAGTCCATCATCCAAGTCGTTGATAAAGATGTTGAATAAGACCGGGCCCAAGACAGAACCCTGTGGCACCCCACTAGTCACTCTTCTCCAGGATGAAGAGGAACCATTGATGAGCACTCTTTGGGTTCGGTCAGTCAGCCAGTTACAAATCCACTGAGTCGTAGCATAGTCAAGACCGCATTTTACCAGTTTCTTTACAAGAATATCATGGGGCACCTTGTCAAATGCCTTGCTGAAATCAAGGTAGGCTACATCCACTGCATTCCCTTCATCTACCAGGCTTGGGGAAGTTTTACCCATTTCCTCTAACTGCTGTGGTTCTGAATTATTTTCAGGGACATTTACATTGAGGGAAGGGGTTAAAAGTTCCCATAGAGTTTGTCTCTCAGAAAGCTACAGCTTTCCAAAGTTCTGATAAAATATTATGCTAAATGCCATTCCTTCATTGTTTAGGGTGGTGTGTAGCCACAGATAAAATGTTTTCTTTTGGTCTACCTAGACATCTGTATTACTGGAATAATATTGTTGAGCATCACCCCAATCTCAGAGCAGTGCGGGATTCCAGGAGTTCCAGGCACTTACCCATGGAATGAGGTTCCATAGAGTCTGTGATGTCTGTATGGTTTATTTACGCATATCTACAGCCTGAGCCTATGGTGGAGGGGTTCATAGCTTTAGCACCCCAAGAGGGCTTTGCTTTGCCCTCAGCCACAGCCTTGGATTCAAATAGAAATTAAAAAATGCTCTGTTTCTATCTCCCCAGCTTGCTCCTTTGCTTCTAGCTCACATCACTCCAATTCTCAGCTCTCAACTTTGTCTTTCTAATTACCGTACCCATGAGCTGGGAGAGAGGGGCACCCCACCCATTTGCTGTCTTGCACAAATCCACTTCCTTTGTTCCCCTTAATGGCCCATCATTCAGATGATCACCTCACCAGAAAGCTAGCCTGGCTATTCCAAGAATTAGAAGGGGGGGGCCTTGTTGGTGTAATGTGAATTAAGAGTTAAATTACATAGTGCTTGGTCTCATATGTTGAACTAACACATCCTCCGCTTCTGGGTGTGACCTTAGTTAGGGAATGCCTCAGGTGGTTTATGGATCTGGTTGTTTATCTCCTCAAAGTACATCAAGAAACCAGCACATTTTCTAGTTTTAATGGAGTTTTCTCCGTGGCCATAATAGATGGTTGATTTTCTGAGAGCTTTCTGCCCTCATTCAGTTGACCTTTAAGTCAACTGAGAGCCGATCCTACCTTCTCTTATATTGGCTTGCACTCTATGCTGGAGATGAAGGGAAACATAAAACTTTACGTGAGTGTGTGTGTGTGTGTGTGTGTGTGTGTGTGTGTGTGTTGGCAATCCATAGGAGAAGATTTCCAAAGCATTTGACACCTGAAAAACTCACTCATTTTTTGAAATGAAAATTTTCTTTCCTAACTTGGCAACTCTCCTTGACTTTCTCTAATGCTATGTATGTTGATAATCTAGGAAACGGAACATCTCATGATGAGGTCTGTCTGTAGGAAAGACATCATCATCTTCATCTTCATCTTCATCATCATCATTATTACTAAACTTTGCATACTGCCCTATACCTGCAGGCCTCAGGGCAGTTTGCATCTTAAAGCTTTGAAGAATTCCTGAGCTTGAAAAGCTTTATGGGGTGACAAAGTAGGAGATTAACTAACCCACTTCCTTCATTTTGTTTTTGTAAAAATAAATATGTAGGTAATAGATACGAAGCTGCCATATACCAAGCCAGACTGTTAAGAACGTAAGAACCTGAGCTTGTGGGATCAGGCCAGTGGCCCATCTAGGCCAGCATCGTGTTCTCACTGGGGCCAATCAAATGCCTATGGGAAACCCACTAACATGACTTTCCCCTCCTGTGGTTTCCAGCCATGGGTCTTCATAAGCATGTTGCCTTCAGCTGTGGAGGCAGAACATAGCCATCATGGTTAGATAGCTGTACAGTGGTACCTCAGGTTAAGTACTTAATTCGTTCCAGAGGTCTGTACTTAACTTGAAACTGTTCTTAACCTGAAGCACCACTTTAGCTAATGGGGCCTCCCGCTGCTCCCGCGCTGCCGGAGCACGATTTCTGTTCTCATCCTGAAGCAAAGTTCTTAACCTGAAGCACTATTTCTGGGTTAGCGGAGTCTGTAACCTGAAGCGTATGTAACCTGAGGTACATGTATTCCCCATGAATTTGTCCAGTGCTTTTTTTCTTAAAAAATGTTTAGGGGTACTCTCATTTTCCTACTCATATTGAAATACTGCCCCTCAATGAGGCCAAACGTAGATTCACAAAATGTTTAGGGGTATGCGTACCCCGCCCCCCAGAAAAAAGCATTGAATTTGTCTCCTTTGAATCCTCCTTTAAAGCTACCCAAGATGGTAGCCATCGCTGCCTCCTGAGGGAATGAATTCAACCATGTAGCGTGTGGGAAAAGTACTTTCTTTTATCTGTCCTGAATCCCCCCAAGGTTGTCCAGACAGGAATGCAACATTTGGGCTGAAACAGGTTCCCCTTGCCTGCACAAGGGTTTGAAAGCAGGACTTCTTTCTGCAAAACATATGCTTAAGTGCTAAGCTCTATCCCTTCCCTAGTCCAGATATCTGTAAATTTGGTACTTACGCAGCTTAGGCTGTTTCTGTCTTCCTTCTGGGGCAAAATCACAAGTTGTGCCTAAATACAAAGTAGCTTAGGTGAGTTCCAGCTGAAGAATAGCCCTGGTTATAAAAAAACTGTAATTAATATTGTGGGCTGCTGGAAGGTGGGGATGAGGATCTGAAAGGCATAATATAAATATTTTAATTAACAAACGCATTACCCTTTTGGCAAGGCTGTCCCTGCAGGGCTGGGGTGTGAAAACAGAGGTGACTATTCCAGTCCTGCACATTTGAGGATGGGAAGCACCTGGTTCCAGCGGCCACAACCTGCTGTCCTGCCTTTCCTGCCACCTTTCCACTCACCTGCTGAGGCTCTCCACCTCCTCTCATCTTAAAGCAAGGCAATGAAGGGAGGATGTGGAGGCCAAGGGTCTTAGAGGCACATCACTGATATATCAGTGGCAAAATAGAAAAATGTAAGCTGGGGGTGGATAGAGAGAGGGGTGTGTCAAGAAGCAGCAGCAGCAGAAGAAGAAGAAGAAGAAAGCTGTGGGGAGGAGGGCTCCTTCCTTTGCCATCAGTATGAGGAGGGGATTGATATAAAGGCCCCAGGGGGGCCCATACAATGATTTGTCTCGGGACCTGTTTCTCCCCTAGGATGACCCTGCTTCTCATTGCAAATAATTAGGACATGTTTATTCTGCTTTGAACAAGCAAGAGGCAGTTGGGCCATCTCAGCTCAGCACCCCCAACACTTAGATTCGAGTTCTTTATAATGAAATGATAGAGACGTTTTTGAACAATGTAGATAAGGTGGCATTGAGATAAGAGATTAGATGGGATCAAGGGGCTGGTTGTTCTACTTCCTGTGATCTGACTCTGTTCTAATGTCTATTTTTAATCTGTACCCTTTGAGCCAGCAAGTTCCTTTGCTGGGCGGAATCATCTGATTTATTCCATCTGACAATGGATTGCAGTGTTTGGCTCTGGAATGAAGGTTGTTTCTTCTTCTTCTTCTTCTTCTTCTTCTTCTTCTTCTTCTTCTTCTTCTTCTTCTTCTTCTTCTGTTAGGCCCTTGATGAACTATTAAAATCAGCACGCCTTTTCTTATGCTCTGCTTGCGTATTTGTTAATAAAGCAACTATTACTAATAGACCATAAGGATCCGGCACTTTCTTACCCAAAGGAATTCAAAGCACTGTATCCTTGGGCAGCTACAGGGCTCATTTTTCATGCCTTGCTTAGGATCTCCTTTTACAAAGTACCTGGCGCTGGGAGCTGCCATTTAGATTTTCCACAATGCCCCAGAAGAATCATTCTGGGACATTGCAGGAGATTCAAGTGGTGAATCCAAGCCATTCAGCCCTTCTCCAGAATTCTGCTTAAGGGCTCATCCATACTGCCACTTGCCCCACTGCTTTCCACCAGGGAAACCCGCTCTTTACTGCTAATTGGAGCATACGTCAATTTTATCTGGATTGACATTTCATCTGATTTAGCACTAAGGAGTGGGTTTTCTGGAGGAAAGCAGTGGGGCAAAGGCAAAACTGCTCAGACCCATGCTTTCTAGGCATGGACAAGCAGAAGTTTGGACGAGACCCACCATATTTTTCGCTCTATATGACGCACCAGACCACAAGACGCACCTAATTTTTGGAGGAGGAAAACAAGAAAAAAAATGTTCTGAATCTAGGAAGCCAAAACAGCAAGAGGGATCGCTGCGCAGTGAAATCAGCAATCTCTCTTGCTGTTCTGGCTTCTGTGATAGCTGTGCAGCCTGCATTCACTCCATAAGACGCACACACATTTCCCCTTACCTTTTAGGAGGGGAAAAGTGAGTCTTATAGAGCAAAAAATACGGTAATTTGCCTGCTGTTGCTGTAAGATAAGACCGCCAGGGCTCATTAATGTAGGAAGGGTCCCACTTTGCCAAGGGTTCTCTCAAACCTGGCTCCATCCCTCAATATTAGGAATAAATGTTAGCACTTAGATGTAAATCAATGGTGCTGTGGTGTTTATGGCATACTAAAACTTTATGTACCACAATCTCTGTTGTTTCTCCCCTACATCTGGTAATCAAAGTTCATGATTGCTACTATTAATCTGTATCATAACTCAATCAAGGATATACTCAGTCTAAACATAAATAATCCATTCATAGCAAATAGCTGTTCACAAGCCTATTGCTTTAAATCATGGGTAGGCAAACTAAGGCCCGGGGGCTGGATCCAGACCAATCACCTTCTAAATCTGGCCCGTGGACGGTCCGGGAATCAGCGTGTTTTTACATGAGTATAATGTGTGCTTTTATTTAAAATGCATCTCTGGGTTATTTGTGGGGCATAGGAATTGTTCATTATTTTTTCCAAAATATAGTCCACCCCCCCCCCCCAAGGTCTGAGGAACAGTGGACTATCGCCCTGCTGAAAAAGTTTGCTGACCCCTGCTTTAAATAATAGTGTACAGTCAGTTGTTGGGAGTAAGGGAGAAAGACAGTAGAAAATATTATGAAATATTATGAAATGGATTGCTAGCATAAAATGATTGATATCAGGTCTGTGGTTAAGAAGCTGAGTTCCACACTAGTCATCAACAATAGTTACTGGTCCCTGCTGCGAAACAACTGGCTTCATAAGGTTCATTTGAATGATCCAGAAGCTGGTGCTGATGTAGGTGTTGAGCCAAGGATTGTAGTGTTGTTATTTTTTCATGTCAAGTAACCAGAGCCCAGAAGCTTTGCTCTACTTACCAAGAGTAGGACCCTTTGTTCTCTTTTTTTGCATGCCAATGTTAAGTCTCTGTTTGTCCCATAGCAACTAAAACAGCTTTGTACCATCAGGTTATTTAGGAGGGATCAATGCTAACTTCATTTTGGTTCAATAGGAAATTTGGTTATTTGGCATTATGGTGGGCAAGATTCTTACATTTCAAAATTAGTTCCTTTGTGCAATGAATCAATATCATCTATTGCTTTTAGAAATCTTTTTCATTTGTTGGCCACTTTTGTGTGTGCATGCAGAGATTGCAAAGGAACATGGAGTTCAAGAAAACTAGGCTGGTGACTGAAAAGCATGGACCAAACAGACTGAGGTTCCTTCCAGCCTTTTACTTTAATCTCTAGATACATAATTTCTTGCCTTCTCTTTTCATATAATGTCTAAAAGGATTAGTTTTGTTTTGTGCTCTTGAGGGGTGTTATGAAAGTTTTAGGTGCATTTCAGTGAATAATTTGCCATTTAGTTATTCGATTTGTAGGGCCACCCAGCAACAAATATTCCCTGAAGCGGCTTACAAACAGGCAATATTTTTAAAAATGCAATTTATAGTAATTAAAATCAACAATAAAAGGCAATGAAAATTTCCTCGCAACAGAAGCAACATAAATAGTTCACAGCTCAGATCAAAACTACACTAAGCAGCTACAGCCCCAGAGTGGTTTAAAATACCGTTCAAATGCCTGGATGAATAAGAAAAGGTCTGTACTTGGTGCCAAAAATATAATAAAGAAGATACCAGGAAAGCCTCTCTGTGGAGGCTATTCCATAACTGGAGTGTTACTACCGAAAAGGCCCTCTGCATATTTTTATAATAATTAGTATTTATATCATGCAAATAAATTTTATGTTTGTTCTCTAACTTCATTCTCTGATTAAGATTGCCTGTAAATGTCAAGCTCTCTAGAGAAAGATGTTGTCTCCTGTGCAATGTGTCATACTGAATTTGCATCGTGAAATTATCCCTGAAGTCTGTATATCCCCTCTCACACACATAGTTCCTTGCTTGACCCTGTCTTTTGTGAGCAAAGCCACTTAAGTAATGCAATCTGAATCTAGAGATAAAAGTCTCGAGAAGGCTTTCCTAAGAAAACTGAACAAAAACAAAGAATAATTTGAAGAGAAAGGAATAGAGAAAGGTTTTTGCCTTTCTTATTTTAGGCCTTGTACATAGCAGGGTGTCATTTGACCAAACGTACAGAGCAAAACTCCATCAGAACAACACAGCCAGTCAGAACACATGCTACCTCAATATAGATCATGCCACTCTGCTTGGCTGCTGAGCACCTGTCACCTGTCCCCTCTTGGCTAGATCATTTTAACTTTAAGAGAATGAACTCTAAGTAACACATGGAATTATCTCCCGTTGCATTGCCAACAGCCTTATCTATTCTGTCTGTCTTTTCTGACCCATAAAGATTGGATTCTTGTTCTGTGGTGGCCAATACCCATCAATGCCCTTCATATTTTCTAGTGCCTTCTGTTAGGATCAGACCTTCTATCCCACTAAAGTCTCATAAGTCATTTGTCATCAGAATATGATTCAGGGTCAGCTGTTTCATATTTCATCTCCATGCAGGGACATTCTTCTCCAAATTTCTTTCTTTCCTTCTCCACTGAATAAGTAGAAAGGGGGGAGACCTCTGCACCTGCAAGTTCACAGACAAAGTCAATGGCAAATTTTATATTAGAATTCCCATGCTTCATGTAGTCCGAGACAGATAATACTTAGCAATACTGCTTTGACCTTTGTAATGTTCCATCATCTAATACTTCTGTTCACCTTTATGTTCCACATTTCTTGCATGTTAAGTATCTCTATGAAACTGGGTAGAACTGCCAAATACAGTCCAAGCGGAATGCACCGTAAATGTAAAGTGGATGGCCCTGAAATCCCCCTACTCTTAGAAAAATCCTCATTCAGGTTGTTGCTGTTCTTAAGCAAGTGTTAATTCTCTGGAAATAAAGAAAATCTGGTTATTAGCATCTGGATTCTTTGTTAGCTACACAAAGAGCATATTAACTAAAGCCACTTTATGACCTCTGGTTTCTTTTCAAATCTGCCTTTGTTCAGGGTGGAATATACATTTACACCGCTATGCCTGTATCTAGGGAGGCATAGCTAGCAAAGGCATGGAAACACCAGCAAAAGGAGGTTTTGCTTCTTGAGTTCTAGGGCAGAAATTAATAGCATTTGCTGTGGTTCTTAATAAAATTGGGTGCAAGGTTCACTGTATTGACTGACTGAGGCAGGAGATGTATTTCTCAAGCCTTAATCATTCAAGAATAGCTTGTAAAACAGGAATATCCAATTGTGTTATAGTTATCCTGGGTTTGAAAAATGACAAGTATAGCATTGGTGGCCTTACGGTGAACTCTGGTGGTGCCTCATGAGTTTATGTCTCTCAGCCCTACAACATTCTTCGCTTTTGAAATAAATTGTCCATCCACTGATCAGCCCATGATAACCTGTCACACTTGAGCATGTTTGCCTATCCTAACCAGCTGCATGATTTCACAAGCTGCTGTGACAAAGATAACCACAGACGAGGCATCCTATAAACCTCCAAGTGAATATTTCACTCCGCAGCTATATAAAAGGGTAGGGTTATTCTCTCTTTGTCCAAAGAGCTACACAAAGCAGCACGGCAATACAATGATTTCATCCAGTACACAACTACCACAAAATCTTCAAGTACATTTTTTCCATCCTGACAGTGTCGCATTGAAAGCCTCCCTTTTAGCCAAAGAGCTGCTCACAAATGGGCCTTTCTCTGAATTTTTGTTTCCTCTCTCTAAAGTTACAGGGACCAATACCTTTTCTTTCCCTTCCACTCTGGCTGAAAAGACTGAAAAAGACTTTGTCCCTTGGGTGGGAATGGGGAGACAGAGTGTGTGTCATGTTCCTTAAGGAAGAGCTGCTACTAGAATGCTTTCCTGACACATGGTTGCTTTTCGCGGAGTTGTTCCAGACTGAATGGGATGGAGAGATCAATAGTGTTTTAAGACCAGTCACTTAAGTTGCAAATGTGGAACCACTTACCAGGAGTCCCCAGTTACTTCAGCTGCTGGATTATTCATGAGTAAATTCTTTTGGGCTTTGCACTCATTCAGGCTAATGCAGTGGTGGTGATTTATTTTGTTTTTCCAACTGAGCAGCACTGGCATGCAAATTAGTTGCACTTCAGTCAACCCGGCAATAAATCTCAGAAGCAGGCAATTAATTGCATTGGAAATCGGGGGAGCCAACAGAAACTCAAGTTCATCACCATCAAGTGGCAACTAACCTTTCCCAAATGTTAAAAAGAAAAACAGCCCCTTGATGTAATAAAACAAATATTGGCTTTGAGGGTGTTTACATGGCAAACAAATATGCATTTATCTATGTGTTTCTGAGATACTCAATAAGATTAACACTTCATAAGAGTTCCTCAGCAAAAGCTTTGAATGCTCCAGCACAGGCTTTTTGCAATCTCTGTGTCCCATTTTGCTGCTTTACCCAATGTACTGGTTCAACTTTTCAGAAAGCTATCAATTAATTACTTTAAATTAATTATAAGTAGATGATAATGACTGTGGTTTTCTCAGAATCTTTCCTCTTAGCCTTTAGAGGATGCTGAAGGATTTGAATGCCTGAGTCTATCCTTGTGTGACCCAAAATTACCTTTGACTATGTGCAAACACATTTTCTTAGGGCAGCTGCACACCTGATGCGGCAAACATGTTTGGTGTGCATTTCTGGCAGCAAATGCACAAAGAAGGAAAGACATCTTTTTAAGTATCATGCTACAAACATCTGAAAATACTAACAGGGCCTTGCAAATATCTTATCCATACTTTAAAAGTGCAAGTTTATGCATGGCAGTCAGTCCCACAGTGTTTAATGGGGCTTACTCCCAAGAAAATTGAGCATTAGGAGTGCAACCTAAGTGTTGACTCATAGAATCATAGAATTGGAAGAGACCCAGAGGTCATCTAGTCCAACCCCCTGCAATACAGGAATCTCAGCTAAAGCATCCATAACAGATGGCCATCCAACCTCTACTTAAAAACCTCCAGAGAAGAAGAGTCCTTAGCCTCCTGAGGGAGGCTGTTCCACTTTGAAAGCAAACACCAGATAACATATGTGTACAGGCATATGACACTATTGGTTCTCATTAGAAAAATAAGTAATAATATACAAGTTGGATTGTTATGATGCAAGTTAAAGTGCCTTAATTCTGATACTACTTTTGACTCCTATATTTATGTACATATGTTCGTTTGTTTTGCTGTCAATCTGGCTTTATCAGATGTTGGTCTGTTTGTCTGTGGACTGCAAGAAGTGGGGAGAGCTTGAAATACCTTAAAAGCCACTATAATTAGTAATATTTACTTTCTTCTTCTTTGCTGCTTTCCCCGCCCCCCTCTCCGGCTGCATTAAGACATGGGGTTTACTGGTTATAATGCTTGTGCTTCTGTCTTGATTTCTAATGTTCCTTTAAACTGCAATATCTTGTTGTGTTATGGAACTGTGGCCTTTTTAAAATCAATATACTGCCATAAATGGCTGGAGAAACTGCATACCACCTGAAATTTCATCAGCATAAAACTCCCGCAGTTTTCTGAGTTAAGGGGGTTGCAAGCAGATTTTTCTATGGAAACAATGAACATGGAAATTAGTGCTAAACGTTCATTAGATTCCACTAGGTTCCCAGAAGTGACTTTTATGTCATGTTAAAGATAGCATAAGATGCAACAAATGAACAGGTAAGTCAATGCTGTGAAGATGGAATAAAGTGGTATCTGAATCCAGCATCAGTCGCCACTGCTTTGGCACAATCGCCAGCCCCCATGTGTCTTCTTTCTGGGTCCCCAGCTAGTGTGGAACCATATAGCAGATGGAGTGATACCAGGATACTCTATAACTAATCAGATTTGACTGTGTAATAACATCACTGAGGGCAAAGAAAGATAAGTCAGAGTGAAGACTCCGTGCACCAGAATTGCCTTCATTCTTGATGGGCAAACTCTCACCCTGTTTCAGAGAAAGCATGTATGGTATGGACATTTCATTGTAGCCAAAAATATCTGGGGAAACTGCTGTTTGTCTTGGCTCAGCTCTGTTCTCAATACTCTTGGTGTTGTTGTTAACAAATGTCCTGTTACAAGATCCCAATTCTCTCCACTAAAAAAGGAAACCTTGTTATCTCTGGAGCATAAAAATATGAATCGTCACTTTCATCTCCTTTTTTACAGAAGCTGCAAAGAATCGATCCTCCTTACTGTTATTCAGCCTTATCCTGTAAGTAGTTATCATGTTTTTTAGAATTAGTTTCCTAGCAACATTTACTGCTTTTGTCTGCCTATTCTCTCTGTGTGTGTCTTCCTTATCTGCATAACCAATAGCACAAGTGAAGTACGAGCTGTGTCTTTGAAGATAAATGTGATGATTATATACTACTCTAGACAGAAGTGGAACAATGTAAGTGTAATTTAAATAAATATGGATATGTTCCAGTATGTATGAGGAGTGCTTCTTGGGGGCAGAGGAACAAGGATATTGAACTCTACTCCAAGACATTTCACAAGTATACTAGCCAATCTTTTTGAGTCTTCTTTTTTTGGCTTCCCTTTTCCCCCTTGTCTAGCAACACCATGATTATGTTCCTTTTCAGTGGGTATTAAATGACTAGGGGGTCTTTCTCTCCTTTTTTTTTTGGTGACAGGAGGCTGCATTTATTCCCCTTGAGCAAGACCCAAGCAAACCAGCTAGAGTTAAGTAATGGAGCAAAAAGTAATGTGGCAATTCATGGTATCCCCCACCCCTGCAGATTGTAAGACACAAAAGCAACAGTTGCCTGTTTTTATGTAGTACGGGCAAGTACACAGGCGTGTGGCAGGCAAAATCCCTTTGTTCACATGAAACAGTGCAAAATACAGGCCTCCTCCAAAAGTGCTTGGGGTACATATGATGTCCATTTTCTGGACAACTGAGTGCTTTAAGCTAAGAGGAAGCTCTGAGTGCCCAAGCTACAAATATGGACGATGACATACTGGCTAGAGATGAATAGATCTCTCCAAACCTAGTTCATGTTCATTTTGGTTTTGGATATAAACAGTCCAATCCCATTTCTGCAGTTAATATGCAGGCTGCCCTCCCTGGCAAATAATCTACATAGATATAACCAGAGGTGCGGTCCTGCACCCAAGATTATGGGGGCATGGAGCAAGCTGGTCACTGAACCGTGCCACACTTGGCTCCATGCTCAGCCCCCCCCCCATACTGAGGGGGCCCGGCTTCCTGCCAGCAGGTATTGAGGGGGCTGAAGACACCTCGGCCTCATAGAGTTGTCTGCATATAACAAAAAGTAAGTGCTTATGAAGGTCACCCAAGAGCATTAAAGCTCACTCTCTCCCAACTTTATAAGCTAGCTGCCTGGATCAGCTAAGAAGTGTAGCTGCTGCAGCATGGTCTACAAATGCCCCTAAGAGTTTCAGGCTGTGATGACATCCTCCTCCTCCTCCCATGCGGCCGTCATGCTTCCTCCCCATATAATGTCTCTGAAGGGATGGGACATTATTGCATCCCAATACTCCCAGAGGAATTTGTGGCCCTGTTTGCAACCCACACAGCAAGTGTTTCCTAGCCACTCTGGGTGGTGAGGGCCTGGGATGTTCACATTAATTTGTCTTTTTTTAAAAAATATATATATAGTATACCTTTCTGAGTACAAGTCATCCAAAAGGGAGGGGGAACAATTTTAAATCCTCAGATTTACCTCATGGAGGAATTTGGTCCAGTGCAGATTCTGAACAAGGTCACAGTCTGATTTTTACATTGACTTGAGACGTGTGGGGATCAGGTGAGTCCAGCCCCATCCCTGATTCTGACCAAGCAAATGCTTGATAGACTGAGATATAGGCACTTCCTAAGATGCTCTGATACTTCTTATTCTACCATAAAATATTGCATAATTCTCCTTCCCTTTAGCCTTATCTACACAATTTAGCCTACTGGCATTTTATTTAATGTGCTTATTAATTTACATGGCATTTTATTTACACTATGTGATAAAATGGTAGCTTTCACTGCGGTGAGCAAATGATGGAAGAAATCTGGCTCATAGATCTCAGAACTCATTATGCAGAATTCTCCTAAGTGAGTAGTGTCCTTCATGCTTGGACAGCCCCCTATTTAAATGGTAATAATATATCCCCTTGCCTTGATTCCGCATCTTTTCCAGGTAGCTAAGGCTAGCAGCAAGGAATAGATCATGTTTGCACCAATTATTATGTAAACAGAGATCTATTTGTGGCCTAAAGTTTGTGTCTTTGATGTACCTTATTCCTTTTGACTCCAGTTAATTGAAGTCATAGCAGGGATCCATTGAAGGTTTGTAAGTTAGTATAAAATGGCATCAGAATTAAACTCACAGTATGTTTGATGCCATGGTTTTTAGGAAATTCATTCCACATTTTATTATTAAGAAATACAACTGCTTGTTCCGTTATTGGATTTAATAACATAGAAAGCAAAAATATACAGCCTGCAGTGAACCTGTATGCAGCTTGGAGACATTCTTATAGTGCTAAATGCAATCAGAGGGATGCATGTTATAAATTTTATTCCTGGCCTCAGGCCGTGCTACCTCTGATTGGATGGCAGCAATCCTTTCTTGTACACTTATAATGCTCCTGAGATTTAGAATGCTGAAACAGTAACTGGCTGTGTACTCAGAATGAACTGTTGCTTGGGTTTTTTTAAAAAAACAACAACAACATAGAAGCATATTAGGTCAACTGCAAGAATAAACAAACCAAGGTAGTTAACTTGAAGCTTCAGATGTACCCATACCACTACAATAACCTCAGAAGGACCTAGTGCATTACTCTGTGTGTGTATTTAAAATTCTCCTATTATATGTACTGAATTTTCTCATTGGCTGAAACAAAACAATATGAGCCGTTTTAGAGTGGCTATGTTTCCTAGTTTACAGAGGACAGTCCTGTCTTTGAAGGGCCGTCCAGCCCAAGTCTGAATTAAAATAAAGAACCAAAGGAAATAAAAGCAGAGCCTCTGAACTTGCCCATAACATACATACTTACAAACATAATTTTATTTTTATGCCACCCTTCCACAGTTCAAACTGTGCTCAAGGTAGCTTACAACATAAAAAAATACATAACTACAACATAATAAAAGTAGTTGTGAGCAATAAACAGAACCTTAAAAAATACACAACTGAACCAAACAATTTCCACATAAACCACAAAGTCTAACATAAAGATACAAAATACCAACAGCAACAGCCGTTCCTCAACGCAATCCAGCCCAAAAGTCTGTTCAGCAGCCTCAGGTTTTGTAGGTGAAGCCGGTCTGGCCCCTGCCCTCCCAGGTCAGCTGGATATAAGACCTGCAAGGCAGGGAGCAGGTCTTCCAGGACTTACAGAACTCAACAGTACCTGGGCAGCAGACTGAGTGGGCGCAAAACAACAACAACAACAACTGATTGCCAGTAACATTGCTCTTAGGTGGTGTGCTAGTGAGTAGATGGTGTTAATCTCAGCTCATGGGTTTTACCAGATGAGTTTGTTGTTTTTTTAAAATCTGACTCCGATGCTGTATGTGTTCGAACCAGATACCACAGCAGAAATATTTTATTTTCTTTGTTTCATGGTAGAGATGATCTTAAATGAAGTATAATTGCCCCCATTTGTTTTGTCAAATTGTTTTGATCTCCTGAGGAAGTGTTGTCTGTCCAGCAGTTGTGTAAACAGAAGAGAGAGCAAAGGTGTATTCTGAATTGGATAAAACCAGTAGTATATGTACGCTTGCTACTAACCCATCATGAAAACAACTCAGTGAAACTAACACTATTATAGAATTACAGTACTCTGGTCATCTGCTGAACATAATTCACTCAGTGTCTTCCAGATTAGTTTTGCTTAAGCTCATTCATTTTCAGTTTAATTACAACCAAAGCCAAACATTCTTCTTTTGTGCTTCCTGTCAATCTAATAAATCTTTCTCAGGTTAATTTGAATGTCATCTGTACTGATAAGGAAAGGATTTAAGAGCTTAATCACTTGGAGCACTTTGAAGTTTCACTTTTCTGGAAGTTTATTTGATTATCTGTTGAAAACATTTTGTTTTGTAAATGGGTTATCATTGCAATGGGTAGTTTATTAGGCTTAGGCATATTTCCAATTAGATCATTTATCCATTGTGCTGTGCATTCAGGCTTGGAGAATAAATTTCAATTGAGGGTCTGATAAGCCATCATTCTGGAAAGCTATTAAATCCTAAGAAGGTATCTTGCTGTGAGGGAACAGCATAAGCAAGTCTTTGCTCCTACTGAGGCTGGCAATGGAAGGAGACCCTTTAATCATCCCCATGAATCCTTTTACTGTAAAGCTCAACATCTATACAGATAAACAATAAAGTATACACAGTTATACAAACTGATTTCAGCATGTGGTTTGTTCTGTGGACTTACAATTATTTGGTGTTTTGAAATTGTTGTGGGAATGTATTTTGATATAGACCTAATCAGGAAAACAGCTCTGGGTCTTAACCCCCACTCCTGCCCACCCCGAGTTATCCAGAGATGTTTGCTAGAAAATCAAACATTTTCTTCCATGCTGGGGTAGGCATGGCAGTCTTTATTTGCTCCAAATTATTGCCATGAAGTGAAGTTGAAGGTTTACCAGCAAAGCCTGCAGTAAGAAAATGGAGGGTAGAGAGAGAGGGAGAGTCAATGAATTAGCCTGGGGCCAAAGGGCAGAGTGGCTTGATCTCTTACTGCAGCTGCTTTCTGCTTCACTTCAGGCTGCTCCTGAATTTCTGCCTTTCTCTTGATGTGTTTCTCCCTTTATTTCCTGATTCTGTTTCTTCATATCGGGCAGGTGGGTGGGTGGGTGTGTGACTTCAGCCCCAGTGGCCAAATGTGGCCCTCCAAGCATTTATGCCCCTCATAACTCTCTCCAGGGCACATTCCTTACCAGTCCTCCTTCATACACTCTCGGACTGTTTTCAAATACATTGTGATGCTCAGTCGTACTTTATTAAAAACATTCCAATACCTGGTGATGGACCAGGTAGTCCCCCAGTTCAGATCTGGGTGTCTTGCAGACTCAGTCCTCCCGCGTGCTGTCGGTCCTATGGATATATGCTGGCCTGCATTGCAGTTTTGTTGTAAGGATTCTAATGCCACAGAGAGAATTATGTAAAGTGTTTTAAGCTCTTAGGGAAGAGCCTAATTATAGATATCATTAGACATTATAACTTCCACTTAAACATCATTGTGCTCTTCCATCTCTTGGATGTGTGAACAACACACACCCTTTGTTTCCATGGAATTCTGAGGTCTACCCCAGTAAAAAGTGCATAATGGCTATGTACCATTATTTGCCTGGAGATAATTCACTGCCTTTCCAAGATGCTTTCATTAAAATAAATATTGACAAATATGACAGCCTTGGAGCCATATTGGTAGTCAGCAACTGCTGCATAATTATTAGTCAAGAAAAAGTTGGCCATGATGGATAGTGTTGTGAAGAGAGAATGAATGAGATGGGGATAAGTACTAGGGACATAAATTTGTTGTGGAAATCTAAGCAACTTTTTCTTTAAAAAAAAAAAAGCCTGCCTCACAATAAAGGCTGCAGACATGTGTCCTCTCAATTCTTATTGTTTTAATTTTGTTATTTCCCAGTAAACCAATTCTTGTTCCTGTAAACTAGCTGGCGTGTAGCTTGTGGCTATTAATTATCATAGTTAATGTGTTTACTGTTATGTAATGATGAAGTTCATTTAATAGCATATTTAATGTGAGCGTCTAAGAAGATATGCAAACCTTGCTCATCTTTTATTATATCTGATTTCACTGTCTCATTCTCAGTAAATGTTAAAGTATGAAATTCCACATAACTTTCATAGAACGTTTTTTTCTCTCCCACCTAATACACATGTTGTAATCCATTTCATTGTTATTAAGCTAAAACCCCTTTGTGTTTTTTTTATATGCAATGATAGCTGCACCTTTTTGAAACTTTCACAATCCTATAAATAACAATAGTGGAAAATAAAGGGGACAATATTTGTCACAAGGTCTGTAGCAACATGATATGGTGTAAGATCCCTTATGGGAACCAGTAACTCTAGGATAAGATATTGTGGATAGGCATTTTGCATTTGTGCAGTCAATGTCTTTTGAACATTATGTGCACAGTTATCTATGGACTTAACTGGGCTGCAGCTCAGTGGTAGAGTACATCATGTTTTGCATGCAGAAAGCTTCAGGTTCAATCTCTGCCAGTCAGTGTAAACAATATTGAGCTAAACGGGCCAATAGTCTGACTCAGAATAAGGAAGCTTCCTTTGTTACTGTTGTATTCTGTGCGCCGGTTGCAGTTAATAGATTTGTAGTAAGTTAATATGTTATTGTAACTGTGAGTTTCATAAAGCAAACAAATGAAGCACATGAGGCTGGCTTGGAATACAGTCGTACCTTGGAAGTCGAATGGAATCTGTTCTGGAAATCCATTCAACTTCCAAAACGTTCGGAAACCAAAGTGCAGCTTCTGATTGGCTGCAGGAAGCTCCAGGGTTTGATCATTCAGGAACCAAAACGTTTGAGAACTAGGCTGTTTGAAAACCAAGGTACAACTGTAGTGGTCTTTCATTCCTACCGTTGTGTTCATACTATCATAAGCAATTTGCTTCCACACTTGTGGCCATGAAAAAAATGTCATTGGTCCACACAGAAGAGTTCTTGCTGGCATTGGTTACGGTAAGGTATTAGAGTTTTCTCATTCTTCCTACTCCCAACAACATAGTGCTAATGAGACTGGTTTTATTGCTGATTTTATTACAGACTATATCTTACAAACCCTATAAATATTCTATATTCTGTATTCCCTGACAAATGCATTCCTTAAGCTCCTGCTTAAGGTCATTAAATAAGAATAATGTCTTCTATTTAGCTAAAAAGAAGTGCTTTCATAAAAAAATGAACTAGTCGGTCCATGAACCGTTAATCACAATATGAATATGAAGGTATTAAAATAGAAATTGTTGCAACATATCAGTTTTGGTTTTATTGCTGGACTTATTTTGTTGGACACACGAGCTCTGAAAATATAAATCAAGTTCTTTTAGTAAGAGAAGCACCCTTTGAAACATTTAAAAGCTGAAGCAGCAACCTTCAATGATATTGCAGTTCAGATTCTAAAACAACAGTATTTAAACATTTGACCCTAGATCATTGGGAAAGTTTGTATTTGGTATTTAGCATGAATCACCAGATATGATGGATGCAATGGATCTGATAAGCCTGGATCATCTAATGCAAGAGTGGTGGTGGCGGGGAATCCTTTTTCTTCTCAAGGCCATATAGACAACCTTCCAGGGGACACAGGCCAGTGGTGCCAAAGGCAAACATGGGCAGTGAAATGGATATGAATTTTATTTTTGTACAAGAGGCTAGTTCCATTGCACTCACACATCCCTCTCCATCCTCTGTCTAGACAAGAACTATTAACATTATCAGTTCTTGTACCTGAAGTTTCCCATTCCTGATCTCATGTGATTGCTAGTATGACCAAGAGGCTCAAATTTGCTGCCATTTTGATATTTCCTTAGCACCTTGACTCTAAAGTCACCATTTTACCTAAGAAGGTAGCCCATGCTGAGACTTAGGACAAGTAAGCAACATGTGCACCTTGGCTCACCTCCATTAACAGAGAATAGAAGTAGCTCTTGATGTTCATGCAACATATGTGAGACTTCTGGAGTATGCAGGTGCCTTTCTCCCTTCTTAGTCCCCAATGCAGTCAAATACTCCGTATTTACCTATTAATTTGTATTTCGGAGCCCTGGACAGGGAAATCTCCATGCCTGAAGCACCAGAAAATCCATCATACTCTAGATACATAGACACCCATTAGAACCCATCATGATTAAGGGACCTTTAACTCACATCTGCATACAATCACCCACCTGCACTCTGGACATTTGCATTAGATTTCCATGGCAGGAAAAAGAAAATATTAAAATTATCAGAGATGCCATTCTCTTACTCTAATCCATAGAAAAACTTTTTACTTGTACTACAGAACCTTTTAAAAGGATATAAAACATGCTGCTTTGACAGCAGCCATACTCTATTAATTAGCAAAACAATTGTAATGACCTTTTTGCCCAGCCAGTTAGATGAAGGTCACAACTTGGGAATTCTTGTGATTCTTTTGTTTCTCCATGGCATAAAATAACAACTTATTTTCTTAAAGGCACACACCTACGTACACACACACACATGTGGGGATTGCATTCAGAGTCATTGCACACTTGTGTGAAATCGCATGCAATTGAAACTCCCCACTCCTCCCCCACTCTGCCCCATTGTGCCCCTGCTCTGCCTCCACCCCAGTTACACCCTTTAAGTGATGTATTTTATGACATTTCCAGGTTAGTTCTAGGTTCAGCACTGTGCACAATTGTGCACATATTGGTCCCACCTAAAATGGGGGCATATATATAGTAATAGACAGCTTTCCCGCCGCACATTGTGCAGTACATTGTTTCACATGCTCCTTATCAATTTATTCATTGGAAAGAAGTTTGGTGCATCGTTTTGCATCCTGAATGCAAGTCTGCGGCAGAACTGAAGTTGCAACAGACTATGGCAGCAAACCATTGCAGCCTGCTAGATCAATATTGTTGTAATATATTAAAAAAATAAAAATCCCTGAAACAAAAGAGAAGTAATCGCCTATGAATTTCTCTTTCCATGTGAAGACCCAGTTACTACATTATTTAATAAACACACAAGATGTAACCAGCTGTACTTTTGAATAAATAAGGTATACTATTCATTATATCAAATTGTATATTTCAACGGAAGTCTCATAAAGTTCAATGGAAAAAAACAGAAGACCCAGTGGATCAGTTCATTCTCTAGTCAGTTCACGCATAAGTATCTATTCCACCTGTCTGTTCAAAGAGTCCAATAATCCACATGAAGGGTTGTTAAAGTTCCACAGAATCCTTTCACAGAGTCTAAGACAAGGATTTCCGGAATATTAGCCTTATTTTGCCATCCTAGTCTTCATCAGTAGAAAAGGCTCATATGTAATATTACAGGATAGTGGATCTTATAGCATAGTAGTGGTTTCAGTCTACTACAGCTGCTCCATTTTCAAAAGCCTACACTGGTGAAAATATTTTGCATACCGACTGTGTTGTTAGAATCCATCTGTCACCAGAGACAGTGGAAGAGTGCCCCTTTGGAGGTAAAATCAAACCATTGGAGAGTTACAGTGCCAACGATGGCTGTGGAGGGTGATACAGGAGACACATGTTTTATTTCAGGTGGAGATGAAGGTGCCCAGTTGTGCTGCTACAGGTGTACCATGGTGCTTCTTCTTTCTGTCCTGCTCCCAGCAACCATTCCTCCTCCGGTCACTGCTGTAGCTACACAACCTGATGGTCTACCTCCAGGCGCTGTGATAGTCTTCAAGGGATTCCCATATGGAGGGGTTAATGTTGCCCACCTTCATGTCACTGAAAGAATGTCAGCCTATTCCTGTTGCATCTGACCGACTGTGTTTACATTTTTTTCATACCGCTAACAGAAAAGTGTGATTTGCTTTTATTTCCATTATATAATAAATAGCATTGGGCAGAAGCAGTAATATTTCTGACAGATGGGATCAAATGAGACTTGATCAGGAGATCTATAGCAGTGGTTGGCAGTTAACTGTCAGTCAAGTCATCTTTGCCTTTTCCACTCATCCCTTCTTTCTAGTCTCCTAAATCGGCATTTATCAGCGCTGCGAAAAAGGCCAGATTGAAGTCGAATCCTGTCAAAGTGCGATTCTCAGAAGAGGTCATTATTAATGGCCAGGTTTCTGTGAGTGTGAATATTTATTTCTTCATTTTAAAATATAATTCCCGAGAGAGAGAGAGAGAGAGAGAGAGAGAGAGAGAGAGAGAGAGATTCATTCAAAATCACTCTCTAAAACTTTAAATGGACAATAGTATGATAAATTGCCTAGATATGTGTGAGCAATGTATTCATTATAGACATTATATCCAAACCATGCCAAGATTTGGGGTGGAAATTAATGCCTTAAAAAAAGAAAGAAAGCAAAGTTATCCAGGATTCTAAGGATCAATTCAAGCATATAATCAGTGGCATGTTATGCTCCCTATGCTCCTCTGTACCGTTGCATATTTTATTCAACGCTGCTTGTTTGGAAATATCTCTGTGTTGAAATTATACATCATGTGCAAAGCTTACATAACAGTGAACATCCATTATGACACACAAGTTCTTAAGACGGAAAGCATTCTCTCACACAAATCTATAAACTCTTCACAAGGTTTTAGTTTTGATGGAGAGTATTTTCAAGCAAGCAACTCAACATGTGAAAGGACCTTACTGTGTAATTAACTGAATGGTTGCGCCTGAGCCATAATAAAGGTTTGTTGGCAGTTCAGAAGAGACTCGGGGGGACAGGGCTGTCCTCCCCACATAAACACAGGCCCCACAATTGCCTACCTGAGAAAGAAGGTGTTTCAGAAAATGCAACAGTATTTTTTTATTCCTTGATCCTTCTTAATAATTTAAAGAATCCCGTTATGAAACCAAGGGCACAATGAAATCTTTGGTTCTTGGCAAAGTAAACAACATCTCTGCATTAATATTTCATAGGAATCATCTCCTAATATAGGAGCTATATTATAAATATTATATTATAAATGCTGTGCTTTAAAAAGAGTTCACCGCTGCTTAATTTTGTATCTAGTTTCTTTGAATTTCAAGCTTCCAACTTTTACCTTTGCTCATTCCTGCGAAGAACAAGTACCAATTAGCCAGTACTGTGTTAATCATTGTCTCGTCCTTTCCGTAAACTACCGTAATCCCTGCAACATGGCCACTCAGTTGCACATTTCTATTTGTAATTTTATAAAAAATGTGGGGTATAATAATTGCCACGCTGGGTCACGCCAGTGCCCCATTCAGATCAGAATTCAATCTGTGGGCAATAAAACAAATAAACCTTTGGATATGCACAATGGAAGAACAACATGCAAGCAGCAGACTCCTTCCCGCCAATGAACACATACACAAAGAGTGTATTCATGCTGCGCCATATTGCATAAAAGGTACTGCTGGGGAAGGAAACCAGGCTGCTGACAATAATTTGGCAATATATTGTATCAAAGCTGAGGCCATCTTTTTCTCTAACTCGTTTTCGACTAATGAGTAATGAGCAGGGGCAACCCATCCCATTTCGTCAACTGAGGTGAAACAAGAAGGTGCTCCCCACCAAAGCGTTACTTTCCAGGGTCGCGGGGCAGCTGCTTCCAGCTAGATCGTGTGGAACTCTTATGAGATCTTGCTGGAAGCCTCAACTGCATGGCCCAAGTGGTGGCAGGGGCACAGCTGCAGGGTCACAGCCCCGTGGGATTCCGCCACCCAAGGCACTTGCTTCAGTCAGCCTCATGGGCAGTTCAACACTGGTAATAAGTACTAGGATTGTAACATCAGTGGCTTAAGGACAACTTGAGCACCATCCCTCCATGTGAAGGCCACCAGAAAAATAACTCAATATTAGTGGTAAATAATAATTTATTTTGCTTAAGGGGGATCCAGAGTCCTTGATTTCAAGTGTCAGACAGCTTGTGTGGTTCTTTCCCCTGAATCGGAGTTCTAGGCTAATTTAAAGCCTTGTTATATGGGAGCTCTGATCATGTTCATTGTTTTTACTCTCTGACAGGAAACTGTTAAAGATAATTCACTTCTTTTCATGCCAAACGTTCTGAAAGTGTATCTTGAAAATGGGCAGACCAAATCTTTTCGGTTTGATTGCAGCACTTCAATAAAGGTAGGCTCGCTGCTCAGAATCTTCAACATACATTGCATCTTAAGACTGCAAAAAATAAATGAATAAAGTTCCAGCAAGCCTTACAATTACATTTTTGTATGCAGGATTCAAGCCTGTACTGTAAGGCTTCCTTGTGACGAATTTTGTGGATTTAAATGAATTTTATGCTCATAAACTCTAATGTGGCGCTAGTGATTCAAAAATAGGGGTGACGGCTTTAATTACTGCAACTTAATTAAAATTACATGGACCTCACTAAGAAGTCATGATATGCTGCCAGAAGTCAGCATGCTGTGCCAGCTGAAATTAAGATATTGATTGCTAATTGAATAACTTGCAACAAATATGGGTCAATAATATGAGAAATAGGTATGTTAGGGTTATGCCAGCAGTGAATTATATTACTAGTAAGTAGACCACAGGCTAAACGAATAAGGGATATCGTGAAATAAATTCACAATGGGAATGGTACTAATGGGAGCTGGAAGCTACTCTGGCTTTGGAGATCCTCTGGAAGAGTGTGGGAGGCAGCATTTGGGATGCAGTAGGAGGAGAAAGTCAACAAAAGTTGCAGCCTACTGTCCAGGCCTGGCCCAAGATATTTTGGCACCTGAGGCAAACCACAAAATGACACCCTCTTGGGAATCAAAGACTGGCACAGAGGGAAATGGGCCTGTTCTAAATCATGCCAGGCAGGTGGAGATCCCAGCAAGCAGCCCATGCCATTTCCTGAGTGGGAGGAGACCAGCAGTGTCTCTTATTTGCTGAGAAGCCACAATAGCCACAATTGGGGTAGGGCTGCCAAGGAGGAGGCACATCTGGCCTCCCAAGGTGCATGCCGTAGCAGTCGTTGCCACCATGGCAGAGGCGGCAGCAGCAGGTGATGCACTCCTCAGAGGCCGGATCCTGCCTCCCAAGGCAGTTGCCTCACCTTGCCTCATGGGTGGGCTAACCCTGCCACTTTGATCAAAGGCCTTCTGTGGATGGACGGTGCCTTCCCATCTAAGGAAAGCAAAGCCTTTATCCAACGCTGACCCATAATGCATTAGCACAACTTAAGCATGTTGATAAATGTAGATTATATAGTACAGTTCAATCAACATTGTGACTTATTTATTTTTCTGAGAATAGAGACTTCGCTCTGGTTCCCCACTGATATCTCTACTAACCTCTCAAACCTCACAATTGCAGTAATGTGTTGTCCTTTCTACAGTCAGTTTCTCTTAGTTATATACTCAGTGTGCACATTTTGGCCTAATTTCTGATCTAAAAATAAATGTTTAGCAAAAATAAGTGAACTTGCGAGGAAGTGCAATCAATATGTCTGTGATGCATCTGTGATGCATCTCAGTCATATATTTCAAAAATCTTTGGAACTATTTAACTGATTCAATAATTTATTTATCTCCCTAGCATCAATAATGATTTTGTGAACCAGAATTTTTATGTTCAGTTTACTAGGTATCCATTTCTAATACTGAACTCACCAAACAAATTTTTTGTCAAGTGGCAAGGTTAACCTATATATATATCCTTCAGAGATAAATTGAAAATAACGTGGATCTTTACGGATGGGTGGTCAGTTTTGAATGAAATCAGAACTGCATTTAGGCAAACTGACATTTAATTGCCATTTTAGAAGTAATAACAGAAGGTAGAGATTGCTACAAAAGCTTGTTCAAAAATATCCACTCAGATGTTTAGCAGTGGAAAGATAACAAGAATGTTACTGATGAAAAAATGTCTTTTAAAAAGAAGGGGGGGGGGGGAGAGAAATCATTTTTTTTATGACAGCAACATTGCTTATTACTGAAGTGGAGGGAAAGTATATGGGGAAATGCCATAAAGTAGACTTCAGCTAAAGCAAGGGGAAAAGCCCTCACTTTTTGCAGGCAGTTCTTAGCCAAATTCAGAAAGAGTGTGTATCTGAATCTCCTGCTTAGAGAGCTGGGGGTTGTTAACCATCATTTTAGCAGGGGGTTCTTGAAAACCTTTTAGCAATGCCTTGCAAGGTGCTTTGAAGTCCTGACCTTGGGACTTCAAAGTGCCTTGCAGAGGACATCAGTGTGACATCATGTGATTGGCAGCTGAGCAACTCCAGGTCTGGCCCACAGACTCCTACCCCTTTGGACTGAGAAATTACATTTCAGAGTGAGAGAAAACAAGGTCCCCATTCTATCTGTTTCTTTTCTTCTGGGTGGTTGTTATCAATCTGTTCTCTTTTGAAGGATGTGATCTTAACGCTTCAGGAGAAGCTCTCAATTAAGTGTATTGAACACTTTTCCCTGATGCTGGAGCAGAAGACTGATGGGTCTGGAACCAAACTTCTCTTGTTACACGAACAAGAGACTCTTACTCAGGTTTGTGCAATAATGCAACTATGCATGCAACAATGAAGCACTGTGGATCCTGAAATATTCTGGAATATACTGTTATCATTTCTAGAGCAGTGTCAGATAGCTACTGTTAGCATATAAATGTGTTTAGTTATAATGCAGTGAACTGAACTTAAATCAAAGATGGTGCTATAAGCAGAAACTTCCATCCTGCTGCCATAGCTGAGGTGGCTAGGGAACTGCTCTGTGGAGTCTGCAGTGTGGATTTAACTATTGGGAGCTCTGCAACTCTAGCTCCTGGAAGAACTCTCTGCTCCCACCCTCATCATGCAAAAAAAAAAAAAAAAAAAAAAGGCTTCTCCTGTTGGGGCCCAATCTATCTCCTGCTTTCTGGTTTCTGGTGACAGTGTGTGTCTGTGGCTGCCCTTGTTGCATGTTCTTCCTCCTGCCTTTGGCTGCTTGGAAAAGGAGCCTTTCCCTCCCCGTCCAGCTAGTATCCCAGGGGTGGGGCTCTATGTGTGTGCTCTGGTCAGCAGTGTAGGTGCTGTATTGTGTGAGATCTCCTTCCTTCCCTTTTGTGTGTTGTGCTGCAGAAGAGTAGCATTAAACAGAGAATTAAAAACCCCTGCCTGTATCCCCTGCCTGATTTCTGAGCTACCCCCCCCCCCGTCTTCCTCGTTTTACATATATCTCCAAATCACACTGAGTGTGTTTCCTCAAGCCTGCTCGAACAAAACCTGTTCCCTGATTGTTTCAGTAATGCCATAATCCATCCACTTCTGCGGTGATAAATGGTGATGCAGAAAACACTGTTGGGTGACTTCATTTATTAGATCATTAAGGAAGATTAAGCTCATTGTGGAAACAGCAGTATGGGGTTCTTAGAAGCTGTTGGTTCTGGCCTAATTCTGCTGTCACTGGAATCAATTCTTATTTTCTTTGATATTTGTTTTGGAAAGACCTTTCAAAAGCTCACCAATAGCTTGTTAGTGCTTCTTTCTTTGTCTGCTTGCCTGCCTGCCTTTTGATGATTAGGAAGTAGCTTGTTAGAGCAAGGAAAGCAGAGGGCTGTATTATGAATTAGGAGACTGTATTATGGGCACTGAAGAGACAAAAAGGCTGAAGAACAATGCTGCCAATTTCCTGTCAATCAAAGCAAACAGAGCTGGGCACAATTCAGCCAAAGTTAAGCATCTTCATCTATTGGCTTCAATAGGAGAGATTTAAGCACAAACATTGGCTCTCAGATTGCTTTTTTGCCACCTAGACAGTAGGTCCTAACCACACATTGCATTAATTGTGTCACTGTGATATCAGGGGATTTAAAATATATATATATATAAATTGATCTTGTGGTGATTTCCTTCTGTGCCATTAATTAAATAATAATAATAATAATAATAATAATAATAATAATAATAATAATAATAAATAAGCCACTTTTCCTCATAAAGATGTCCAAAACAGCCCATAATATAACAGCAGCACAACATGAAAAATACATATCAGTACATCATTACCACAAACTTTCTAATACCAATTTATTTCAAAACATATGGCAATCCAAATAAACATTCATTTTCATAAGACCAACCTAGCATTTTAAATTCATGACAAAATTAATGATGGTGCCAAATGGAGCTTTTTTTAATTGCACTGTGGCATTGCAGCTGGTTTAACCCATCGCTCCCTGTGCATTGCAGTCCCAATCAAACTTGGCCCCCATGCCTAATTTTTAAATTGCTCCAAGCAACGCTATTAATGTCATGTGCAGTTACTTGTTAGGCCTTCATTGGTGCCTTTTAACAATACAGGCGCCTCAGGAAACTGCCCATACAACATTTCCTGCTTTATTTCTTTCCCTTTGTCATATTACTCACCATCTTGTCCCATTGATTGAGTGAAATAGAGTCCACAGGAGACAGGAGACAGAATTACATACAAGGAATGCATGGGGAAGGGTGCATAGTGGCGACCATTTCCCCTACCCAATTACTATTGTTAAATATATAGGTAGGTTTCTGGGTTGTGTTAATCTATTGCTGCCTTCTCCAACCTCATGCCCTCCAGATGTTTTAGAGTACAGTTCTTATCAACCCCAACCAGCATTGCCAATGATTAGGGATGATGGGGCTTCTGGTCTGTAAGATACCATATTTTAGATCGACATTGCATAAACCTGGGAGTTCAATAATGATTAAGCTATCAATAGTCAACCTCAGTTTCTCCCTTTTATATCCTTGATTTCCTGCTCTTTATATTAGTCCAAGTGGTGGTAGTAGTAATAATAATAATAATAATAATAATAATAATAATAATAATAATAATTTATTATTTATACCCCGCCCATCTGGCTGGGTTTCCCCAGCCACTCTGGGCGGCTTCCAAAAGAATATTAAAATACTGTGATACATCAAACATTAAAAGCTTCCCTAAACAGGGCTGCCTTCAGATGTCTTCTAAAGGTCTGGTAGTTGTTGTTCTCTTTGACATCTGGTGGGAGGGCGTTCCACAGGGAAGGCGCCACTACCGAGAAGGCCCTCTGCCTGGTTCCCTGTAACTTGGCTTCTCGCAGTGAGGGAACCGCCAGAAGGCCCTCGGTGCTGGACCTCAGTGTCCGGGTAGAACGATGGGGGTGGAGACGCTCCTTCAGGTATACTGGACCGAGGCCGTTTAGGTTTGTTTTAATGCTCATCCACCATGTT
Source organism: Podarcis bocagei (assembly GCF_964188305.1). Classification (NCBI taxonomy): domain Eukaryota; kingdom Metazoa; phylum Chordata; class Lepidosauria; order Squamata; family Lacertidae; genus Podarcis; species Podarcis bocagei. Next base: position 39,605,255 of record NC_138130.1, read on the forward strand.
TTCTTACTGTTTACTAGCAAATGGAAACACCGTAATTGGATGGGTGGGTCACAATGCCTTTTCTGACTGATGCTTGCATTTAATGCAATCTCTCAATTGGGTATAACAGGGCTTAGCCAAAAACCGATTGAACTGAATAAAAATCTTACAATTGAATCAAACTGCTGTCCAATGTGGATATTAGCAAGCAAGTATTACACACTGCAGCATAATCTTTCTGTGAAAGATTAGCTTATTAGCTAAGATTTTCTGCTTCATAATACACCAAGTTTGCCTTTTGATTGTATTTTCTCTGCGAGATGATTTCCTGATAAATTTCTGGCTACTCCATAGAGGCTTTTGTTTAATTTGGAAAGTTTTGGAAATGGCCTGTGTGCCATATAAGTCAGTGTGCCAGTCTCCAGAGATTATGGTGGAGACCCTGATGGGTCGGGAGCAGCGTAAATATAGGTCAAAATTGGACATTCTAACAGGCGGAGGCATTCAGCAGATAGGTCAGGGAGAAGGACTATGAGAAGAAATAGGACTATGAGTACCTAGATTTTCATTGGCTTTATTGGTGTTTAGCAATCTGGGTGGGGAGTGCTGATTTCTGAAAGTCTGTCCTGGGTAGGTTGTGCAATGATGGAACACTGCATAAGATGTCTGGGATGTTTCAGAATTAAGAGAAATACCAGTATTTTCCATTGATGCATATGGAGTGTGTGTGTGTGTGTGTGTGTGTGTGTGTGTGTGTGTGTGTGTAAGAGATAATAATAATTTAGGATTCCTCCTTTTCTGAAATCAAAGTAAACTGATTTTGGTTCCTCTATTTCTTTCTTCATACCACATAGCCTCCTTATGATAACTAATTAACAGAGTGATAATAACTTGCCCTTTGGTTAAAAGACCATTCGTCCTGATGAGGATTATCCCTCCATATGCCCCCTCCAAAGGAGGCACAGAGGGGGTGGTGGTATGACAACGAGCCTTTTCTGTGGTGGCTCCCTGCCTGTGTTTTTAGGTTTTCATTTTGTTCTGGTTTTATACTAGTTTTAATATTTGTACTATTTTGTAAGCTGCTTTGGGTTACCATTTGTAAAAAAAAAAATGAAGGGGGAGAGGGAACTAATAATAATAATAATAATAATAATAATAATAATAATAATACCCTTTGTTAGAATTTCTGTCTAGTCATCTCAAGGTTTGTGTGTTATGCAAAATAGGATGCAATGTCAGGAATTCCACACATGCATTTTGTTGTTCCAGGTGACCCAGAGGCCAAGCTCCCATAAGATGAGATGTCTCTTCAGAATTAGTTTTGTCCCAAAGGATCCCATTGACCTTTTACGAAGGGATGCGGTTGCCTTTGAATATCTGTATGTACAGGTGAGTTGTATGGGTTTACTATAAATCAGGGCAATTTGGGATTCCTTAAGAGAAGGTTTTTAAAGGCATGTGACATGTGAGCAGAGAAAAGAAATAGAATACAACATTTTGTTTATGATGGCAATAGCAGGAAAACGGCACAAGGGTTTAGATTAGGGTGGGCCAAACCTGGCCTCTTGCTAGTGGTTCAAATTCATCCCACTAGGCCATTTTCTCCAAACCATGCCCCCCAGCTACACAGTCAACATCTCATGTGACATCAGGTGTGTGCAGGTGGAGTTGTTGCTGCCCATGCACAATTGGGAGCCTTAAAGTGCACGGGCAATGGCGCATTTGCAAGGGAAAGCAGGTTTTGGTTCCCCAACCCCAGCTGATGGGCAGGAAAACCAAAGCCTGCTAAATCAGCTGAACAGGAGAGCCAGTGCTTGCAGAAAGCAGGCTTCAGTTCTCCCACCCACCACTGAAGTTGCCTGCTGGATTGATACACAGGGCTCACAAAGCTGTGTGCACAGCAGTTCCCCCTTTAAGTGGTTCCTCTGGTAGTTGGCTATGCTTCCTGGGGCTGATAGGAGCTGGGATCCAGTAGCATCTGGGGGGAGATCACAGGTTAACCACCTCTAGTTTCCAGGATCACTGATCTTCTTGAAATAACAGGCATGGATGAAACTGCATAGGTTTCCTTGCTGACTATTTTTATCTGTTATTCAACCCTTCCTCCAAGGAACCTAGGGCAGCATGGGGCCCATCTCATCCTTTTAAGAACCAGAGGAAGTAACTATGACAGAATGATTGGCTATGGTCATTCAGTGAGGATCATAGGAAACAGCTTTATACCAAGTCAGACATCTGGTCCGTCAAGCTCAGTCTTGTCTAAACTGATGTAAGCGACTCTCCAAGAGCCATTCCCAGACCCATGTTGAGATGCCAGGGACTGAACCTTCCACATGCAAAGCAGTTGCTGATTTGCAGTGAGCTCCTCAGCCTACCAAAAGCTCTTGTAAGAGGATGCCAGTGTGCGCACGTGCGTTTTTTCATTATTTGGCATGTACGCTCATCCTATAATCCGCATTCCTGAACCTATCTATTGTGCTCCTTCTTCCTGGTTCTGCCAAAAGAGGTTGTGCAAACTCTTAGGCCTTTTCGTGTGCGAGGAGTTACAGTGTTAGGACCTTGTAGCATATTAATTTGCTGGAGCCAAGTGGTAGATTGGTCACCTGCCCTTTCACTCACCATGAATTGGCTAAGGTACACCACTTTGGATGGAGGAAGGATAATAAAGAGAATTAGATTCCTTGCTCCTAGTCCTTGAACATGACTAGATTCTGACCCGTCATACCCAGCACACCAGTTAGAACAGCTGACGTTCTCTGTCCTTGACATGGAAAGGAAACAGGGTGATTTTCTGCTCACTCCCACTTAAGAAGCTCCATGTTACATATCAACATTTTCATGTGTCTTCCTGGCCATTTCTCATTCTGTGATCTTCAAGGATTTATGGATGGCTCATCTGGCAGTCACAGTTCTTGTTAATTATAAGCTTGCCTTTTAAAGAAGAATTAGTCATAATGCGGTGTTTATGTTCAAAATCAGAGATTTTTGAGCTTGATACTCCCTCTGCTGGTTATTTGACAGAGCTGTAACGATGTGGTTCAAGAGAGGTTTGGACCTGAGCTCAAGTATGATATTGCACTGAGACTGGCTGCGTTGCAAATGTATATTGCAACCGTGACCACGAAGCACACGCAGAAAATCTCTCTCAAATACATTGAGTAAGTATAGAATGCAAACCTTGTAATATCTGTGGTTACCATTTATGTGGTCTGTTGATGTGCAAGCTGAATTTGTGATGGAAATGGAACAACTGCAAACACCAAGTAAAATTTGATACTTTCAGTATCAGCAAAATCCTAACCATCTCCTCTCAGAGGTAAATCCTATTGAATTCATTGGGACTCACTACCAAGTTAGTGGGGCTATGATTGCAGCCTTAGGTTACAGTCCTAACCCCACTTAAGTGGGAGTGAACCCCATTGCTACTTATAGGACTTACTTCTGAGTAGACATGTTAGGATTGTGCTGCTAATTTCTCAGCAAAGCCCTCCTAAGAACCTTAAAGTTAAACTTTGAGACAGTTGCTAAGTCAGTATGTCTTATCATACTACTAGTTCTCCACTAACTTATTTTTTACTGTTTAATTTATATCTGCTGTTGAAATGACACCATTGCCTTCTGCTCAAAAGGTCTCTCACGAGTCAAACAACAACGCTGAGTTACAGGGATCTTTCCTCTGTTACATACAGCAGCTACACATTAAATATGCACACACCTCATGTGCAACCTGGATAACAGCTAGGCAACTGTTTTCATCAAACTAATCTGTTAATACTGAAAAAAAGGTCAGTGTGTCATTATTCCCCCCTGCATCATGCCTTTCAATATTTCTTTTGGCAAAACACTCAGTGGTGTGGTCTAGTGTAGAAAATAAGGCTCCCCTTGATGGTTATGACTAAATGCTGTGATAAGGTGGAAGCCTCAAAAGCTAACATAGCAGAAGCATCATGTTTGTATGTCCAGCAGCTGGCTTATTTATATAATTATAGATGAGATGAATAAGGTAAGATTCATCCTATTTTGAGTCATACAGTAAATCAGGGGTTTCCATCCTTTTTTGGACCAGTGGAAACATTTTTAATTTTGTGGGAATGCTGGGGGTGCCATTGACAAAATAGCTGCTCTGATGCCTTAGATACATCCATGACATTTTCATGTCCAACATCTTGTTCTTCACAACGGCAAACCAGAAACCTATGGCAAGCAAAACCTGAGTGCAATACCCTTTTCCTGCTGTAAGTTCCTCAGCAACTGGTTATCAGAAGCATGGTACTTCTGATCCGTAAGGCTATTGTGACTAATCTAATGTGTCACCATCTAATGTGGTGGCCATTGCACCTTGGGAGTGGCAAAGTCCATAGTTTTACTCTCTGCTGTGTGAAGAAGTGCTTCCACTTGCCAGTTCTGAAGCTTCTGCCATGCACCTCAGATGGAGGAACCTGGGTTCCTTTAATAATGTCACACCAACGGCATAGAAAAGTGGCCAGGCAGAACTTATTTTAGCTATCCTCCATGTGGTTAGGGTAGTGTGCTGACTGACCCTTAAAATGGCACTGTTGAGATGGCAGCAATACTTTAAAAGTCTCCTGTGCCTAGTGTCAGAACTATTTTATATCAAACCATTGCCACAATAAAACAGTGACTAGCCTTTAGGAACAAACAAATGGATAGCTGCTTGCCTGGAAAAAATTGGCATCCCATACTGTGGCCACTGAAAAACCTCCCTGGAAGAGGAGCTCCTGAAGTATGTGGTTTGGGGTATAGCATTCCATCTCTGAACTTCCTAAGTTATCAAAGAATTGTAGATTTGGGGCTTATCCACACTTTTTTTTATTGCCTACCTTCTCCATGATGAGATTTACACTCCAAAATACCTTAAGGGAACCAGGTTTGGGAATATCGATCCTGTCACTCTGCAAACTAAGAACACAAATCTCTAAGCTTGTGCAAAACGTTATGTATCCCGCTGCCAATAAGTTATTAAACCCTTAATGGAAATTAAATCAGAGAGAATGAGAGAATTGGGCAGAAGGGAGAGTCTGGGATACACTTCCACACTGGTGGAACTATAATATCCAGACTATAATATCTACACTGGAAATTGACTCTGTTGGGTTCCCGCAGCATCTCTAATCGCACAAGCTGTCATGTAATTTATGTTAATATGTATACTGTTCCAAACGAATCCTTGCTCATAGTCCTATTGGCCTAAACAAGTAGCCCAACCAGGATTCCTAAGCAAGGATTAATAGCTGCAGTTCAGTGTCCATGACTAAAGCATTTAAATTGGCCATACCTTAGGCCAATTTAACACCTTAGGCCACACATGGGCCTTGGTGGGCCCATGGCAGCTGCTATGGCCACTTGAAATGGAACTGTGCAAGGGTAAGCCAGTTGCATGAGAAGCTTCCCACATGGATTATCCAGATCATCAAAATCCCCAGTGTCGCAAGGAAACTTTCTGAATGGCTTAGGGAGCCTTTATCTGCAACCCCTTCTGCTTGGGTCATGCTGAAGACTGCACATGTGAATCAGCAGTTTGTTTCCATCACTTATTCCAACACACAATCATGCTTTGTGGCTTTAGAACAAAAGCCATTTCTCAAAATGACCTTCTATTCATTTTTCTAGCGTTTGAAATTCTTTTACAGTATTTTTCTATGTGATAACAGCGTCTGCAGGGTGCAGGTGAGCAACTTGCGTTTGCCCCCAGTTGGTTTCTCCATGCTTCCTCAACCTTGTGGGATACCTTTTAGAAGAGGTAATTGTCAGAGGACTGTGGAATTAAAGTTGTGCCTTGTATTGCAGAAAAGAATGGGGCCTGGAGACTTTCCTCCCATCTGCTGTACTGCAAAGCATGAAAGAAAAGAACATAAAGAAAGCACTTTCGCACCTTGTCAAAGCAAATCAAAACCTAGTTCCTCCGGGTAAAAAGGTAATGCATTTGCATCTTAATAGAAATAGATTTTCATAATCAGGAGGACTGCATCTGACGGAGAGATTTTCCGTCCCATCCTTCAGAGAAATAAGTGGCCAATGCATTTTTCCGAGATTGCCAGCCTGTACAATGCGCACTGCTTATTGCCATTTTTTCAAGAACAATTAAAAGGAATTAGTTTAGCAAAACCATTATTTTATCTTGAAAATGGTAGGAAATTGCTAGTTAACCACAGGGGCATGACAGTTTCCTTCTACCTGCATTCATTTTGCTTCTATGTTTCATAACACAATTGCTGGGAAATTGCTTTCTCTGTTCCGAACTGTGTTACCCTAGGAGTCTGCCACACATCTTCTTCACCATGCCATACATTCATTTCTGTGAGTGAAATATCCCGGTCCATTGATCTGCCTTTGGCATTAATGGGCATGGCTCCTTGAGATGCATATCACATTGGATACATTTGAAATTTTATTCATACTTTTAAGACACAGTTCAGCTGAACGGAAGCAATTTTAAGTTCCATTAATTCAATTGCCATGTTAGACTTAAGTACATACTTAGCTCTCTCCTCCTGAAATTATTAGGCTTTAAAATGCATCAGTTAGACTAGATCATGCCCTATATTTTTGGACCACTTTGAACACCCAGAGTTAGCAGCTAGCATAGAGGGCCCAGAGTCAGCAGCTAGCATAGAGGGCTGATGCTGGTTACTGACATTTTGCTGGGGCAGCACATAATCTTGTACTGTGAAGTGATGCATTTGATGAAGATGCAAGGAACTACTGCCATCTTCATTTTCCCAGAATGCCTCTGCTACATGGGCACCCAGAGGATGGGGAAGGGAAAATAGCAGCAGCAGCAGTAATTATTCTTATTGCTATTATTTCTATGCCACCCATCTGACTGGGTTGCCCCAGCCACTCTAGGTGGCTTCCAACAGAATATAAAAACACCATAAACATCAAACATTAAAAGCTTCCCTGTACAGGGCTACCTTCAGACGTCTTCTAAAAGTCATATAGTTGCTTATCTCCTTGACATCTGATGGGAAAGCATTCCATGGTGCGGGTGCCACTTCTGAGAAGGCCCTCTGCCTGGCTCCCTGTAACTCCACTTCTTGCAGTGAGGGAACTACCAGAAGGCCCTTGGAGCTGGACTTCAGTGTCCGGGCTGAGTGATGGGGGTGGAGATGCTCCTTCAGGTCTAAAATAAAGACGGCACCTGTAGCCACTTAGACTAGATTTTCTAATGCACCCCATCCCTGCCGTTTCCCACTACTACCTGCTGCTGCTCTAGTAAGATTACCAAGGAGTAGGTAGAAGGTGGGCAGTAGTGGGTGAAAGCACCAATGCTCAACCCGGCATTGAAAAGGTAGACACCATGTGAAGCAGATGTGGTGCCTACCACAATCTTGATATTCCTGTGGGCAAAACATAATATCATGATGGGGGCAGAGAGCACACCCCCCTCAGACTTGCCCTTCTTGCCAGTCTACTTATTCTGGCTTCTGAGGAGCGAGGAAATCACTTGATTATGCCTCATTTGTAAATCACAACAGTAGCCAGCATGTGACTGTCCGTTATCAGTTCCTTCATCAGTCAAGGAACTTCTCAATCCGGGATGGGGGAATCTGTGGCCCACCAGATGTTGTTGGACTTCAACTTTCATAATTCCTCACCAGGGCTGATAGGAGTTGGACTCCAACTACAGCTAGAAAGCTGCAGGTTTCATGTGGTGAAAGGCACCTTTCTGTGGTTTCACCTCACGCTGCTATAATTTTAAAGACCCACAGTCTTTCCTCAGTGGGGTGCTAATGGCCCTGTCTACACAATCTGAAGACTTTTAAACATTACAACAGCACCGTGGGATGGTGCTATTTAAAAGGTACCTAAGGCTACTGAAAAAGTGTCTTAAGATTTCATTCTGCTGGGTAGAGGCATCTCATTCTGCACTGAGATATTCCAATAGTATTGGAAGAAAAGCTCCCACATTAAAGGATATGGTTGTATGGCATCTTAAGGCCCGTGTGAACAATCTCTTCCACTTTATTACTCTGGTGCTGGCAGAAAGTTATGAGGTGTTTAGAAGGATCTGTGGAAGCGTCAGAGGAGAGGCGAAACACAGCTATACCTCAGTTTCCTTGGGTTGGAAGTTGCTGTAGCTGCTGCAGTTCAAGCCTCAGTTTGAGCGGATTGCAGGAGCTGAAGGTGGAATAGTATCAGGCTTTTCTTTTTAACTGTGGATAACATTTTTTTAAAAAGTACCATACTTTTCCGTGTATAAGACACCCCCTGTTTTGGAGGACCTCCAATTTGGGGGGGGGGGATGCAGTAAATCACTAACCCGACGCTTGTAATCGCTTGCGTCTGCTACAAGCATCTGCCCAATCACCAACAGCAAAAGTAAATAGCAAGCGCAATTGTCACAGCAGCAGCCAATCCTCAGCATCTCTTGATGCTGCAACCAGTCACACACCCATTTCCCACAGCCAATACAAATCACCAATGACAATCTGCAGCTCGCAGCTGCAAACAATCACCCGTCACCCATACCCACTACCAGTGTATAAGACACCCGCAGTTTTTAAACCTTATTTTTGAGTTTAAATAACCTAGTCTTATACATGGCAAAGTACGGTAGCTATGAGCTTCATCCAGTCCACATAACACATGTAGCAATGAGACATATTCACAGAGGGATTAATCAGTAGACATTTGGGGAATTGTTGCCACCACATGGTTTTAAAAATCTGGTATATTGCTACTCTAAACCTTTTCACAAAGGGGGCTAGTTCTGACTATATGGAATGCTGTGTTCTACCTCTGTAATCCTTCAATGAGTCATTTAGATCTGTCTTGCACTAGATCATTTCTGATATAGTTTGAACTACATCTGACTGGATGAAATAAGACTTCTAATTTCAAGATCTAAAAGTAATTTCTGCCCTTAGGAAGTTCTCTAAAGAATGGCTTACCTATGGGCTTTGAGAAGTCCTTATTAACAGCTTGCCTGGGGTGTGTAATAAAATTATAGTGAATTATAGTCACCATTGCGCCTAACTCCTATGGTCATTTGATTGTTTTCTCTCTTTATCTTCAGCTTTCTGCTCTGCAAGCCAAGGTACACTATCTCAAGTTCCTCAGTGATCTACGGCTTTATGGGGGCCGTGTATTCAAAGCAACGTTATTGGTAGGCTTTCCCTCACCATCATTTTTTAATGTTTGCTGAGTATTCTGCAAGTGGCTAATTAATGAGACAATTAATCATTTGCTTCACAAGTAATATTGAGCCAAATCATGCAATAGCTTTAGTACAGCTTCCAGCAGGCTCATTTCAATCAGGTACTTTTAAAATAGATTTTTCATCCCTTAGTACCAAGTATATACACTGATGAAAATCTTGTAAAATTATTTTCTGTGAGGATCCACAACCTAGCTGGTTAAGTTAGATATTGTGGATTTGTTGCATAATGTTGATTTAAGTGGAGGTAAACTGATTTAAATCCACATGTATTTCCTTGCTTTGTGAAAACCCCTTCTCTTTTTGCTTCCTGTGTTGCAGCAGGGTGAAAAACGTTCTGAGGTGACACTGTTAGTGGGGCCACGATATGGTATCAGCCACGTAATAAACACCAAAACAAATCTGGTAGCTCTGCTGGCAGATTTCAGCCACGTGAACAGAATTGAGATGTTTACAGAAGATGAAACTATTGTTCGAGTTGAGCTTCATGTGCTAGATGTAAAAGTAAGTTGAATGTCACAATTGTTTCAGTAAGACTCTCAGCTCTGCATTGTAAGAATAAAAAAGGAGAGTTCAATTATCCCTTTAAATTTGGTGATCCATCAAATTCAGCATCAGGTCTAGTTCAATTAGCCTTTCTTTTCATTTTCTTGTCGTACCTTGGAATAATAATCTTAGTTACTGTCAAAGCTCACTATGTAGTTGTAAACAAGCTTAGTTTGAACTTTATTCTCTGATTAGAAGTACCACAATTACAATTATTATTTTGAAGAGTATTTGTTTTTCTCTTCTTTTTAATGTTTATTTTCAGTCTCAGTACTTCTTTTGTGAAAGAAGTGACCAGCAACAGTTTATTTGCATAATGCTTCAATGGATTTTGAAAGCATTTGGGAAACATTAACCTCGGCACATCTCCTCAGAAAAATAAATATCAACAAACCTTTTTCAAACATTGAAAAATAAAATGCAGCCTTGCTCTTTCTAAACCTCCAAACTAAGAATTCACCATATTTTGTTAACTTGTGCTATTCCCCCCCCCCCCAAGACAGCTCTGAGTGGCTTTATACCAAAGCTCTTGTCATTCAGCATAAAATGAATGACTGTTTTGAAGTGAAACTTTTTGACCAAAAGCAAGCAGAAAAATGTGTTTTTCATATGAGCCAATATTTTACATGCTTTACAATTATGGGAATGACACAGAGCCAATCGTTAGCAAAATACTGAACTGTGGTAGATTTCTAAAAGCATCCAGTCCCATATACAGTTATAGGGTTGTTAGGTGTGAGATTCTTAATTAAAGGAATTGATGCATGGCCTGAATTTGTCTCAGTTTATCTCTACAGCTTATCCCCTGAGAACTGGGACAGAAGAAAACACAGTCCAAATGGTCCTGGACCAATAATTGGTGGGTGGGGTGGGGTCTTAAGAAAACAGATCTCAGTTGCCTCAATTGGCAGTTCCACCTGAAAAAATGAACACTCATAATTTAAAGTGTCCATTCTGGAGCACCTTTTAAGTCTTTTTACCTTCTACTGCTATTATTTTGATGTTATAAGACATGGAAGTCAAGATCACAAGATATGTTGTGCCTGGAAGACACAGAGAGTGTGGCAGGGGTGGATCTGACATATAAGGATGCCTCTCTCAAATTCATGGAAATCCCATTCAACGTAGTGGGAATTGCTTGTGGTTAAGCTTGGTTAGGATCATGCTATCAATTTAATTCCATCTAGAATATTTTCTTACTATTTTTCTTTTTTAAAACAACAACAACCAATTTGTGCTCTAAATCTGGCACCCCACCAGAGATTATAGCTTTGACTTTGCTGTCCTTTTTCCCCCTTAGCCAATCACTTTGTTAATGGAATCGTCAGATGCCATGAATCTTGCCTGTTTAACTGCTGGATATTATAGACTTTTAGTTGATTCCAGGCGTTCAATATTTAACATGGCCTGCAAGAAAAATAGTGGAAGCCGTGAAGCAGGTAATGTATACTTATCATGTGATGAATACACAGACATACAAAATGATGTACCAGTTTACCTTTCAGGTAAGTTTTGCTTTCAGTCAGCAGAGACCTTCTAGGAAAGCAAAAGTATGTATCTTGGCAAATCTGATTTGCAGGTGGCATGCTGAACTTGAAAGTGACTTCAGAGCCATATAAATTCCCTTATCGGTATCGGGGTGTCAACCAAGCCAAGTAGAATTATTAAGTCTGCTTGTTAGGATACGCAATCAAAATGGGTTGAGTTTTTTATTTATTCTCACAATAAGAATTCAGCATTTGACTTCTTTGAGAAGTAAGGAGTAGCCTAAGAATAGGCAACTGTTAGAAACTTATTTCAAGGTTATATGGAAAGGATCAATCTTAAAACATGGCTGTTTAGGAATAGCTATCTAATCTGAAGTAGGCGAGATAGCATAAATTGATTTGATAATTCGCCTTTCCTCTCTACCCCCCTGTTCCGTTTTTTAGGGACTGAAACTAAGGGGAAGCATAACCTCCATGGACCCGAGTGGAACTGTGTAGCGAAAACGACAACATTCCCAGCGGAAGGAGAGCAGGAGGTGCACATGTATATAGACTCGAGACAAAAAACTGCAGAGGCTAATGACAGCACTTTCTGCCCAAAAGAACACAGGCACTTGTACATAGAGAGTGTTTATAATTCTAGTGTCCTTGATCAGCAGCTGGCCAAACAAGAGGACTCTGTAGAGGCAGAAGAAGAGAACCAAAATTTAAACCAGCAATCTGCACTGTCATACTCAGGAGGAATAGAATCAAACAAGAAAACGCAGGGATCTCCGAGAGCTGCAAAAGTATCCTTTATTTTTGGAGATCACAGTTTGGATGGCATTAACCCCCAAACCCTTGGCTATGAAAGACTGTTGGATGAAAGTCCAGAAGCACTGGAAAAGCAGAGAGCTCTTTATATAAGCCATGCCAACGACATCAAGAGTTTGGAGTTGTCCCCTGACGCTGAAAGCATTCAGTTTGCTGCAAATTCTGTTTATGCAGGTTTGAACGATGGCAAAATATTTGGAGCTGCGGAAGGAATAGAGGAGCCCCTGCTGCATGACATTTGCTATGCAGAGAACACAGACGATGCTGAAGATGAGGACGACGTCAGCTGTGAGGAAGACATGATGGTGGGAGAGATCAACAGGCCTGCTCTTCTCAGCCTTTCGGGTTCCAGTGATGACATCATTGACTTGACATCCCTCCCACCTCCAGAAGGGGATGACAATGAAGACGACTTCCTCTTGCATTCTCTGAACATGGCCATTGCAGCTCCTCCACCTGGATTCAGGGATAGCTCTGACGAAGAAGACTCTCAAAATCACACAGTGCAGTATGGAGAGGACAAGGAAGAGACTAATAATACAGGGAGTGATGATATTCCAGTGTCACTTATTGATGCTGTTCCTACAAATACTGAAGGAAAATCTGAAAAGGGTCTGGATGATGCTGTGGTTTCTACTCTTCAAGCACTGGAGGCCTTGGCTGCTTCCGAGGAACAACAGACGAATGACAACTCAGGTTCTTACACCACTGTTACGTTTATTCACTGAAACAAACCATACCATTTCATCCATTTTCACCATTTAGCCTTTTCATCATTAGCCCATTTTTTTGGAAACATTTCATTATTATTTTTTGTTTTTGTTTTTCCTCCATCACCTACACATACCATGTGACAGAACTACCATAATGTTAAGTTGCCTTTCTTGGAAACTATGCAATATGTGAATCAGTATTCTAGGACCATTTTTTAAAAAACTTAAAACAATCCATTCCCCCCCCCCCCTTGTCGGTATATTGAAGTGCCTGGTGTGATTTCATTAACTGGCTCTTATTTTTTACGGCATGCAGGTGTAGCCATCTTGAGAGCATATAGCCCCGAATCATCCTCAGATTCTGGCAATGAGACTAACTCTTCCGAAATGACTGAAACTTCTGAATTGGCCACAGCACAGAAACTGTCTGAAAATGCCACGCGCCTGTTTTTGCCCACTAACGAAGGTTATCAACCGCTTGTGGAGCAGCAGGCTGAGTTCTCCATCACCAAGAGCCAGGCTGGAGGGCTGCTGCTGAAATCCGTACAGTCCTCAGCCAATCAGCAAGTTGCAGAGCTACAGTCAAAAGTTGTGCCTTCCAAGCAGATTCTCCATTCAGACAACATGGAGATGGAACCGGAAACCATGGAGACAAAGTCTGTTACTGAATATTTCAGCAAGCTGCACATGGGGTCCGTGATATATTCTTGCACTACGAAACGGAAAAATAAGGCGGCCGAAGGGGAAGGGAAAGCAACCCCTGATGGCAATGTTGTTATGAAAAAACAGCCGGGGGCTAAAAAGACAGAAGCCGATGAGCAAAAGGGCAAAGTCAGCACTCTCTCCTCAAGAGAGGGTCAGCGCATAAGCACTTTTAATGTGGAAAGAACTGCCTTTCGCAAGGATGGCCAAAGATGGTATGCTGCTTCGGATGAGGGAGCGGCAGAGAAGCCAAATTCCGAAACGGTGAACGGAAAGGCAGTTCCGAGAGTTTCAAGCCTCGGGAAAACAGAGGTGGACTGTAAAGAGGAAATGCACCCTGAGATTAGTCCTAGTGGGGCTTTAGGGCATGGGCCAGATGAACATTTTGTTTCAGATGTGACTACTCTCTCTTCGCCCAAGGAGCGCAGTGACTCCGAAGATGCTAATTCACCTGGCGATGGCCACCTCCCAAAGCTTCCGGAAGCAGAGCAGAGCATGACTAGATTGTGTGAGTATCACCTAGCTAAGCGCATGTCATCCCTGCAGAGCGAAGGCCACTTTTCTCTGCAAAGCTCGCAGTGCTCCTCGGTGGACGCAGGGTGCAGCACAGGCAGCAGCACGTGCGGAACCCCGGTCGAATCTCCTCTTTGCACCTCGGACGCGAAGCACATTATCCCTGACTCAGCAGGAAAGGGCCTCAGCTACATTATTCCGGCAGACGAAAGAGCCGCCATGCTCTCCAGCCACGGAGCAACATACAAGGAGCTGCACCAGCAGCCTGAAACTGTGTGCCACAGAATGGCAGTGCCTGTTATGCATCCCACAGTCAATTCCGCTGACCCACTCTTCGGCACGTTGAGAGATGGATGTCACAGGATCCCCAAGATTAAAGAAACTACAGGTACGGCAGCACCAAAGTGTTAATCTGAATGTGTGTAAGAGACATGGGCCGCATTTTTTAAACCGTTAAAATAAAATAAAAATGAAGTGACTGTCCAGAGCACACACAGCCCAAGAAGGGCAAACAACCAGCACAAACTTAACAGTAGCTCCTGAAGCACACTAAACATGCATACACATGCACCTGGTAGCTAGGTAGCTAGCACCCCTTTGCAGGCTTGTGCTCTGAGTTGGAGCAATGATGGGACCATGCCTGCATGCAAACCTAAGTACCTTTGTCTGATGGCAAGAGCACAAGCAACCTGTGACTTCTCCTACTTGGAAATGTCATTGTGTCTGCCTTTTTAAGGCCCTCCTGGTCCTGGGGGACAGCAGGGGAGAGGATTCTGCTAGCCCCCTCCCTTCAGGCGCCATCTCTCCACCCACTTCTGGCACATCCTGTCCTTACTCCCCCATCTCTGACTGCTCAAACCCTTCCCCATCTTCCATCTCTGGCTCCTGCTTCATGGGGGGCACAACAGCCCATAAATCATTACCTAATAATAATAATAATAATAATAATAATAATAATAATAATAATAATTTTATTATTGATATCCCACCCTGACTTGGTTGCTCTAGCCACTCCGAGTGGTTTCCAACACATACAAAAATATAATAAAACATCAAACATTAAAAACGTCTCAATACAGGGCTGCTTTCAGGTGTCACCTGAAAGTTGTGCAATTCTCTTTCTCCTTGACATCTGAAGGGAGGGTGTTCCACAGGGCGGGCGCCACTACCGAGAAGGCCCTCTGCCTGGTTCCCTGTAACTTCACTTCTAGCAATGAGAGAAACACCAGAACACCCTTGGAGCTGGACCTCAGTGTCCAGGATAAACAATGGGGTGGAGATGCTCCTTCAGGTATATATAGGGCTCCTGGATCAGCCTCTGGCCCCGCTATCTCTTCCCCCCACTCCTCAGAGCCCTGACAGTACTTCAAGTGTTAAGAGTGTGGCCTTAGCATGGTTTCACACAGTCGCTACTCTAGAAATCCCACCTGTGCAGTGGAGTGTAGACTTTGTGCATATCCAAAACACATGCTCCATTATCTGCTTTGGGCCACATGCACATTTGTCTGATTTCCTCAGAAGTGGGGGATCAAGCCCCACAAATAAAAGAATCAAAGTCTTCAGAAGAATATTTTGAATTGGAAATACTGAAATGAGAGGCTGTAGCAGGAACCCAGAGACCAACTGAAGGGAGGTTGAGGTACCAGTTAGACCTGGCCGAATCCTGGAAAGTACGATTTGCTAAGGGTGCTGAGAGTTGTTAGGAAACCCCTATTTCCCCTCATGGATCTACAATTCCCAGCTGGTTTCACAATCAATCCTTCTTCACATGAAACTCCTGGAATTGTAGTTCTGAGAATGGAGCAAGACATTGAATGAACAGAGTAACGTGTATGCTGATTCCTAAAGTCAGGGGGCGGGGGTCATCCTTCAAGCAGGGGAAAGGACAAAACCAACAGCTAAACAAGCATTCAATTCGTCACTCCTGTGACAAGTGCACTTCAAACTGCAAGGCAGCTTCACAGCTGAGGTGGTGCGTTTTCTCTTTCTACACCATAGACTAATCTATACTGGTGAGTTAAAACGTTATAAATGAGTTGTAAAAATGTACAGCAGTAAATGTAAAATTGCATTGAGAGCTACAGTGGTACCTCAGTTTTTTAACATAATCCGTTCCGGAAAACCGTTTGAGTTCTGAAACGTCCGAAAACCAAAAACTCAATAGTCAACAGCTAGGCCTCAGGATCTTGCACTCAGTGGAAGCCGCATGGCATGTTCGACTTCCGAGGCATGTTCGAAAACCAAAGTATTTACTTCTGGGTTTACGGCGTTCAAAAACTGAAATGTTTGTCAACAGAGACGTTCGAAAACTGAGGTACCACTGTATATAACTTTTTTTCTTAGCGTTCTTTTTAGATCAGTGTAGATCCAGCCTACATCTGTCTTCTTCATCAGAGTTAACTAATAACATATGGAAGGAACTGTTAGCTCAGTTGTTTAGCACTGGTTTAGCACCAAGGTTGCAGGTTCAATCCCTGCATGGGGGAGCTGCATATACCTGCATTGCAGGGCATTAGATTAGATGATCTAAAGGGTCCCTTCCAATTCTACAATTCTATAATTCTATGACTGATGTAAAGATCTTTTTTTAAATTTTTGTTTTGATGAACTGCACATCTCCTGAAAGATTTGTGATTGCATGTGGGGTCTGTGTATTCAGAATATTAAACCTTTCCTTTTTAAAATTTCCAAAGCATCAGTTAAGACTATATGGCTGAAATGCTTGGCCACTAAATGGCTTTTTGAGGCGATGCTTAATTATTCCCTTTGTTCTTCTACTCCCCCTAGTGTAGCTTTCACAGAGCCTGTGACTGGAAGACAAGGAAGCATGTCTTCAGCTTTTCCTAACCAGCCCAGAGCTGATTCCATCACGCTATCATCCCACATTCACTCAGAATCAAAGGTGCCAAGTCGAAACCAAGACTCTTTTGATGTTCCCAAAGTCAACCAGTCAGGTGGGGTAGCGGTTAGTTTATGGCCATATGAGATGATGGGGGGAAGCCTCAAGATGCCGCACAACAGGAAAGTTCTGCGACGAAGCAGCAGCGTCACTGCAGAATCGACAAGCCTCGAGACGTTTCTCGGGAAGAAGAAAGCCCCAGTCAGTGTGTTATGTACAGACATCGCTGAAGCAGGTGGCTCAACAAAATCAGAAAAAAGAGGAGAACTTCCTCTGGGCAAAACGTTATCCAAAAGTTATTCCCAGAGCTCTGTGAATGTCAGCAGCGTGGGCAGCAGGAGATCTCCTGTCTTGAACGCCATCCGGAAGGAGTCCAAGCAGTACAGAACGTTGCCCTTACGAAAGCTGGATGCCAGCAATTGGAAGTGCCGCGGCCCCTTTAGTTATTGTTTCCTAGCGAGAGGAAATGCCGAAGAGGACGAGGATGAAGATGAACACAGAGGTGGCGCCCGGCTCTCGTTCCTCTATCGTCCCGAGATACAGTGCCAGGTCGCAGAATTGTCCCCTCGGCCTCCTTCCATTGAAAGTGAGGAGAATGGGAAGGAGGGCACAAAGACTGGCAGCGATGCGGAAAGCAGCCCAAGCAGCAAGAGCACTCGCGGAGACCAGGATGGTCAAACCGATAGGAATCTCAGCGACATGTCCTTCGATGCACGAATAGCGAGACTCGGCGTAATGAAGGAGAAGAATTATGCAGTGCCTGATGGATTTCTTGCAGCACAAAAAGATGCCAATGAGCTCCTCTGTTTGGTCCGATCGTGTATGGGGAAGAGGGAGGATCATTCAGAAGCATATGACCTTAAACTTTCTCAGTATAAACAACTGTTATCTGTAGAATCGAGACAGTTGGGAAGTGCCTGCAGGAAAATGGCCATGGCTGAAAAAAGCCCAGAGGAAATGCTTGTAGCTATGACTTCCAGCTTTCAAGTACTCTGTTGCTTAACAGAAGCCTGCATGCGTTTAGTTAAAATCATGAACTCTGAAACACAGCAGGAGGAAATTGTAGCTAAAATAGATGAGGTTGTAATAAACTACATTTGTCTTCTAAAAGCTGCGGAAGCAGTATCTGGTAAGACCTCCGGTAACTCTAGCATTAAACTCTTGGCTCGTAATTCGACCACCATGGCCACTATCGTAAGCACACTAACACGTTCTCTTAAAATGCTTTTAAATAAATAAACAGAAGTCACTTCATAATCTACCTTTGCAAAGCCATACATTAAAAAAAACCTTTTATTTACTTGTACGTGTATGAAATAATGTTTAAAACAAACAAACCTTGACGCTCTCTCTGTATATTTTGTTATTTTATATAAAATAGGTATGAGATTTAAAAAACAACAACAACAACTATGGGACTTCTGACCAGTTCTGTCCTCCTCTTTCTTTCTTTCTTTCTTTCTTTCTTTCTTTCTTTCTTTCTTTTTGAAGGATAAACTATATAAAAGCCTTTGGAAGTTTGACTTTTTCCATAGTCAAATCTACAGGTGTTTGATCTTAATTTCTTAAGACTGTAATGCTAGAGGATTTACTTCCTTTCCCCCTCCAGGTTTATACTTGGGAACTATACTGTTCATGGTTAGAACTAAGAAATTGAATCATAATGTATATAACAGTATTTAATGTTTGAATTATAATTTTTAAAGCATTGAATTTAGCAAAAATACATTTTAAAACCCAGAGACTATTGTGACTGAATAGAGATTATATATATATATAAATATATATATACATATGTGTATATATATACGCGCATAATAAATTACTCTTTTGTTCATACTGCTTGCTTGATGCATCTGTTACATTGGTAGTTTATTTCTGTGCCACTGCTCAATCAAAAAGGCCTGCAGGACTGCTCCCAAATGTTTAATGCAAATGCAAAATTCAAACACGTAAATGCAGCTTATGACATTCGGCAGGGGGGACGTTTACTCCCCTTAACTTTCCAGTTAAGACTGCAGCTTTTTTCATAAGGTTCCCTGTAAAAGGGGCTGGTTTAGAACAGGTAGAGAAGCTCACCCCACTGTCTCGCCACACACACTCTCCCTGGTAGCAATTCCTTCTATGAAAATAAAGGGCAGCTTTGCCTTATATTATATCCACATCTACACACAGCTTCTCCTTGAGTCTTTTTTCAACGCTGTGGCTTGAAGCACTTGCTCAAAGTTATTTTGGTTAGTCTGCCATGTCAAGATGGTGCGTCACAAAAGCTGGTGTGTGGGGAACACTTTCATTTGAATCCCAAGACGATTTAAGACACCCAACCCTTTGAAAACAGAATCAAAAGCAATCTTGCCACAGGTAGCTCTGTGCATTACATGAAATAACTTCCTGGACAGTTTGAACAGAGTGACTTGAGTTCTATGTATAGGCTTTTTAAGGCATCTCCTAGTCTTCTTACTCCTTTGTATCATCTTCTGTTACTTTATGCACTTGGTGATTTGTGGTCTGTTTTCCTGCTCTGCTCTTTGTTCAATTAGGTCAATATATAGAGCTTTGAAAGGATGTCATATAACTAACTTGTAATTTCCTGGCCCATCAGTTTTCCTATGAACATTTCAGACTTGTAGTAATCAGTGATTACCTATAAAGCTTGGGAACATATCAGTGTACATTAAGGGAAACCTTTGGTCCTCCAATCATTGCTAGACTACAACTTCCATCAGCCTGACAATTGTCCATGTTGGCTCAGGTTGATGGGAGTTGGAGTCTAACAAAAATATCTGAAGTACCACAGATCGCCCCATCTCAGATCTAAGCAATATTCAGAACAATATGGTGCGTATCTCTAGCTCACGAAGAACAAGTAATGCAGTGAAGTATTAATCAACGACAACATGATTGCATTCTTCATTTATTTTATCCATTTTAGCTTGGTAAATCTGGATCATTTCCAGCATTAACTGAAGTGCCTACTTAAACTGGTTCTCTCATACAAATGGTCTTTTCTCTCTCCATAGGATGCTAGTAAACTACGGTGTGTACCATGTGGAGTGTACACACTCATGTGCTTAATACTGGTGAGAAGAGAGGATGAGAGCACATTGCTGCATAGAAACATCTGCTGCTATTCCAGCTGATCCCAGAGCATACGCAGCAGAGACTGTGTCAACACAGTTATCTGAGGAACAAATGAGATATTTATTGAGAAGACTTAGTTTTTTGTCTAAAGGCTATTTGTGCCCTTTGGGTACATGCCAGACACTGTTTTCAAGCATTTCTCAACAGCTAGAATCTGTCTTCAAGATTTTAGGCTTCTCAGGCTAACATCTAAGATACGACTGCTCTACTTTTAGTCACCAGCCTTCCACATCAATCTTGCTTGTGTTTTACCATTTAGGAATTTCCCAAAGACTTAGTCAACTGCATTTCATTGAACATTCATGACTAAAAGCTCTAGTACCATTAAATCATGCTTTAAAATAAAAAGGAATAGGATGCCTTCCGTTTTGTGCAAATTTTGTTTTCAAATTAAGCCTATAAATGTACATTATGTCAAACTAACAACCCCCAAAAGTCCATAATTAATATGGCTGCTGTGCATGTGTGTGGCTGCAGGGTGAGGGCTTATCCCAGATATGCTGATTAGCTTAAAGATACCTAGCCCATACCCATAGTTGATCAACTGATATTTATGGGCCCAATCATGTTGCTTCAAGGGAAAAAATATGTATAAAATAATAATTCCTAGGTTGTCAAGATCCAAGTTTGGAGCAAGTACTGCCCCAATATTTTACAATTAGGTTGTCTGTCAGTGTGCTTTTTACGATGTTTTAATTATGTTTTGTAATGTGTTTCTAATGTTGTACACTGCCCTGAGATCTTTTGATTAAGGGCAGTATTTACAGATGTACCTCAGAAGTCGAACAGAATCTGTTCCGGAAGTCTGACCAACTTCTGAAAAGTTCAGAAACCAAGGTGCAGCTTCTGATTGGTTCCCAATTGTGCAGGCATGCCGGAAACAATAGCAGAAGCTGTGCCAGACATTTGGCTTCCAATTTTTTTTTGAAAACTGGAACACTCACTTCCAGTTTTTGATCATTTGGGAGCGGGAACGTTCGACTCCCAAGGCGTTTGGGAGCCAAGGTATGACTGTACATTGAATTAATAATAATACTAATTAGTGAGAGAACCCCTGCAAAGATTTTAAATCACAAAATATACAGCAAAGTGTCGAAATATAGGCTGTTAGACCTTTAAAATATGCCCTTGTGAGTTCCCAAACTCCCCTCTTCTCCTAGGACAGAAAAATACCACACGTTTGGCAAGTTAAAAACTGTTTACTTACAAACTCTCCAAAGGTGTGATTCATGTGCTTTTCCATACAGCATTTGGAAAAGGTTGCACAGACAGTAAAACTTGGCTTAGTTACAGTGGTGAAAGCTCCTAAATTATTGGTATAGGAACTCAAGAGTGGCTGGTGAGAGCCATGTGGCCCTCTTCACATGCTGAGCTTCTTGGGGAGACTGGAGAGTGAACAAAGGTTTGAACCTAGTCCCTTCCAAGGTGAGCTAAGCCTGGCAAGACAGCTGACTTTATGGTGTTAGTCCCTTTATGCATTAATTAGGCCTAAGCATGTTTGTTATATGAGGCCGGTTATCCCACAATCTAGTCTTCAAATAACTTTATCAGGCACCTAAAGTCTACCAGAATTCTATACCCAGAGAGGGCTCCAATCTTTTATTGCTGCAGTGTCTCCTACTAAACTTTATGGCTGAGTGGAGTAATGGCCTGGCTAGAAGCCATTATTACACTAATACAGAGCCTGACAGCCCATGAAGCAGTTGGCATATCCCACATTTCTTTGGCTCCCTAGACATTGTTTGGGGAATTGAGTGGCCCCTGAGATGTCCATTTCTGACTTAGCCTAACTCTTGGAGCTAATAACCTGAACTCTGTAGCTTGAGGTGGAACCAAACAGATAGAAACATCATAGCATATTTTTCAGTCACTATTCAAGACAAAGCTATGATCTGCAGCATCACATTTGCATCTTCAAGCCAATCTCACTGGTTGTGGTCCAACTATGTGTACGTATAACTCAATCAGATAAATTACCACTGTGTTGATCAGTAGTTTGTTGGGAAGCAGAGAGTGAGGAAGACAGAATCCCAGCCCCTCTTCCTCCCAAACAGCTGAATTGCACGAATGATGATGTATTTCATAGTTCCAGCTTTTGAAGCAGCCTAGGAAACTCATTTCAATGTACAGTTCCATGTACAGAAACCTGCTTCCATGCAGATGGCCTCTGGAAGGATCACGACAATTATATGGAAGAGGTCTCATTCACATCAAAATAGCTCTACTAAAGATGGCAACCCAAGAATACAAGCGTTTAACAAAGGTATGTTTTATTTAAAAGCTGCAGTTTACCAAACATGATGGTTGTGAGTGGAAGAGGAGATTAAAACATTAATTCTTTCCATATGAACCTATCTGGACACTGAGATCATCTTCTGAGGCCCTTCTTCAGGTGTTTCCTCCACAAGAGGTCCAGAGGGTGGCAACACGAGAATGTTTTCTGCAGTGGCTCCCCGTTTATGGAATGTTCTCCCCAAAGAGGTTCACCTGGCACCTTCATTACACAATTTTAGGCACCCGGCAAAAACGTTCCTCTTTAACCAGGTCTTTGGCTGATTGACATCCAATGCCCTTTTAAAAGGTGTTGTGGAGGGAAGGGGGTTATTAGGTTGTTTTTGTTTTTATTATGTATTTTATGTTTTTTATATTGTGACTTTATGTTGTAACCTCCCTGAGAACATAGGGCAGTATACAGATTTAATAAACAATAAATACAACTTTTAATGTTGGGAGCCAGAGTCCACCTGGTCCCCACACCCCTTTTCTAGTGCAGTACAATGGTGGAAATGATGCTAAAGGGAGACTCTTGGGAGTCTTCTTTAAGAAGCAACTCCAGGGAGACTACCATAGCATCTAGGGGAGAAATTGGAAAGGAACCTGCTCCACTAAATGAGCCAATATCAATTAGAGTTCCCTCTGCTGCTGGTCCAGCCACTGTTGCAGACAGTAAAACACCTACTTGCAGATGAAAGAGTCCTTCTGCCTGCACCAACAGAGCCAGCACTCTGTGAACCAATCTGGAAGAATGTGTTTTCAGGTCAGAATATATTTGCTCTGTTCCCATGCTGCACAGTAGATCTTCCTGGTAGGCACTGCTCATATTTTGTGTGTGGAAATCTGATCCCACCTATAGACAAATATGGGTGCTCTGATATGGAGCTGTGCAAGAGCAAAATCTATCTCTTTTTTTGTACAACACTCATGTACTGTTTCCCTGCACTGTGAAAATACTCAAACAGACCACTGTGTAGCATTGAATTAATATGCTTTGGAGCCCATTAAACCAGGGAAGGAGCTCCTGGGGGCATCCCAGATGTTGCTGGACAATTTATGAAATGCAGATCTCTTCCTCCCAATTAAATTTATGTTCCACTTTCCATCATCTCTGACCATTGGACATGCTAGCTGGGGCTGATGGAAGCTGGGGGTGGGGAGGATAGCATCTGGAGAACCACAGAACCACCCCTTCCTTAAACCTTTTGAATTGGGAAATGAGTCTAACATCATGTAGATGCTTTCTTAGAAAGACGCCCCATAGATTTAAAGGAAGCTAGATATAGATATATGGACACGGGTGGCACTGTGGTCTAAACCAGAGCCTAGGGCTTGCCGATCAGAAGGTCGGCGGTTCGAATCCCCACAATGGGGTGAGCTCCCATTGATCGGTCCCAGCTCCTACCAACCTAGCAGTTCGAAAGCATGTCAAAGTGCAAGTAGATAAATAGGTACCGCTCCAGCGGGAAGGTAAATGGCGTTTCTGTGTGCTGCTCTGGTTCGCCAGAAGTGGCTTAGTCATGCTGGCCACATGACCCAGAAGCTGTCTGCGGACAAATGCTGGCTCCCTCGGCCTATAGAATGAGATGAGTGCGCAACCCCAGAGTCGTCCATCTTAGAAGAGTGACTAGTGGGGTGCCACAGGGTTCTGTCTTGGGCCCGGTCTTATTTAACATCTTTATCAACGACTTGGATGATGGACTCAAGGGCATCCTGATCAAATTTGCAGATGACACCAAACTGGGAGGGGTGGCTAACACCCCAGAGGACAGGATCACACTTCAAAACGACCTTGACAGATTAGAGAACTGGGCAAAAACAAACAAAATGAATTTTAACAGGGAGAAATGTAAAGTATTGCACTTGGGCAAAAAAAATGAGAGGCACAAATACAAGATGGGTGACACCTGGCTTGAGAGCAGTACATGTGAAAAGGATCTAGGAGTCTTGGTTGACCACAAACTTGACATGAGCCAACAGTGTGACGCGGCAGCTAAAAAAGCCAATGCAATCCTGGGCTGCATCAATAGGAGTATAGCATCTAGATCAAGGGAAGTAATAGTGCCACTGTATTCTGCTCTGGTCAGACCACACCTGGAGTACTGTGTCCAGTTCTGGGCACCACAATTCAAGAAGGACACTGACAAACTGGAACGTGTCCAGAGGAGGGCAACCAAAATGGTCAAAGGCCTGGAAACGATGCCTTATGAGGAACGGCTAAGGGAGCTGGGCATGTTTAGCCTGGAGAAGAGGAGGTTAAGGGGTGATATGATAGCCATGTTCAAATATATAAAAGGATGTCACATAGAGGAGGGAGAAAGGTTGTTTTCTGCTGCTCCAGAGAAGCGGACACGGAGCAATGGATCCAAACTACAAGAAAGAAGATTCCACCGAAACATTAGGAAGAACTTCCTGACAGTAAGAGCTGTTCGACAGTGGAATTTGCTGCCAAGGAGTGTGGTGGAGTCTCCTACTTTGGAGGTCTTTAAGCAGAGGCTTGACAACCATATGTCAGGAGTGTTCTGATGGTGTTTCCTGCTTGGCAGGGGGTTGGACTCGATGGCCCTTGTGGTCTCTTCCAACTCTATGATTCTATGATTCTATGATTCTATGATCTTTACCTTTAGATATAGGTATACACACACATTTTACTTTCAAAACCTTCAGCAGTTCTATCGTACTGACAATTTGAATAAATGGAGAGCTAATTCATACTTCAGGTTTGTTAGCACACTATGCAGAACTCATTTAACACAAATCATTTAAAGATCATGTTATAGCCTTACTCTGAAAGCTTAATACACATTCAGGCTTTGGGTCTTCCATGAAGGAAATGACAGCAATAATAATAAAGAAATGATTCCATTGTGCAGATGTGGCAGTTTTCACGCAGTAATGAGCACAAGTGCTTATTTATCTAATCACGCATAACGCATTTAGATAAACATTAAGAGCTAGATAAATTGTTTCTTATGAAAATACTTTTATTATAGATTTCTGTCCATCCATGAATAAGAGAGAATGTTGGCTCAATTCTTTTTAAAACGAAAAAGGGAAAAAAGATTATACACTGTCCTGATATATCAAGTTACAGATAGGTAGCCGTGTTGGTCTGCCATAGTCAAAATAAAAAAATTCCTTCCAGTAGCACCTTAAAGACCAACTAAGTTAGTTCTTGGCATGAGCTTTCGTGTGCATGCACACTTCTTCAGATACACTGAAACAGAAGTTGCCAGATCCTTCTATATAGTGAGAAGGTGGGGAGGGGTATTACTCAGAAGGGTGGTGGGAATGGGAGATTGGCAGATAGCTGAGATGAGTCGTCAACAGGCTCATCTCAGCTATCTGCCAATCTCCCATTCCCACCACCCTTCTGAGTAATACCCCTCCCCACCTTCTCACTATATAGAAGGATCTGGCAACTTCTGTTTCAGTGTATCTGAAGAAGTGTGCATGCACACGAAAGCTCATACCAAGAACTAACTTAGTTGGTCTTTAAGGTGCTACTGGAAGGATTTTTTTTATTCTGATATATCAATATAAACATTGCTTAGTTTCTTTAAAAGTGCAGAGGCTCAGGCTTGCTTGGAAGTTGCATGCCACATGCCAGTTGTGGCAACCCTAAGCATTCTTACCATAAAATAAGTCCTAGTGGCACATGCTTCTAGGGATTGAATTGCTAATTAAACTGCCCAGTTATGCTGTGGGAATGCTTGGAGTCAAATACATTAATCGGAATGCCTACGATGCACCTATTGGCACAGCACCAGCCTTCTGTGGTCCTCATTTCTCCTGTGCATTTAACTCTTACCCATGAGATCAGCCTGACTAACCACCTGCACATTGCTATGTTGTCTCTAATGAGAGAACCTGACAGCAAAGAAGTACTGGCGAGCATCTGATCCTTTCCCTGGCTAAATGCACAGCCCCTGAGGCACTGTCTCAAGGTAATTGCTTCCTAGTCTAATATTAGAGCCATTTTCCAGGGGGGAGAGGATGCTGATACCAGTTTTTCATATCCAGTTGTAAAGCACGCTTGTCTGACCCACATCATGATGCATCAGACATGGTTAGTGGGATAATGAGAAATGGAGGTGCTTGAGAATTTTGGGGGAAAGCTTGTTGGGTTATCCTGCCATTCATTGTGATGAAAAGAGGAAACCTTGACATGTCAAATTTACTCCCTCCCTGCTTTTTCCATGATGGGAGGTAGAAGAAACAGCCTCTGAGAGAGTGCCGCAGGGATTTACAAGGTTGTAATGCTTCTTTAAACACCTAGCTCCTTCTTGTGTTGTGTTGTGTTGTGTTGTGTTGTGTTGTGTTGTGTTGTGTTGTGTTGGCATTGAGTCTGAGAGTGTATTTGCTGCTAACATTATGAGAACTGGAACTGGATGGAGCTCCAGCTGCTTTAAGATTCACACCCAACCAGTGGTAATTGGCATTCAATTACTGTGGCGAATCCAACAGTAATTTGCAATCCTTTCACCTGGGATGATTGAGATGGTAGAACAACTTCTGGCAGTAACAGTGGAGGCAGTTCACTAGCGTGTTTGTTTCCCATCCAAGACAGTAGCCTCTGTTTTTCATGAGAATACAGGATAGCCACAGTGTTTCAAATGCAGATGTAAGACCAGTAGGAAACAACAGTACAGTGGTGCCCCGTAAGACGAATGCCTCGCAAGATGAAAAACTCGCTAGACGAAAGGGTTTTCCGTTTTTGCATTGCTTCGCTAGATGAATTTCCCTATGGGCTTGCTTCGCAAGACGAAAACGTCTTGCGCTTTTTTTAAAAAGCCGCTTGAAGAGGCGCAGTTGTGACGGACCGTGCTTCACAAAACGAAAAACATCACAAGACGAAAAGACTCGCGGAACGAATTCTTTTCGTCTTGCGAGGCACCACTGTAGCTTAAACCCTCTGAAGGGATGGTACGAACAGTACAGCTGTCAAGTACTTCATGACTAAATATTTTCAGGATCAATTTTGTATTAGCAGCCACTTATATAAAGTAAAGTATATATGTCAAGTAAAATGAAATGTGCAAGTGCAGTCATCTCCTAAAAGAATATTATTTTATGCAATATAATGACAGTGACTCACGGTTTTCCACATAAAGACAGAATTGTTATACTAGCAAAAATGTGTCCCCCCAAAACACATGAATGATGGTTAATGTAGAGGGTGGACATTCGGAAGGCCGGTGGTGGAGGTGCTTGACATCTACTGCTGTTTCTCCCTTGCAAATATATCCAAGGCTCCTTCTGAAAGAAAAGCAATTTGGAGTTTTGTAAGCATTTATGCTGGACACAGGTTCTGCTGCATCACTCCTTTTATGCTTGTCCCTTGCTGGCAAAAGCTAACAGCTAAAGGCCTGACTTTCAGGATCAGCCTAGTCTATACCCTCAGTGGAGCCCATCTCCCCACACCTAATGCAGAGCCGTAGCTGAGGGGTGGGTCTAGCCAGGGTTTCGGCCTTGGGTGAAGCCTCCAGAGGGGTGTCAGTGAGGCTCCAAGCCACCCAGCATGTCTGGGCTTCTGCCAGAGAGAAATATGAAAAAGTGAATAGCAGCTGTGAGCTCCTCCTTCCTCTTTCCTCATGAAACTGAAGGAGGCTCATTTACGAAGCAGAAGATAGGAACCCCTATCATTCTTCAACCAGCACAAGTCCTTAATCCAATCTTTGCTCTAAAGCGAGGGTTTGGGTATCTGTGGCACATCAAATGTTGCTGGGACCACAACTCGTATCATTCATCAGCATTGGCCATGCTGGCTGGAGCTAATGAGAGTTGTGGACCACACCATACTCTAAATAACAATAGGAAAATAACCCCACAATAGACACATTTTGATTACCGTATTTTTCGCTCTATTGGACGCACCGGACCACAGGACGCACCTAGTTTTTAGAGGGGGAAATCAAGGAAAAAAATATTATCCTCCCCCCAGCCCCAAAGAGCAACGGACAGGCTGCATGCAGCCTGTCCACTTCTCCCAGAGCTTCTCCCAGAGCTTCTTCCCCCGGGTTCCCCCCCCCCAGCCCCAAAGAGCAAAGAAGCCAAGACAGCGCGCGGGATCCATAGCCGCGCAACCTCTCCAGCCAGGAGCTAAACCTCTCCAGTGCAGCTAAAGAAGACAAGGCAGCAAGCGCGATCCATCCGCTCACTGCCTTGGCTTCTTCTTTAGCCTTGCGCAGCATCTTTAGTCTTGCACAACGGGATGGACTGCGCCCGCTGTCCACTGGGGCTGGACTAGATGACTCCTGGGGTTCCCTTTCAACCCTGCAATTCTATGACCTCGGAAGGTGTTTGGGGTCTCCACCACTGGAGGCTTTTAAGCAGCGGTTGGGGGACCATCTGCCTGGCGTTCTTTAGCTGTGATTCCTACATTGTGAGGGGGCTGGGCTAGATGACCCTTGGGTGGCCCTCCCAACTCTATACAGTCCTACAGTTCTGCGGCAGGCTTCAAAGCAATCACGGAGGAAGGAATCCGCTGAAGCCTCCAGCAGCGAAGAGGATCCATGGTCCCCTTCCTTCCCTCCTCCGTGGTTGCTTTGAAGAAGGAAAGTGGGAGAAGAGCTGCTTACACGAGTGTAAGCTGCTCCCCTCCCACATTGCCGCTTCAAAGCAATCACGGAGGAGGGAATCCGCTGAAGCCTCCAGCAGCGAAGAGGATCCATGGTCCCCTTCCTTCCCTCCTCCGTGGTTGCTTTGAAGAAGGAAAGTGGGAGAAGAGCTGCTTACACGAGTGTAAGCTGCTCCCCTCCCACATTGCCGCTTCAAAGCAATCACGGAGGAGGGAATCCGCTGAAGCCTCCAGCAGCGAAGAGGATCCATGGTCCCCTTCCTTCCCTCCTCCGTGGTTGCTTTGAAGAAGGAAAGTGGGAGAAGAGCTGCTTACACGAGTGTAAGCTGCTCCCCTCCCACATTGCCGCTTCAAAGCAATCACGGAGGAGGGAATCCGCTGAAGCCTCCAGCAGCGAAGAGGATCCATGGTCCCCTTCCTTCCCTCCTCCGTGGTTGCTTTGAAGAAGGAAAGTGGGAGAGGAGCTGCTTACACGAGTGTAAGCTGCTCCCCTCCCACATTGCCGCTTCAAAGCAATCACGGAGGAGGGAATCCGCTGAAGCCTCGAGCAGCGAAGAGGATCCATGGTCCCCTTCCTTCCCTCCTCCGTGGTTGCTTTGAAGAAGGAAAGTGGGAGAAGAGCTGCTTACACGAGTGTAAGCTGCTCCCCTCCCACATTGCCGCTTCAAAGGGAGCCCGGGAGTCCCCCACCTCCCGCAGAAGCCGTGCGCTCTTTAAAGGGGCTGTGCGACTTCTCCTGGCTTTTCTGGGAGGTGGGGGGATTCCCCCACCTCGTAGAAAAGCCCGTAGGAGCCGCGCAGCCTTTAAAGAGGGTGCCGCTCTTGGGGGCTTTTTCCCCAGGAGGGAGAAGGGACTGCTGCAGCCAGTCAGTCCCTTCTCCCTCCTGGAGAAAAGCCCGCAAGAGCGCACAAAGCTTCTGTGCGGCTCTTGAGGGCTTTTCCCGCCTGCCTCCCCCCTGCATTCGCTCCATAGGACGCACACACATTTTCCCTTGCTTTTTAGGAGGGAAAAAGTGCGTCCTATGGTGCGAAAAATACGGTACTTCCTGGAAAAGATTTTAAACAGAACTTTTGAGAGAGAAAAGAGAGAACATTATCCAAAATTTTTGTTTTCTATTTAATTCACTTTCACACAATTGGCTATAACAGAGATGTTTTTAAAACCCACTTACTGAAACGTTGTGAATTCATCCATGCATTAGTTTACAACCACGAGGTTCTCTCTTACAATACAAGTTTTGAAACTTTCCAGGAAAAAAATTCACATGATAAGCACAAGACTCTCAGCAGGCAACAGGAAAGAAAGGCCCAACAGAGGAGGGTCTTCTCCCTGACATCCATTCATCTAATCATTTTGGAGAGTTTCTAGTTTCAGAAGCTCTTAGTTGTTAATGCACATCTAGTCATTTGCTCTGCAAAATTACGATGAAACATGCAGGAAATTGAACGTGCAGTTCAGTTGTGTCTGTAACATTTCCACCTTTTCCCCCAAAGCAATTGTTAGTCCTGGCATGAGATGGGTAAAAAATGTAGTTTTTGCCTATTATATTTTTGTTTCTCTTAGTCTATTTTGTATTGATTCCTTTTGAAACCATGAAATGTGACCACAATTCTGGTTAAGGCTGCAATCCTAAGGACACTTGGTAAGAAGTAGGTCCCATTAAACTCAGTGGGGCTTCTGAATAGACAAATATAGGCTTGCACTGTAAAGTTACAACTATATGCATACTTTTGTATGCATGTGATGTGACTGCAGGTCAGCAGTAGAACGCAAGGTGTATCCCAGAAGAATTGTCTTGTGCTCTGCCCGTGTTTGCAGCACCCAATTTGTAACATAACAATGGGGAGGTGGGCCTATAGCTCAATGACATAGCACATAAGCCCTGCTGGCTCCGGCAAATGACCCATCTAGACTAGCATCCTGTCCTCAGTGGCCAACCAGATGGCAGGAGGAACCCTCCAAGTAGTACCTGAGCACAACAACACTCTACTCACCTGCAATTTTTAGCCACTCAGAGACACGCTGCCTCTGGCAGTGACCTATTGCTAGGAAGTATGGTGTGTGCTTTGTAGCAATATCTGTGTTAAGTTGTGGGTGAACATATCAGACGACACAGCAATTCTTCAAAACAGCTCTTATTTATTCACAGGCCAGAACAGAACTGAACTGAAGGGTTCAGCCAGCCTGCTTATATAGAGCAGTGTTTCCCAACCGGTGTTCCGCGGCACACTAGTGTGCCGCCAGACGTTGCCTGGTGTGCCGTGGGAGGGAGGCGGGCGAGTCGGGCGGCGAGAGGCGGGGCGGCGGCGGCGAGGAGAGGCCGCCCAGCGCGGGGCTCTCGCCGTCTGCCTGCCTGGCTGCCTGCCTGACGCGCAAACCCCCGGCGCAGGCGCCCCGCTTGTTGACACGGGAGGGGAGGGGGGAGAGGAAACGCTGCTGGTGCCGCTGCTCCTCGGCGGCGGCTCCTCCTCTCAGCCCGCCCTGCCTATATTTGCGCCAATCCCCGCCCACTAAAGCATTCGCGCCTCCCAATGGGAAGCCTTGCCGGGCGGCGGGCGCTGCTGCCTGAGAGTTCTGAAGCCACGCCCACTTTCCCAGAGACTGGCGGTTCTGAGGGATCCAGGGCAGGGCCGGCGCGCGCGTGCGCGCTTCTTGCTGCCCGGGCGCTTGCTCTAATCCCGCCTTCCCTGGGAGGGAGGGACGGCGGTGGCCGCGAGCGTCCGGGGTGGGGCGCGCGCTGGCTCTCCCTGGCGGCCCCCGTGCCTGGCGTTCTATCAGTGCGCCTCCTCTCTCTTTCCCCACCCATCCTCCACGTGCTGCGCTCTAACCCGGAGTTAGAAGCGAATTAGAACACGCCCCCCGTGTGTGGTGTGTTTTTTTTGCTGCTCCTCTTTTTTTAGGGCTTTTTGGCGGCTTTTGGGACGGCGTCGAGGGGTGGCGCCCACGCTCCTTGTGCGCCCGCCCCGGAGGCTCGCCCGCGCGGTAGTGCTAGAGGAGGAGAGAGGTGGGCATGGCGGCTGTTTTGGAGCTGTTGCTGCAGGACGAAGTGGCAGCCAGCGCTGTCGTGCAGTGGCTGAAGGCGAGCCAGAGCCCCTGCGCCGTGGAGGTAAAACGCGCAGCGCCGCCCTTGCTTCACCCAGCCCTCGGTTCGAGCGGGAAGTATCCGGGAAAACGGAGTTGATGCCGGCCTTCAAAATTTTGCGCTCCAAAAGGGGAAAAAAACAGGTCGACCACTTGAGGTTTCCTCCTCTGGCGGGATGCTAAGTGGGAAGCTGCAGCCTTCAGGCCTGCGCTGTGTGAACTCCTGAAGGGCTCTTGCGGTAGCTTTTCGGGAGCCCAGGTGTATATATGTGCCCCCCTGAGGGAGCCCTTCACTGAACCTGAGAACCCTGCTGTGGAGTTGGTGGGACTGAGTTGCTGTGCGCCCTTACGAATCCTTCCCAAATGCAGCTTTAATGATTCAGAAACAAGACCTACAGAATTCGTTGGAAGTTACTATTTTTTTATTTTTTTTTTACATAAGTAAAAAGTGACCTTTCCCCATCTGGCATGGTGGTGTGCCTCGAGATTTTTTTCATGAAACAAGTGTGCCTTTGCCCAAAAAAGGTTGGGAAACACTGATATAGAGCTCCACTAGAACGCAACAGTAACCATTTTCTGTAACTATCCAATCACTGAACGTCACTTTCAATTCCTTATTTGCATATGTGGACCTGAGTGAAAACTATCTACAGTATCCCCCTGCTGGCCCAGGGTGAGAACTTCAGTACATAACAATCTGGCTTGGGGGGCAGCTGCCTTGTGTGTTACTTAAAGCCCTATGTCACACTCTGCTTTCCCTTTTATAGAGTCTATTCACATCCATGTCTCAGGTATGACGGCAGAGGAATAGGCAAAATAAATTATGCTGCCTCGAACTGGGAGGCATTTTTAAACATTATTCTCATCCTGCCTTGCTTTTAAAGAGCAAATGATTGTAATGGAATTATGACAGTTGTCTGAGGTTTTTATGAAGACGGAGCGTGTTGTGGGGGGATGCTGGGGCACACTTTTTAAGGGGGTGCTGCACATTTGGCTCCTCACGCTGCCCTGCCAGCCCTGCGCCACTTTGCAAGACTGTGATGATCCAAGGGCTGTGCTGGCTGGCTGGACTCTGCCACATTTAACCTCTGTGCATTCAGCTTTACGGCTTGGCAAAAAAAAAAAAAAAGGTAGCAGGCATCTGAGAAAAATTACTTTGCCACTCCCACCCACTAGTGCACCCATTGTGTTGTGGCTTTAGGTGCTTGAGCCCCAGAGTGTAACCCCCCACATAAGTTGTGGGCTTATTGTACTACAATACTATCTGGAATAGGTTTTGCTTAACAACTCCTGCACCTTCAAAGACTGCAGTTTGCCATTTTGGCCAGGCAGGGTCAGATTGTGGAACTGAGCCATCTGTGTTTGTGGTTTGAGTGGGCACTTGTTATCTGTTGTACTGTATGTCCCATGCCAGTAACCTGATAACTATAACTTTTGCACATGACTCTAGAGTCTAGACTGTGACCCAGCCTGAAGGTTTGCTGACTAGCTTTGTGTCATTTTAGTTGGTCCTAAAAAAAGAAGTCGTCTCTCCTACTTAGCCATGGGCAGAGCTCCTGCGATACTAAAAAACCTTTAGGTGATGAGATGGTTTCAACGTTAGTGTTTTGATTTTGGGGCGGAGCTTTACTTGCTCTATGCAGAACTGTTCTGTTACTGGTACTTCAGCCACCCTGGGTGGGGTGGGAATTTGAACAAGCGAAATCCCCTGCAGTTCAGAGGGGCTGCCTCCTCGAGGGGGGGGGGGGGAGGTTAGGATCGCTCTGCGCCCTTCCTTTTCCTCTCTGCGCCTTCCCTAATACCCTTCAGCCCACAATGCACTGCTCCACCCATAGAGATAGAAAAGGAAAAAAAGTAGAATCCATCGGAAACCAGGTCAGGCGCATCTGAGATGATCCCGACAAATCTTCCCTGCCCGATGTAAACCATATACAGCCTGTTCAACGCAGCTTGGTTACCTCGACAAGCGAGGTAAAGAGTCTTTCACTCTTTACCGGAAGTTTGGCTCCTCTTCATTCTTATCTCTGGCTTCCCCACACTCGCTTGGAGGAACCTTCTTCCACTTACTCACCACCTCACAGCGTGAGCAACGTCCTTCTCGCCCGGTAGCTCCGCCCACTCAGTCCCCGCCCTCTTGAGTCAGGGGGGCGCGCGCGGGAGAGAGAGAGCGCGCCGGTGGGGGGGCGTGGCCGCGGCGCTGAGGGGGCGTGGCCGCGGCTATTTGACCCGCTGGCCGCGCGCGCCCGTTCTCTCTCTTTCTTCGTCTCCTCGCCGTTTCCCCTCCTCCTCCTTTTTTCCGCCGCCACCGCTGCCCTTGCCGCGGCCCTTGCGCGCCCAGCCATGCCCAACATCGTGCTCTTCAGCGGCAGCTCGCACCAGGATCTGTCCCAGCGCGTGGCCGACCGGCTGGGGCTGGATCTGGGGAAAGTGGTGACGAAGAAATTCAGCAACCAAGAGACCAGGTGAGGCGCGGAAAGCGGATTGGGGATGCGGGGGGAGGAGAGGCGAGCAGCCTAGGCGGCTAAGCGTCTCCATTGCAAGCCATTCCCGGTGCCCCCCCTCCCTAAAAGCAACAACAATTGAGGCCCTGAATCCCTGGGTCGCCCCACGTTGGCAGAGGGTTGGGCTAGATGACCCTCGCGGTCCCTTCCAACCCTTCCTGCGTTCGCCCTGACCGGGGGTCGCATAGAGAGGGGCACGGGCGGGAGAAGAGCTTCCTGTCTTGAGAAAGCGAGGGGTGAAGTGACGAGCATGGTGGGGGCGTGGGGATGCGGAGAAAGAAACCCCTGGAAAGCTTAAGCGCGCTTTCCTCTGGGTTGCGTGTTTTGTGTGTGCATGCAAATTATGGAAATGCTAATGCAAACTGGACACTCTCCTGTTTGCTCATAAACCTGCGCGGGAAAAGGGCGTCCTCCGTGTCGCAGGATAATTAATTGTTCTGCCCTAAGAGGGTGGTTTAATATATTTGTCTGAGGCCTACAAACTAGATAATAGATAGATATCTGAGGCCTCAAGTGTATCTTTAGCCCTGGCCACGCTTTCATTGTCCCGTTTTAGGAAGGAAGAAAAACAAAAAACCACTTGCCGCTTTTCTCTCTGCGTGCTTTATTTCTCAGGGCCCCTAAATTGTAGATTCAGCAGGCACTTGTAGCCAGGTGAAGCGACTCAGAAGCGTCTGTTACATATGTCTTTGCATGTAGTCTGCTTTTTCTTCCTTTGCTTTCACATTTTACAGCTTAATGCTTGGACCTAGAGGAGGTGATGAGGATGATTTACGTTTGTCCAGAGTGAGGCATGCATTCTGGGCCTTCACACCTCTAGTTTATGCATTAAATGACTTATTCATGTTTTAAAGCATAATGTGTGAATTATTAGCCTGTAGTTTAGAATGATTGCACCAGTTCTTGGCTCTCTCAAAGTGTGCCTAAATGCAGAATCTAAAAGTTCACATGCCTGGTTGTACTATTAACAAATTTTGAGTAACTACCATATCTTAGTAAGAGTACCGTCACTTGTTAATCTGATTGTGAGTCTGCACTTCACCGATAATCTGTGTTTGCCAGTAAGCATGTCTTGAAAGCCTACAGGCTGCCCTTTTCCTGACAACCTTGATCATGACAGGACAAAAGAGTATTTAAAAGGCACCACTGATCATAAATAATCTAGAGTTAAGGTTGAGCAGTGAGGTGGCCATGTTTGCTTACAATAACTGCCCTAAATTGTTAAAATAGAGACTGAAGAGTTCCAAGGGATCTGTGCAAACTGACTGAATAGGCAGTAAAATGGTAAATCCAATTTGGTGTAAACTAGTGTCAAGTGACACATATTGGTGCAAAAAAAATTAAAAAAAATTCATATGCACTTATGAGGTCTGAAGTGACCAAGAATGAGACCTTGGGGTCATAATAGAAAGCTCAGTGAAGATGTTGACCCAATGTGCAGCAGCTGTGAAAAAGGCAAATTCCGTGTTAGGAAATCATTAAAAAATCAATTGAAAACTGAACTGCCAATAGCATATTGCCTTATGCAAATCTATGGTGTGGCTGTGTACAGTTATGGTTACCTCCCCTCAAAAAGGATATTGTAGAGTCGGAAAAGAGCAACCAAAAAGAGATGACATGATAGAATTTTATAAAATTTTGCACAGCATGGAGAAAGTGGATAGAAAAAAAAGTTTTTCATCCTCTCATAACACTGGAACATGTGGACTTCTGACGAAGCTGAACATATGACGATTCCAGACAGATAAAAGAAAGTGCTTCTTCTTGCACCTTTGGTCCTTGAATATGAAATGTGGTTTGTTTGTTTGTTTGTTTGTTTGTTTGTTTGATCAGTCCAATAATATATTTCATATTCAAGGACCAAAGCTGTTTACGAGCTGTCCTAGATCACACATACATATCCTATCCCTCTGTTTCTCCTAATTCTACTCTGAGGTAGAACAGTTTGCTTCTGTGTTGCCTCTCATAAGACATAGGAATGTGGCTGTTTCTTCTTGAGATCGGAAAGTGAATCACAGCTTCTGTATCCTTTCCTGATTGTCTTCCATTGTAGAGCATCCAAGATCTCTTTCCTGAAGTGCTATCTCATTTTCCCAGCACTTTAGAGCCTGGGTAGATATAATTATTTCTATCAGATAGTTCTTACCATTTCAGATGAGTCTGCCATGTAGTTGTGGCTGGTAGAATGTCACAGAACAGAAAAAAGATTTTCTGCTGCACGCACACCAACTCAAGAATGCTTCCCAGAATCAGGGTTTGGGTTTGGGGTTTTTTGTGAGGGGTTTGGCTTAGTTTACAGAACTCTTTGCTGGTTATACCTTGGCAAGTAATGTAGCTAAGAGGCTTCTTTAAACTTGTTAAGAGACTATAATTGGACACTTTATAGATGACGAATCATAGAATTATAGATGAAGAATCTATAGAATCATAGAGTTGGAAGGGACCCTCTGGGTCATCTTTCCAGTGCAACCTCCTGCAATACAGGAATCTCAACACACAATTCCCCATCCAAATTGAAA
The DNA here is from genome assembly GCF_964188305.1 of Podarcis bocagei. Lineage (NCBI taxonomy): Eukaryota > Metazoa > Chordata > Lepidosauria > Squamata > Lacertidae > Podarcis > Podarcis bocagei. Next base: position 39,642,184 of record NC_138130.1, read on the forward strand.
CCATACTGGATCCTGCTTAGCTTTGCAAATATGCTAACAGTTTTATTGCTGCACCACTGAACTCCTATAAGTTTCCCTTTTCTGCTCTTGATTGCACAAATAAAATTGACAACTTTTTAATTAAAACAGGAGGCTATGGGATGGGCAACTCTATGGTTGTCTTCTTTGTAACAGGGCATTCTATATTCTTTGTCCCTAGGCCCAATCCCTAGCATCTCCAGGGTAGCAGGTGATTCAAAAGGCTTTAAACCTGAACAGCCATTTCCAGTTAGTGAACAGTGATGTGCCAGGTGAACCAAAATATTGTAGCTTATTCATGCTGCTGTTTATAGAAGTACACATGAGTTTATTTCAGCAAAACTAAACACTAAGTTATGCCTGAGCTAGAAGCGAGATGATACTCTGTGCAAGAGATGTGGTGGTTGGGCTACATCCCTTAGTACAGTGGTACCTTGGGTTACAGATGCTTCAGGTTAAAGACTCCGCTAACCCAGAAATAGTACCTCAGGTTAAGAACTTTGCTTCAGGATGAGAACAGAAATTGCGCAGTGGCAGCAGGAGGCCCCATTAGCTAAAGTAGTACCTCAGGTTAAGAACAGTTTCAGGTTAAGAACAGACCTCCAGAACGAATTAAGTTCTTAACCCAAGGTACCGCGGTATACTGTATACCTAGCTTGGATCCTTAGAGTTAGTGCACATTAGATACTTAAGCAAGTCTTGGTTTAGGCATAAGTATTCCATTTTTGTACTGCTTGTGCATGAAAGCAAAAAACATGCTCACAAGAAGTCAAAGGCACAAAGAACTTTGTATCTCACTGATGCTCCACTAGAATGGAGAAGTGACATCAGTTTTAAACATTCACATTTAAAATGTATAGCACAGTATGGATGCTATGACTCTCTTTCACTCCTGATTTTAACAGTTCATGCTTGGAAGTAAGCCTCATCGACTTCAAGCATACCAGCTAAACATTTTAACCTTAAGCTGTCCTAAACTGACTCAGAGGACCACAGCAACGCTCTGTTGTTGCTGCTGCATTCTCTAATTTTCCAGCATGTGATCTGGCCTGGGGCTTAGAACAAGCACTGTGTGCACTCTAATCACATCTGCTTCACGTGTGTAAACAAAAGAAGCTTATTGCTTGTGTTTCTTTAGACACACACACACACCACCAATGATAGTGATGGCTCTTGGTGTTATTGGGATAGTTGTGAAAACAAAAAATAAAATAGCATAAAGTTGAAATAACTGAGCTAAAGTGCAAGTTCCTTCATTGATTTGTTTCACTGATTTAAATTTGTGTAAAGCTGTGATTTCAGTCACTTTGAAGTTTCATTCGTAAAACTGCTTTTTGCTGCTCAAGAGCTCAGTTGTTCTATTTTGCTATTTATTGCTGTGCCACTAACGCTAACAGAAGCAATGCATGTGTGCGGGCTCGTTGCTGCACATTCTGCGTACATGAATAGGTACTAACTATGCATTTAAGCTTGTTGCTGTGAGACAAAATGGTAATTTGTGTGAGCAAGATGGAGCATTTACCTTTTGCTTGGTGCACCTTGCTGTGTTGCAAAGGAAGCACATAGTCAAAGGATATCTCACAGAAAAGAGCACTTTGTGGGATCAGAGTTGCATTTGGTGTGTTCTCTACCTGTAGCTGTTGGTGAACTAAAACAAAACATTATTAATGTCTCTTGTTTTGAATATATCTGATTTCCTGGCATTGCAAGTCCACATTCAGTCTTTCATAAAATCATGGAGTTGTAAGGGACCCCCCTGTAATACAGGAATCTCAGCAAAAGCCTTCTGTGACAGAGGGCCATCCAACCTCTGCTTTAAAACCTGCAAGGAAAGAGAGTCTACAACCTCTTGTAGCTCTTTCTATTTCTTGCCACAAAAACAATTTAGCATTTTTAAGTTACTGTTATTCTCTCCTCTCCTTTCTGATAATGAGATATATTTCTTTAGCAGCTTTTTTTAACAGTTTGAATATCTTCTCAATCAGAATGGGACCTAAATAATAATTGAGAATGTTGAAAAGACTGCTTTTGCTTGGGGTGGTGGTAGTGTAATCCCACTGGTGTGCTCAAAGTGACATTTTAGCCTTGCGACTATCCTGCGTTCAAGTTAGTCTGAGAGATACTAACTTAGTTGACCAGCTGTTTGGATTGGGGTTTCCCCACATCCAAGCACAGCACTCAAACACTGGATCTGTGACCAAGTTGACTTCGGATATTTGAGCAGGCTGAAAGCAAAGACCTGACTGTTTAGTAGGGAATGATAAGGTTCTGATCAGTAGCAGGGGTGGTTGACATTGTGCCTTGGAGTGCCTTGTATGTCATCAGACGCACGTTTTTCTGCCACATATTCGCAAGTCAGGAAGTTGCATGCGACCGGACAATACATGCAGTGGCTCACATACATTAATTCCCCCTCCCCCCAAATATAGCATTTCAATGCTGTGTGTCTGTCCCTTTAAATGTGTGTGAAGCTTTCTGTGTTTTCTGTCAACAACATTTAGAGCTGCAGCCACCAACTATGGTTGGGAAAAAAATATTGCTTGTGCAGTTTAAGGGAAAGTATTCTTCTTGTTTTTGAACAGAAGCAAAATATGAATTTGGCCATCCAGATTAATACCCCAACAGGCCTCGCGGCATGCTTTTTTGTTCAGTGCTTATTGCAACACCGTTGCTAGGAGTTTGCAAGTGTGTGCTCAGCATTACGCATTAATAGAAGTGAACAATTAACCAATTGGTTCAGTATTAAAATATGGTAATCCTCTCCCAGAAAAGCCCTGAGGCAAATGCCTGTGTACATTGATAAGCCTTGCCCTGAGGGTCAACAAACTCTTGTTCTGTTGGACCAGCTTAGGGGGCAAGTTCCAGAGTCAATAGGCTGCCAGCGCATCCAGCCCTCCTAAGTATGGCTGCCAAAATTGCACATAATTACGTTCGGGCGCAGTAATACAATACAAACAAATTGAATGGCGTGATGTACATCCCAAAACGAGGGTAGGGGATGTGAGGATAGCATTTCAGTGAAAAATATTGATACAACAGCAGTACAGCATTAAATGTAAATGATTACATGGTGTAGAATGTGAAAGCTGCATTTCCCAATTAAGCAGGAGGAAAGAATCTGCCTTCCCTATCCAGACGCAGTCCGTAAATAGGTGGTTGGTGCTGCAGCAGAGGTTGTAGGGCTCTGCATGCAGGCCCAGTCTGGGAAGTTCCTGCTTTCTTGTTCCTTTCCTTCTCTCAGGCCAAAGCAGTTGCTTAAAGGTAAAGGGACACCTGACCATTAGGACCAGTCATGGCCGACTCTGGGGTTGCGGCGCTCATCTCGCTTTATTGACCGAGGGAGCCAGCATACAGCTTCTGGGTCATGTGGCCAGCATGACTAAGCTGCTTCTGGCGAACCAGAGCAGCGCACGGAAACGCCGTTTACCTTCCCGCTGGAGTGGTGCCTATTTATCTACTTGCACTTTGAGGTGCTTTCGAACTGCTAGGTGGGCAGGAGCAGGGACCGAGCAACGGGAGCTCACCCCGTCACAGGGATTTGAACCGCTGACCTTCTGATTGGCAAGTCCTAGGCTCTGTGGTTTAACCCACAGCGCCAAAGCAGTTGCTTAGCTTACTGTAAAAAGGCACAGCTTATTGCCTGAGTCTGGAGCGTGGTCAAGTACAAAAACTGCAAGCTGAGTGGACATAAGGCAAGGATATCAAGCATAAGCAAACCTTGGCCATCGCTACATTTAACTTCTCATGGCAGCGAGTCCCGAAAGTGCATCACGAGAGGCATTTCCTTCTTGTCTCTGCTTGAACCTGTTGTCAATCACTGTGTGGATCCTGAGCTCTAGGGTTATAGGAGTAGTGAACTCTCAACTCTGCCCGTGGTAAAGGAGCCTCAGTCCCATATGTCCCAAATGGGGAATCTGAGGGCAGATTATGCAGCAAGTAGCTGAAGCAGCTGTTGTTGTCGTTAATTAGTTAAATTTCTTACCCACCCTTCACCAAAAGGTTCCAGGGCAGATGATCGCAATTTAAAAATACAAAACTAAAAGTTTAAAATAAATGATAGTCAAGAGAATAGGGTGGGTCCTAAAAACATCCACTGGATTCCAGGGAGTGAGCCATACGTGACAGCAGGCTCACAATGAGCCCCTCCCTCCCATCCATTTTGTGGCAAAGACCAGGTCAAGCTATGTCCAGCCACATGCACCGTACCAACAATGTACTGAGATAGCCACTTGCTTGTCATGGAGGCCATGAAGTCCTGCAATTATTGGATATTGGAACAACGTTCGAAACTCCCATTGTTCTAAACACATTTTGCAACAGGGAATTTCATTGATGCAAGCAGTTTCTGAGCTCTGGGTACAGTACTGTGCCTAAGATTTCTGATTAAAACTGCAGAGTGGAAGGAAAGGAGGGCCTTTTTCTACCTCTGTACTTTCAGCTACTCTCTGATGCCTGGAGAAGAGACCCTCTTAAGAATATTAGGGGGGTGGGCAGGGGACGGACTAGACCACGTGACAAATGAACATTATACCTTAGCTGCTGTTCATTCATTTTTAGCTTTGTATTCTTGTTATGAAAAAGTATGCCTAGACATTCCATTGTGGCACCCCTAACCTAGGTTTAAGGTGCCATTTAGCTCCTGGCTTTCATATCTCAGTTTCTGACACTGATATTGAAGCCCCCCCAACTCCACATCTGAAACTGCCTCCCCCTTCTGTCTCTAGCATGACACCTCAAGCTATCTCCTTGAACTCAGACACAGTTCAGATTGGACTTCTGAGGAGAGAGATGGCATTTTTATGAACAATAGCAAGCCTACTCCTCTGACCTTGACAGGTGGTGCACCAAGTACCCAAGTGAGCTAGCTTAATGTCACTTAGATCATCCAACTAGGTCTCAGTAGTAGTAGTAATAGTACTGTATTTTTCGCCCCATAGGACGCACTTTTTCCCCTCCAAAAATGAAGGGGAAATCTGGGTGCGTCCTATGTGGCGAATGCAGGCTTTCGCTGAAGCCTGGAGAGCGAGAGGCATCGGTGCGCACCGACCCCTCTCGCTCCCCAGGCTTCAGGAAGCTATCCACAAGCCTTGCAAGCCCGGTGGGAGTACCCGCGGGCTCACAAGGCTTGCGGGCAGCAGCCTGCAGCCCCCGCGAGTGTCCGCAAGCCTTGCGCGCCCGGCAGGAGGTCCCACCGGGTGCGCAAGGCTTGGGGCGGCAGCCTGTCGCCCGAAGCACGGGGAGCCCTCCGGAGGGCTCCCCCTGCTTCGGGCGAGTGTCTGCAAGCCTCCCGCGCCCGGCAGGAGGTCCCACCGGGTGCGCAAGGCTTGGGGCGGCAGCCTGAAGCACGGGGAGCCCTCCGGAGGGCTCCCCCTGCTTCGGGCGAGTGTCTGCAAGCCTCGCGCGCCCGGCAGGAGGTCCCCCCGGGTGCGCAAGGCTTGGGGCGGCAGCCTGAAGCACGGGGAGCCCTCCGGAGGGCTCCCCCTGCTTCGGGCGAGTGTCTGCAAGCCTCGCGCGCCCGGCAGGAGGTCCCACCGGGTGCGCAAGGCTTGGGGCGGCAGCCTGTCGCCCGAAGCACGGGGAGCCCTCCGGAGGGCTCCCCCTGCTTCGGGCGAGTGTCTGCAAGCCTCCCGCGCCCGGCAGGAGGTCCCGCCGGGTGCGCGAGGCTTGGGGCGGCAGCCTGAAGCACGGGGAGCCCTCCGGAGGGCTCCCCCTGCTTCGGGCGAGTGTCTGCAAGCCTCGCGCGCCCGGCAGGAGGTCCCACCGGGTGCGCAAGGCTTGGGGCGGCAGCCTGAAGCACGGGGAGCCCTCCGGAGGGCTCCCCCTGCTTCGGGCGAGTGTCTGCAAGCCTCGCGCGCCCGGCAGGAGGTCCCGCCGGGTGCGCGAGGCTTGGGGCGGCAGCCTGTCGCCCCGAAGCACGGGGAGCCCTCCGGAGGGCTTCCCCTGCTTCGGGCAGGTGAGCGCAAGGCTTGGGGCGGCAGCCAGGGCTGGGGGGGGGGGAATATTTTTTTTTAATTCCTTCCCCCCCCCCCCAAAATGAGGTGCGTCCTATGGGCCGGTGCGCCTTAAAGGACGAAAAATACGGTAGTTGTTGTTCAGCTGTTCTCTTCCCATCTGTGTACATTTGCTCACCTCTGTACCTTCCCCATCATGGAGACAGCAGCTAAGCATGTCTGGCTCAGATCAGCGCCTGGCTAGATCACCTGGGAGTTCTTTAGTATAAGAAATGTACTAAATAAAATAATAGGGGAGCTCCTGTGGACTGAAAAGAGAACCCACAAGCCTGGGTGGTGAGTGGGTCTGAGAGAGAATTGTGCCTAAATTGTTTCAGAACACTTGCATGAGGACCTCTACCCTTTGGACAAAGAATCATGTTGCCAACACTGAGCCACATTCAATAATCTTCTCTCTAGGACTTGGCCGGGAGGGGGGGAATCAGCTCTTCTGGATACTGTAGATTAAAGGCCAAGGCCATGTCCACGAGTGAAACTTACATTAGCTGTTGGGCTTCACACCTGTGAGTCAAAATAAAATATAAGTGTATTATTTCTGTCATAGGTGAACGATACTCATAGATAGTGCATTTGAGTCAAAGGTACCATGGCATAAGGAGGGTGTAGTTGAAGTACTGACTTGTGTAGTTTTGATTCCATTTGGAATGTAATATATGTTGGGCGGAGGGGATTTGTTGTAATAATTGTGCTGAAGTCCCTGCTGTGCATTTTATAAAATGGTGCAAATTCAAAGTGAAATAAGGAGGTTTAAAAGTGCGCCTTTGTGTATAAAATCTCCTCAGCTGTCTAGTGGTTTGGGCACTTTGCACCCGTCACCCTTCGAACTTGAACTGAAAGTTCCAAATGGCTGAATTTGATAAATTGCATAAAACAAACATTGATGTTCTTCTGGGGGAAGATCTAGCTTGATTGCCCTTTTATCTGTATCACCACACTCAGAATGTTGTTTAACTTTGGAGGTGGGGGGTGGAGATGGGGTAGAATCTTAATGGTTAACTAGTAGTTTTGCCCTTGATACATTTGGAATACAGTGGATTTTTTGTAACTAGGTAAATGATGCAAACTCCAGGTAGAATCGAGCCAAAGTTAAGCCCTTTTATGCTCAACTGATTTCAGTGGGAATAATAGTTAACCCTCTAATCTTATGCTCTTAAGGCCCTGTCTGCACCATACAAAGTAGTACTGCACCACTTTAAATAGTCATGGCTTCCTCCATAGAATCCTTGAAACTGTAGTTTGCTGGGAAGCTGAGAGCTACACTTCTCAGAAAGGCTTAACAATCAATTCTTCTTCCCAGGAGTTAGTGAGTTGAGACTTAACGGTATGCCAAGTAGTACAACACCCTATAAAGGCGAAGCCTGTGGTTAAGTCTATCATAACACGTGAAGCCTCTGATCACGTTGCCACAACTTGTTGGTTTTTAAGGACCGCTCTTGCCTGAAAAGCAATTTTTGGGTTTGGGGAGTAAGCCTGTGTCTGATACATTATCTGCAGAGAGCTAAGCTGCTTAGTTAAAATGTATTGTTTAGGAAGAGAATTTAAGTATTACTTGTCTAGACTTGACATGCCCAGTCATGTCATCGTTGTGTCTCCATCTTTCTTTCCAGTGTAGAGATTGGTGAGAGTGTAAGAGGGGAAGATGTCTACATCGTCCAGAGTGGTTGTGGTGAAATAAACGACAATTTGATGGAGCTTCTCATCATGATCAATGCTTGCAAGATTGCGTCGTCCTCCCGAGTTACGGCTGTAATCCCATGTTTCCCTTACGCTAGGCAAGATAAGAAAGACAAGGTAGGTGAGCGGTGGTTACTCTCTGAAGGTGTTTGTCAAAATAAGAGTCATCCTCTCCTGCCCCTGCACATTTGCCCTGATTTGCCAAATTATTAAATGTATTTAGAATCTTTGGCTCTCCAGATGTTGATTGGCCCCAGAAAGCATGGCCAATGGTCAGGGATGAGGGGAGTTTAAGTTCAGCAACATCTGGATGGCCAAATGTTCCCCACCCTTCATTTAGACTGTTATAAACAACCTAGTGTAGTTAAAGCTGCACTATGCAGAATTCTTAGTTAGAAGCAAAGTTTCCAGTGAAATTGGTCAACTTTGCTCCCAAGTGAATTTTGATCTTAACTGGTGAAGAGGATTCTTCCTCCCTAACCCATCATGGTGCCCCTGAGATTAACACGGCATATTTGGTAGTTGATATGGCAAATATTAATGTTGCAAATGAGAGCTGAGCAAATTCTACCACAAACACAGTTGAAAAATCCAAATGTAAGTACCTGTGGGTGTGTTTGGCATAAAAATAGTTCAGCATAGTACGAAGCAAGAAATATATTATTGTATGCAGTATAATTCTCGTTATTTTTCATGCTAAGATACTGATAAACAATTTTATGCATTCATGTCAATGTTATACCTTTGCTTTTAAAAAAATCAAAAGGATGCCTCCTAGCAAATCTTCCTATGCTGTGTCTTCTGCCTCAGTTTAATTCTTTTACTCAATTATGTTAATTGTGCTGTTTTCCATACTTTAGTAATGCATTCTTTTAATTATAGGCATTCTTGGGCTCAAGTGTTTGGCTACCACAATTTTTGCAGCTGTGAACAAATCAGTTAGAGGCATAACACATTCTGAAAAATATTGTGCTTAGACAACCACGTGAGATTAGTTTTGGGACTGAGCAATAAGTTATAATTAGTTCTAACCACACTCTTGGAATGACAGGGCAGGGAATGCCATGGGAAATTGCATCTCCAGTCATTATTTACCATTATAAATCTTATGCAACTTGTTTGGAGTACAATACCCCACAACTTTATAGTGATTCTCTCCCCCCCCCCCCTTTTAAATTAGATAAACCTGCTTCACTTTTCCATTTTGGAACATTTTGTTCTATTCATATTAGAATATTGGAGAGCTGATCATTCTTCCCCAGTAATGAAACTTATTTCTACTTAAGATTTCTTAAAATAAGATGACAAGTTTTTGATAATGACCTTTTGATGCCTTAAAGGTTGAAAAAAAAGAAGATGCTGATCCAGGTGATCTCAGAGTTCCATTTTTGACTTTTATAGTTTCTTACCTTAAAGGGAAGTCACTGAGGATGCAATATTCTCTTTAGTTCTTCAAATCATATGCAACATCCTTCTTTCAATATGCCAAATCTCACTACTTGATACTTAACCCATATACACATTCTTTTCGCAACACTAAATTTTTCACCGCATATGAAAGAGGTCAATGGGGATTCTGATTGAAATGATTTATCCTATTCTTGCAGATGAGAGGATTTGCATATTTCATTAATTGACTTTTGTTGTGTTTTCCTATATAGGACCAAGGTAGATGGGTAAGTGGTACTTTACAGCTATCTTGATTTAAAATGTACCATGGATTATTAGAATCTCAGCTGACCCATTTTGATCTCAACTTCAGTTTAATTGCATAATTTTTAACTACATTTGAGCAAGCTCTGCCTCCCTTATCAAGAAAGGAAAAAAACCTGGGATTTTTGCATTTCCAGATAACATTACTACTTTTTGCCAACACAACAAAGTTCATACTGAAGTTTATATCAGACCTTTTCCAAAGTAAACGAAAAATTAGGTAACTCAGAGCAGGAAAGTTTTAAATCTAAGCCACTATTTAAGACATGTGTGTATATATAGGATATTCACCACACATGCAGAGCCAATTCCTTGATTATTGGAGAAGCAGCATAAATCAATCACTGTTTTGAAGGAGAAAACTGGAAATTGGGTTGTGTAGGCATGACACACACAGTAGAAACATATAAGCCAAAAAGTGTGGTAGACAAGTTCACCAGTCCAGACTGCAAAAGTTG